>NC_071098.1:33167997-33767997 GCF_027358695.1 Spea bombifrons | reverse complement strand
CGATTTTGGGCGGCCCCTTGGCTTGGGCCCCCCTGCCACCGGGGCCCGGGCGCAGTCGCGACCCCTGCGACCCCGGTAGTTCCGCCACTGCTGGAGGCTGCAGAGTGCCTCAATCTTCCTACTGCCCTGCCTCCATAATCTATACCTCCCCCTCACCTCTATACCTCCATAATCTATACATCCCCCTCACATCTATACCCCCATATTCTATACATCCCCTCACATCTATACCTCCATAATCTATACATTCCCTCACAGCTATACCTCCATAATCAATACATTCCCTCACATCTATACCTCCATAACCTACACATCCCCTCACCTTTATACCTCCATAATCTATACATCCCCTCACATCTATACCTCCATAATCTATACATAGCCCTCACATCTATACCCCCATATTCTATACATCCCCTCACATCTATACCTCCATAATCTATACATCCCCCCTGCATCTATGCCTCCATAATCTATAGATCCCCTCACCTTTATACCTCCACAACCTATATATCCCCTCACATCTATAATCTATACATCCCCCTGACCCCAGTACCACCATTATTTACGTCTCCCTTTTTTGTTAAATTTGAGCACGGAAGCCATTGGATGAGGATTCTGCAGCGCGTCTCACTCTGCAATCTTACAAACAACCACTAGATGGGGCTGCAGAGAACCCCGGAGAGCGCAGGAGGGTTTTATCCAATAACTATTATTATTATTATTATTTGTATTATTATCTGTTATTATTATTATTATTATTTATTTATATAGTGCAGTTTAACAGTTTACACAGCGCTTTTTACAATACATATATTCAAGGTTGCGACAAGACGAGAATTCACAGACTAAGACAAACCGATACATTAGGTGGAGAGACTCGGCTCGCAAGCTTACAATCTACATATCTTACCGTATATATATATATATATATATGATGTGTAACTGCTAAATCAGTGACACGCCCCGCAGAATGTAAAACTGAATCAGACACGCCCCATATAATGTAAAGCTAAATCAGTGAGATGCTGGCCCCCTGTATAATGTATAGATAAATCAGTGACCGGCCCCTGTGTAATGTAAAATGTATAGTTATATCAGTGACCGGCCCCTTGTATAAAGTATTGTTAAATCAGCGAGCCGGCCCCCTGTATAATGTATAGTTATATCAGTGACCGGCCCCTTGTATAAGGTGTTGTTAAATCAGCGAGCCGGCCCCCTGTATAAAGTATAGTTAAATCAGTGACCGGCCCCTGTGTAATGTAAAATGTATAGTTATATCAGTGACCGGCCCCTTGTATAAAGTATAGTTAAATCAGTGACCTACCCCTGTATAATGTATAGTTAACTGGGACCAGTATAATAACATACAATTCCATACTGGGAATGGTAGAAGGGGAAAGGCCTCCTCTCCCTGTTCCCACCCACTTTTGTTGCCATGGAGATCAGTAGCAGCCTGCAGCAAAGAACCTGCCAAGGGAGCTCGGGAGAGGCGGGGCCACACAGCCCCAGATCGCTGATTAGCTGAGCTGGCCACGTGATTCGCACAGGAATGCTAATGAATGATGGCATTTGACTCCCCTTGCTGGGTCTGATTGGGGGAGCTAGAATTATACTGGGAGCACTGGAGACACTGGGACTGTGAGGAGAAGACAGAGACAGGTACCATGCAGCAGGAGGAGCCCCGGGGCTGACACAGCCAGGTACTGGGGAGGATACTGGGGATTGCACAGGAAATTGTAGAGACTAAAGTGCAGTGTACTGGGACCCTGGAAATTATATTGGTAATATTGGAGATCGAGGATATTGGGAGTTGTATTGGGGATACTGGAGAATGCTGGCATTTATACTTGGAATCATATTGGGGATAGTGGGAATTGTACTGGGGATGCTGGGAATTACCCTGGGCTCTGTGCTTGGATGCTGAGAATTACTCTCCCCCTGGACAGGCCCATCTTTAATGTCAGGGCTGTTTTGTGGAGCCATAGATTACTCTGGGGCCCACAGCAGGCGAACTGCGATGAAGAGGTCTTCCATGCTTGGCACAGATAGGGTTAATAATAATATTATCAGCTGTCGGCCGCAGCTGGTCACCTAGTCACCTCCGGTTCTAGGTTGGACTCACGGACCCCTTTGCCGAAGTGCCATCTCGTGGCCTTTTTTCCCGTTTGTTCCACATTTTTATCATGTAGTTTGTATCTGGGCCAGTTTGGGTTAACCAGACCCTTTCTGTTTATCAAAGGTGTAAGCTCTTTGGACGTGGCCCCATGTGGCAACCAGGCAATCTCTGTAATGCATGTATAGCTCAAACATATGTCTTAGTGAAAGGGGACGTGGGATCCGATGTCTGGACCCTGGACCTTCTGCTTATGCCCGCTGTGTTTGGTGGCTGCTGCACTTTTTCCGTTACCGTTCTGCCCCCCCCCCCCAGTAGGACCGTGACCTGCCCAGAGCCTGCTAAATAGCCTGCGACTTGTACAGCACCGTGGAATATGATGGCATTTATGAAGCCGGTAATAGCTGTCTGCCGGTATACGCACTGCCATCATAATAATGCGGGGCTGGCACTAAGCGGACAAACTGCCATTTGTGTTAACGGAGGTCCCAGGCCATGCATCACAGTTCTAGGCTGGTCTAATTTTTCCCAGCTTTTGCATCCTGGTTCTAGGCTGGTCTAATTTACATCAGCCACTGGATCTGGTTCTAGGCTGGTCTAATTTCCATCAGTCCCTGATCTGGTTCTAGACTGGTCTAATTTCTCTCTTCTCTGGTTCTAGACTGGTCTAATTTTCCCCTGCTCCTGGATTTTTTTCTGGGCTGGTACAATTTCCTCCTGCCCCTGGATCTGCAGTAGCTACAGATCAGAGACAGTAAAGACATGATTTATGGGACACGCGGTAGGCATTTTCTTGACTCTTGGGGCAGAGGGACTGTTCTGGGGATGTCAGGAGTGTTGTCTTTTGGGTGATTTACAGCTCGCGCCCTCTGGATTTATTGCTTTGGGTGGAAGGAAGTCTCTGCATCTGGAGGGGGTTTGGAGATAAAGAGTCTGAACCCAGATCAGCCTCACCAGCTCTGTTAGAAACACTGAGATCAAAGCTGCCAATTAGCTTCCCTGGTGGAACGTAGATCTTGGTGGCAGATAAGAACCAGCAGTCCCATTTAGTCTGTACGTTCCCCACATAAAAAACACAGGTCTTACAGCCCGACCTCCCCCACTATGTTTTTTTGTACCATCTCTGGTGGAAGTCTGAGGTCCCTAGAGCACCTTGTATTTCATGCGCTTGGGAACCGGTTCTAAGGGCCCCGAGTTAATAATTCTGAAGCCTCTGGGTTAGTGAGGCGGCCATGAATGTGGAAGCTGATACCCAGGTGGCAGGTTGGTGGGATTGATTACAGCACTTAAAACACCCTGCTTCCTGCACTGAGGGGGGGGGCTGTATGGATCAAAGCCATGTGCAGGAAGTCGTAAAGTCACATCCTGGGGACATTTGGCCTCCGTCATTAACCCAGCAGAGCCCAGAAAGGTCACATCGCAGGGAGTCCGCTCCTTGTGTGATCGAAGGTGCCTCGTGCTAAGTGTTAAGGGCCTTCCCTGCCCACGTTTATGGCCATATTTATTCATAAGAAAGCACTCTGTCTGCAGGCGTCCCCCAAGCACCCAGCGGGACCCGTCCGCTCCCAGCTCGCATTGGCTCAGACCCGGGTGACTGGCCCCGGGGCCCTCTCACTTCCCTGGGTACCGTGTTCCTGCTGATGGATAAAGCTGGATAGATTACCCACAATCACATGCATGCTGGAAAAAAAAAAAGAAAAAAACAGGGCAGCCACTGATTGGCTGTTGCTAGGTAACACCATAATCATGAGGAAATTAAGCTGTTCCTGTCGTGCTCCGGAGCGGGGATGGGATTGCGGGAGGTAAGGGGGTAACAGGAACAAAGGCGGCTGTGTGTGGGATTCGGATGCTGGAAGGCCCAGCCTGGACAGTGGTTAAACTGGTAGGAGCCCAGTCTGTTTGTGACATTGTGTGCAGTGCTTGTTCCTGTCAGTGATGGGAGTGGGGGGTATCACTGGGATGCTAATTAGGCAGGGGGTCCGCTCACTGCCTCCATTGTGAGGGTCACCAGATTAATGCCACAACCCGTCTAATGAGCCACGTGGTGTCTGCTCGCAGGGGGTTGGGGTGAGGCTGTACCCGGGGCATTGTAGCTAGGCTTAGGGTTCCTTTAGAATGAGGGCATTTCTATAAAGCGACCCATCAGGTATTTACTAAGGCACCCCCTCCCCGGTGGCTGGGCTTCTGTTGGGGTTAATTAATATTTTCTTCTGCCCTAATCCATGTGATTTGGTTACAGGCTGGACTTGGACATTAGTTTGTTCTTGGCCGGCAGGTTTGAGACTTAAGAACCTGTGAGTGGGGGGTCCTAGGGGCCCCTATCACTCGGGGAGGGGGGTGGGTGTCATGCTCCAGGCCCTCCGTCGCAAACTGTAGATTATTCATCACCCAGTCAGCAGGTGCCAAGGCACGCTTGGTGAATGTGTCCACTATAAAACAAGAACATGCTAGAAGGATGCTGACCCTCACTGGTCACGTTATCACTGGGATCGCCCTGCTCAGGTGCCTTGACTGTGATTGGTCAGAGTGCATTCTCAGCTGGCCAATCACAGTGACCGTCCTCACACTTACAGTTGGTCCCTGAATGCAACTGTTGCAAACGGTGCAGATAAGATGGTTGGAAGAGGTACGGGCCACAGGCGGCCCCCGTGGAGGCGCTCCTCCCTCACGCAGCTCTGCTTCTCCGTTTCCAGAGTTTGGCGGCACCTTTCCCGGGTGTATTACTGGCACCGCGTGAGCAGATTGGCCCCGGTGTACCTGGCTGCTGTGCTGCAGTATTTAACCACTGAGATTCTGCAGGTGGCGGCCAATGGCCAGAGACACATCAGCCCGCGGCACCTGCAGTTCACCATGCGCAATGACGAAGACCTGGGAAGACTGGTTGGCCAAGTGCTCATCTCCCAGTGTTTGCTGCGCCGCAGGCGGCGTCGCTCCTTATAGGTAGAGAGGTGCAGCTTTGTCGGAATAAACTATCCATCTATACTGTATGCTGGCTCGTGTGGCTCATTTCATTATTCAGTGGTTTACATGAGAAATTGCCCCCCACCAGGGTTATAAAAATATGACCCCTTATTGCTGTACCTGACGTGGGCCAGCTGGTTGAACCCATTCTATGGAAAGTGGGGTGAATCTAACTACAGGGCCAAACCATTACCAAACCACGTGCTAAAGGGATGGTCTGATTACTTCCTTGGCCTCCAGTGGGTTAATCTGCTGCCTGCAGCTGCTCTCCACCCATTGGTGGACCATAACTCTCATTCCCTCAGGCCAGCACAGTAAAGGGAATGAGAATATCATTCTCACTTTCCCAAAATGCCTGTTGATGATGTCTGACGTGGCTTTTGCGGGCTCCTCGTGGTGGTTTTGGTGTTTTCTCTAACACTTATACTCTGCCAGGGGCAGCCCCGCACAGACGGCAGCTCTGGGTTGAGGTGGGGCGGGGGCTTTGAGGTAACGGAAGTGAGGGGGTCCACGCTGATGTCGCACACACCCCGGAAATCAGAAGAGTGTTTGGCCAAAAACCACTGCTCTGTGAATGTCTTTGATAATTGTCTGCCGGTTTACACATTAAAACACTGTGGGACCCATTCATTATTAGAACCGGCAGACGACTCCTCCTCCTCCCGAACCTCCGTCCCTCCTCCAGCCGACTGAGTCCAGAACCCGGAAGACCTCCCTCCCTCCTCCTCTCGCCGACTGAGTCCAGAACCCGGCAGTGCGAATGAACCCGTGGGCAAGCTGTACACCATGTTTACGATGTCTTCTGTTTCTGCCCCATCAGGTGGTGTCGCGCGTTATTTGCCCTAATTTTTGGGACTTTTCGCTAAAAGTATGGAGAACGAGCAGCAGACGTCCCAATCCTCCAGCAGCAGCACCAATGGGCGCCAGTCCACTGCCTCGTTACCGGTATACAGCGGGATCCCGGACCGGCAGACTGTGCAGGTAATGTGCTATGCAGCGAGCCCCGGGAATTACACTGCCCTCTCCTGCCACTACGGTCCCAAGTGCTTAACCCTTTGAAGACCCTTGCGCTCCCCATTGCCCCAGCTGGTTGTTGCACCCCAGGGTGGTTACGATATTGCCGGATAACGTGAAGCCAGTTGGTGACGGTGAGTTGGTTAAAGTGCATTATCCGTGGCCCCCAAGCCTTTCTCCTGATAAATCATTTGGTGTCACAAAGTCTTTGCCCTGAAACCTGCGTTGGGGGCAGAATTTAGTGTAGCTTTGGAGAGAAGAGTCAGATGGGGTCAGAGGTCGGCTCTTTGTCATGTTTGACAAAAGCCTGACTGCTTGTTTCCGGATCTGGGAGTCGCTCGAGCCGGAGAGACCAAGGACAACGACGCAGGGAGTGGGCCGCTCGCCGACGCCAGGCCGCCCCCGACAGGTAAGGGAGCCGTCCTGTGTCACTGCCATGAATGTTCTGATCCTACCAAGGAATTTCTGCCATGGCTGTCTGCATGCATTTTTTTGGAGCTGGCTGACGAGCTCTGTCCTTAATCTGCAGCACAACGAAAGCATCAACTTTTTTTTTTTTTTTTTTTTACTGAGAGGGTGGTAGATAAGTGGAACAGCCTCCCGGGAGAACTGCTAGAGGCTAATCCAGCGAGGGAATGTAAAGGTGCATGGGATAGACATACAGCTCCTGTCTAAGACAAGACTAACGACTGATTAAGGTTTGAGTCATTTCAGACTAGACGGGCCGGATGGGGCCGATCTGCCGGCGGGGGCAATGTAACTACAGGAGTCGTCCGTGGGGGTCTGATGGCCCTGCGGGGGTCTGATGGCCCTGCGGGGGTCTGATGGCCCTGCAGGGGCCGCTGTCAGCCCCTGGATGATGGATAGGAGGCAGCAGTAGGGGAGGCTGGTGATGGATGAATGCTCTTCAGGATGTTTTGTATTTGCAGCTTCAGTGGGTGGATAACAAGGTCAGCTCTTTAACCCTCTTAACCTTTGACCTCCTCTGACAGGGGTAGCTAGGTTCTGAAGGCATTAACCCTTGGGGAGCCAGTGCCTGCAGATTGTAGAGAAAGCACAAGGCAGCCGGCTTGGAAGGCTCAGAAACTGTGAAGCGATGTTAGAAATGGAGCTCCCTGTCCGTGGGGTGCCGCAGTAAATTACTACTATTCGCTCTGTTCCGCTTACCAGCTGAGGCAGGGGTGAGGCACGCACGACACGCTGCTCACTCGATCCCGGCAGGTTTGACCTTGGGGCTGCAGCATATCTCATTCGGAACGCACATCTTTTGGTTTTCTCCTCTGCAGAAGTAGCTGCGATATTCGGGAGCCTGATGCAGGTTTTCTGTCGGATAATTAGCGGCGTTCCCGTCTATTGATGTCGTTTCTTGTTTCCCGTTAATCGTTTTTGGCGCATTTAATGTATCTGCTCACAGGTGATCCAGCAGGCTCTGCATCGGCAGCCTAGCACAGCAGCGCAGTACCTGCAGCAGATGTACGCAGCGCAGCAACAGCACCTCATGCTGCAGACGGCAGCGCTACAGCAGCAGCAGCACCTGAGCAGCTCCCAGCTCCAGAGCCTGGCCGCTGTGCAGCAGGTGAGGGGGATTCTGGGAAACAATTGGTAGCACCACATGCCAGTCACGCTGCCGGTAACCTTCAGCTGAAACTTAAGAGATACGCGGAATCACCAGATTGATGGGGATTGGAGGCAAACGGCCGCGATGCAGCACGCATCAGACAGTGCCTGTGCATGTCGTTGTGTCAGGGGCCATGCATGCGCATGCTGTGTCCATCAGAGTGAGTCTGCATCGCTGTCTGTAAAATCGTACTCCTGCGCAATCTGTCTTTCAGGCCGGATTGGCCGCCAGCCGTCAGGGGACTCCGTCTGTGACTAATGTGTCTCAGCAGACCCCATCTCAGCCCACCACGGTAAGCGAGATGTTTCCCTACTCCAGACGTGGGGTGCAAAGGGGAGACAGATAATCCGCTGGGAAGGACTGGGATCCTAAAAACTGAGAAACTGCAAAAAATATTCTGCAGTTTGACCGATAGCCAGAAGGTGGCAGCAACGCTCTGCAGCGAGAGGGGACTACCTGCCTGCTCTCCTTAATGAGACGCTTACGGCATATACGGCATTTCCCTACAGGATCCATGCCTACCACACAGATATATCTAGATATAATATATAATATCTCAGGAGTAAGCCGGGAGTGCTGCTAATCCGCACTCCCAGAGATCCTGGCTGTCCTAATAAAGCAGCAGCAGCAGTAGTAGTAGCGGGTCCTGGGCCAGTAAGCACAGTAAATCCCATCTGTTAGAAGCTGCCCCTGAGTCTCGGACGTGGAACTTGTCCTTTCTTGCCGCGACCTACTTTCTATCATCCAGCAGATTAACCTAACGACGTCCCCCCAAATCATCGGCCGCGCACAGACTGTAAGCTCCACAGCCTCGTCGGGCATCACACAACAAGCGGTGCTGCTGGGAAATGCCACGTCGCCCGCTCTCACGGCTAGCCAGGCTCAGATGTACCTGCGCGCACAGATGGTAAGCGGACAGAGCGGTGGAAACAACTCTTAGGGTTAGGGGAAACAACCCTAACCCTGCGGGGGTCGCAGAAATAATTGCTGTGTCTGTTCTTAAAAGTGATTTCCATGCTGATTGTTAACAATACTGCGAGTAGGACCGGGGGGGGGGGTATTTATGTCAGTTGGTGGCTGGTGCCTGAATACAGTGAATGGTTTGCCTGGGGGTCCCCAGACGCCTGCCTGCAGCTCAGCTCATATTGGTGATGGCGGCTGGAATCCATGTCTCATGGTCACTTTGCTGTTCCTTTCTCCCCAGCTCATCTTTACTCCCACGGCCACGGTGACAAGCGTCCAGTCCGAGGTCAGTGCTGGAGCCCCCACCCAGCCCCCTCTGAGTGGCGCTCAGGTAAGTGGCACTCAGTCCAGACTCTCTCCTGAGGGCTCATAATGAATCTGCAGCTTTATAATTCTGTGTGTTTCGGCCCCGTTTTGATCCCGTGGCATTGCAGCGATTTCCCTACTTTCTAGAGTAGGAATAGCGTCCCTTTCAGTCCATCTTACGTGTTTCTGTGCCACCTCGTGATGACACAGGAGCACTGCGAGGTCATGGTGCAGATGTTGCCACCTGTGTTTCAGGTTCAGAAGCTGGCTTTACGTGGCAAGCAAGGGACGCCGCTCGGCCAGTCACACCTTCCTAGCCTTGCCATGAAGCCGGCCACAGGCAGTCTGAGCCTTCAGACCACAAGCACCACATCTAACCCAAAACCAGCAGCGCATGTTCTCCTGCAAGCAGCACGGGTGGGCACTGATGACTCTTCAGACGGCTATAAGAAGGTGGAGAACCAGGGCATGGAGAGCCGAGGAACAACGAACGGCAGGGCGATGGTTCCAGTCACCACGCACAGCATTGTTTCTCCAGGTAAACACCCAACACTGACATCTGTGTCAGATGAGGTGCAGCTAAACCCGTTGGGTAAAACCTGGTGATTTTTTTTGCCCCCACAGCTTACACGCATCAGCTGGTGCAGCAGCATCAGAAGCAAGTCCAGCATCAGCTTGTGATCCAGCAGCAGTTCCAGCCCAGGCCAGGCCTTCTCCCTCTCTCCCAAATCAGTTCCCCTCTCCAGACGCAGGCGTCCCAGTCCCTCACTGCCCTGACGGTCACCTCCCAGGCCCAGCAGGAACCCGCATCAGTCGGTGTGGAGTCCGTCGGCCAGAAGTCCAGCTTGGCTGCTCAGACATCTGCTCCTCAACCCTTGGCGAGGCCGTTCCATGAAGGGCAGGAGCCCACAGCATCGAGCAGGACTCTCTCACAGAACCCTGTAGTCCTCCACGTACAAGCACCCACTGCTACGGTAAGTGCACCCAGGGCATATGGAGGAGGTTGAGTGGAGCGAACACTCCCAGCCCCAGGAGGGCTCAAATCACATGGATGTTTCCTATAATCGGGCCATTTAAATGTCCTGTTTTCCGAGTGAGTAAGCGAGCGAATGTCTGGGACGGATATGCCGTTCATTCGTGTGCGGTGTGTAGAAAGTGATCGTGTCCTGACAATGTGTCTCCTCTCCTACCGCAGGAAACCTTCCGGAAACATAATGCTGTCCCGCAGAGAAACATGTCTTCTGCACAGGTGCTGTCTCAAGGTGCACTACCGCCACAGGTTGCCTCCATCACAGGGACCCCGGAGCATAACGGACCCCTGCCACATGGTAACTCCACTTGCCTTTTTCTACATGGCCTAGGTGTGTGCAGGGGCTGCTCTGTTTTCTGCAACACATAGTTGCACATCGTGTAACTATCCATGACATATTTCTTGGTTTTCCACCCGATCTTCTATCCCGGAAGCTTCCGGGGTCCAGACAGTCGAGGTGGACTAACTGCTTCTTGACGTTTCACAGTTTGTCTAGATTGGCCCTCACAGGCCTACAGAATTCTGTACATAGCCCCTCTGGGAAGTTCAGACTCACATGCTGGCAGCTTTTAGGTTTAGAACAGAAAACTTCCCAGCATGCACCTGACGTATCTTGATTGGCTGCTCTTAGGGGCTTTTATTTTTATTGGTGCGAGATGCCCCAACAGCCACTCTTTCTTCTCATGGTTTTTGTGTTTTGCGCTGATACCCCAGTAGGGGGGGGGCATCACCCTTCGGGTGGCAATTGGCACAAAGCTCCACACAAAATATATTGATTGTCCGGTATGAAGGTGGCATCTGTGGAGGTTCGTGGTGGCAGAGAGTACCCAACGCGCATGCCAGAGACCACTGACCCCCGAGACAACCAGTAAAATGATCCCAGCGGGGAGTCCGAGTGCGTGGGGTCCTCGGTCTCCCCATGCAGGAGGGAGAGAAGATCAGTAGGGGTCCAGAGCGAGTTTGCTGTGGGTTTCCATGCGGCCACACACCACCCAGCAGCGGGGCCCCTGCGCACCTCCCTGCACACACAGGGGCAGCTGGCGAGGTGCTGTAGCAGCTGCCTGCAGCCTCCTCCTTCTGCTTTCTTTGCTGATTCCCCCTCCTGCCTGGGGCTCGGGGATTGGAGGAGGGAGTCGGGGAAGGGCAGCCCTCGCTCAGGAGGAGTACAAAGGCTGAGCTGCTCATTCATTGTCTGCGAGTGAGGGGGTTGTATGTGGACAATGTGCCGGCTGAGGCCTGCCCTCCCCGGGGTGTGAGGCTGGCACAGGAGATCACAACAAAGGGCCATGGAGCGCGTGTGAGCCGTCCATGCAGCGCCAGGGGGCACGGCCACTGGGGCAGCGGACACCGCCTATCGGGCCACTCCGGCAGAGGCCTGGCCCCTGGGAAGCTGCCTCTGTCCAGTTGCTCTCTGGAGGGTGAGTCCTGTCTCTCCGGGTTTGTGACGTTTTCTTTGTTGTGGTTGGGGGGAGGTTTCCACGAGATTTACCCCATGTTGGGGCTAACGAGAGGTTTGAGGTGCTTCTGCCTTAGACTGGATCAAAAAAAAGAGAGAATCTTGGCTGTTCTTTAATGAGACCCTTTCCCAAACGCCAACTCCAGTTTCCACTACTCCTTCGGTGAGAGAGCCATGGTTTGTGTGCAGGGTTAACAGTTTGTTGTCCTGTTCATTTAGTCGGCTGTGATTGCTGGGGTAGTTGCCTCCGGATCTGTTGATGCCCCTCTGCAGTGGGGTTCGGGTGTATTTTTCTGCTCTTGTGTTTTGTGAATGAGTCGCCCAACGGTGGGAACAAAATTCAAACTCCGCGTGGTTCAGCTGTTAACAGCACATCTTTCTGCATCTGTTAATTACGCTTCCTGCTCATTTTATTTTGCGTGAATGGAGCGAGGATCTGCCGTACAGCCGAGGTGGTGGGGAACTCGCTAGCAGACGGGAGCAGAGTGAGAACGGCCTAATCAGACCGCGTCACCATAAAGCCTCAGCTGGCACTCCGCCGAGAAATCAGAACGGCTGCAAGTTTCCAATTAGATTTTGGGAGTTTTTAGCGTCCTGGACTATTGGTCGCTCCGCTTGCCCGCTGAGGACTCCAAAGGGCAGGATACCTCAAAGCCCTGCGCCCCGTCCGTGTAAAACATTCCGGGTGCAGATGATCTGCTTCATCCCCTATTTTGGGAAACCCTCCCAGGCGTCCCGCTCTTCCTGCCAGGCTTATTGTGGCAGCCGGGGGCAGATCCTGGGTATTTGTGTGTGGAGGCTGCTGCTCGCTTCTCTCCGCTAACAGCCCCTGCAGGCTTAGAGCAAATGTATGGCTCAAAACGCAATGGAAATCCCGGAACGGGATATTGGTGCCGAGCCGCTAACGGGCTTTACTGACGTTATTTACCAAGACAAAAGAAACCCGCGTTTAACACATTGGGTGCCACGGAGCTGCCGCTTGTTCTTTTGTTTAATTTGGATAGAGATGCTGGAGCCCTGACATATCGTGAACCGAATCCTTCAGGACGGCTTCCAGAGCTCCCAAAACTCAGTCCAGCTTGTACCGCACAGAGTTAATGGGTAACAGAGCGGTAGAAACATAGATCCATCTGTTTTACCAGATACTGTAGATACCCTGGCCTTATGCTGCACCTATATATATATATACACCTAAATGCACGGGGTCCGGGGCCCTTGCCCATGGCCGCTCTGGTTAAACGATTGAGAGGCGACACTCGTGCCGCGTCCTGATAACCTGTGTCTCGTTCTCCAGACTCCGGGCGGACGGCTCATCCAGACCCACGCAGTCATCCCAACTCGGACATGACCTCGGGGACCGGCTCCTCTCCCGTACCGGCCGCGGCCACTGGCACCACTCCTCAGAACGGTGAGAACAAACTGCCGCAGGCCGTGGTCAAACCCCAAATCCTCACCCACGTCATTGAAGGCTTCGTGATCCAGGAGGGAGCTCAGCCCTTCCCGGTATGACCAGCTCGACTTTATACCCCATCTCAGGGGACTTACATGGGGTACTAACCAAAGCAAGGGGTGTCCCCGATATTCAGAACGGGTTCTCCACAGCCCTCTGTCCGATGCGTTATGGGAATCATTTGCTGACGGACTGCCTGAATATTGCGGGAAATGCTCAGATGATAGAACTGCCTCCCTTCTTAGTGATTTGGGGGCCACAGGTGTGTGTCCTGCGGGCGGGGGGTTTAGGAGACCCTGATTTGTTCACGTTGTGGTGAAATGACTTGTCTTGTGTTTTGGGTATATTTCTGTGTCATTCATGTCGCTTTTACCTTTGCAGTCACTCAGGAGCAGAGCCGTCCTAGAGGTGAGTGTCTCTTATGAGCGTTTGCTCAGCCTCCCTGCTCAGCCTCCAGTGCGGAGGTCGCCCCGCGCAGCAGCTGCTTTGCTCAGAGCCATCTGGGGTTTTGCGTTGCACCGGCCTCTGATGGCGTGAAGTGACATGCGCACGCACGGGCTGGAGAGTCTGCATGAGCGCAGACTCGCAGTGCTGCTCCAAACCGCTGGCAGTCTTTGCTACTTCGGGGCGATTAGGTGGGGTCCAAGAGACTTACTGCATTAAGCTGTTTGTTGTATTGTGGTGTTTCTACGACGCTCATTAATCCCAGCCGTCCCACGCGCAAGATATAGTCACGCTGAAGCCTATGCGGCCCGTGTGCTTCTAGAGCCAGGCTGTAGGTTGCCGTCCAGGAGCTCCATGCTGTCTCTTCTCTATCCGACAGGTGGGACGATCCTCGCTGCTTCTGCCTGAAAAGCTTCCCCAGCAGGACACGACGACCACTGACTCCGAGATGGAGGAGAACTTTGTGCCGGGTACGGATCTGAGTGACGGGGGAGGGGTATCTGCCCGCGGCTGGCTGCTCTTCTTGCTAGCGCCCCCCCTCGCGTGGCAGTTCCTGGGTTTCATGTATTTACCTCTCTGCGTTTTGGTTAAAGACTCCCTGACTTTAACTCCTTTTTCAGAACACAAAGAAGATGGGGAACCTCCCAAGCTGAAGTGTGAGCTCTGTGGTCGAGTAGACTTTGAGTACAAGTTTAAGCGTTCTAAGAGGTTCTGCTCCATGGCGTGTGCGAAAAGGTAAGTGGCAGGGGAGGGGTACGCGTGCTCATCGTTTAAACGTATCATTTCCCATTTAACACGGTCATTTGAAGAAGAACAATGTGTCTGAGAAGGTTCTTGCTCTGGGCTCGTGCAGGTACAACGTGGGCTGCACCAAACGGGTCGGCCTCTTCCACCCCGACCGCAGCAAACTGCAGAAAACCGGGGGGCCAAAGCATGGACGCAGGAGGTCACGGAAAGTAGGCTCCAATAATCAGAACATGGACCCAAAAAAGCAGGTAAGAACTCTGATTCTGTGTCTAGCAGCTGGTGGGAATTTTCTGCTTCTACGAGATGGAACGTAAACCGTTATGTGGCATAAAAGCCGCGGTCCGTTTAACGGTGACGGGGTCCGTTTAACGGGGACGGGGTCCTTTGAGTCGTAATATTGCAGCGATCTCTACTCCTCTGCAGTTGTCCGGATCCATCACTCCCCTGAGCTCAGTGCCTTTACCTGGTTCCTCCAGCCTAAAACACAGAAACAGCCAAGAGGACTCGGATAACTCCAGCTACGAGGAGCCTCTGTCCCCCGTCTCGGCCAGTTCCTCCCTGTCCCAGCAGCGCGAGCGAGGGACGGATTTGGAGCTGCCCAGATTACCCAGCGAGGAGCTGCTGTCTCTAAACCAAAACTTCCTTCCCAGCGACCCCACCAAGTGGAAAGTGGAAGATGTTTGTGAGTTCATTCGCTCTTTGCCAGGTGGGTCACGCATATTGTGTTTTACCCCTCAGACTGGATCCTTGGGGCCGATAACCTTCCACATTTAGTTATCTAAGGTTAGCAATAGGTTCTTCAGTTCAGGTCATTGCTGAAAAAGGCTGCCGGCCCTGGCGCTTAGAACGAAACCTGTATCCGTTCTTTGGGCAGGATCTCCTCCGCCTAAAACAGCTCAACTTGGGACCTCGGTGCGCGTTATGTAACATCTTTAATGTTCTTGGCTGGATCTGGTGGATGTTGTTGGTCACGGAGTAGATCCTGTAAGATTGCAGGACAGAAATAAAGGTTTTGGTTGTCTTCACCCTACTAACCCTCTTGCCTCGGACCCCACAGGCTGCCAGGAGATATCTGAAGAGTTCCGGGCGCAGGAGATTGACGGCCAAGCTCTCCTGCTCCTCCGTGAGGACCATCTGATGAGCGCCATGAACATTAAGCTGGGTCCAGCTCTAAAGATCTACGCCAGGATCAGCACTCTCAAAGACTCGTAGCGAGACGCTGACGATAAGAATCACTTTTGGAAAGTGTGCGTATTCTGATCTAGTTTACAGATTCCTTTTTATTTTTATTCTTACATTATCACCTTTTTTGAGGCTTGATGATGTCGCCTCTGTCCGGCGATCGGCCTTCACCCAAACGTTTTTCAGAGACTCCGTGTGACCGTGGGGTGGATTATCTGCGGACCTTTAACCCTCATCTCACGTTTCTTGAGGCCAAGGTCGTTTATTGACGTACCTTTGCCCAAACCTTTTCTGCCTTTTGATTTCTGGAAGTCTCCGTCCGCTGCCATCAGGCAGATAGAGATTATAGAATCCACCCCATGCTGCGGTTTATAAAAGACCAAGCGGGTCCCTGAATGATCGCGTCGCAGGGGAACGGAGGCCATCTTGATGGATGGAGGCTCAGTGGTTTCCTCTGTTTAATATCCTTGTAGGATTTTCTGAAAGCTGAATAACCGGATGAAAACACTTCTGAGGGGCTAATTTAGCTGCTGGGGCAGGTAACAGAATTGTTATGGGGGGAGCGTGGGCGGCAGACTCATGCACGCGGGTGGAACACGTAATGGCATTAACCCTCCCTGTGTGCCGGTCGGCTCCCGTAACGCTCTTTAATGCTGATAGAGTTCATGTTCTGCACTTGGTGACCGTGCCCGGTGGGGACGATTCTACAGAACCAGCATCGTGGTGGGAAGCACCGTCATTATAATTACCACGTCTGTCCCTAGATTTCATAGTCCTGTTCACTAAATAAACCCGCGTTATGGTGTTTCCGGGTCAATACAAGCAACAGATCTGTATTAGAAACCACCGTGCGTGCGTCTGAGCGGCCGCCTTGACTCCCCGTTCTCAGGATCTGCACAATTATTCCTCCCCATCAAGTTATATCCACTATTAAGTTGCTGATTGGTTCAGGCACCCTTTGCAAAAGGAAAGGAGAGAACCGATCAGATAATTCTGGCTCTGCCACAGGCTGCCACCACAAAACAAACCTAAATATCTCCAGTGAAACTGACAAGAAGCACACGTTATCGCCAGTTATTTATTTCATTCATTGTTCGTTTCTGCCGGCGCCCATTAAATGCCAGTATTACATTTACCTGCTAAGGATTAGAAAAATAAGATTTTTTTTGTAATAAGAGTTTGTTTTAGGTACTATGAAAGTCTGAGTGTTTGAGGCATTTTGGGAACTCTTCTGCCCCTGTCTTAAAACAAGACAAAGCTGTGGGGGGAAGGGCACAGGTGCATCATGGGAGATGCGATCATTACAAAATATCTTTCAGCAGTAAACCGTTTTACGGGTATTTTTCTGATTTTCATCACTCATGGCCCATGTATCCAAACCAAGAGCCTTCAACCCCAAAATGCCCCTGAAATCATCAGCAGCGTGGGCTCGGGACGCAGGCTCGGGATAGGCGTCTGGGTTGCGGGCTGGGCATAGGCGTTTGGGCTGCGGGCTCGGGACGCGCGCTGTCACCCCAGCAGCCGGCGGGTGCAGGGGCCGAAGCACTAGCTGGTATGTCATTACCTGTCACACGTGTCACATTCAGGTTATCGCTCTGTTTACACAATAAAATCCCGGTTACATTACCTGCTCGTAGCGTTTGGCCTCTTCAGATGTTCAACGCGTCTCGATCCAAGTAACAGAAGCATGAGCACCAAACTCAGCGCTGTCCGGGCCGGGGCCCCAGGACCCCGGAGGAAGTAAAACACGCAGATGGAAAGAGCAATTTACAAACATTGCATGTACATGTTTATTCTCACAACAGATACAAATAGCAACTTTTAAACTGTTTCCCCTTCTTTTTTTTTGATACATAATTCAAACTGATATTCCTTCTGCGACCTGTCAGTTTCTTAATCCCCTATAATTTCATTTAATGAGAGAGATAACTAGGTTCTAAATACATGTGGCTTGTATTTCATATAGAAAAAAAGGAGCGGTGTTAATATGTATATAGGGTATTTACACGGTATTAACATGCTGACGGCATAACCTTTACACAACACATTAGAAGCGGGGGAGGGGAGCCAAAAATCCAGCCTAACAGAAATGAACTAAAGATACGACTTAAAATAATACAATTAAGGCTTAAAACGAGTATAAAAATAACAGGTCAGCACCCCCGGCTTTATACACGTAGCGGGCCCTGTACTTACCCCCCAAAGCCTCTGCTCAGCAATACAACTAAAGAGAGTATTAACTCTGCTAATCGGGTTACCCCATGGGGGGTGCGGTGCCGGTGGGCGCCCCTCTTCTGATCTCCGGGTGGCAGGAGGTGGGTGAGGTGTGCGAGATGGACGAGTGGGGGGTACGGGGTCTGGCCGCGGCTGAAAGGGTGACTGATAAAAAAAACCCATTCTCCTTTTCCCAGAGAGCTCATTAAGTAACTAATGGGTTAAACGCTCCAGAATCACCAAGACACTGGATTTCTAGACACGCCATTGGAAGATACTCCAAGATTCGATTTAATCGACAGAATATCCCAACATTTTCTTTTGGAGACGCTTTTAAGTTCTTTTTAAAAAAAATGCTAAAAGATCAATTATTCTGATAAAAACGAGTGACGAGCCGACGGCCGCTTACGTTAAATAACGATCCAAATTACACTTCTGCTTCAATTCTCTCCCTCCGTTCACACAAAATTATCTGTTCCTTTAAAAGAAATTGAAGGTGCCGACGGGCACCACCGACACTCACCGAGTGTCTGAAGTTTCCCGGTACGGCCGCCTCGCCTCGTTTCCGTGCCCGTCCTGCCCCGGCCATTCCCAGGAACACCAGGAGCTTCGTGTGCAAACTGCCTAACTGCCCCGGGAACTCACAAGAGCTGACACTTACCGTGCAAACACTCAGCCCTCAAATAACGTTAGACTGAAACCAGGACCCTCAGTCTGGGGGAGAAAGCTCCGGCCCTTGGGTAATTACACGGGGTCTGCGGCTCCGGCCATAAGAACTCCATATATCAGGAAACGTGATCTGCTACGCTCCCATTGGGTGTTTTTCAGCCAATCGGTGAAGCCGCAGTGCGCTAATATTTCACTAAAGACACCCGCCGAGTTCATTGCCGGGTTCAGCAGCTGAAGCGTCACCGTTATCTGAAAGACACGCCGTTCGAGTGGGGTAAATACTGTAAATAGGGGCTTTATTAGGGTAACTTCCGTCTGTAAGCGGCATCTACACCTTGAAATCATGGACCTTAACTAACCGTTACCCTCATGCGAGGGCAATAAATGCCCGTCTTCCACGAGCTCAGCAGGTAGAACGGGGCTGTAAGCGATATATATTTTCACGGTTACAGCCAACGTCAGAACGGGGCATCTCAGGAGCCCGTGGCCATCAAAAACAAGACTCGGCGGCGTATAGAATTCCATGGAATGTTTCTTTACTAGACATGAGAGGGTTAAGGACCTGAGGAGGTTATTTCCCATTGTAAGTGATAATACGGGCCATGTACTAAACACCAAAGACAAAAACACCCACCTGGGCTGCCACGCACGTCACAGAAAACAGGAGATCCCCGTAAAGCCGGCGCCTTATAACCTTGACAACGCTTCGACTTAAAGCTGGTATAACCTGCTAAGGCACAGGACCTATCGGCACGGCTGAGGATTCCCACAAAAGGGCAGGAATTCAGGATCACTAGGACTGGCCGGGAGATCCTGAAAGCCTCTGTATCGGGGCCTATTAAGGTCTGGCTCGTAGGACCTGTGCTTTAAGGCAGGACAGGGTTTTTTGTTTCTGGGGCAGTAAATTCCAAATTGAGCCCTAAACAACTTGGGACGAAGTGTGCATTACTCAGTTACTGCGCTGGCTAGGTTTCCACTTAATTCTATAGTATCTCTATATACAATAGCCTCTCAAACGTCTGCCACCAACATAAGTGCCTTATTGCAATAGCAAAGAATGTAATCTAATACCTGCATTACAAAAATAAAAACGGAGAGCTCCCTGGACAGGCCGCCGGCGCCAGCAAAGGCCACTCCGTTATTTGGTCAGATCCCCGACAGTCATTGCCGCCAGTAGGAACAGAACAAGCCTCCTGCAGATACACAACCTCTTCCCAGGCAATGAGGGGGTAAACAGCCTCATAGGTCATAAGAGCAGGTCACTGGAGGTGATACACTCCACCACGGGGTCAATGGAGGTCATACGCTCCGCCGCCGGGTCTCTGGAGGTTATACGCTCCGCCACAGGGTCAATGGAGGTAATACGCTCCGCCACGGGGTCACTGGAGGTCATACGCTCCGCCACGGGGTCACTGGAGGTCATACGCTCCGCCACGGGGTCACTGGAGGTCATACGCTCCGCCACGGGGTCACTGGAGGTCATATGCTCTGCCACGGGGTCACTGGAGGTCATACGCTCCGCCGCCCGATCACTGGAGGTTATACGCTCCGCCGCCGGGTCACCGGAGGTTATATGCGCCGCCACGGGGTCACTGGAGGTCATACGCTCTGCCACGGGGTCACTGGAGGTCATACGCTCCGCCGCCCGATCACTGGAGGTTATACGCTCCGCCGCCGGGTCACCGGAGGTTATATGCTCCGCCGCCGGGTCACTGGAGGTTATATGCGCCGCCGCCGGGTCACTGGAGGTTATATGCGCCGCCGCTGGGTCACTGGAGGTTATTTGCTCCGCCGCCGGGTCAGCGGGGCGTTATACGGTTTGACTTCTTGGGACACTTGGGACGATTTCTTGGAAAGTTCGGCAAGGACCAGGTTTTCAGCCCGGGGACTCCAGCTGTTGGGAGCGCAAGTTCATTGCCCCTCACATCTTACAAGTCTCCATTTTCTTTAGTTTTCCCCAATTAGCAGCACCAAATTCTTGGCCAATAAATAGGACATTTTTATTGTTTTCTTGTATGTAAAAAAATGGAGGATAAAAAAAGTTTGGGTAACATAAACAGATATAAAATGTGAGAGGTTCAAAGTGCTAGGCTGGGGACTTTGCATGTCACCAAAATGTGTTGGGCAAACAAGACGTCACGTCCAGGTTCACGCTGCTTTCACTCAGTAGGTCTCACCGAGAAATCCCAAAGGCAACTGCACAGGAGGAGCACGTGGAGATCCGGAGGTAAAATCATTTACTAGCAACCCATCTGGAAAATTTGGCCATCCAGAATCAAATTGTAATTGTTACCGGGCCGCCAAGGAGCACCCTCTGCACCAAATTGTGTCCAACAGAGCTTGGCAAACATCCAGACGAGCCCAGAGCAAAGAGGGCAACCAGTAGGTCCGATGAAAGAAAGCGAGTGGCAGACTCCATGTCATCCCTTCCATCCGAGTAACTGGATCCCAAATTGGGAGCTGGAGCTCAGGCTACCCCACTCCAGAAGATCCACCCGGGTCCTGGGAATGGGGTGTGAGGGGCAGAGAGGAACCCCAGTGTCCAGCAGCCCTGGTCTTTCTTTAGATGAGGGAGATCCGGACAGGAATGCCGGGAGACTCGGTCCTCTGGGGAGAATGATGGTTGACCAGATGCTCCACTACTGTATGTTTAGACATGTGCTTCATTAAATACGTCTCCTGGAGGGCGAGAGAGAGGAATATGAATTTCACGAAGAGGACAGTCACTTCCTGTACACACAGGAAGTTCTCACGTTACAGCAGACCACATATGACCGTCTAACCGACTGGACCAGCCGCTGTCATTCCTCCACACGGAGTGAGTGCGAGGCGGTGGGAGTAGACGCAGCGTACGTGCCAGACAGCATTACATTACAGCATACAACACGCACAATACACAGCCGGACGGGATAGACACACGGAGCAGGACACGTGACACTCACCGAGGTGTACGCTCGGCCACACATACTGCAACAGTAAGCCTTGGCGTGTTTAACGGCATGCGCAGAGAGGTGGATCTGAAGGGACGCGGAGTCTGAGTACGCCCGGTAGCAGTTGGGACACTTGTACGGTTTATCTTTGTTGTGTTGTCGCTGGTGAGACTGCGAGGAGTGAAACACAGAATAAAGTCACGAGTGAGCGTACAGAAACACTTCCCGTGACATCCCTGCGGGACCCGTAACTGGGGCATGAAACAGAGAAAACAGAAAGTGACCTGTAACTAAACGTGCATTTACCACGAGCCTCAAAAAATCACCTGATGCCCCGGGAGGGGGACATGTACCCCATACCACGGCCGAGAGACCCAGTCTGTGACCGAATCCACCCACCTGCAGGTTGGAGAGCTGCGTGAAGGCCTTTTCACAGCCGGGCTGCGGACACTTGTAGGGTCGGTCACCGGTATGAATTCTTTAAAAGAAGAAAGACAGTAAGAAATGGGGCGCCGGCAGGACTGTGAGCGTTGGGTGGCAGCCATTGGTGTTTTCTGTAAACCCTGGAGTGGGCATTTAAGAGTCACAGTCGGGGCTCTGAGGGGTCAGGGAGCCGCTCACCTGGTGTGCTGCTGGAGGTGTGAAAGCTGGCGGAAGGACTTCTCACAGTACGAGCAGTGATAGGGCTTAACGCCGAGGTGAATGCGTAGGTGCTGAGCAAGGTAGGAAGCGTTGGCAAAGGATTTGGAGCAATGTGGGCACTTGTGGGGTTTGGCCTCCGTGTGGGACTTCGAATGGATCTGCATCTCTGACTTGGTGAAGAACGTCAAAGGGCAAACTTTGCACCTAAACACGAAAAGGGGGTTCAAAGATTCATCAGCCCGTTTAACAGGTTGAAAAACGAAAGGAGCCTAGAACAGCCCCCAGCCCATCGAGACAGCACCGGGAACACCCCCCCCAGCCCATCGAGACAGCACCGGGAACACCCCCCCCAGCCCATCGAAACAGCACCGGGAACACCCCCCCAGCCCATCGAGACAGCACCGGGAATACCCCCCAGCCCATCGAGACAGCACCGGGAACACCCCCCCCAGCCCATCGAGACAGCACCGGGAACACCCCCCCCAGCCCATCGAAACAGCACCGGGAACACCCCCCCAGCCCATCGAGACAGCACCGGGAATACCCCCCAGCCCATCGAGACAGCACCGGGAACACCCCCCCCAGCCCATCGAAACAGCACCGGGAACACCCCCCCAGCCCATCGAAACAGCACCGGGAACACCCCCCCAGCCCATCGAGACAGCACCGGGAATACCCCCCAGCCCATCGAGACAGCACCGGGAACACCCCCCCCAGCCCATCGAGACAGCACCGGGAACACCCCCCCCAGCCCATCGAGACAGCACCGGGAATACCCCCCCAGCCCATCGAGACAGCACCGGGAATACCCCCCCAGCCCATCGAGACAGCACCGGGAACACCCCCCCAGCCCATCGAGACAGCACCGGGAATACCCCCCCAGCCCATCGAGACAGCACCGGGAATACCCCCCCAGCCCATCGAGACAGCACCGGGAACACCCCCCCAGCCCATCGAAACCGCACCGGGAACACCCCCCCCCAGCCCATCGAGACAGCACCGGGAACACCCCCCCCAGCCCATCGAGACAGCACCAGGAAGACCCCCCAGCCCATTGAGACAGCACCAGGAAGACCCCCCCAGCCCATCATAGTTGTCCACACCTCTGGTATTGTAAAGGTGCAGTTACAAAGAGAAACGTGCAGTGAGCGGACATTCCCGTGGCCAGGGGCCATGCTTGGATGTTACAAACCTGTAGGTTTTTCCCTCTTTGCCAATATCTCCCGAGGCCAGGATAGGGTATGGGACAACAAGGACTGGTGGTCCTGGGGGGTTCTCAGCTTTAATCTTCTTGCGCCCCCTTTCTGGCTTTGTGGGTCCTAGCAGACTGTGCCCCTGGATGGTTTTAATGGAATCCAACGTGGGGGAGCTCGTGATCCCTGAGATGAGGGTGGGTGAAGTGGCAATAAGTCGGGTCTGGCTGTTGGAGGTTGGCGTTGAGGGGGTACCGCTAGTGGTACCGGTGCTGGACTCTGAGGTGCTAACAGTCGTGCGGGAGGAGGTCAGACCCAGCCCTGCGGAGTAAGATGGCCAAGAAAACAAAGGGGAGAAAATACAGCGAATGAGAACGATCAACCAAGAGCCAAACTGCAGCCATCACAGGACCAAAATCATACCAAGTATAACAGCTTTCGTGGCCCTGACACACGTCACAACATTTAGTCCTGACACATCTCACGTGAACCAGGAGCCCGACGCGGTTTGCCCCTGCTACATTTCACATTCATAGGACCCCATGCAACACCAACACCCTAACGCATTTTGTTGATATCCCACCAACCAATTGCATTTTCTATATGGGACCCTAATGTGTTTTACAACACTGGGAACCCAACGCATTTCACACCCCTGAGAGCCTGTCACATTTCACAGCGATGCCCATCCCCAGGGCATTTCCCGTCATTTAGTATCGCCTGACCTGCTTACACGTTTCATATCACTGGAACCCTGACACTCCGCGTCTCCCAGGGACCCTGACTTCATGTCCCTCGAATCCTGTATCATATTTCCTAACCCCTAACATTGTACGGTCACCGACACACTTCACGTACTATGTACACAGCCCCCCCAACGCATTTCACATCCCAGCACCCTGACACGTCTCCCAGGGGTCTTTAATCATCTGTGCCCTGGACTCGGATTAGGGGTCTGCTGGTCAATTTAATATCCTCTAGCTAGCAATTTGCACCGCCAAAGCCTCAGCCACTTACCCCGCGCGTTTCACAGCCCTGAATGGCTAGGAACCCAGCTCCATCCATCTCATCCGCACCAATCAGCACCACGGGTTCGGTTCTTGCATTCCCCCGAAATGGTCTCAGCACTCTCTCTCCAGCAACAACTTCTACCCAACGACCTCCCGCTCCATTTACCCACCTACATATGTACTTCTGCTCCCCCACCTTCCGTGTCCAGAGTGTAAATTACCAGTGACGGTGCTGGTGGCCGGCCGCGCATGGAGTGCCACGTCGGGCTGCGGGACGGCTTGTGGGTGCAGACCCGGGACCTGTTGGAGTTTCTGCAGGGACATGACAGACTGACTGGTTTCTGCAGGCGACGGGGGGATAAGCAAAGGCTGCTGGGAAGGAACAGATGTCGGAGGCAAGTGAGGAGGTCGAATCTTCTCGGCCATCAGCTGCTCCTTGATCTTGTTTATCAGAACCAGGTTATCCAACTGTGCAGAGAGGAGGAGAGCGGGTGAGAAGCGGGTGAGAAGCGGGGGGGGACGCGAGTGAGAAGCAGGGGGGGGCGCGGGTGAGAAGCGGGTGGGACGCGGGTGAGAGGCGGGTGAGAAGCGGGGGGGGGCGCGGGTGAGAAGCGGGGGGGACGCTGGGGGGACTCACAACTCCCAGATACATTTCATGGCAGAGGGCGCGCGGCGGAACCGACACATCACCAGTCACTCACCGCCTGACTACTATACGCGGGAGCTTCGCGGCAATGATGGCGGATCTGCGCTGCCGGCAACGGACTCCTAAATATCTAGAAAAGGCAAAGGCCCCAAAAACGGCAAAACCCCAGGAAAATGGCATCTCCAACGATGCGCCCGATCGGCTTCCCCTTTGCCCTTTCTATATATTTATGGGAACGTCTTGGCGTCCTCCTTATTACATCATCATATTTCATACCACATTCTGTTGTGTTTTGTGTTCCAGAGCTTGGTGGGCCCTACACTCTGTGTACGCGCATTTTGATGACATCACAGCAGATTTCCCGTAAAGAGGGGGCACCAGGGACACGGTTCAAGAGACACACAGAGACAGCATGAAAGAGACTGCTAGGAACACACACCAACAAGCCATGCGAGGCAGAGCAGGCAGCGGGAGACACACTGAAAGCTCACTGACAGAATTCCGGTGGTCAGCAGCTGATCTATTCCCTGAAACAAAAGTCAGTGATGTCATCAAAAAGCGCGAGACAGAAAGGTTTGCGGTCTGGCCAGTCACCAAAAGACGCATATGATACGGTTTATACGGCTCTAGGTGTCATGTCGGACGGGGTTAAATAACACCGTCAGGGCCAATCACAGCTGCGCTTTCCAGAACCAGTTATATTTAACCCTTCGCTGCCAGACCTGATGAATAATGTGCCAAAATATCCTATTATGTGTCAATGAGCGAGACATTTACCCCCAGAGCACAAAATCCAGAAAGGCCGGGGCATGGAGCTCAAACGAAATCCCTCATTTAACAAAAATCACCCTCAACGCTTCTCTGCTTACAGCGAGGAGCCAATCGGGAGCAGGGGCCCAGGGGCATCATGGGAAAGAATATGCTCTAGTGCTCGAGACGGAAACGTGTCTTATTAAAAATAATTGAAATACAACTTCATGTGCGCTGAATGAGAGCTGCGCAGGTTCCTGGCCGCTGTAGGAGGAGCCCAAATAAATCTCTCTGCAGCACTAACTGGCAGCATGCACCGGATGCACCCCAAACATGCATTCATGTTAATAACCAATCTCTTTCGTTAGCAGACCACGCGCCTCGACACGCACAGCCACACAACACGCGCCCCTTCACGTGGCCAATGAAAACACTGGAGACTAAAATACCCCCCAGATACAGAGTCAGGCAGGCGCTCCGATGGGTTTCTGAAAGCCAGCGGGTCCTAGGGGCTACTAAACGGGGCATGCAGATGATAAAAGCAGGGTTACTGCAGGCAATATATGTAACCAACATGCTAACCACGGCTCAACATCACGTGACCAATCGGACACCTCTCAACGTGAGTTTGATAACGTTAATGGTGTGCGATTAGCGCAGCCGCTTCAGCACAAACTAGCAACATACCTCGGTCACACATCTAGGAGACACGCCATCCACACAGCGGACACGTCAACAAACACACAGCACTACACGCAATGTTGGAGCTTTATAAATAAGATCTAATAAAGCCGTGGCCTACAGTGTACACGTGGATATCAGCACGTTTTAGGGTGCTGGGTTTTCCACGGGATGTTTGGCGGCCATAAGCCACAGAGGGGCCCTGGCACTTTTGAGAGGAGATAGGTTGACAGCCCGAGACGTGTAGCCAGGGGCCCCAGCCTCACATCGCACTTCCTTTTTGCCCCCAGGAGGTCCTAGACGGAGCGGCGTTTGGTGATCTTCCTGATCACGTGGCGGCTGCCGGGGCTCCGTGCCGTTGGCGTCTGGGCGCTCTGCCCACGTATGGGTTTAAGGAGCGTTAAATAATAGTTCCCGGAGCCGCCGCCGTGTCCCTGGCGCTGGCGCTAACCCAACTTACATCATGTTTTAGAAGTGCACATAGTGGCCCCTCGCTGCGTTTGCCCCGAATTCATCGCCCGGGGTCTACGGGGGTCTCTGGTGGCAGCGCAGGAAGTCACGGTGGATTGCAGGGGGTCATTTGACACAGAGGATTCTAGCCTTACCTGGCTGGGCATGGTGGGAGGTGGAGGCCAAAAATACGGATTGTTAAAGCGCGGTTCGGCCATCCTGCAAGAATGAGAGAGAGTTACCAAGTGGATTAGAGGCTCACATGCTGATCACAACAATCGGGGCACCATTATTAGTAATCGCTATTTATAAAGCGCCAACATATGCCACGGCTGTGTACAATGGTTAGTTATTCACAAGAAAGCCCTTGGGGCCACGAACCTCACAAATATCACCACCCCGGGTCACGCATGTTCTGTGTACTGCGGTAAATACACAACTCCAATCCACAGCAGCCAGCCGAAAGCCGATGCCCCCCATTCCTACCCCACAAGTTACCCCACATACCTCACGTGTCCTACAATCTCCAAAGCTGGGATTTTACATTAAGAAAGACGGGGGGAAAAGGGAGCCGGGATCTCTGCTACCTGCCCCGAGGGGCTTCTCCGGGATCAGAGGCTGAACACAAATACCCAGGATTCAGATACATTCCCTGCAACAATCTGCCCCTGACGGGGGTGCGTCTGGCAGGTTCCTTTGTCGCCCCGCAGCCAGCAGTGAATGTGTTAACCCGGAGCCTCCCGTGGAATGCTGTGAAATCCCGGCTTGTTTATTTGTATCCCAGGGTCAGTTCCTGCGCAGCTCGGGCCTCAAACACACAGAGGGGGCAGACGCTACTATTAACCCTTACAGGAACCAAACCTTTCAGCAAACAGCCCTCACCGAGATGAAAAAGACCGAAAATCAGAATATTAAAAAAAAAAAACAAGATCGCTGCACTGTGCAGAAAACGGGCCACAATGTGCAGCGGCAGGCACGGGCACGGCAAGTTATCCGGACCCCGGCTCCTCCGCCTGGACCCCGGCGCCCGACTCCTCCCCCCGGACCCCGGTGCACGACTCCGGGTCCTCCCCCCAGACCACGGTGCCCGACGCCGGCTCCTCCCCCCAGACCCCGGTGCCCGACCCCGGCTCCTCCGCCCAGACCCCGGCGCCCGACCCCGGCTCCTCCGCCCAGACCCCGGCGCCCGACCCCGGCTCCTCCGCCCAGACCCCGCGCCTGACCCCGGCTCCTCTCCCCAGACCTCGGTGCCCGACCCCGGCTCCTCCGCCCAGACCTCGCGCCTGACCCCGGCTCCTCCGCCCAGACCTCGCGCCTGACCCCGGCTCCTCCGCCCAGACCTCGCGCCTGACCCCGGCTCCTCCGCCCAGACCTCGCGCCTGACCCCGGCTCCTCCGCCCAGACCTCGCGCCTGACCCCGGCTCCTCCGCCCAGACCTCGCGCCTGACCCCGGCTCCTCCGCCCAGACCTCGCGCCTGACCCCGGCTCCTCCGCCCAGACCTCGCGTCTGACCCCGGCTCCTCCGCTCAGACCTCGCGCCTGACCCCGGCTCCTCCGCTCAGACCTCGCGCCTGACCCCGGCTCCTCTCCCCAGACCTCGGTGCCCGACCCTGGCTCCTCTCCCCAGACCTCGGTGCCCGACCCTGGCTCCTCCGCCCAGACCTTGCGCCCGACCCCGGCTCCTCCGCTCACACCTCGCGCCTGACCCCGACTCCTCCGCTCAGACCTCGCGCCCGACCCCAGCTCGCTGTCAACCACCAGGGAAAATTCCAATTCACAAGAACAAAAATTAAGAAAGAAATAAATTAATGAACCAAGATATTAAACCAACACAACAAAAAACAGGACGGCCATAGCAGGGAGATAGAGTGGCGAGACCTCACGAGACAGCCCGCTGGGGAGATGCTCTCTGGGCTTCATGTCTCCACACGCGTGTGAACAGATTACTGCAGTAGAAAACAGAATATTTGACTAAACCGTGTCTGTCTTAGACGTCACGTTACCGTGATCTCCGCCACCCTCAGAACCGGACAAAAAGCCACATTGTGAGCATGTAAAAAAAACAAGAGAGTGAGCACAGGGTCCACACCGCCCGTTATCAAACCTCTCTGCTGGGCGGCAGACTTCTATTAAGAGAAATATTGTGCAGGACCAGGGGAAATGTTATTACAGCTGCAGCCGGGGCTTACGGCTCCAAATAACCCCCGTCTCTGCCCCACCAGAAACCACCCCACGGCTCGCAGCCTGCTGAACGGGCCGCGATGTTCTGTCATATTACATAGGGGGCGTTTTTATGACCCTTTCATTCCCAGATCGGCATGTTACAGAGATGACTCCCCCCCATTTAAACCACAATGTATGTTTCTGCGGAAAGGAAGCAGACACGGGTCACATGATCCACTACCCGCCAATCACAAATGAGCATTCAACATCCAACACAAAACTGTCCACACAACATCCACGTAACAACGAAATCTCTCAATGGCAGATCGATAACACGGCAGCGTCCGTCACAACCGAGTTTACAGCTTGGAGGTCTCTCCCCCTCTGACTACAAACGCCCTCCGAGCCCCTCGCCAAATAAATGGGGGTCGCAGACAGAAACTGTAACCATCTGCAACACGCGCATTCTAGCCTGACAACATATGCATTCTAACCCATGCACGCCAACACGCGCACTCTTAGCCATACGCGCCAACACTTCATGCACATTCCAACCCATACACTGCATGCACATTCTAACTCATACACTGCGTGCACATTCTAACCCATACACTGCGTGCTCATTCTAACCCATACACTGCATGCTCATTCTAACCCATACACTGCATGCTCATTCTAACCCATACACTCCATGCTCATTCTAACCCATACACTGCATGCACATTCTAACTCATACACTGCGTGCACATTCTAACCCATACACTGCGTGCACATTCTAACCCATACACTGCATGCACATTCTAACCCATACACTGCATGCTCATTCTAACCCATACACTGCATGCTCATTCTAACCCATACACTGCATGCTCATTCTAACCCATACACTGCATGCTCATTCTAACCCATAAATGACCCCATGTTCATTCTAGCCCATAGGCAGATTTAGACATTCATGAATTTTCTCTTAGTTAAATCGATTCTCCAGGGATCCAGGAAGACAGGAAGTGTAAAAAAACAAAACAATAGCAGGACCACGAGCGGACACGGGACGCAGGGCTTAAATTTCATTCTTAATATTTCAGATTTTCAAATTTTAATAGATTTACAGAAATATTGATCAAAAGTCTCACAATTGGGATTGTTTTCACTAAACTCTTTGCGGTAGAAGGCTGTCAGAGACATTACTGCACGGAGCCGCCATAAAAATAATTTTGAGGTATAGTATTTCTCGGGGGGGGGGATTATCGTCGCAGTATGGTAACAACCGCCACAAAAAATCCATTAGAGAAAAATTAAACCTCTCCCAAGGAAACATCAGAAAGGGTCTCACAACCAAAATCTGCTTTCACGACAAGGACTGGCCGGCATCAGAAGGTCCGACGGTCAGGGATGCTGCCGATTCTACTAACGCACGAAGGGCGATTAGGAGATGACTGTAAATTCTCAGTGAGAAACATGAAGGTCCAGCTTAGAGAAGAACCACAGAAGGACCCCCACGGAGACCCTGGCAGCGTGGGCTGGGGGTCTACACACAATCCTTCAGCTAGATTTCTTTTACTGATATAGAGTTTCACATGGGCACCCGGTAACACGTATCAGCCGCAAGCAAAGTAACTATGTGAATAGAAACCAGATTAAACTACAGGAAAGTGAAGCGAAGTAACAGCGTCTGTGAATAGAAAACAGATTAAACTACAGGAAAGTGAAGCGAAGTAACACCGTCTGTGAATAGAAAGCAGATTAAACTACAGGAAAGTGAAGCGAAGTAACACCGTCTGTGAATAGAAAGCAGATTAAACTACAGGAAAGTGAAGCGAAGTAACACCGTCTGTGAATAGAAAGCAGATTAAACTACAGGAAAGTGAAGCGAAGTAACAGCGTCTGTGAATAGAAAGCAGACTAAACTACAGGAAAGTGAAGCGAAGTAACACCGTCTGTGAATAGAAAGCAGATTAAACTACAGTAAAGTGAAGCGAAGTAACACCGTCTGTGAAGAGAAAGCAGACTAAACTACAGGAACGTGAAGCGAAGTAACAGCGTCTGTGAATAGAAAGCAGACTAAACTACAGGAAAGCGAAGCAACACCGTCTGTGAATAGAAAGCAGACTAAACTACAGGAAAGTGAAGCGAAGTAACACCGTCTGTGAATAGAAAGCAGATTAAACTACAGGAACGTGAAGCGAAGTAACAGCGTCTGTGAATAGAAAGCAGACTAAACTACAGGAAAGTGAAGCGAAGTAACACCGTCTGTGAATAGAAAGCAGATTAAACTACAGGAAAGTGAAGCGAAGTAACAGCGTCTGTGAATAGAAAGCAGACTAAACTACAGGAAAGTGAAGCGAAGTAACACCGTCTGTGAATAAAAAGCAGACTAAACTACAGGAAAGCGAAGCGAAGTAACACCGTCTGTGAATAGAAAGCAGACTAAACTACAGGAAAGTGAAGCGAAGTAACACCGTCTGTGAATAGAAAGCAGATTAAACTACAGTAAAGTGAAGCGAAGTAACACCGTCTGTGAAGAGAAAGCAGACTAAACTACAGGAACGTGAAGCGAAGTAACAGCGTCTGTGAATAGAAAGCAGACTAAACTACAGGAACGTGAAGCGAAGTAACAGCGTCTGTGAATAGAAAGCAGACTAAACTACAGGAAAGTGAAGCGAAGTAACACCGTCTGTGAATAGAAAGCAGATTAAACTACAGGAAAGTGAAGCGAAGTAACACCGTTTGTGAAGAGAAAGCAGACTAGACTACAGGAAAATGAAGCGAAGTAACAGCGTCTGTGAAGAGAAAGCAGACTAAATTACAGGAAAGTGAAGCGAAGTAACAGCGTCTGTGAATAGAAAGCAGACTAAACTACAGGAAAGTGAAGCGAAGTAACACCGTTTGTGAAGAGAAAGCAGACTAAACTACAGGAACGTGAAGCGAAGTAACAGCGTCTGTGAATAGAAAGCAGACTAAACTACAGGAAAGTGAAGCGAAGTAACATCGTCTGTGAATAGAAAGCAGATTAAACTACAGGAAAGTGAAGCGAAGTAACACCGTCTGTGAATAGAAAGCAGACTAAACTACAGGAAAGTGAAGCGAAGTAACACCGTTTGAGAAGAGAAAGCAGACTAGACTACATCCAGAATGCATTTCAGTAAAGGAGCTGACGGGGCGGCGTGCACAAGGCAGGTATATACCGTATGTGGATGCGGCTGCATTAGGACCCCAGCCCTCCTATCCCAGAGACCTTCACAGCGCATGCGCGAAGACCACCTACATCAGCAAACTAAACAGTGCAACGCGTGAACCCTGGTGAGACCAGCTAAGGGCAGATCCGCCAATACTCTCTCGGACATAGTTACCAGCTCCGCATCGGCTGGCATTAGATTGTCAGCTCCTATGATCAGCAGCCTCCCACCCTTGTGATTCCGGTTTGGGGAATCCAGGTCGCCCCGCACACACCACCACCAAATTTACCCCCCAAAAAAGCTATTTTACACATGCACATAAACATTTACTCAAATAACTACAGTTACACGTCAAAGTCACGCCACACACATGAAAGTTACACGCCACACACATGAAAGTTACACGCCACACACATGAAAGTTACACGCCACACACATGAAAGTTACACGCCACAGCCATGCAGCCATGAAACGCTAAACGTGTACAGCAAAGCCAATAAGCCATTCAATTATTGATCGCTCTGCTCCTGGTCTGATCGGGTCCCACGGAGCCACAGCACCAGGAGCTCTTTAACCCTTGGAGTGCTGACTAAGCCGCAAACACTGCACTACCCAGCCAGGCACTAAAAAGGTTAACAATGCAATAAGTCGCAGCGAGCCGGAGAAAATGCCTCATCGGCAGCACCGCCGACGGACGCCCAGGCCACGGGCCCCGCCACCTCGACGGGGCCCTCACCCCAACTCCCAATTCAAAAAGCAGCTAGAGAGGAAGAGGATAGTTGTTATGGCAACAGCAAATCGCACATTTTACCGACTGCGAAGGCTGGAGCGGAGTCCGAGCATCCGCCACAAAGGCTTTACGAACAAAGGGGTTTGGGCTGAATACTCTGCAGCGCTATACAGTGATACGCTCCGCAGCCGGCCAGCAAGCAGGACCCCAGCCCCCATAACCAGCAGGGCCCCTGGGGAACCCCAGCCCACCCCCTCTGTGGCCCCTCAGGGCCTCTCCCACATTCTCAGACAGTATGAGGTAAATTCGCAGACAAAAGAATAACAGCCGGGCCCAGGGGCGCCATGTTCTGCAGCTTCTGCACCAGGGCTGGAGGAGGGGCAGGGGCCACACACAGGGCTCCCAGGCCGGTCCAGGGGCCACACGCAGACCACCCCTCCCCCACACCGGCAGCTGCAGGGGCCCCGGCGCCCCTCCTCCCAGGCTGAGGTACATAACCCCGTCGGCATCCCATCAATGGGGACACAGGTAGGGGCCCCCGGGTCACAGGGACCCCCACAGCCCCCCAGGGAAGCCCGCCCAGTGTGCACTGGGGCCCATCCCCTCCACCCGGCATGCACAGCGCGGGGCCCCTGGGTGCGGGGACAGGGGCCCCAGGGAGAACTCAGGGCCCGGATTCTGCATACAGACCTGGGGCGGGCGGCAGCGGCACCGAGAGAACCGAGAACCGAAAACCCGCCGACTCCGGCTCCGAGATCCCCCTCCCCAAACCTGCCCCCCGCCTGCCCCCTCCCCCAATCCACCCCCTGCTCCCCCCTCCTGCCCCCTCCCCAAATCCACCCCCCGCACAGCGGAGGGGGCTCACAGCACACACATCATACACTATACACACACTATACATACTATATACACACATCATACACGATATACACACTATATGCACACATCATACACTATACACACACATCATACACTATACACACACTATATGCACACATCATACACACGATATACATACTATACACACACACATCATACACTATACACACACATCATACACTATACACACACTATATGCACACATCATACACACGATATACATACTATATACACACATCATACACTATACACACTATATACACACATCATACATACTATATACACACACATCATACACTATACATACTATATACATACTATATACACACATCATACACTATACACACATCATACACTATACACACTATATACATACTATATACACACATCATACACTATACACACTATATACACACATCATACACGATATACATAATATATACACATATACACTATACACACTATATACATACTATATACACACACATCATACACTATACACACTATATACATACTATATATACACACATCATACACTATACACAATATATACACACATCATACACTATACACAATATATACATACTATATACACACATCATACACTATACACACTATATACATACTATATACACACACATCATACACTGTACACTATATACATACTATATACACACATAATACACTATACACACTATATACACACATCATACACTATACATACTATATACACACATCATACACTATACACACACATCATACACTATACACAGTATATACATACATCATACACTATACACAGTATATACATACACACATCATACACGATATACATACTATATACACACATCATACACTATACATACTATATACACACTATACACACACATCATACACTATACACACTTTATACACACATCATACACTATACACACAATGTTCACACTATACACACAACTCATACACTATACACACTATATACATACTATATACACACATCATACACTATATACATACTATATACACACATCATACACTATACACACTATGTACACACATCATACACGATATACATACTATATACACACACCATACACTATATACACACTAAATGCATACATCATACACTATACACACAATATACATACTATATACACACATCATACACTATATACATACAGCATACACTATACACATACTATATACACACACAGCATACACACTATATACACACATCATGCACTATACATACACACCATACACTATATACATACTATATACACATATCATACACTATACACACTATATACACTCATCATACACTATATACATACTATATACACACATCATACACTATATACACACTAAATGCATACATCATACACTATACACACAATATACATACTATATACACAGCACACACATCATACAATATATATACTAACTACACATCATATATACACATATACATACTATATATATATATACACAGCATACACTATACACACTATATACACAGCACACACATTATTCACTACACACACACTATATACATATCATACTTACACAGCACACACATCATACTATATACACATCATATATACACAACACACACATCATACTATGTACACATTATATACTATATACACACTATATACATATAATATATACACATCGCATACAACATACACTATACATACTATATACAGATCATACACAATGCACACTATATATATACACATCATACACTATACATACTATATACACACATCATATATACACAGCACACTCATCATAGACCATACATATGCCGATACACTCCATCACTATATACGCTGATACGAGACATCACTATATACACTGATATGCTCCATCACTATACACATGGACACGCACCATCACTATACATATGGACACGCACCATCATTATATACACGGACACGCGCCATCACTATATACACGGACACGCGCCATCGCTATACATTTGGACACGCACCATCACTATATACACACGCACCATCACTATATACACGGACACGGGCCATCACTATATACACGGACACGCGCCATCACTATACATATGGACACGCTCCATCACTATATACACGGACACGCGCCATCACTATACATATGGACACGCACCATCACTATATACACACGCACCATCACTATATACACACGCACCATCACTATATACGCGGACACGGGCCATCACTATATACACGGACACGCGCCATCACTATATACACGGACACGCGCCATCACTATACATATGGACACGCACCATCACTATACATATGGACACGCACCATCATTATATACACGGACACGCGCCATCACTATATACACGGACACGCGCCATCACTATACATTTGGACACGCACCATCACTATATACACACGCACCATCACTATATACACGGACACGGGCCATCACTATATACACGGACACGCGCCATCACTATACATATGGACACGCTCCATCACTATATACACGGACACGCGCCATCACTATACATATGGACACGCACCATCACTATATACACACGCACCATCACTATATACACACGCACCATCACTATATACGCGGACACGGGCCATCACTATATACACGGACACGCGCCATCACTATATACACGGACACGCGCCATCACTATACATATGGACACGCACCATCACTATACATATGGACACGCACCATCATTATATACACGGACACGCGCCATCACTATATACACGGACACGCGCCATCGCTATACATTTGGACACGCACCATCACTATATACACACGCACCATCACTATATACACGGACACGGGCCATCACTATATACATGGACACGCGCCATCACTATATACACGGACACGCGCCATCACTATATACGCCGACACGCGCCTTCACTATATACACGGACACGCGCCATCACTATATACACGGGCACGCGCCATCACTATATACACGGGCAAGCCATCACTATATACACGGGCACGCGTCATCACTATATACACCGACACGCGCCATCACTATATACATGGACATGCGCCATCACTATATACATGGACACGCGCCATCACTATATACATGGACACGCGCCATCACCTGAGTACAGTACTGGGCACCAGTGTACAAGAAAGATATAGTGGAGCTGGAGAGGGTTCAAAGACGGGCAACCAGAGTAATAAGGGGAATGGAAGGACTGCAGTACCCAGAAAGATTATCAGAATTAGGGTTATTTAGTTTGGAAAAAAGACGGCTTAGGGGGGACTTAATAACTATGTATAAATATATAAGGGGGCAGTACAGAGATCACTCCCAGGACTGGATCTATAACAAGGGGACATCCTCTACGGCTGGAGGAAAGAAGGTTTCTACACCAGCACAGACGGGGGTTCTTTACAGTAAGAGCGGTGAGACTATGGAACTCTCTGTCAGGTGGTGAGGAGGTGGTAATGGTAAACTCAATAAAAGAGTTTAAAAGGAGCCTGGACGTGTTTCTTGAAAGCAATAATATTACAAGTTATGGATATTAGATTAATAGGGACAGAACGTTGATCCAGGGATTTATTCTGATTCCCAGATTTGGAGTCGGGAAGGAATTTTCCCCCTGGTATGGGGCAATTGGCATCGGCTTCATAAGGGTTTTTTGCCTTCCTCTGGATCAACACAGCAGGCACACAATATGTATATAGGTTCAACTTGATGGACTTTGGTCTTTTTTCAACCTTATGAACTATGTTACTATATACACGGACACGCGCCATCACTATATACACGGACACGCGCCATCACTATATAGACGGGTACGCGCCATCACTATATACACGGGCACGCGCCATCACTATATACACAGGCACGCGCCATCACTATATACACGGGCACGTGCCATCACTATATACACGGGCACGCGCCATCACTATATACACGGGTACGCGCCATCACTATATACACGGGCACTCGCCATCACTATATACACGGGCACTCGCCATCACTATATACACGGGCACGCGCCATCACTATATACACGGGCACTCGCCATCACTATATACACGGACACGCGCCATCACTATATACACGGACACGCGCCATCACTATATAGACGGGTACGCGCCATCACTATATACACGGGCACGCGCCATCACTATATACACGGGCACGTGCCATCACTATATACATGGGCACGCGCCATCACTATATACACGGGTACGCGCCATCACTATATACACAGGCACGCGCCATCACTATATACACGGGCACTCGCCATCACTATATACACGGGCACGCGCCATCACTATATACACGGGCACGCGCCATCACTATATACACGGGCACGCGCCATCACTATATACACGGACACGCGCCATCACTATATACACGGGCACACGCCATCACTATATACACGGGCACGCGCCATCACTATACATATGGACACGCGCCATCACTATATACACGGGCACGTGCCATCACTATATACACGGGCACGTGCCATCACTATATACACGGGCACGCGCCATCACTATGTACACGGACACGCGCCTTCACTATGTACACGGACACGCGCCATCACTATATACGCCGACACGCGCCTTCACTATATACGCCGACACGCGCCATCACTATATACACGGACACGCGCCATCACTATATACACGGACACGCGCCATCACTATATACACGGACACGCGCCATCACTATATACACGGGCACGTGCCATCACTATATACGCCGACGCACCATCACTATATACGCCGACACGCGCCATCACTATATACACGGGCACGCGCCATCACTATATACGCCGACGCGCGCCATCACTATATACGCCGACGCGCGCCATCACTGCAGTGCCAGCTCCATTGTAGTTAAAGTGAGTGAGCCCTAAACTCGCCAGGCCCACGACTCGACTTTCAGTCTAAGTGCAGCCAGTTGAGTTACGTCTGGTGATTGAAGCCGCTGCGAGTGTACCCTGTGATTGACATGATAGTATCATAAGCTCATGCCCCACCAACACAGTACCTAGCCCCACCCATTTTTGTATGCACAGCCTCCGTTTGGCACATTCACATCACGTTAATATAACGCGGGTTCTGGGGTTTGGTGACATGAATGACGCATCAGATCAGCATGAAGACTGGTCGTGGTGAACCCAGTCCTGGCCGTTACACCGTGGCCATAAGAGAATCGCGGCTCTGCCAGGTCACGCCGTACTTGCGAGAGATACGGGCAGCCAGGTCACGGCGTACCTGCGGGAAGATACGGGCAGCCAGGTCACGCCGTACCTGCGAGAGATACGGGCAGCCAGGTCACGCCGTACCTGCGGGAAGATACGGGCAGCCGGGTCACGTCGTACCTGCGAGAGATACGGGCAGCCAGGTCACGCCGTACCTGCGGGAAGATACGGGCAGCCAGGTCACGCCGTACCTGCGGGAAGATACGGGCAGCCAGGTCACGCCGTACCTGCGGGAAGATACTGGCAGCCAGGTCACGCCGTACCTGCGGGAAGATACTGGCAGCCAGGTCACGCCATACCTGCGGGAAGATACGGGCAGCCAGGTCACGCCGTGCCTTCGGGAAGATACGGGCAGCCAGGTCACGTCGTACCTGCGAGAGATACGGGCAGCCAGGTCACGCCGTACCTGCGAGAGATACGGGCAGCCAGGTCACGGCGTGCCTGCAGGAAGATACGGGCAGCCAGGTCACGCCGTACCTGCGAGAGATACGGGCAGCCAGGTCACGCCGTACCTGCGGGAAGATACGTGGCACATTGTCCACCAACCGAACCTCCCTCTCTGAGAGGCCCCTTCCACGATGCATCCATAGGAATCCCTTCCTGCCGGGAACACCACGGGGAGCAGAGAGGCCAAGAAGGGCTTTAACAAACATCCCCACATACCTGCCTGCCCTTAAATAAATACTCAGTCTCTCTGCCTCAGTATTACTACAATAGAGCGGCCAACAGACAGGGACCAACAGCATCTCCAATCTGTTAAGAACGTGGCAAATATTTCAATGGCCAGGTCTGCCCATCCCATGCCCCAAATATATTGGCCCGTACCTGTGCCGAGGCTGTACCCGTGTTCCAGGTGACACTGCCTGTGCCGAGGTTGTACCCCTGTTCATGGTGACACTGTCTGTGCCGAGGCTGTACCTGTGTTCTTTGTGACACTGCCTGTGCCGAGGCTGTACCCGTGTTCCGGGTGACACTGCCTGTACCGAGGCTGTACCCGTGTTCCGGGTGACACTGCCTGTGCCGAGGCTGTAGCCGTGTCCCGGGTGACACTGCCTGTGCCGAGGCTGTACCCGTGTTCCAGGTGACACTGCCTGTGCCGAGGCTGTACCCGTTTCCCGGGTGACATTGCCTGTGCCGAGGCTGTACCCGTGTTCCGGGTGACACTGCCTGTGCCGAGGCTGTACCCGTGTTCCGGGTGACACTGCCTGTGCCGAGGCTGTACTCGTATTCTCTGAGATCACACGCAATCCTAGTGTACATCACAAAGTATGGAACAGGAACTGCGGATTACCAACATGCGTGACCTCTCTTATGCTGGCTGAAACTTGCTGGCCCTGTTTCTGTGCATTGCCCATTGCAGTGATGTGCGGGGAGGTTATCTCCCCGGGGAGTGAAATGAAAAGCTGCAGAAACAAGTGTCTTCCAAGGAAAACTCCATGAAAGAATGATGGGAAATGTTCAGTGATCTAGGGGTGCTCATTGGGGACTGACCCAGTCTGGCAGTGAATGGGTTATGGGATATTGCACACCTGCCCCCTGCCCTCCAGGCTCAGCCTGACGCTCACACTCGCTTTGGAGTCTGAAGAATGTGGTTTAGAAGATGCCGGGTCGGGTCTCATCATGCCGGAGTCTGGAGCCCAGAGCTACTGATGTGTCCCAGATTGGGGGTCGCCCTCTAGTGATTCTTGAATGTTATTACAACCCCTACACAGGGGGCACCATGACGCCTATATATATATTTACCAGACCTGGAATGTGCCACTTGCTGGGAGATAATTTAACACAAGTGCCCCCAGAAAAGGAGAGCATGATTACCCTTTCATCAGCAGCTAGATGTGCGACACAAAGTAACAAGCCCAGCTCTCAACATACGAATACATTAAAACCACATTATAACAGAATATATATCGGATACAAGATGACCAAAGGCTGGACCCCACACAGGGCCCACGTGATTTCTGGGCCACGATCTAATGCTTTTTATTAGAATTCTCCAAATTGATTGTACATCAGGAACGTGAGCGGTGAAGGGCACACCTTGTCTGAGATACCTTGGGCCCACGGGTGGTAGAGACAGACAGACAGACCGGGCCGAACGTCTGGCAGATTCCTCACCCTGCTATCAAATGGTTAACCAAGCGCCTGGTCATACATCCCCGTTAAAGGGTCTCTGTAAATCAGAGATGTTTCCTCTCTCACTGTTCAGAAACTGCCCGGCTTCCTCTCCATTCATCTCTCAACACACAAAGGGCTCCATTCAATAATGTCAGCCCCAGCGCTGCCAATTGTCTGAAAGCCTGTCCTCTGGGGCCACAAGATGACACGCCTAGGGTTAAATGTTTGATTTTAGGAGCAAAGAGCTGCAGGGTTATGTATCAAGAGCAGTCTTGGTTCAAAGTAGTAAAAGTGATGCTGTCGCCATAGCAACCAGAATCTTTCTGTTCACTTCTCCATTGCTACCAGGGCCAATTTCCGGCAGGGTCACCTGGCCTCTTTTCAGAGCCATCCTGCCAAGGGTTGCAGTTGAAGGACTTCAGTGCCCAGCACCCAACTAGAGATCCCCCTGTAACCTGCGGTATCAGACGTTAGTGCACATTGGGCACGAGCGAGCGAAGAATGGCTACCAATCTACCCTTTTGTTTTAGAAAATCAGCCGACTTTGCTCTGAATGCACTGCCCGCTTGCAACAAGGGATATTGCTGACGCCGTCCCTTTAAGCTCCCCCTCCCTCTACTGTCACCAAATGAGCTCTGTGCAGAACAATGAGCGGACTGAACCACACTGAGACACAGGGGAGGGGTGTGTCGGGGGGTTACCTGCCATGCCAAACCGACTCCCTAACACTAGGTGCCCTGAGGTGCCCCTGCAGACTGCTTGCCTGGGGTGTGTGACTCTCCAAGGGCTGCCGGCGGCAGACTCACCTTGGAAGTGCTCAGGTGGTTCGCTCCATGTTCCCAGGGTCCGGACTCCATTCGCTTCTGACTTGGAGGAAAACCGAGGTTTCCGCACCACTGACCGCATCCAGGGAGGCACTGGGGCCGTGCTCGGACTGGGGGTACGCTGACGCAAATGGACCGGTGGGCTCCCAGCTGACGCCTGCGCCACCCCACAGTTAATGCCAAGGCTTGGGGGCTTTTCCTGTTTAATCCTAAAAGCCGGGACCTCGCTAAGGATTACATTCTGGAGAGGAGATGACAGGTAAGAAGACCCACTTCATGCCACAGAGACCCACGCTTGGCAAAGAGACCACGCTATACGCAAACTTCCCGAACACACATCGGACTCCGTGACATTTTTGTCAATTGCTAAAAAAAAAATCAGGTAAAACTAAAGATTCCAGGATTTGTCAGGAGAGCTTGCACTCATGCTCCCCAATGAGTCAAGCTGTGATCTGGTGGCCCATGCTTCCGACTATTTTGGAGGATTGCCCTGCCCCAGCTGAGGGAGGGGATATGCAGAATACGCTCTCCCAGAAGCCATCTCGGGATCAGACGTCAGAGGGAGGCTCGGAGAGACGCTCTGTAGCTGTCATTACAGGCATCTCGTCGGAGGGGTGTTTTCCCTGTCCATCTGCAGCCTAGCAACGTGGGGCAGATGCACTTCTCCCACATACCACTCGTTTCACTTGATTTTTTTCTCTTTTTTTGCAGTCCCAGATGCTCTGTGGTATCTGTTGGCTGCTAATTAATTCAGCTTGCACAGTAACGGTTAGCTGCACTGGCTGTTTGCCGGTGACCAGATACAGCCATCCGAGCCCCGCTGCCTAGAATGGCCTGCTGCCTGAAGGACGAGCTGCTCTGCTCCATCTGCCTGAGCATTTACCAGGACCCAGTGAGCTTCGGCTGCGAGCACTACTTCTGTCGCAAGTGTATCACAGAGCACTGGAGCCGGCAAAAGCACGGGGGCACTTTGGACTGTCCGGAGTGCCGGAGAACCTTCTCAGAGCCCACTCTGTCCCCCAGCCTGAAATTGTCCAACATCGTGGAGAGGTACACGGCGTTTCCCTTAGACGCCATCCTCAGCGCCCAGAGGACCTCCTTCCCGTGCAAGGACCATGACAAGGTCAAGCTGTTCTGTCTGACGGACCGCGCCGTGGTTTGCTTCTTCTGTGACGAGCCGTCCCTCCACGAGCAACATCAGGTGACCAACGTGGACGAAGCATTTGAAGAGCTGCAGGTGAGGGTCAAGCAGGTACTGGTAGAGCGGCTGGTGAGGGTCACGCAGGTACTGGTAGAGAGGCTGGTGATGGTCACGCAGGTACTGGTAGAGCGGCTGTTGAGGGTCAGAAGCAGCAGGTGTGGCACTGAAAGCTCTTGGGTAAAGTAAAGTATTGGGTGAAGTTCTGCATGGTTAAAGCGTGTTTGGGTCCTGCAGTGCCTGGGGTGATAATTTAGACTCCAACACGTGCCTGTGGGTTACCCCAATGTAAAAGGAATTTGTATTGAGACACCAGACCAGGTATTGGGGTCTCTTGCCCAGTCCTCCACTTCACTGTCCGGGTACCAACCATTTACAATCGGGTCATGAAAGCTGATCTGCATGAGAACGATTCCCGGTTGACTGCCCAGTATGCGTTTATCAGCACCCCGGGATCCCTTCTCTACATACAGCACTAGATCATGGCTGACCTGATCCCATTCCTCACCTAAAACCCAATTTCCAGTTCTAGATACAGATTTGTAAATAAAGATTAGCAGATTAAATCTGAATAATCTAGGCATTTCATCCTACAAAATTCCCTCTTCACTCCCACCTTAAACAGATCCCAACATCCTGTGGGTCTGTAAGGGGTAAAAGGAGCTATTTTTACACGCGTGTGTCTGGCATGTATGACTGAAGCATTTCTGCAGAAATCCATTCCCCTTGTAATGAAGCCATAAAATGTCCAAAGATTTGTTGAAGATCTGCCAAAAAGCCAAGGTGGCCGCAGGTCACAGGGAGTTTCCACGTCAAACCACAGGGCCTGTGATTTGAGTGTATGTTAATACCAAATACCTTCGGTTTATACAGTCCACGTATCCAGCATCTGGAAGCACAGCCAGGAGAGTCAACAAGTCCACGCCGTCAGGTCTGTAGTGATCCTCGTAGACCCCACTGATCCCTTTAACTGGGTTTGCATTTGAGCCACATAGCGAAGGTCAAATAACTCCTGCACTCTGCCCCATGCACGATTTGATACATATAATACTAATATACTCAGTTATATGTACACCTGCCTGCATGCGCAGCCACTGACTTCTGCTTCCAGTGTGTAGCAACGTGTCATCCCTCCCACGACTGGATTACCGAAGCCAATCTTCTCATATAATCTGGTCTGACCCACCAGAATAAGGGCTTCAGGGACCTACACTACACCCCTGGAGAGGGGTACCCTGATGTCTGGTATAAGAGTCACATATGCCTCCGAGGTCTCTATCATTTGGATTCCATCTGAAGCTAAGGTCCCAAAAGCTTATTTGTCTCACCTGAAGACTCCTTCCTCCCTTGGGTGGATATCCATTCCCCCACGAGATTAGACACTAGGACATGCCCTGATGCCGGCTCCAGGCAGCGCGCGGCGGGTGCGTTACAGACGAGGCAGCGATAACTCCGCAGACAGATTCTCTTTTCACGCTCGACACCTTCCGTAACGCTTACGAGACGCTTGTAACAGGGATGTCTCTGTCTGGTAATTAGCAGCCAGTTTGCTGATGGTTAATAATCTCGGATTAATGTTCTGGCTCATGGATGAGCGGATTAATTGGAATATTATATCAGAGATAATTATCAATAGCGACAGAACCGGCAGACTGGATACTACCGAGACGAACCCAACTGCCAGACGACGGGCGGAAATCTCCAAAACTTGGCGTATGAATTATACATAAGAGAGACACCGTAATGCAGATTAACCCCTTCACTCTGTGGTTAGAGACGCCAAGGTCTGTATTTGCGTTTCATGCTGGTTTCTCTTGACTATTTTCACAGCGGGAATTGAAGGAACAGCTGCAGGCGCTGCAGGAAAGCGAGCGGGGCCACACCGAGGCCCTTCAACTACTGAAACGCCAACTGGCCGAAACCAAGGTACGTTAACAAAGTGCTGCGTCTATTTGTCTGGGTCCAGTGGGGTACAGTGTGTGTAAATTAACGATTTATAGTTGCCGCTTTAAGGAGTAATGTTCCACCGGACTCGATTTCCCATTCTTCTAAGTCTTCAGCTAAAAGCCTGCGTGCCACCATCGGGGAAGCATTCGAGCGTCTCCATCGGCTGCTGAGGGACCGCCAGAAATCCATGTTGGAGGAGCTGGAGTCTGACACGGCGCGGACGCTCACCGACATCGAACACAAGGTCCAGCGGTACAGCCAACAGCTGCGCAAGGTCCAGGAGGGGGTCCAGATCCTGCAGGAGCGTCTGGCGGAAACTGACAAACACACCTTCCTGGGGGGAATCTCTTCACTCTCAGAGAGGTATGGGGCAAGCAAAAGGAAGCAGCCCAGGTGTGGGACAGCGGGATGGGCTAATGCAACAGGACAGAGTAACAAGGGGTAACAGGACTAGATAGTGTACAAGGATGGGAAGAGTACTGGGGTAACAGGACTAGACAAAGTAATGGGCTGGGCAGAGTTCACGGTCATTCAGGATGCGTTGGGGTAACACAGTAGAACGTGGAGATCTGTCGGTACAAGGCATCTATGTTTATAAACCCCCTGGCCACAGGGAGCAGGCAGATGAATAACTGCCCCGCTTTTCCATCCAGACTAAAGGGGAAGATCCATGAGACCAACCTGACGTATGAGGATTTCCCCACCTCCAAGTACATGGGACCCCTGCAATATACCATATGGAAATCTCTCTTCCAAGACATTCACCCAGGTAACGCTGTAACCTTTCCCGCTCTAGTGAACATCACACTGACTTTTTTTGGTCTTTACAATGACGTTTTCCTGCTACTCTTTTAGTACCGGCTGCTCTGACCCTCGACCCAGTGACGGCTCACCAGCGCCTTATTCTCTCTGACGACTGCACCATCGTGGCATATGGCAACTTGCACCCTCAGCCGCTGCAGGACTCGCCAAAGCGATTTGACGTGGAAGTATCGGTGCTGGGGTCACAGGTCTTTGATGGAGGTGTTCATTACTGGGAGGTGATGGTCTCAGATAAGACACAGTGGATGATAGGACTGGCCCACGAGGCTGTCAGCCGTAAAGGAAGCATTCAGATTCAGCCTGGCAGAGGCTTTTACTGCATAGTCATGCATGATGGGAATCGCTATAGTGCATGCACGGAGCCGTGGACACGGTTAAACGTCAAGAGCAAACTAGAGAAAGTAGGTGTCTATCTTGATTACGACAAGGGTCTTCTCATCTTCTACAATGCCGACGACATGTCGTGGCTTTACACCTTCAGAGAAAAATTCCCAGGAAAACTCTGCTCTTACTTCAGTCCCGGACAAAGCCATGCTAACGGTAAAAACGTTCAGCCGCTGCGTATCAACACCGTTCGGATCTAATCGCAGCTACTGTTTCATCCCTGAGGTTACATCTTCTGCCAGCAGCTACAGAACCACCCGGACCTGGGACACAGACTGTAGCGGATTGGGGTAATTGTACCCGATTACTGTTAAGTAACACAGGTGCTTATCACCGAATGGTGTAATTTCTCTACGCCATTCACGTGATTATGGAAAGCGTGAGGCGTTTTGGATAGTCAGCTGGTCCGTTTGCTTGAAAGATAACTTCATTTTTCGCTCCCTACTAATCTGAGGCATCATCTTTTTGGAAGGAACGATGACCGTCAAGACAAGCATCTCCGTGTAACACAGGACCTGAGACAGCAGCTATCAAGGAAATATTGATCAATTCTCCCATTTTCAGTGATTGTCCACCGATGGGAAAGCAGGGTTGGGTTGATGACCAAACTTTACTAATCTTACTCAGCGTGCTGCCTTATTCCCGAGGCAGAGACTTCTGCTATTATTCCTATGTACGAGCTTAATCAAAGAAAAGGGCCCTTTGGCTGTGGACCTCAGTGCCTGACAAACCATTCCTGTTCATCAGCGGGGTTTGGTGCACACACACCTTTTGTGTAACTCAGCGCTGAGGGGTCCACAACCTGGAAGCCTCATCTGCTTCCATGCGGGTCTGTCCAGAGTTCAAATCTGCGGCCGGCCCGTTGTCTCCATCGGTGGAGGAGCCGGTGGCCCATTGTCTCCATCGGTGGAGGAGCCGGCGGCCCGTTGTCTCCATCGGTGGAGGAGCCGGCCATATAACAGGAGCCCATTAGGTTTCATGATGATTTTAGACTGGATTAAACAAGAAGTTCACAACAGATCCATCCACAATTCACAACCACAAGGCATTTGGCATTGTGTCAAGAAAGAAAAGGCTTCATTAAACTGCTTCCTCGAGAAACAGACCTTTTCACACAATGATGGGCTCAAATGTTTTCTTTTTAAAATATATACATATTAGAAGCCATCTGTAATCTATTTAAACGATAATTTAATTAAATAAATTGACCGTTCTCACAGAATGAAATCTAGTAGGTTTAGGGGGCAAATTGTCGGGTAATAAAATCCCCTCCGAATTCTAAATATAAGACTAAGCAACGTTTTGCTAGAGCTGACTGTGCCAGACCCAGGTTACTTTACGCTCAGGGCAGTGGTTTGTATGTTTTCCAGATCGGTTTAGTGGTTCATTGTGATGTACACAATGTACGCTGGCCCTTTAACAGGGCTTGACGAGTTGCTCGTACAGTAAAGCAAACCGCTTTAGGCTCAATCAGTGCTTGCCCCCCCCACCACTCAGTCCACACATACCTATATTTACATACATTATTATAAGGGCTTACAGTATGATACGGACAGACCCATTGGCTCTGGGCCCGCACAGACCTCGAGCTCAGTCACGGGTGTTAGGAACTTCTGTACCAGTGTGATTCCTAAAAGCTGCAATAAAAAGAGATGCAATAGTCGGAACCAAATGTCTGCGTCTGTTTCTTCCCACCGACGGAACGGTACGAGTGCTGTATAAATCAATCAACAATAAAAGGGGTTATACTGGATTTCCACATGGCAGCCGTTACAGGGAATATATGGGGGCCATGTGGCTTTCTTTACTGCTCATGCGTTGGGTTTAATGCAGGTCACAGAGGGGTTCCCTAAATGACTCACCTGTTTCATTTAATGGTTATATTATCTGCATTTATAATGTGACCGCGTTCACCCCATGGACGCATCACCTTAACGATTTCCGTGACAAGGGCAGAAATCCACTTCCTGCAAATCTAAACCAAATCTCCCGAGTGAGTAAGCGAGACAACGGCATTTACCAAAACTTTGCTTTTTAGAAGAGTTTAATTTAAAAAAAAAAGTAAAATAAGGAGTAAAATGATCACACGAGGGTTAAGCTTCTGATTACAAATTAAATAAAGAACTAACGAAAGAGAAGGTGGTCATTCCCACATGGTGATAAGCCCCCTCGTCGGCGCATTCTGTGTCCGGCCCGACACGTTCCGCCTCCTCCTCTTGGGTCACTTGCCAGACGCTTGCATCTGTTTGCAAAATGCTTCAAACTGCTGCTGCTCCAGCTCTGTCATCACCTTGTTTAGAGCATAAATCTGCCGAGGACAAAGCAACAAGGTGAGAAAACGCTGCCGCCTCATTTACCATCCAATTCACGTACGATAACTGGGAACTCAGGCGTATTCAGGACTGCTCCAGCTGCACGTCAACCGATTCTGTTTGCTGAAAGGGTTAAGGATTCAAACCGCCGGCTGCATTTTAACGCTCCTCTGGAGCTTTGTATCTGGGAAACATTAGTACTTTATACTCACATGTGAGTGACAGGTGGGAGGAGCTACCTGTCCACCAACCTATCCCTAATAAAATATTCCTTCCCATATATATCAGGTTTATCACAAAGGGTTAACGCAAGCCTGCACCCTCTGCTATACGGTATACAGCGCACAGTGTTCTCAGATGGAGTACAAAGCGGAGACCACACGCAACGCACCAAACAGGACCATTGTGCACCGCGGGGCACGGGAACCGTTCTGTTTATACCCCACAGATCGCCGTAACTCAGGTGTACGGCAATGGGGTGATTTCACTCTATATCGTCTCTCACCCCCAACCCCACACAAACTGCCCCAGGTCTTAAAACACAAGTGTCAGACAAATCGACCCAGCCAACAAGGTGTAAACAGCTGTCATGTGAGCATCATGGGGCAATAACACTCAGCCCCGGGCAGGTATCAGCACCAGATGTTATGTGAATAAACATGCAAGTACTTTACTGTGGCAGACTGGGGGCAATAACACTACAGGGGGAGAGGCTGGGAGGTATGGGCCAGCGAAGGGGCTGGAACAGAGCTCTAGAAAAACCAGTATGACACGCCAGTCACCGCCAGGGCGGAGGAGTACGAGATCCTTGGGAACCACAGCAGGCTCTTAGTCAGGAGATAATTCCCTGCCCCGGGGGGAATCTGCCCAGCCCTGGCTGAGAGGGCGTCAGCAGTGCATTCGTACCGTGCGCCACCCCACATCCCATCGAAAACCCGCCACACGGGAAGGAAGGAGGGGGCACCCTCCATTTATTAACTCATTCATATCCAGCGCACAGCTTTATCACGACTAAACATCATATGTAACAGACATGAAACGTGGAAAACGTGGAGTCTCGGGACAATTAACTGACATGGACCAGGAATCTTGCCTTATTTGTATGAAGGGTACTTTCGGTACCGCTAGGCACAGTAATTACCCCGGCAGGTAACCGGGAAGAGAAATATTTAGGGTCAGGAGACACTGGCTTTGGCCGTGCAAACACGGTCAGCGAGCGCCAAGGCATCGCCGTCAGATTACGGGTTAGTTTGGTGCCGATCCACATTCAACTGTATTTGGCGAAGGTCGATTCCCGGGGTCACACTCCGGCCATGAGCTAAAAATAAAGAGCTTAGTCTATTAAACCCTTAACCGTTGAAGGGTCATGCACGGGGCCTCTCACTGGCACTCTAAGAGTTAACCTGCATGCAAGTTTATTCTAAAGAACCGAGAAGGGAGGGCCAGTAATTTACATGAAGCTTTACTGGACATGAAAGGGTTATTAACGTGAGCACCGAGACTCGTAGGAAATGCCTCCGCAGAGTAATGGTTTCAACAACATTGATTTGGCAAAAAAAAGTTCAAAAAAAGGCATTTAACCCTGCAAATACTGCAGTGCATTCCCTGCAAAAAACTGAGGGTGAAAGGGTTAATCTTCCTGAAATGCCAGACAGAGATTTAAAAAAAACAAAAAAAAAAAAAAAGGAAGAGGAAAAATGCCAAGTAATTTAACCCAAAGCAGGGAATGGAAGGGGCCGGATGAGGGCCGCCCCTCATTGTGTGCTCGAAGGTTTGTTATTTTGTCGGGTTGCTATGCAGAGAGTCGCACAGCGGGGAGAGCCCTGGACCGCGCACGCACTCACTCAGGAGGAATGCTTCTGCAGCTAAAAAAAACAGGCTGGCTGCCGGTTGGTTGCCATCGGCGGGGTGGGGCAGGCCTATGACTCACTATTTCTATTTTCTCCTGCAGAGCGAGACCAGACTCTCTACGCTGAAAGCCCACGCCAGCCTCTGCTGAGAGCTCTGCACCGACTTCTCCACGCCAGCCTCCCCGGTGAGCTCCGCACCAACTACTCCACGCCAGCCTCCCCGGTGAGCTCCGCACCGACTACTCCACGCCAGTCTCCCCGGTGAGCTCCGCACCGACTACTCCACGCCAGCCTCCCCGGTGAGCTCCGCACCAACTACTCCACGCCAGCCTCCCTGGTGAGCTCCGCACCGACTACTCCACGCCAGTCTCCCCGGTGAGCTCCGCACCGACTACTCCACGCCAGCCTCCCCGGTGAGCTCCGCACCGACTACCCCACGCCAGCCTCCTCGGTGAGCTCTGCACCAACTACCCCACGCCAGCCTCCCCGGTGAGCTCTGCACTGACTACCCCTGCCTACCAGGCAGCTCTACAACCCCTCATCTCTCTTCCAAACAAGATGTTTCTACTCAATAACTTCAGCCAGGGGGGTGCGGGCAAATTAGTGCAGGGAGCTATGAGCTGCCTGTCGGGATCAGGCCAGGGAGGTGGCGGTGGCGGCAATGTTCTCCAGGGAGTTCTTGGTGGCCTGACCGGACAGGGCCAAGGAGGTGGTGGAGGTGGTGGAGCCGGCAAAATGCTGCAAGGGGTTATTGGTGGCCTGGCTGGACAGGGCCAAGGAGGAGGTGGTGGCGGCGGCAATGTTCTGCAGGGTGTTCTTGGTGGAGGAGCCGGTAAATTAATACAAGGAGCCATAAGCGGTCTGGCCGGTTCAGGACAGGGGGGTTCCGGATCTGGGAAGCTCTTTGCAGCCCCCGGCGGAGCTGGGGGGGGACAAGCAGCAAACATCCTAGGAGGGATTGTCAATGTTATCGGTGGATTAATCGCCAACTACAACCCTGCACCTCCACCAACACCATGCGCCAACACATACCAGCAAGAAGCCAATGAGAACGAAGAACAGAGACAATTCCGACGTCTCTTTAAACAGCTTGCAGGAGAAGACATGGAGGTCTCCCCTGCAGAGCTCCAGAACGTCCTCAACAAGGTGGTAGCAAAACACTCAAATTTGAAGACCGACGGCTTCAGTATTGACACTTGCCGCAGTATGGTGGCCGTCATGGACAGCGACGGGACGGGGAAACTGGGCTTTGAAGAGTTTAAGTATCTCTGGAACAACATCAAGAAGTGGCAATGCATCTACAAGGAATTTGATGCCGAGCAGACAGGGTACATTCGAGGATCCGCCCTGCCGGGCGCCTTGCAAGCTGCCGGCTTCGAGCTCAACGAGCAGCTCTATCAAATGCTGGTGCGGCGTTACGCCGACGACAAAGGCAACATCAACTTTGACAGCTTCATCAGCAGCCTGGTTCGAATGGATGCCATGTACAGAGCGTTTAAAGCCCTAGACAGAGATGGGGATGGCGAGGTCCAGATCAGGATGCCAGAATGGCTGAAAATGACTATCTATTCCTAAAAGATGTGTTCACCCTTCCGATGCCCTGGCTGGGGTTTATGGGGGATTTGCTGCTGGCTACCCCTGGCTTGGTAATTGGTATCTGACTGTTCTCTGTAGATGGGTGAGGGATGGCGGGGTGGATCTGATGCATTTCTCTGCACTCTTCATCTTCTATATAAATGTCTTGCAGCTGCAAATGTATTATAAATATATATAAATCGATATCAAACCTATAGCCTCGCTGTGATCTATCATAAAGCAGATCTATTGGCAATAACCACTGTATTCTGTACAATAAAACTTTACTGCCATTGAACGTCCGCAGCACATGGGCTCAGCTTGGATTTTTACACACGGTTTGCAGAATTTAATGCCCAAACGTCTTTGGTTTTAAACAGAGAGCGGGTGAGCCCCTGGCAGCGAGAGGGTTAACCCTTACGCACGCCTGGTGTGGCACCCGGTAGCCGCAGAGTACCGGCCCTGCCTGACATTTAGCCCGAGGCGAGGGCTGTATCCTCAGCGAGGACGAGTGGGAAGCTGATCCGCATGCAGGGTTTGTGTTTCACAGGATCCGAGGATTACCCTTCGTGCGAGGAGATCCTGAAATCCCACATTTATCAAACCGTGAACACGTATATAGAGGGAAATAAAACACAGACAAGACGGGCTGGGTGGCTCTGATCCGTCTCCAAAATGTATGATGTGCACGTTTGCGTGTGTTCTACCGGGTACACGCGTGTATATGTGTGCTATAATATCTACATACGTATGTACATGTGTGTGAGTTACAGTGTATACATGTAAGCATGGGTGTATGTGGGAGGACACGTGTACCCGTGCCGCTGCCTGGCAAGGGTACAGCCTGTGTGAAGTATAAGTGATCCCTATGGAGGTCTTACACCCCCCTCATGCTGCAGGACGGCACTTTATACGCGCTCCTCTGGGACACGGGAAACCGATGGGTCCAGGAAAACATGGCCGGCCACCACACCAAATAACTAATTCCTGTCATTATGCAGAAGTGATGGAAGCTGGTGCTTCTGAAGAGTGTGAAAGGGGATTTCACGCGTGCACTGCGTACAAAACCGTGTTAGCTATGAGATGGTGGCGTGTGATGGCACTAATGGACCCTGCTGGAACCCAGATATGAAATGTGCTGATTTTAGTTGGCATGTAGGGGAGTCTAATGAGAGGAGCCAATGGCTGCAGTAAGAGGCCAATGAGGAGACTTGTTTAGCGGGTGCAGTAACATGGCGCCTATTGGGAGTAGCATCATGGCGGACGATAGGTGGCGTTCCCTGTGGGTGTAGTAAGATGGCGCACTCGCCTCACCTCCGCCCTCTGCCGTTGCTTCAGTTCCTGCTGGGCCGTTTTTTGTTTCGCTTTCTCCTGCCGGCTGGCGGCGTCCTTAGCCTTCCCCTTGTCCTTGCGCCCTGCGGGCTCCATGGCAGCTGGCGTCCGGCTCTCAGTCACTGGACCCTGATGAAATTGTCCGACCCTAGAGCCGCCCGGCTGCCATCTTGGTACACCCAACCTGAGGTAAAATAAAAAGCATTGGCCTCGGTTACAGCGCGTCCCCCGGATCTCGCACCTCACGGGGTGGGCTGAGGTTCTGCTAACGAGTAACCGGGCACAGGCTTAAACGTGTGACCTGAAACCAGTCTTACCGAAAACAGAGTGCGGACTGCGGTCAGCCAGATTCCGGTCCTCCTCGCCTCACACAGACCGGGTGCAGTAAGATGGCCGGCTTCCTGCGCTAAACCGGAAGCACTGTCTGCGGGGAGCGGCTCCTCAGTGCTGTGTGAGGATGTAGTGGGGCTGATATCACGGATATAATAATAGTAATGATATTTATGATAATAATATAAATGATATTAATAATATATTATACTCCGGTTCCTGACTGGAGCCGCTCACTGCGCCCCCCTCTGGGCACTCTGGGACCTGCGGTTTGGCGGCAAATACACATTAACCCCTGGCGTGCCAGAGGGGTGTCCCCGTGAGCCCCAACTGTGGGTGACAGAGAGCGCGGGATCAGCTTTATTACCGACTGCACGATAAATGGTGTCTCTCCATACCTGCCAGGTGTCCCTGTGTAGTCTTTCCACCCCCGTTCTCCCCCCCGATGCTGCTCTTTTCTAGGAGGTCTGAATGTTTGCCGGGTAAATCTAGCGGACTCACCAGTACAAGCAGTTGCACGTTACAATGTCACGAATGCATCGCCACTTAAAACATGCTTCATTTTTGTCAGCACAGTCATGCATATTAAAAATAATCAACACATTGAATTGAACTCCCATAAGGCTCAGACAGACATACTACTTCCATGATGCTGGCTGAACGTCGTGGGAAGTGCAGCAACAGTACAGCTAAAGATATACATGTACACTGCCCTTACACACACTCACATATACATGTACACTGCCCTTACACACACACATACACTGCCCTTACACACACACATATACACATGTACACTGCCCTTACACACACACATGTACACTGCCCTTACACACACACATGTACACTGCCCTTACACACACACATATACACATGTACACTGCCCTTACACACACACATATACACTGCCCTTACACACACACATGTACACTGCCCTTGCACACACACATATACATGTACACTGCCCGTACACACATACATGTACACTGCCCTTACACGCACACATATACACGTACACTGCCCTTACACACACACACATACATGTACACTGCCCGTACACACATACATGTTCACTGCCCTTACACGCACACACATACATGTACACTGCCATTACACACGCACATACATGTACACTGCCCGTACACACATACATGTACACTGCCCTTACACACACACATATACATGTACACTGCCCTTACACACACACACATATACATGTACACTGCCCTTACACACATACATGTACACTGACCTTACACACACATACATGTACACTGCCCTTACACACACACATATACATGTACACTGCCCTTACACACACACACACACACATACATGTACACTGCCCTTACACACACATACATGTACACTGCCCGTACACACACATACATGTACACTGCCTTTGCACACCAGCTAACAAATAACTATACTGCTCTTACACACCGGCCCATACACACACGCACACAAGCTCACAAACACATACATACACATACACTGCCCTTACACCCCTTTCTCCCCATCTCTTACTTCTTCCTCCAGCCTCCATCCTGTATCCTGAGGTGGGAGCGCGAGGTCTGTCGCTTCAGTTGGGAGATCACGCTCTTCCTCTACTCGGCTCAACATTAGGGAGCGCGAGGCTTTACTGCTCCCTCATCACTGCGCGCCGGCTATTGCTGCAGAGCACCGGAGTGACATTATATCCCCGCGCTCGGCATTATTTGCCGGCGCGTATTGATTAGGGAGCAGTAAAGCGAGGTGTGAAGTGACAGACCTCGCGCTCCCTAATGTTGGGCTGAGTAGAGGGAGATTGCGATCTCCCAGCTAGTCTGCAGCTGCTGATCGGGCGTCTGTGCCCCCCCCCGCACACTTGAGGTGAGTACGGATCTAGGCGGGACAGAGACCCAAAATCGGGACAGTCGGAGGGCATGGTATCGTAGGGTTCTACAGCTCTAAAAGCCCCGATAATGTGTATAGAAACAGCAGGAAACAGCTTTAAAAATTAAACGGGGGAAATAAGATCCATTATTCTTCATAATAAATGCCCCACTCAGTGACACAAATGGCTACCAGTGGGGCCCAAAGTCGCATAAAAGCCCCTATTCTGTGTAATTCCTTACAGGAAATGGCCAATTATTGTGCAGATTACTGGGACGTGAAGCCTTTTAAACCATTTAATGTAAAGTAATAAATAAGATGCCAGAGCCCATTATATTGCAGTTTATACTGGCTTGGAGTCATGGGAGTTGGCTGGTGGCAGCAGATGTGCTGAGATGTTCTGGGTGTCCATATCTCCCCGGGCAGGGGGCAGGTGGAAGCGTGTGACACTCTCGGGGCAAAGTTTGCATCGTCAGGCGGAGGCAGTGATTGGGAGTTCTCAGGAGGCAGCAGCCGCCGTGTTCAGGCACCGCCTGCCCCTCTCTATACCCCCCCCCGGGGCCGTAATTAAGCTGCCTCTGGGAGAGTCTGTAATAAGCGGCTCCGTGGAGGGAATTGCTGCCTCTCTGACACTTATCTATATTCTGACAGGTTTGCAGTTGCCGGTTGGTGCTGCCGACAGGTTTGTGGTCGCCGGTTGGTGCTGCCGACAGATATCAGCCGCTGATCCGTTTCGCAGGGTACCGGACCGGAGTCTTAACAGCGGATCTGTCGCTATGTGAAGAGGTAAGCGTTTTACTTATCATCCTTAGTTACCAACCATCAGTACCCGGTACCATGGACCCGCCGCAGCCGCGTCTCAATCACCCGTTCGCAGCATCAGATGGAATTAATGAGCAGCCTGTTGTGACGCGGGGAGCAGCCGGTTGTGACGCGGGGAGCAGCTCTTCACGCGTTTCGTCTGGTTGGGTCCGTTAGGTATACATAGATGAGCCCGCGATGGAGATCACAGCTGGTCCCCGTAACCCGTCCACCAAATTCACTTTCCGGTTCCGTGAGTAAAGCCGCCTGTTCTTGCCCTGCCCGCAGCTGGCACTCTGTGAAGTCGTGGGTGGCATCTGGCGCGGTGCCGGGATCATGCGTGTCGGATACGATCCCCGTCTTTATTTATGTTACATACTTGGGAGTCACCTGGAAAAGCGGGTTAACTGTCTGTGTGTCCATTAATGAAGTAAAGGCGTAAGTGGCTTACACCATGAGGCACAGGAAGGGGTTAATGTCTGCCGGGGCAGAACAAACACATGAAGATATAACATCCAACAAAAAGCAAACAGGAGCCTGGAAGCGAAGGGTAAAATAATGTGACCGGAGATCCTGGCGACTAGTACTCCCTGCGGGAAGGAATTAACCCCGCACAGAGCTGGGTAACCGGGGCAGAGGGTCACCCCCCTAAGGGGCAAATGTTCCTGTAATACGCGTTGACCATGAGGGGCAGTTTCTGTAGTAGACCATCGGTTTTGGGATTGTGTTCGTGAACGTGAGCTTCGCTGTGGACTAAACATGGTCCCTGGCGATGGCCCCCGGGTGTCAGGAACGGGCCGTCGCTCAAGCTGGAGTGGTAGACGTTTGACGTAACTGAGCGGTACAACTAAATTCAAGCACAGAGCGCTTTGCCGGGTCCACTGGGGCACTGTCCACGAACGCTTGTTGAACTTTACACGCAACACGGGGGCCTCAGCTAGGGCCGGAGCCATTCCAAGCAAAGGGTTTTTCACAGTCAGGGCAGGGAGATGTGGAATCCACTGACTTGAGAAGTGTTGATGCTGCCGACTTTCACCCAGCCGCACGTTATATATTTCTATATAAAAATGTCCGTGTGAAGCAGTCGTGTATTTACCCGTTTACCAAAAGACCTCCCTACCCCAGGCTGCGGAGCCGTGTCGCGGGAGGCAGGCTCTGTATGCAGGGTAATGTCGATATTTTGCCCTGTTAGAGGTGAGTTTTGTCTTTACAGACCAAGGGTCGATGGCTTTACTTTTATCTTGGGTTCAAGGGTACGGCTGCCCGTTCCCCGCTGATACCTTCCCCCGTAATAAACTGGCGAGATTGCGCTTTATCTGCCCGGTGCCATCTGCTAATATCTTAACTGCCCTGATAAGGGAAGACACCGTCAACAAAGAGCACCGGTCTCAAATCAAAGCAAAACACCTCGTTCCTCTACAGCAGCGAATGGGTTAATCCGACCAATAGCAATGTATTGAAGTAAAGGTCATGTGACACTGTTATTATCCTGTGTTTTAACTGCCCCAGCCAGGTAAAATGAGAAGATGCTGATACCCCATTCTCCCGCCAAGCACCCGCCTTTTTAGTCCAGCTTTTCATTTAGTCTCTCTTTTCTCCTGGATTTTCACCCTGTCCACTAGCGAGGGATTAAGGGCCAACAGTGACAACCAAACTCATCCCCATCTGCTTCTCTTTCAGCCAGACATCAGACGCTGGCCTGTGACCACACATGGACCTCCTGTCAGGACCCTCCAACAGCTCCGCAGGGGACGTCCAGCGCAGTGAGTGATGCCCCTGACAAGCTTTACCTGCTGGGGAGAGATATTTGCCTCCGCGGGGTTATTATTCAGGGACGGGTATCGCTATAGAAGATTTTTTGCCTTCTTTGAAGAAACGGCAAATAATGACGTTTCAGTGTTTAACATCGCTACAGAACACGTTGGTGCTACAGGACAGGTTAATGAATAATAACAGGGTCTGTGTATGATTTGGGGTATTTCTGTTGCAGATGAGAACAGTTGGCAGGACTCAGTGATTATTATTCCCGTGTTGCTCTCAGCCTCCACCGTCATCGTGGTCACCATCATTTTATGGAAATCCATACAGAGAAAAGGGAAGAAGGGGCGAGAATCTTTCAACAGCCCTGCGGGTAAATGGGTGATCGCCTCAAATACAGCTCCTTAATGCCCCTCTATCACTATCACCCTGACGCCTGCTCACTGTCGCTGTACCCCTCGCTGATCTGGTGAATTTGACTCATTACATGTTATACATGATCCTGAGACGCTTCACCCACGTTCATATTCTCTCTTTCAGAGAATGATGTAGGGGGCGAATGGGCTGTAAACGATGGGGCAATTTATGAGAACTTCCCTGTCGTTGAGTCTTCGAGTCTGAAGAAGCTGGAGCTGCCGGAGGGGTGGAGGATCAGGGATCAGGTGGTGATATGCGCTGGACAGTACGGTCCAATAAGCCGCGCGGTTCTGGTCGGAGACGGGGTTACTGGTGGGAAGCAGGACGTGGTTCTGAAGGAGCTGTCTGGTAAGTTACCCATCCAGGCCACACAGGTGGACCCCAGAGACCCCCGTCTGTGTCACGCGCTGGGAGATTAACTCCAGATCCCTTTAAACCCACCACCTTGACATAAGAGAGTCCCCTGGCAGGACTTGGTGCCCATTCTTAGTGTAGAATCCCTCTGAACAGAGCAGGGGGAATAACTAAATCAGGGGTAACAACAACCCGACTTCTGGGCAGATCCCAACATACTGATTTATTTTAAAAAGAAACAAATGGGGAGGCTACAATCCCATATAAATTCAAATAGTAAATCCAAACGTAAATAAAATCCAAAGGAACGACAGTACGTCAACACAAACAAAAAATGATTTATTTTGGTTGCATTTTGGCAACTATTTGCCAAATTTGGAGTCATGGTAAGTGAGGGATGGTGCTAGCTGTGTGCTTTCATTAGTTATTCAGTACTCACCCGGAGTCTTTCTGCAGAGGATTTTAGTCCCGGTGAAGCCCAAGACTTCGTTGACCTCATGAGGTTCCATGTCGAGGTTTGTAACCACGAGAACCTGGTGAAGGTGTTTTGGTGTCAGACAAAAGTGAGACCCCTTCGGCTCATCCTGAAGGCCATGACCCCTGGAAATCTGCTGGCGTTTCTGTGGCGTTCACGCGAGGTAAGCCCGGTGCTTGCACCTCCGTGTCACTGACACCATGGCTGGGGTGTGTAGTCCCCTAAACAGTCTGGGGCTTTGGTGGGGATTGTTAATAGAAACTGATAAACAGACACTGTATTCCACACCTCCTTATTTAACCCTTTATCACTTCCTCAGGAGCATCCTATGGACACAGAGTCTCTTTATAAAATCACAGAGAAACGCGTCTTCCACATGGCTTCCCAGGTGGCGAGTGGGCTGGTAGGTATTGTTCGGCTACACGGGGCAATGTCTAGGGGCAAAATGTTACCCTAGAAGAAAAACAGCACTAAGAACAGAAACTATCCCCAGAAATGCCAAACGCACCAAAATGACATTAAAAGTGGAGAAGTGACTAGAAGATTTCGAGCGAGCTGGCTGGTCACTCGCCTCTGTGGGGTGGATGAAGGATCTCCGATTCAGCTGCAGCACGAAAACCGTCATTCCCCAGTCGCTCTCATTAATGAGATCTACCCCTGGCGATGCCCCTCTTGCCCCTGAGACCTTTATTGCTTAATTCACAGAAATACCTGTCAGGAAGACATAACCTGGTTCACGGCTTTGTGGCGGCGTGTAATGTCCTGATCCACGAGGATATGAGTGTTCAGCTGTGCGGCCTCGGGCTGGCAGCCATAATGCACCGGACAGGTAGCATCCCGACAAGAAGGGCTGCTCAGGTGCCCCTGAAGTGGCAGTCCCCTGAACGGCTGAGCGGATCGGTCCCCACCGAGAAGTGCGACGTGTGAGTTATTTCCTCTGATTTCATTCCATTTTACTATTTTAATGAGAGCGGAACGAGGTTTGAATAATAACGGGTTTCATCTGTTCTTACTCTTCCCCCAGGTGGGCTCTTGGAATTTTACTGTACGAGATGGTCACGCTCGGTACGTGTTTGTGTGACGCGACTTTCTCTGTTTTCATTCGTTTTGGGAGATGGGAGTGATTTCTATATGTGAAGCCTTTGACTTTTCCAGGTGCGCCCCCTTACCCAGACCTGGAGCCCTCTCAGCTGCTACCAAAGCAGAATGGAGCGTGCAGGATGGAGCGGCCGGAGCAGTGCAGCCGGCAGCTGTAAGTGCTTTATATCACGCATCAGCATAAAACTGCTCTCACGGCCCCCCTAAAGCCACCTGATACTCCAGAATAGGCCCCTGATAATTGGATCCTGGCACCGGTTCTGGATTCATAAATGGGTTCTAAGCGTGGGCGCAGCGTTCTGTTCAGACGTTGAGTCTGCGGCTCCCACAGGCTGGTGATTGACTCCCCTGTAATATAAATGATAAATGATGAATGTTTATTAATGCAGATGGTGCTAGCATGGAGTATGTGAGTAACGACTTACTGAATGACCCCTGATACTTGGGGCAGATATATTAACCCTTTAATAATGCACCGGTGAGGTTTAACGAGAGATCTCTGCCTCATGCGGTTATGACTATTTATTGCTTTAAAGAGCCCCATCATATTCCGCCAGGTGGCAGCAGAGACCTAGACGGGAACTACATGTCTTCCCAAGACCTCCAAGCTCTGCTCTATGGGCGACTCTTTGTGTTTGACGATTCATTGCCTCGTGTGACAGTTTTGTGCCTCGTTGCTGGGGTGGGGGGGTCTCTGGTATAATGACCGACTTGACCAATCTCCCGCTTGCGCAGGTACGAGGTCATGGCGGACTGCTGGACATGGGAAGATTTACAAAGGCCTTGCCTTACAGACGTGATGAAGCAACTGCAGATCCGCATGGAGCAGGCAGAAGCACATGCGCCTCTGACAGCCGCCCCCATGATAAGTCACAGCGACTACGCACGCCTGACTGGGATTTCTCTATGATGAGACACAAGGCCTAACTGCACGTTAACCATGGCTGTGCCGCAGCATGGTCAATGGAACGGGCAGTTAAATGTAGGTCTATGTGTTTGGTGGTTACAGAGACCAAACGGCAGCACTTGGCCTGTAGGAAGAGCTTTCCACCCTCGTGGGTCATTGGATTTGTTTAAACGTCTGATGGGGGTGTGGGGTAGTTATATGATTAGGGATTAGATCATCATCTTTTTAGTTCATCCCACAAAGAAGGGACAGAAGAGAAAAGCCGGTATCCGTGAACTGAAAACCTCTTTATTACATACATGTAGCTGAAAATACTCCAGACAGGACCCGTGGTGTATTGACAATGGCTTTATTTAATCACACATGGTTACACTATGTCACAATTTCACAGTTCAGCCAGAATAGTCTTCTAATAAATGGATGTTTTCTCAATGAATTCTGGGTCCGGTAACCAAACCGCTGACCGGGGCTTACAAAATGCATCATTTTCCCGATCATGCAACAAGCGCTCTGTGCTCTTCTCTAACCCCCCGCGGAATCCGTGTGCTTGGTGGGTTTATCTGATGAATGGTGGTTCTCATCCTATGTATACCTTCCGTGGAATGAGGTTTGCTTTGTGCGCACATTGCTCCGCGCTCCCCACGCTCAGTGTGTTTGTCGGAGGCTCCGCTCTGTGACTCCTGGAAGACCAGCAGACAAAAGGGAAACTAAAAAGCTCAAAATCTCTCTGATATTGGAACGGAGCGGCCGCAGCTTGAGATTTCCCCTCTTATCATTGACCTTGAAGATAATGAACTCACAGCAACTTCCACTAATGATAACGCACGTGCTGCGCGGCAAAATACTCCTAATTAGACGGCATGTATGTGCTGCCCACTTCAACACAGAATAGTTCTCACTCCAGAACAGCTTTGCGTTCGCGGGGACCTCGCTGCGGTGCTGGAGACCCCGGAGCTTCCTTAAGAAGGGGAACTCGGAGCCGCCTTTCCCCTCCGGGCCGTTACACCTTGAAGCTCCACAGAGTGTTGGGGAAGAGGATGTAGGACACCGACCAGGTCAGGTGGTATAAGCAGGCCAGTGGGGAGAAGGAGCAGAGGATGATCAGCACACCTGGAAAATAAGACACGGCAAATGCCTTGAGACACTGTGAGTTTCTCAACGCAGGGAGACTGGGGGAGGAATAATTTTTATTAACGTTATTTAACACATTTTTAATGATCGCATCAAGCAAGACGTCAGCTCATGGAGCCAGGAGGACACGCGAAAGGATAAGTAGATACGCAGCTGCCCAAGAGCTGTCCAAGAGCTGGACTTTAGCCGATAAACTCACCGCCCACAAACACCACCTTTTTCCAGAGCTGAGACTCCAGGATCTTGTCATGAGGGTAGAAGCCTTGGTCAGCCATGAAGAGAATCATTATGACGGCTATGGCCCTCAGAGCCACCAAGTGACCGCTAGTCAACAAAGACGCACAAGCCAAGATGGCAGACGCGTAGGGACAAGGCAGTCCTCGGTATACGAAGGGGATACCTAGAGGGGGAACAGATAAAGTCTGGCAGTGAGACCCCCAAAACAGGACACCACCAGCACACGGCCACGAGGACAGGATAATGTTCCCAAGTCTGTGAATTTAGCAAGTTTACACTAATACAGGAATGTGTAGTTTATAAAAACGGCGGTTTTGCTAAAATACGAAGAAATCCCCCTTACCACTCGAATAGAAACAGAGGCGCGTGAAGACGGCCAGAACATAAACGATGACCAGCAGCGCGTCGAGGACGCTGTCTGTGTGCAGGAGAAGAGCTGTCGCCAGACCAAAGGACGTGAAATCAGCGAAATCATCGAGCTTTGCACCTGCGCGAAAAAAACAAACCCAACGCGTACGTTAGAATATCCACGCTTCTCGCTGACTCCACGCGTGTGATCCATTAATCGCAGAACTCCCGCGCCCTGATACTACATTTCCCCCTGTATACCTTTCCCAGGGCCATCTTGACTGCTGGACAAAAGGGGCATCTCCCCTTAGCCCAGGCTTACCTCAGGGGCCCCAGGCAGTGGTCATTGGGCCCCAGGCAGTGGTCATTGGGCCGCTAGCTTTAGTATTCCCCTGGTTGCCATCAGTTGTGTTGTGCACATGCCCAACATCAGCTAGCTAGATGCAGAGGGAGGAAGGCAGGCTGCTGTGATTGAGCTGGGGTGCACCAGGTCGGTGCTCTAGGGGGGCTTGACAGCCCTACTCTCCCAGTCTTAAGTCCTCCTCCCAGCGCAGGTGGTAAGGAAGGTTAAATTCTCTTTATGGGAGGAAGGGAATGTGTTCCTGGCAGAGCCTATGGAAATAGTATTAACGCGTTCACCCGGCACTCGAGGTGCCAAGAAACCCATACAGAGCAAGCAAAATAACCGCCCATCTCACACAAAATAAAGAGGGATCCTCGCCTTTCCCTGTTTTCTAGAAACAAAATGTTTGTCCAGACTGACCATCGGGAAATGGATAGATAACAATGAAAGCGTGAGGATGGTGTCAGCGACGTAGCTACTTACCCCAGGGCGCCAACATCCAGGAATCCGAGCCTGGTGCCAGCGGCCACCAGGAGAATGTGGGTCGGGGATTATCACATTGTTTGGGTATTATTAACCCTTCAGGAAAAGGTGATTACAGAGCCCGGAGCGGTGAGCGCTCAGTAACAGCCATGGAGTCTGCGTCCAAACCTGAGGGTCACACGGAGGTCTGAGCTGCAGCCGTGACGAGGCATTCAATCAGCCCTAAAACTGGCTGCACCTTTCCGCGCTCCAAATACTTTCCACCCTGCACCCGCGTAATATTTACCAGCTCAATTCTCTGCCTGACTGGCCTTCTGGTAAAATATTTACAAGGGGGCAGGCGGCGAATGCTAATGGGCCGTACGTTGCCTCCTTCAGTACTCTGGCACAGGAAGGGTCAGATAAATTCTTACGTTTGGCTGTCACCGAATGTTAACACGGCGGGTCGCCGTCCTTTGGCTGCTGTCACCATGGCAGAGCTGGGCTAACATCCCACGCAAAGCCCACTGCCTCCCACTGCTGAAAGAGGCGGGACATGAGTGGAAAATGGGTGTGCATGGGGAAAAAACAGGACGTGGGTGTGGTCTGCAAAAAAAAGGGCAGAGCAAGCGTGGAAGGGGGTAGGGCCACGATTAAGCCCTTCGGTGTGTTGGTGGTACACGCCTAGAAATTCATCATCTCCACGTCCTGCGTGGTGACACCTTATGGTGGGGTCAGTATTTGGATATTCTTAGAATTAAATCAGACTCAATGGCGACCTCTGTAGTGGCGTCTTACCCAAAGCAGAACACGCATTTAGTTGTCTGGCAACAGCTCCATCAGCCAAATCCAGCATGAACCCGATCAGCAACAGCCAGCAGGCCGACTGGCGAAACCTTCAGGAGAGAAAATCGAACACGTTGACCAAAGGATCAAAGGCAAATATGCAGCTGGCCGCGGCATCAGGAGAAATCCTGGCCCATATATAACCTGAAGGTATACAGGGGCTGGGTACGTGCCCACCGGGTCACTGCCAGAGGGGGGCTGTCTATTTACTATACTTACCCATTAAGGGTACACAATAAGGAGGTGAGCCCCATGATCAGGTTGGAAAGCGACAAAAAATTGGCAGCATTTTTCCGAATGAACTCCAGAGTCTGGCAATGTGAAAGGTGCCGGCCATGAACCCACCTCCTGGCAGAGAGTACAAGCCCTGGAGACCATATGAAGATGCCGCAAGTTAGTACATAACAGATTGTAAGTGATACGGTCACAGACGAGAGCCACGCCAACTGCTTGTGTTGGGAATAAGCAGCGCAGCGCTGTAAACGGTGCAATGACACCGTCGCCGGGTGGCATCTCGCTAAACAGAAGGCAATTAACTTGATTATCAACGTTACGATGCAATCGGTAATGGAAACGTGGTGGCAGCATCTGGCTTCGTGTCCCAAAGACACCTGCGATGGCTGCATCACCACATCTTACCATCCAAGTGCCGGAAAACATGATCGTTCTTGAGCCAAATGCTTAACCTTCCGTTTATTCATGTGAAAGGTAACCTACAATTCACTAGTTCTGTGTCCACGCTGTCTGTATCCTCCAAAGCCAGAAAAGGACCTGGTCACTCCTTGTCATCCCTGGCAATATACTCACCAGAGGGGGGCAACTGCATTAGCATCCTGGGCTTTTTCGGCTGAACGGTGTTATTTATCCTCACTGGTTGTTAAAAAAAATAAAATAAAAAAAAAACACAGAAAAAGTTACTAGAGACATAATTTGATGTAATACGAAGCTGGCGCGGCCCTGAAGGTCATACGTGTGTGTCCCGTGTCCTAGCCTCAGTGACCTTCATGTATGCGTCATGTGCCACCGCCATTGGCTGAGGGTTTAATGAGATGCATCAAAGAGAATTTGGTTTCCATGGAGCGTTTTTGGATACAACCAGTGAGAAGAGCGCCCAGGAGCAGCGGCTCCGGCTCCCAGTGTTTGGTGAAATGTAAGCAGCGGGTTACGCGTAAATCAGTGCCGCGTATCACAAAGGTCAGCTTTCCAGTGCCAAAGAACCGCATTAACCCTTGCGTTGCTGGCAGATTTACAGAAGGGTCGAGACTGCTCTGCCGACGGTTAGAAGGCGCAGCGAACTCGTTGGGCTCCATGCGCGGTTTAATAGATCAGATCTGCAGATTTATTAACCCTTGGTTTGACATGTTGTCCTATTTGCAGAGCGCTGAGTTTATTCGGATGAATTTATTTAACCTTTGCTCCGCCGCCACCCCCGGTTATGGCTCCTCTCGGATAAGTAAACGTGAGTTATTTGATAGCTGTGAATATCGGCTTCCCGCCGCGATTCACGCCACCCCGCCGGCGGTATTTATCATTGGGTCCGTGGACTAATCCTGAAATGTTCTCTGAATAACACGGAAGCTTCATGCCAACAGAGGTAACCCAACCCACGGAGCGCACGACGGGAAACGAACACTCCCGCTCGGTCAATGTTATCTGGAGGTGTGTCCCGGGGTAATAGAATCTGCCCCCCCCCCGCCTGCAAACTGTAATATCATCTAAATCCTTTCTACGGCTTTGTAGAATTAGGATTCAAAGCGACACACAGAGCCCCGCAACTCGAAAACACACACCTGCCACTCCAACTCTTACCCCAACTCTTACCCCACTAGCCGGCCCCAGGAGGTGTCTGAGCGTGACGGGCGCTGGCATCTTGTCCCATCGCCCAAAACCACTCATATTTAGAAGTTATTATTTTTAGCATTGAGAGGTTTCATTTTCCTCCCCTCTGCCTCTGCCAGGGGCAAGTACTTCCCATACCCGGTACAATAATCCCTCCCCTCTACCTCTGCCAGGGGCAAGTACTTCCCATACCAGGTACAATAACCCCTCCCCTCTGCCAGGGGCAAGTACTTCTCATACCCGGTAAAATAACCCCTCCCCTCTGTCTCTGCCAGGGGCAAGTACTTCCCATACCCGGTACTATAATCCCTCCCCTCTGCCAGGGGCAAATACTTCCCATACCCGGTACAATAATGCCTCTGCCAGGGGCAAGTGCTTCTCATACCAGGTACAATAACCCCTCCCCTCTGCCAGGGACAAGTACTTCTCATACCCGGTAAAAATAACCCCTCCCCTCTGTCTCTGCCAGGGGCAAGTACTTTCCATACCCGGTACTATAATCCCTCCCCTCTGTCAGGGGCAAATACTTCCCATACCCGGTACAATAATGCCTCTGCCAGGGGCAAGTGCTTCTCATACCCGGTACAATAACCCCTCCCATCTGCCTCTGCCAGGGGCAAGTGCTTCTCATACCAGGTACAATAATCCCTCCCCTCTGCCTCTGCCAGGGGCAAGTACTTCCCATACCAGGTACAATAACCCCTCCCCTCTGCCAGGGGCAAGTACTTCTCATACCAGGTACAATAATCCCTCCCCTCTGCCTCTGCCAGGGGAAAATACTTCCCATACCCGGTACAATAATCCCTCCCCTCTGCCTCTGCCAGGGGCAAGTGCTTCTCATACCCAGTACAATAACCCCTCCCATCTGCCTCTGCCAGGGGCAAGTATTTCTCATCCCAGGTACAATAACCACTCCCATCTGCCTCTGCCAGGGGCAAGTATTTCTCATCCCAGGTACAATAACCACTCCCATCTGCCTCTGCCAGGGGCAAGTGCTTCTCATACCCGGTACAATAACCCCTCCCCTCTGTCTCTGCCAGGGGCAAGTGCTTCTCATACCAGGTACAATAATCCCTCCCCTCTGCCTCTGCCAGGGGCAAGTACTTCCCATACCAGGTACAATAACCCCTCCCCTCTGCCAGGGGCAAGTACTTCTCATACCAGGTACAATAACCCCTCCCCTCTGCCTCTGCCAGGGGCAAATACTTCCCATACCAGGTACAATAACCCCTCCCCTCTGCCTCTGCCAGGGGAAAATACTTCCCATACCCGGTACAATAATCCCTCCCCTCTACCTCTGCCAGGGGCAAGTACTTCCCATACCAGGTACAATAACCCCTCCCCTCTGCCAGGGGCAAGTACTTCTCATACCCGGTAAAATAACCCCTCCCCTCTGTCTCTGCCAGGGGCAAGTACTTCCCATACCCGGTACTATAATCCCTCCCCTCTGCCAGGGGCAAATACTTCCCATACCCGGTACAATAATGCCTCTGCCAGGGGCAAGTGCTTCTCATACCAGGTACAATAACCCCTCCCCTCTGCCAGGGGCAAGTACTTCTCATACCCGGTAAAAATAACCCCTCCCCTCTGTCTCTGCCAGGGGCAAGTACTTTCCATACCCGGTACTATAATCCCTCCCCTCTGTCAGGGGCAAATACTTCCCATACCCGGTACAATAATGCCTCTGCCAGGGGCAAGTGCTTCTCATACCCGGTACAATAACCCCTCCCATCTGCCTCTGCCAGGGGCAAGTGCTTCTCATACCAGGTACAATAATCCCTCCCCTCTGCCTCTGCCAGGGGCAAGTACTTCCCATACCAGGTACAATAACCCCTCCCCTCTGCCAGGGGCAAGTACTTCTCATACCAGGTACAATAATCCCTCCCCTCTGCCTCTGCCAGGGGAAAATACTTCCCATACCCGGTACAATAATCCCTCCCCTCTGCCTCTGCCAGGGGCAAGTGCTTCTCATACCCAGTACAATAACCCCTCCCATCTGCCTCTGCCAGGGGCAAGTATTTCTCATCCCAGGTACAATAACCACTCCCATCTGCCTCTGCCAGGGGCAAGTATTTCTCATCCCAGGTACAATAACCACTCCCATCTGCCTCTGCCAGGGGCAAGTGCTTCTCATACCCGGTACAATAACCCCTCCCCTCTGTCTCTGCCAGGGGCAAGTGCTTCTCATACCAGGTACAATAATCCCTCCCCTCTGCCTCTGCCAGGGGCAAGTACTTCCCATACCAGGTACAATAACCCCTCCCCTCTGCCAGGGGCAAGTACTTCTCATACCAGGTACAATAACCCCTCCCCTCTGCCTCTGCCAGGGGCAAATACTTCCCATACCAGGTACAATAACCCCTCCCCTCTGCCTCTGCCAGGGGAAAATACTTCCCATACCCGGTACAATAATCCCTCCCCTCTGCCTCTGCCAGGGGCAAGTGCTTCTCATACCCAGTACAATAACCCCTCCCATCTGCCTCTGCCAGGGGCAAGTATTTCTCATCCTAGGTACAATAACCACTCCCATCTGCCTCTGCCAGGGGCAAGTGCTTCTCATACCCAGTACAATAACCCCTCTGCCTCTGCCAGGGGCAAGTGCTTCTCATACCCAGTACAATAACCCCTCTGCCTCTGCCAGGGGCAAGTGCTTCTCACACCCGGTACAGTAATCTCTGCCTCTGCCAGGGGCAAGTACATCTTGTGCCCAGTACAATAAACCCTCCCCTCTGCCTCCCCAGGGGCAAGTGCTGCTCATGCCCGAGAGCCCATGAAATATTCCCGTAAATAACCTCAGGAGAGAGGAACGAGGAGACAGCGAGAAAACATAACGCAGCAAAAAAACAAACTTCATCAACCCTTTCAGTGCCAGGAGAGGGGGGCTCCAGAAAATACAAGGGACCCCACTGGGACTGGTGAGCCGAGGATCCCAATCCGTGCAGCGACGGGATACGGCGGGCACAATTATCTGATCTGGCAGATTATCCAGGGAGAATGTCGTTATTCCAATTATGGGATTGTGTTTCCCTGATAACAGGTGGGGAAAGCCAGATTTTCAGGGACACAGAATTAAAGCCAAACAGCATTTCTGCACGATATAAATGATTCTGTGCAATAGCGCTGGCATATAGCGCAGCACGGTACAAAGGTAATACTACCAACTGGGATTCGCCAATTTTTTTTTTGTACCCCTGGGGTAAGAGACGTGATTATTGTGATCATTCTTATTCATTTACCTCTCAGACACCTGCCCTCACCAACAATTTACCTGCTTTTCCACCTTCGTAGCCTTTTGTGTGTTTGGGGCAACACAAGAAATCCGCCGCTCTATGCTGTCGATAAGGTGTGGGGTTCAGGCGCGGACCCTCGCTGCTCCGTCACTGGTTTACCAAACTGTTAATTAGCATTTGTTGGTTAATTGCTGAGTTTGGGGGCAGAACAGAAGCTAAATTGTTGCCCTGAGTCCACGGATAAGCTGGGGCTAGTTAAAGGAGCGGTGTGTGGCCCCCGAGAGCCTGGCATTCGGTGGAAGGTGAGATGTCCTCGCAGTTTGGAGGCAGTGGTCCTGACCGTGGTGGCTCACACTGGCTGTACGTCTGTCTGCGCAGCGGATGATTGCTGTCTGCGCGTCTCGTAGCCTCGCAATGCCAGAACTTTCTGCGGATCTAAGTGCTGCCTCTTTTTTTATCGGCTCTCTGCTGCCACCACGTGGGTCAGTTCCAAAGGAAAATTCCACAGGATGGATGTGCAGCCACGGACGGCACTGACGCCCCTGCCAGGGCTGCACTCGGGGACGAGCGGAACAAGCCCGTGAAGCCAAATAGTTTATAACAGAGTCACCGTATTAATGGGGAATGCAGAGGGGAGGACGGTGCGGGGAATAAAATCATTGGGCAAACCCCGATAATGAGTTTATCTCGCGCCATCTGCGCAATATCTTATACAGACGCCCAGACCGGGGCAGTCTGTAACCCTAAAAGAGACGGCTTGTGCCAGCAACAATCTAAAGTGATCATGGGTTGGCGTTTCCCTCCGTCAGCCGCTGACCTCAGAGATTCTGCCCCCCATCTGCCCCAAATAACGGAAACCATTAACAGGGGCGGTTGTGAAATCTACCCTGGACCCTGAGTGTGTCCGGTTTCATGAGTTGAAATGGTATGAACTCTTTCCCGGTCCTTCTTGTGGCGTCCTTTATTTGTTATATGACTGCATGGATCTGTTATACTCGTTGCGCGTGATTGGGTCACATGACAATCCCGGATGTGCCAGCCGCGTGCGAAGGTGTGCCTGGAATGTGTGTCGTGTTTATCAGGCAGGAGGCCAATGGTCGTGTAATAATTGGGGTGGTATGCCTCTAATACTGCAGTGGTCGGTAAAGGTGCCTTCTTGCGTTGTCGTGGGGTGGATCTGCACGCTGTTCTCTATGTATACAGATACAATTGCAGGACAAGCCCAGATCCCAAACTGTGAGAACAGCCAATCACAGTGAGATATCTGTCTCTGCCACCCAATCACAGCCAGTGATTTCTTGGCCACCCAATCACAGTGAGAGATCTAAATCTGCCACCCAATCACAGTAAGTGATATCGTGGCCACCCAATCACAGTGAGCGATCTACCTCTGCCGCCCAGTCACAGTGCACAATCCGTCTCTAGCAGCGAATCACAATGTGTGAGGAGCTCTGTCCGCAGGAGGGAGAGCTGTTTAACCAGGAGCTGCCCTCCAGCTGTTGTTAAACTACAACTCCAATCACTCTGATGCCTCCCTGTTGCAGCTCCATGGAAGAGGCTGTCCATAAGGGATGGATCTCCTGGGGCAGAGACTCGGCCCCTGCCCCGGTCTGGATGTTGACCTGGCACACGCAGGGTTACGGGTGTGGAGAGCTGGTAATTTTCCGCTCACTGTGGGCCCGTGTGATGTGTAATAGGAGCGTGACACTTGTGTAATACACCAGTCAGCGGAGCTGCTCTGTGATTGGCTGTGGCCCCACACGGCCGCTCGCTGTGTGTGTAAACAATCAGGCGGTGGGGGCAGGGTAATACTCCTTACTGCTATGGAGTGCACCCCTCTGCTGGAGCGAGCATTGCGCTGCTGCACAATCATATTGTACGGATTCAATAAAACATGTGAACACAGGTCACACCAGGAACATTTCAATGTCTTGTGTGTGAGCGAGAGAGAGAGAGCGCTGTGTGTGAGCGAGAGAGAGAGAGCGCTGTGTGTGAAGCAGGAGAGACTGCTGTGTGTGAGCAAAAGAGAGTGCTGTGTGCGAGTGAGAGAGCGCTGTTTGTGTAGGAGAGAGCGCTGTGTGTGAACAGGAGAGGGGGCCTTGTGAGTAGAAGCGAGAGGTTTGTGCAGAGACAGGGAAGCAGAGGTGGATCTGCCCTTTGCCCCAGACACAAATAACAAGTACCCTTTCAGATAATGTGAAATTCACCTCTCTATCTAACAAGGGCAAATAATGTGAGTTGCCCCTGGCCTGGGGAGTGTTGGGGGGGGGTAAGTGTCTGTGACTGTATTTACTTTGGATGACTCAATAACCGTGACAGCTGCAGACGGCGGCTGGACACGAGAGGACAGTCTGTACTATAACAGAAATCACATCGCGGGGCCGTAAACAACAGGGGCAATTGTGACGATTCTCGCAGCGACCTGATCCAACTGCCCCATTCATGATGAGCAGCGATTAACTCTTGCAGACAATACATCGATAAAGACTGGCCCCTAAACAGTTAATTAACTGAATATTTATTGTGTAATTTCACCCCAAAAAATCAAATAACCTGATTCTGGTTTTAACCCCTTCTTCTAGAAAGCCCTGTTTGAAGTGGCTCCTGAAGGCCTGCTGGGGGCTGTGAGGGGCACAGCGGGAGGGAGGGAGGAGTGGGGTAAGAGGCTCTTTCCCTCAGTAATGGAGCACGGTGAGTTTCTGACTCTCAGGGGCCCGGACCTGTGCAGTGGCCCTCCTATTTCCTCATAATGTGTAATAACCCAAACGTGTTGTCTCTACGCAGACAGACAGACGGCCACGTCGCTGTCACCTCTGCGTGATCTTCATTCTGCTCCGTAGAATTATCCCGCAGATATCACAGAAATTCCTACCCCGGGAGTAGGAAGAAAGGTGGCGGGTTCTGGAGGAGGCAGAAAAGTGGCGGGTTCTGGAGCAGGGTGACTGCACCATTGACGCTTTGATGTGGACTTTTCTGTGACTCCGAAGTTGTGTGTTAGGGATATTAATGAGACAAAACAGGCAAAACCAATATTCTATCGCATACGCAAAATAACGACGCTATCAATTATTGTAGGACCACATCCACAATATTACTATAAAGAGATACCCTATATTTTATCTCCGATCCTAAAATCTTTCAGATCGCGCCAAAAATTATAATTAAAAATGAGATATTATACCATCACAATAGTCAATCAAAAATATTATTTATTGTAAAAACATAATTTATAAAATATCTATATTAGTCATGCAGTGCATAATATAAAACAGAACAGTTATCTTTAAAACATGTGATAACGAATCAAATCCAAAATACAGTATATTATCAATCAGATATCAAATATAAATTATTACTTTATGAGTCTAACAGACACAAAAAGCACATGGCATAAACTTTAGCTTTATCAATTATCACCTTATATAAACAGCATTTATTATCAAATCAATTCATTTCCACTCCACTCAGCAATCAAAAATAACAATCAGGGTGGTAATAAAAAGATCACTATCTCTCTCTATATTATTTTTACTAATATGACAAAAATAATTTAATAATGTCTAAGAGTATTAGTGAAGTTCCTAATAGATGCAAATAATGTCAAACTTCATCTATAGGTAAAAATACCTTTTCATTATTGTTATTATCACGGGTTATAAGCTGCAGTCTCACAAGCCGTCATATACAATAATGCAATATAGTACCTCCCAGAAACAGGGAATTCTATATGAAGAAGACAAAATTCACCTCTATTCAGAATAATTATAATTACCACCACTTGTTGCTGCGGTCCGACTGGTCCTTGTAGATATCGAGCCAGGTTCAGTGGAAAAATGAATTGGAAAGAAGAATAACTTTATATGTTAGAAACTCAAAGTAACTCTAAGAGTAAAATATGGTGCCAAGATCTTGTGACGTTCCAAAATTCCAATTGTCTCGGTCAGAGTCCCTAAATTATTTAAAACATAAACTTTTAAAGACCGGGCTTATTATCATATTCCCCACCTATTGATTGGAATCCTCCAATCATATTTGGGGGTTTTACTCATTATAATTAGGACTTCTTAGCGTATTTGCACCGTTGTATTTCCATCATTTACCTCTGAGAGACGCTCTGGTCTAAGAAATAACTTTAAGACCGTTACATATACGTTTGGAATTTATCCTTGGTCACCCATATCTCCAGACGTTACCTCCTGGGTAGTAAATCAGTTTGGAGGGTCACGCAATGTATCCCCCATTCCATTTACATTCCTAGAGATATGCAGCTTCTACTCCTTAACGTTCTCATAGAAGATAAGACTAATTAGGAAATATTTGCTGAAGCGGCTATATTCGGAAACGCTTCCTTGTTCTCCATTATAGAAAGACCAAGGAGAAAAAGAAATAAATATATGATTAAGGAAAACAAAATGGTTCTGACTCCATTTTGGGCTCATATAAAATACAGAAATATGGAATACTTGTTTTCCAGCCTAAAATATCTGACAGTGGGAAGCCAAACGCCCTGAGCGATGTAACAAATACGAGACTTTTAAACCACTTTAAATGCCCGTCACGTGTCACTATGGTGTCCCAGGGCAGAGAGGGGCCGAGAAAACAAGCATTGAAGGCAGACGTGGCCGGACCCTATGCCGTGGCCTCCGTCCTTTGCTTATCTGCCCTTTCTCTTGGTTAATCCTACTTGCAAACGGGTCACATTTTCTGTGGATCACATCATCCGGTTCCCCCTGAGCTGTCGCTATCTGCTGATCTTTGTGTCATCCTCTCACACTAACTGTGATAAACAACCCAATCCGTCCGATGGGCCACGTGGCCCGGCACATGTCCTCCCACTGCAGTTAGCACCAAGACAGCCTTTCCGGATCCCAGGACTCCTGCTCATTTTGCTGCCTCCAGATTGGGTTCACTCACATTTATTAATCCCGAGATCTCTTCATTATAAAAGCCGAGATGTCTTCAAGCTCCCATAACCTGATCCACCCAAGCCCTGTGCCACTAACCACCAACGTGTCCCGTTTGGCCGGTACTGCCCCTCACACACATCATGAAACTCTATGGCAAGACATAAATATAGTGCCAACCTGTGCCATGACGCTGTCAACACACGACAACTAAATGAAGCCAGAAGACGTTGGGTGACTGGTAATCTAATGTGGGTCGGGGTTGGGGAGAGAGCGTAGACAGGTTGTCAGAGACGTGGCCAGTGGCCTGGAGACAAGAGAATGTAGCTGGGTTTGTGGCCAGACTGGGGTTTGGCCAACTGAATGTATAGGAAGCGTATATAGGGCTGTCCTGGCCGAGGTGAGTTGCAGATCCCGACCAGATGCATGATCCGCCTGACTTTATAAACTCAAACGTGGAAGAAGACAATTAAGGGTTGGGCAGTTCCGGTTTCTTCCACCGGAGGGCAGCCTGAGCTTTGACACTGGTGTTAGGTCCCACGCACTGTTTATTAGAGTGTTGCCAGTTTTGGGTTTAAAAAAAATTTCTGCTCCGAATTCACGAAAGTCATCAGAAATTCTTAAACCATTTAATGTCCCGGACCAGCGGGGGAGGGGTAAATACCTCCTTAGTCAAACTTTTTAGCAAAATGTCAGGTGTTCATGTTTAGCTGCTCAGTAGGCATGCTGTTTTGCTGTTTTTTAGTTCTTGATTCTGAGCTGAGGGTATTGGGAGTTGCATTCCAGTCTCTCCCAGGTTGCAGGTGATGTGGGCACTCTGAGCAGATAGGGCCACTAGGGAGAAACAATTGAACCCCTGAGCTCTCTGCTCCCTCTGAGACAGATTCTGGAAAGCGTTTTCGTATTAAGTAATATTAATAGTTTGCCATGATCTGTAACCTCCTTGTTACAGCCAATACTGCGGCAATCAGACCCGCACAAGGGCTCAGACCTTCTGTTTGTGATTATTTCAGCAGATGGAATTAAAGGGTTAAATGCCCTGTTATTACCACTAGATGGCAGCATTTCTCCACTCTGCTCTGTGCTCTGCCCCAAAATATCTTTCTCCAGCACCCTCCAATGCCCTGGCCAACTGGGAATCCCAATCACCCAAAGGGTTTCAAAAGATTAACTCAGTTCTGTTGGGGCGTTCTGGTCCGCCCGACATCAGTCAGAAGATATGTGACTTCTCCCAGGAGCCTTTATACAAATAAATCAGGGGAGGGAGCTGAGCTCCTCACACTTCAGTCTCTTCCTCCAGTGGATTGATATCAACCAGAGAGGAGGCCGAGGGGCTGCATTATCAGAGAGGAGGCCGAGGGGCGGAGTTATCAGAGGGGAGACCGAGGGGATGCGTTATCAGAGGGGAGACCGAGGGGCGGAGTTATCAGAGGAGACCGAGGGGCGGAGTTATCAGAGGGGAGACGAGGGGCGGAGTTATCAGAGGGGATGCGTTATCAGAGGGGAGACCGAGGGGCGGAGTTATCAGAGAGGAGGCCGAGGGGCTGCATTATCAGAGAAGAGACCGAGGGGCGGAGTTATCAGAGGGGGGACAAGGGGCGGAGTTATCAGAGGGGAGGCCTAGGGGCTGCGTTATCAGAGAGGAGGCTGAGGGGCTGCATCAAAGGGGAGGCCTAGGGGCTGCGTTATCAGAGAGGAGACAGAGGGGCTGCTTTATCAGAGAGGCGGCCGAGAGGCGGAGTTATCAGAGAGGAGGCCGAGAGGCGGAGTTATCAGAGAGGAGGCAGAGGGGCTGCGTTATCAGAGAGGAGGCAGAGGGGCTGCGTTATCAGAGAGCAGGCAGAGGGGCTGCATTATCAGAGAGCAGGCAGAGGGGCTGCTTTATCAGAGAGGCGGCCGAGAGGCGGAGTTATCAGAGAGGAGGCAGAGGGGCTGCATTATCAGAGAGGAGGCTGAGAGGCGGAGTTATCAGAGAGGAGGCTGAGTGGCTGCATTGTTGATTTCTGACATAAATATTGTGGGACAGACATGCGCACTCATAGTGTCGCTTTACAGCCGCTGTAAACTACGCCTGCTCACCCTCCTATACCGCCCATTGTTTGGGGAATCATGTGCTCAGCACCATAAAGCGAGGCAGTAGAACCAAAGGAGGAGGTTGGGGACCTGGAAGAGCATCGTGCTATGGAGGCCCAACTAGGGACAGGCCACGCGTACATGAGTCTCGGCACCTTCAATGTTTTATTCCCCTTTAAGGCGAAATAACCTCCTTTGTATGTCAGCCTCAGACCAGGGGGCAGATGTTCTTTGTCTCTCAACAAACATTGGCCAAGGGTAGCAGTATGGGGTTTGTGCACCTGGACGGGGGAGTTGTTTCCCAGCTGGACCGTAACCAGGGTCTGGAGGAAAGGATGCGATCATCATCAGACCGATAGTACCTTCTGTAGCCAACTAATGTATCCTTGGCCACAAATCCAAAAACCACCTAATTATCTATGATTAATGAAGAGCTATCATATTCCATGGCGCTGTACAATGGTTAAAAAGGACCCAGAGGGCCAGCCAGGACTCCTCCTCCTTAGCGTTTGCCCCTTGCAGCCAGCAGCGGATTCGAGAGCTCTTCTGCCTCCACTGGCGGTGGGGACGGTAAATGCGATCAGCAGCACGGGAGCAGCAGCATGCGGGGATGTAGGGTGTGAGGGCAGGAAGAAAACGTTTCGGGCGGGGAGCTTGCTGCTGGAATATGTCACATTATGAGAAGTGTTTCAGACATTCACGCCTTAGTCTTAATAATTGTTCATTGTCTTTACACAAACCCTGTGCCCCAGGGGCATTAGGAGTCTGTTAACCCTTTTACTTACTTATTGTCCCACCTTGAGTTTTGCACCGAAGCTGGGGAGGGATCAGGTGTGGAACCGTCTGCATTTTAAAGCTTTCTACATGGTAACGGAACTAGTAACATAGTAACTGTCCTTTTAACCGAGTTTCCAGTTTAACCCTTTGTGTCTCCTATAAACCCGCTCAGATAGGACATGCTGTGTGCCCACACAAGTCGTCTCGCCCCATGTGCACACACAGTGATACTGTGGGGGGTGATTAGAGCACAGCCTGTGGCCTAGACAAAGGGTTAAAGTTTGGGATTGATGAAACAGACGGTGTTATCGCAGGAAGCAGGCGCTGCACACATAGGAAGCACAGCTTGGGAAATGGCAGAATTAACTCTTGGAGAACCAGCAAAAGAAACCATCCCAATACCGAGGGAAGCTGTCAGCTCAGCGGCTCAGTAGCAGAACCCTACATGTAATGAAGGGGTTAATTAGCACAAGCCTGTCTTCAAGTTCGAGTTGTTACTGTAATGACGCCACGTTAAGAAGACACGTAACACGTAAATATCACGTTATCGAGCATGATTGTTGACATCGGAATCTTGTTATTATTACTGATATCAAGTGTATTCAGACCCAGCAACCGGCATTATGAGCCACGTCAGTGTCCCGTTTAACCCTCTCAGGGGGCGCCTATCGTGGAACAAAAACAGGAAGACGTGAAGATTACAGCATCCTCTGATATCCCAAAACAGGGGCCGAGTCTTTCCTGGGGCAGAAATGAATGAATTAACTGGATAGCCACAGAAACCAGGTCCATTCCTGCCCCAGAACGCACACTGACCAGTCTGGGCCCGCTGGACCCCCCGTCACAGAATCAGCCCAGAGGGAAACATGGATCGGTCCACAGAACTGAGCCAACCTCAAGATGGGAATCCCCGAAGCAGCTGATCACGGCTGTGACTGGCTGAGGGTTATGGGAGTGATGGAGATGTATGAAGTCACATATATTCCACACACTGAGAAATATGTGTAAGAGTTTCTAATATTCTGTGGGGTTAGAGTTGAGGGGCCAAGTTTCCGTTGCCCCCCCCCCCCCCAGGAAAGCTGTACCGGGGGCAGTATCTATAGAAACCTTTAGCCATACATTTTTATCGCTCTGGCATTTTTTTACACATACATTTTTTCTCCAATCATCCATCGTGAGCCCCGGGTCAGTCATGCCTTAGGGTGAACCTTGAATTTTTTCCATGGGGGGCAAAAAAATGATTGCTCTCAAAGGATTGGGGTTTGGGCAGAATAGATGTCTGTTTACTGGACATCTCCCAGCAGCCCCTGGGGGTAAAGATCTACTTTTAAAGTGAGATTATCTTCACTGCGCCAGATTAACAGAGAAACGAGTGCAGAACGCAAAGCCCTGCAGCCGGGGGGGGGGCAGCAGAGATTAACCCTCCCAAAAAGAATTCATAAAGAGGGATTAAAGGAAACCAGGCAAAGTGGGCACAACAACCCCATACTAATGAACCCCCTGAACCCAACTGCCCCTCCTCGAGACTCCTAAAAGCCCCCACCAAAGTACATGGACCCCTCCTCCCCATCATAGAACAATCTTGGCCATTGAAGAAAAGGGCAACCCGTGTAAATGCCACGCTTCCCACTCGCTGGAGATCAGACAGAGGGGCGCACAAATCAGGGATCACATTCCCAGGGCTTTCTATTAACCCTTTAGGGGTCAGCGGGATGAGCTTGACACCCTTGATACAGAATTTGGATAGTGAACCAGACCCTCCCTCTGAGATCTTCAGAACTGCAACTCTCTCTCCCTTATCCTGCCCCCCCCATTATTTATCCTGCCTCCACTCCTCTCTTTATCCTGCCCCCCTCCCAAATGAGCATCTCTCCCCTGTCTCCACCACCAGTAATAGCATCCAAACAGCTGTCAGGTTTACTTGGCTTAATCCTAGAAATCAGATGTGTGGCTGTGGGGGCCGCCCTGGCCCCCGGCTCTGCGTGGAATGTATGGAGAGTTTCCCATATTAGTGGTCTGCCTGTGACATACCCCAATCTGGACGTATTATTTGGGGGGATTATTATATTTGTTCCGTAGTAATTACCGTAGTATTAACCCTTCAAATCACTTCCCGGGCCGAGCCATTTCATTATACCTCGTCCCGGGGTCCGCTGTTTGCCTTGGTTTCTCAGGCTCTGCCTCCTTTCTTCTTCAGATCTTTAAATCTCCTGCGGATTTATCCTCATCGTTCAGATGGCCCTTAGTATAAGTGCCCCTATAGAATCTCACCTCCTGCACTTCGTGGCCCCTGATTCTCCCCCAGGCCCTTCATCTTGTTCCAAATCTCTTTTCATCCTGAGCGCCTCTCCCTCGGCCCCCTTTACCTGTCAGCCGCTGCTTTTATCTCTTATTTGCTTTCTGCTTCCTCCCACGATACGGTTTACCAGGAGCCACCCCTGGGCCTCCAAGGACTGAACACACAGGGGTAGTTGGTGTTATAACCCCATCTAAAACTTACGTAAATGATTGCAAGCTCTTTGGACCAGAATTGGGTCTCAGCGAGATCTTAAACTGTGTTTATTTCCCTCTGCATGCCCTGAAGAGCTTCCGACATTTAGGGGCGGAAAGACACTGCAAGGATTATTCCTCACATGTCCCGCTGGGTACATGTGAGGAAGAGCCCCTGATGTTGCTTGGCCCCTGGGCAATGAACCCTTGGAATGCGATAATTTCTCATTGATCGTATTTTATCACCTTGCTGATGGCGTTTATATCACGTAACGGCTCCCACCGGTAGCCAATCACAGATTACTACAGGTACGTCTACTATGTAACTGATGATGCCCTAAATACAGCTACAGGGACTAAAGGGGCATAAAGGGGTTAAAGGAATGGAAAGGGTGGTATTTAGGGTGGCGATGATGTCATACGTTCCTGTCTTGATTACAAGTGACAGTCTGTGGACACAAATTCCTTGGATTCCTCTTTTTTTCTGTGATTATTACACGTCCTAGAGAAAAAAGGGGGAGGGCGAGGGGCAAACTCATCTGAATGCCCCTTGTGTGCTTCCCACTGCCACCTCTAGGGTCAGCACAGAGCAAATAATAAAGCCACATCCAAAATATCTAGGGGCTGCAACATACCCCAAATACCCTAAAGTACAGAGGTAATATTGGCGTAATGATCATCGATGGGCCGGTGGGTAGGGTCATCCAGACCCTTCTAGCTGGCTCACCTTGAATATCTTGGGGTAGTTCTGTGCTTGTTGCAGAGGTTTCTGCCCCGTCTCCTCTCTCTTCTCAGATGTACAGACCACTGATTGCACGTCCCTCCTAGATGAACAAAGCTGCCCGCGAAACCGGGAAAACATGGGAGCCGTTACATCACTAAACGACATGGAGGGAATTCAGGGTAATGAACATTCGCTGCTTCTTCTCCCCAATATATCTGCCCCAGCGCCGTATCACAGGCGGACAGTAGAAAATATATATTTTATAAATAAATATATATAAATATATTGCTCGCTGGTAACCCAAAACATGATGTAATGCCTTCCATTGGTTGATGATATCACTCCGCATGCCTTTACACCAGTTAACAGACACCATCTTATTATTCCATTCAAAAGTTACCAAAAAAGCCCTGAATAGCTGGAAACGGCATGAAGCTGGCGGCCGACGATGTTCTCAGACGGGAACCTTCCTGTTTAACTCATTGACTGCCTTGAAGATGATGCCTACCATTGCCCCCGGGGGTTAATGTAGTGACCCCTAAGCTTTAAATAGCGTTACGAGAGAGGTTTCGGTTTACGCTAAAAATAAGTGGCAGACAAAAGACTGCGTGAGAGGCCATTTTTACACCATTTCCCAGCATGGGGTTTCTGGAGCAGCCTCCACGGCCGCTAATAGCCCCGCAGTCACCAGTCCGGGGAGGACAGTAATAGACGAGAATGTGTTCCATGTCCCCAATCCGGTGCAAATTAACTCACCTCTTCCCCACCAAACCCCAAAAGTGTTACCGGGGCCTGTAGTGGTTAATGACTTATACCCTACTCGACATCAGAATGTATTGTAAACGCGGCATCTATAGATTAAATAGGGGAGAGTTTTACAGGGAAACCCATCGAGAAAGCTCTGTAAAACATTAAGGGTGAAGGAGCTCATACACGGGTCTGAGAGCAGGAGGAAAATAGTATATAGGAGTCAATATATAGGTCAGTGTATAGGAGTAAGTGTATAGGAGGCGGTATGTAGCAGGGTTAGAGTGTATTGGGGCAGTATATAGGAGTCAGTGTATTGGAGTCATTATATAGGAGACAGCATATAGGAGTTGGTATATATGTGGGTCAGAGTGTATTGGGGCAGTATATAGGAGGCTGTGTATAGGAGTCAATATATAGGAGTCGGTATAAAGGAGGCAGTGTATAGGAGACAGTATATAGGAGTCAGTGTATAGGAGCCAGTACATAGGAGACAGTATTATAGGAGGATTAGAGTGTATTGGGGCAGTATATAGGAGTCAGTGTATAGGAGTTGGTATATACGTGGTGTTGTTTGGAGGCAGTATATATGAGTCAGTGTATAGGAGTCAGTATATAGGAGTTGGTAAATAGAAGGGTTAGAGTGTATTGGGGCAGTATAAAGGAGTTGGTATATAGGAGTCATTATATAGGAGGCAGTATATAGGAGTCGGTATATAGGAGGGTTAGAGTATATTAGGGGCAGTCCACAGTATTAGGAGTCACTTTCGGGTGTGTCACATCAGGACTTTCTCCAGCAGGGTTTCCGTTGGCCGCGGAGCTGACACTCTAGTGGCCCCCTTGTGTGCTCGGTTCCAATCACTGTTTTCTCCCCGTGGAGTGGGTTCGTGCCCTCGGTGCCCCGTGTCAGCCAGTCGTCCCCGCCCCTCCCCATGCGGCCCCGCCCCCTGCCCGTCCCCCTCTGCCCTCAGTCTGCTCGGTGCTGGGTCCCGGCGGCTGCTCAAACTTTGTGTGGCCCTCGGCGCAGAATGGGGCCCCCGACAAGACTGCTGTGCGTGCTGCTGCTACTCCAGGTAAGTGCCCGGGACAGCTGATACTTTATACCCCCTGTGACTATGACAGGTCCCCGGGGGTGGGGCAGGGGGGCAGAAAAGTGCCGTACAGGGTGTAGTAATTCGCTGATGTGCCCAGAGGGGCAGGTTCTGGGGCCCTGGTGTATGCAGTGTTTGCCCCTCAACCCCCAGACACGGACCCCGTAAATGTTCTCATTACCTCAGGTTTGTGGCTGGCTCGGGGCCCCGCGTGGTACCGGCTGCTGCTTGGCTGTGGCACTGAGGGGCCGCCCCGCCGGTACCTGCGCCGCCAGCCTTTGACAGACAGGAGCTGTTGTCGGGTATTTTCAGTTCCGACTCATTATAAATAGGGCCGTGTTAGTTTACCCCGCGGCCGGTGCTATTCGTGGACTCGGTGCCTCCCTGTCCCGGCTCTCGTTGGGGGCTTCGGCGGAGCAGACCCCACGTCTTCGCTTCATATCAGGAAAGGCATTTGATTTCCCGAGAGCTTCCCTTTTGTTGGGTATAAACATCAGATCTGGTACAAAGTGGTAAAAGTGGAGCAGTTGCCACAGCAACCAATGGACTGTTCCTGCCAACTGCTGCGCTTTTTCAACTTTGCCTATGGTATTTGGCACGCCAGCACCCGCAGGGTTAATCTGTACGTTGGGACCCTTTTCTCTGTAACCCCCCCCACTCTCTCATGTTGGTTCCACACGTGTGTGTCTCTCTCTCTCTCTCTGCTCCGGGTTCCACGCGTGTGTCTCTCTCTCTGCTCCGGATTCCACGCGTCTGTCTGTCTCTCTCTCTGCTCCGGATTCCACGCGTCTGTCTGTCTCTCTGCTCCGGATTCCACGCGTCTGTCTGTCTCTCTGCTCTGGATTCCACGCGTGTCTGTCTCTCTCCTCCGGGTTCCACGCGTCTCTCTCTCTCTCTCTCTCTCTGCTCCGGGTCCACGCTCTCCCCCCTCTCTATAAGTGATTTCTCAGATGCCGCGCTCGCCGCGGACGGTTCCGGTGAAACCAAGAGAGAGTCTGAGATTGGGAGCAAAGTCCACGGAAATGTGTGCCGGATCCCATAGCAACAGGAATTCCTGCGCAAAATGCTTTCTTACTGTAGGTGTGAGTGGGAGAGGCGGGCGATGTAGGAGAGGCGGGTGAGATGATAGAGGTGGGTGGTGTGGGAGAGGCGGGAGAGATGAGAGATGGAGAAGCGATAGAGGTGGGCGATGTGGGTGGCGTGGGAGAGGCAGGTGAGATGATAGAGGTGGGTGGCGTGGGAGAGGCGGGTGAGATAAGAGATGGAGAAGCGATAGAGGTGGGCGATGTGGGTGGCGTGGGAGAGGCGGGTGAGATGATAGAGATGGGTGGCGTGGGAGAGGCGGGTGAGATGATAGAGGTGGGTGGCGTGGGAGAGGCGGGTGAGATGATAGAGGTGGGTGGCGTGGGAGAGGCGGGTGAGATGAGAGATGGAGAAGCGATAGAGGTGGGCGATGTAAGTGGCGTGGGAGAGGCGGGTGAGATGATAGAGATGGGTGGAGTGGGAGAGGCGGGTGAGATGATAGAGATGGGTGGCGTGGGAGAGGCGGGTGAGATGATAGAGGTGGGTGGCGTGGGAGAGGCGGGTGAGATGATAGAGGTGGGTGGCGTGGGAGAGGCAGGGGTGAGATGAGAGATGGAGAAGTGATAAAGGCGGGTGAGGTGGGTGAGGCGAGGTGGGCGGTTATCGGCATGCTGTCAGATAACGGGCCCCTGGGTTTCGGATGGACGAGTGACACCAGTCACCGCACAAAATTAAGGTGTGACGGGCTGGGGCAAATATTCCGGCTTCAGAATAACCATGGGGTAAAAATAGCCAGGCAGATTCCAGGGCCGTGTCGGCTGCCAGCACAAGCCTCCGGCAGCAACCATGCGCAGGATGCTACAAACCCTTTTTGGAGCAGCCTCCCAGCAGAGGTGGTAGAGGGTAATACAGTGAGGGTATTAAACATGCATGGGAAGGACATACTGTTCCTGAATCTAAGACGAGACCGACGACTGATTAAGATTTGAGTAATGTCAGACTAGAGGGGCCGATGTGGGCCGATCTGCCGGCAGGTTTGGGGTTACTACATTAATCAGTGATGGTGGGGTTAACCCTTGTTGTGCTAGACCAGCATACACCAGGAATCCCCCTTTAGCCAGGTGGGGCAGATAACTCACATTCCTGATCCAGAAGGGGGCTTTTGTCTCAAACGTGTGACATTTTTGTGTTCCTGTTCAAATGAAAAGCCCCATGGGGGGGGCAGCCCTCTCCTCCCTGCAGCCAGGTGGCCTGAGGTGGCCCGAGGTGGCCACGTCTCCACAGGCCACTGCCCCTCCCAGACACGGCCAAGGAGCGTGAAATCTCTGTTTGACCAATAAATTGAGCAGATGAAAGGAGCTTTAAGTGGCAGCAAACACAAGCGGCCCCGGGGCCGCCTTCACGTTAATGGAGCATCAAGACCTTAAGAGTTTGTTTCCTGAACCTTTTCACCTCCAAGTTACCCCTGCAGAGCATCTCACCCCGAGCTTACACTGCGTGCAGAGCATCTCACCCCGAGCTTACACTGTGTGCAGAGCATCTCACCCCGAGCTTACACTGTGTGCAGAGCATCTCACCCCGAGTTTACACTGTCTGCAGAGCATCTCACCCCGAGCTTACACTGTCTGCAGAGCATCTCACCCCGAGCTTACACTGTGTGCAGAGCATCTCACCCTGAGCTTACACTGTCTGCAGAGCATCTCACCCCGAGCTTACACTGTGTGCAGAGCATCTCACCCCGAGCTTACACTGTGTGCAGAGCATCTCACCCCGAGCTTACACTGTGTGCAGAGCATCTCACCCCGAGCTTACACTGTGTGCAGAGCATCTCACCCCGAGTTTACACTGCGTGCAGAGCATCTCACCCCGAGCTTACACTGTCTGCAGAGCATCTCACCCCGAGCTTACACTGTGTGCAGAGCATCTCACCCCGAGTTTACACTGTGTGCAGAGCATCTCACCCCGAGCTTACACTGTCTGCAGAGCATCTCACCCCGAGCTTACACTGTGTGCAGAGCATCTCACCCTGAGCTTACACTGTCTGCAGAGCATCTCTACCCGAGCTTACACTGTGTGCAGAGCATCTCACCCTGAGCTCACACTTGTGCAGAGCATCTCACCCCGAGTTTACACTGTGTGCAGAGCATCTCACCCCGAGTTTACCCAGTCTGTAGAGCATCTCACTGAGTTTACCCAGTCTGTAGAGCATCTCACTGAGTTTACCCAGTCTGTAGAGCATCTCACTGAGTTTACCCAGTCTGTAGAGCATCTCACTGAGTTTACTCAGCGCGAGTGCGTCTTGGCAGACTAAATATTAGGAGCAGCAGTGTGCGAGGCCTCCATATAGTTGCAGCTGTTTATATCAGTTCGTGATGATGTCATAGATTTTCTGGTAATGCTCTGCAGTGATTGTGGTGGTTTAGGTGATCCTGGTCTTTTCACAATGTGTTTGAATGGACCTCGATGGGGGAGAGGCTGCGGTGGCCGGCCGATGATGGGGGAGAGGCTGCGGTGGCGGGCCGACGATGGGGGAGAGGCTGCGGTGGCGGGCCTACGATGGGGGAGAGGCTGCGGTGCAGGGCCGACGATGGGCGAGAGGCTGTGGTGCGGGGCCGAGGCTGCGGTGCGGGGGAGAGGCTGCGGTGCGGGGGAGAGGCTGCGGTGGCGCGCCGACGCCGGGGGAGAGGCTGCGGTGCGGGGCCCCGATATTCCCCTTAGAGGAGGCCCGGAGGAGGCTGGCGAACACACTCAGTGAGAAGAGTAGCAGCCAGTTTTCTTTTGCTCCAGATTGCGTGGCCCCCCTGCTTTGTCCTTGGGGGCCCCGGTCCTGTTCCTGCTACTCCAGACTATATCCGGCTAAACTTCATCACGAACAAAGGAGCCTCGGAAGGAAAGGGCAGGAATCCCACAGCTTTTCCTCCGCGGTGTCTGGGCGGCGGGGCAGGTTGGGTGGAGAAGGTGTCCTCCGTGGGTCCTGCTCCCGAGTGACATTTGGGTCAAGCAATTTTACTTGTGACCCAGATTATTTCCTTAGAGAGTTTCTGGAGACATAAAAGCCAAGAGAAAGCTTTGAAACGTTACGTGGATCAGGTGACAGCGGCTTGAGGGGTCCCGTGTAACCCCCTGAACTTCCTAATGCCAACTGGGCCCCCAATGGGACCCAACCTGCCTGCATTTAATGACGTGCCTGCTGGGTGAGGCGGGGGCCACAGAGAGACTGCCAGATACAGCTGAGTGACATACCCCCCCCCCCGGTTTACCTGCCGCGACTTGCCGTATCTCACCCACCTCCTAGAATCTGCCCAGGTTGGGGGAGTTTAGCATCGTTCTTTAACTTGAAAGGAATTCTCTGTTGTCGGATTTAACCCCGTCAGCGAAATTCACATCTGGAACAGGCGTCTCTAGACGTTGAAACCTGTACAGTAAGAGAATGAAGCGCTCGGCCATGAAACGTCATGGGTTTCTGCTAAAATGGGGAAATGTTTGTGATTAATAAGGGGGGACAGATGGCGTGAGCGGCATCCGCAGACCCCAATGCCACGCCCAGTTTGTATTAACTACTGTATTGGGTCAGGAGGTGAGCGGACGCTAACAATGTGGCAGCCCCTGACGACCAGGCAATCTGAGATAAGACAAACCCAGAACCAGGGAATAAAGAACGATCTCGGATGAATGTAACCAATAAGCGCCAGAGAATAAAGAACGATCTCGGATGAATGTAACCAATAACCGCCAGAGAACAAAAAACGATCTCGGATGAATCTAACCAATAACCGCCAGAGAATAAAAAACGATCTCGGATGAATGTAACCAATAACCGCCAGAGAATAAAGAACGATCTCGGATGAATGTAACCAATAACCGCCAGAGAATAAAAAACGATCTCGGATGAATGTAACCAATAACTGCCCGGGAACAGCAAGAGATCTCAGATGAATAAGTGCAACAAGCAATCTTGGATAGATCTACCTTATAACGGGTTAGAATGAGCGACCTAAGATGCATCCAACCAATAACCAACAGGGTGTAGTCCCCCATCTTGGATACATGTACCTTATAAGTGACAGAGTGTAGACATACATCTAACCAATAACTTGAGGGTTATACCGAGCAATCTCAGATACATCTAACCAATAACTTGCGGGTTATACCGAGTGATCTCAGCTAGATCTAACCGATAACTTGCCGTTACAGCAAGCGATTGATCTGAGATAGATCTAACCGATAACTTCTGGGTTACATTAAGTGATCTCAGATCTAACTGATAACCATCACGGATTCATCTAGTTGTATTTGATTTATGGAGTTTTCTTGTAAAGCCGATGAAAACATTACCGGTTTGTGATTTTGACCATTTTAGGCCTGGGGCTCATCTTTAGCCGTATACACTGGTCTAGAAACTAAGCAGTTAAGTTGTAATGTGACACAGCGAGGGACCACCTACTGGCAGTCGATGAAAGACAAATTTGGGTAAGTTGGCACAGTTTGGGTTATTTACAAGGAATGCGGAGTGTATTCTTGGCAGGTCTTTACAGGGAGATTTCCTGACCCCAGGTGAGGTGCAGAAAGATGTTCTACAGCCTGAGGGTGGGTAAAATGATGGGGAAATCTCTTGTTACGACCGGAAGAAGTGAAGGTACAACAGCAGTCTGTTTCAGCAAACCCGGCACACCTCTGTGTGTGGCATCCAGTCGGGCAAACAGAGCTGTATTAGATACAAGATCCAGAGCCCACTGGTCCCCTCCTTACCCCACAAGGGGCATAGTCGGCCCTGAATTTACCCAGAATGCCACATGCAAACAGACAACCTGAGAGCCCTCATACATGTACACAGACCATGTGAGAGCCCCTTATTTCAGGTCTTCAGGGGAAGGAAAGTGAGAACAGATCCTTCTGGGAAGGAAAGGGTTACATGGAGAGGTGAGAGAGGTGTGGAGTCTGGTATGGGAGAGGAATGATAGGAATGTGAATTCCTGGCCCATGAAGGACTCTATACAATAAAGTGATCTTACGGGAGGTGGAGCTCTGCAGGAGACCCCCACACACACAAGTTTTGGGGTGTAAACCCCCCCTGGCTGCATGACCAGACTATAAAAATGTATTAAATAAAATCAAGTATCCCGTATAATTCAGGCTTTTGCCTCTCCTTCTCAGTGGAACTGCATGTCTCTGGCATTTTAACGGGATTTGGGATTAATAATAATAATATGGCGGTCAAGATGCCATCGATGTTAGTGGAGGTCCATCGTGGTGCCTGTGCTTTTCACAGCCTGCCCCAGAGATACCATCCCTCAGGTTTCCAACTCGCATCTTTCACTTGCCTCGCATCCTCTATCCCCTCCCGGAGCCTCTAACAAAACACGGGGGTAAAACCCTAACCCTTAATGCAACCTGAACCATCCTACTTTGTACATCAAGCAAGGCAGAGTATTGGCCTCCTGATACCTGGACCTGGGAAGGAGTTACTTGTCATGTATGGTTTATGTTGGCAAGAAGCCGTCGGTTGGCTGCAGGTGATCGGCTGCACTTGTTTAATGTTTTTATAATTTCCCAAAGAGTAGATTTCATCCTGAGATAGTGATTTTGGTCGAGTAACCGGTTACCCCTGGGCCGGTTCTAGTAGCCCCTGTCCCCCTGCAGGGATTTCCCTGCGTGTTGGAGGTTCAAAGGGCTGCCTGTCCTATTAATTTTGCCTGGTCCCAGCACTATTTTAATGAATGAACACGGTTCTGCATGTGTTCGTACTCATGGCTCTGGTTATAGGCTGGATAATGAGCTCCCATACTATTGATGGTAAAATTTTGGTGTGCGAGACGAGAAGCCCCACTGAGCTGTTTGTGCACTCAGGTCCCTGGCCGAGTGCAGACGGACACCTTTCCCTCTGGCTTCACGTCTCAAGCGGTTGTAGCCACAGTGAAAAGAGAGATTTGAGTTTGTTGTGACTGGGGTCAGTGGGCTCTCTGCCCGACCCCTCCGTGCCTGGTATCCGGTGCCAGTTCTGTAGGATCAGCACTTGGCACGCAATTTTCCCAACAGAGGCAAACATATGGTGGGGGTAACATGGGGTAAGATGTACCTTTAAACATTTCATGGTGCAAGCGTATTTAGATGGACTTTTAGTGCCAGACCACTATGGATTCTGTATGTTGCCGGCTAGTGTGTGAACAGCTGTCACTTGTAGACCTTTAGTTTAAGGCGTCGTTGGTAGTTGGTCTTAAGTGGTTCTGTGATGAGAAAATTCCTCTGACTAATGCCTCTGTCAATTGCCCTTTCCTGTTTTTTTCCTGTAATACAGAATACTGTTTGCTAATCCTGCCCGTTGGGCCGTTAGTCGCGCCTCTCCCTGCAGGGGATGTAATGGCTGCTGGGACCCTGTCTCCTGTGAGACCCCCGCTGCAAGACAAGTAGGCACTAGGCCGACTAAAAATATTTTCCATTTCCGGTAACCTGAGCCGGTCCCGCATTCTGCCAGCAGCTAGCAGGTGGCGGCTGGGGGTCGGAAGTTGAGGCCTACGGGTGAAGCCCAGACTGACCTCGATCAGCACGGAACCTGCGTGTCCTACCAGCCGGTCACGCGGGCCACCCTTTGCTGCCACTTGTGCTAATTCGTCACAAGAGGTCCCTTTACATTCCCAGCATTGAGGAAATTTCCATGGGACGGGTAGACAACTTTCCACCGATCCCCAGATCTCTGTGGGCTCCAGGATCACCAGCTCGTAGTCCAGGGCAACCCCTGATCGATTCGGAATCCTACGATGCCCTGAGTCACAGAAACCTTACGTCCATACGGTTGAGCCTGGGCGGTGTGTGTAGAGTAAGGGGCAATTTTAATCTCCAGCACTGTCCGCAGAAGGGCAGAGCAATTCAGGGCTCAGGGCTAGTAATGTGGCTTCCTGAATGCTCAGCCTAAAAGTCACAAAATGAGGCTTCCTGTGCGTTCTGCTTCCCATGAGCTCCACCTGCTAGCCACCTGATGAGGCTGTCGTCCTATTATCACCCCGTGTGTAATAACTGACCAGCCAGAGAGGGAAGTCTGCCTCTAAACACCACTAAACGGTGGCCTTCCTGAGGGTTTGTGGGTTAATCCCCTCCGGGCGGCAGGTGGGGGTTTGTTTGTACAGTGTGCGTGATAAAGGGGCTGGAGGGGAACTGAAATTAGGAATTAGGCTGATGGCGATGGCGGCAGCTCCAGGGCTGGGGCACTAAATGTACAACTGTGTTTTCGTAGTGTTCAAATGAAATCATAAAGCCCGGGAGCCTGTGCCCTCCACACAAACCCCAAGTGCATGTCTGGGGCTGTAAGGGGCAATCTGTGTAATCACATTTGCTTCTGTATATACCCTGCCCACAGGTGACTAGGGTTTCTATTATGTGTATCGCTCCTTCTGCCCATTGTGAGACGGCTGTAACTTGAGGCAAGTTCAATCACCCATGGGTGCAGCTTTTTTGTAAGGTAATGAACTCCGTTATGGAGTTGAGGTTCTAGGTTGGTTGGACCAATGGTGGCCCAGCAGAGCCGTCGATGGAGCAGTTTGAAGTTCTAGTATTGTCCCAGTGGGACGAGGAATAAGTAAGCGTTTCTGCTTCTCCTGGGGTCTAGTCATGACGTTTACTCCATATAGTGTCTCAGTATTCACTAAGCCTGCATGGATTCAAAGCTTGGTACTGCTCTATATTGCAGCGGCCCCTGTGGCGGGAACTCAGTCTGGAGCTGCTTTATTCTGCGTTTCTGACACGGCTACGTGGTCTGCCTGTGGTTTTTCACATTTCTGGCCTGCCACGTACCGATGTGGGGAATTTGGGTTTGCAGGCCTGTGAGCTCACATTGTCCGGCCGCACATGTACGATGTGTGTAAAGGCTGCATGTGTGTACGTTTCATGGGTCCTCCTCCTCTGTCCCCTCCATAATGGTGCCCTCCCCTATGTCTCACCCCCTCTGTGATTCAGCGAAATCACCCGATTCTCCTGCTGTAAAGACTAAAACCTTAATAGTCTTTGGTCTTGTCTTAGATTCAGGAGCGATCTGGTTACCCCCCCTTCACCCTACAGATACTCTCTGTTCTATGTGGGTGCCCCTTCTCCATGTAGTTGCCCCCCCCACCCTGTAGTTGCCCCGCACTCTCCCCTCCGTACTGCTGCCAGCCATCTCTGTGTTTCAGGTCTGGGCGTTCCCCGTCTCCTGCCGTCAGTAGCCCTGGGGCATGTTTTCGGAGGGAGCTGTAAAAGCTCAGCTTGTTTAAAGACAGTCGGCTTGGGAACGCCCGAGGCCTCGTTTCTTTCTAATGGTGTGCTTTTTGTGTCTGGCTGGGAGTCCTTGTGTTCCCCTGTTTTTGGTCTACGGACCACCTGTTTGTGTAACTACAGTAAAGGGGAATGTTTTACTGTACTAATGGCGTGCGCTGCGATCGTTCTATCCCATGGAGCGGGGCTCATCTGGCGTCAGGTTCGTGTTACCTGGCAGACGCTGGGAGGTTTGTTCTTCGGCAGCAGAATGAGAAGCGACTAAACAGCCTCCTGGCCGTCACACAGTTAATTTCACCTCGACTGACACCACTTCCTGAGGTTAAAAATACGTGGCATTGTTAAGGGTTTCCTCCATCCTGGAGAATTCCCTTTGGCCGAGCAGAAAGAATCGCCCCATGATCCCCGTGGCCCAGCTGCCCCGAGAAGGGGAAGAAAGGGTGTGGAGGGGAAATGTTTTTGTATCCTTCCTGGACTGTAAAGAGCATCTCAACTTAACTCTGTGTTTTCAAAATGGAAGACGCTGTGTAACGACCAAACGTATCATTAGTAGAACCAAACCATCCCAGTAACAGAAAGAGCGTCAGGGGTCACGATACCAGAAAAGCTTATTATTAAATCTTCAGCAAAAAAGACTTTGCACAAAACATCGGCGAATCCGCTTTGGAATCCCGCTGGGTAATCCGTGTTTTTTTTTAGGACAAACAGTTCTGGTTCCTCACAGAAGATAAATGTGATCAAATACTTTTTCTGCCTTTAGCCACTTATTTTTTGAGGGAGACTTTGAAATAACTGTTACCAAGAACATATGTGATCTGAAATTCATGTTCCCAACAGCGCCTAACCCTCAGGCGTGAGCAGGAGAGATCCGTTGCAGAGTGGAAATCTGATGAAGGGCCGTGGGTTGTGAGATGGCACGCCAGGTAGGGGTCCAGGTATTTGAGATCAGACGCCAGGTAGGGGTCCAGGTATTTGAGATGAGATGCCAGGTATGTGAGATGAGACGCCAGGTAGGGGTCCAGGTATGTGGGATGAGGCACCAGGTAGGGGTCCAGGTATGTGGGATGAGACGCCTCATCACCCTGGCAATTTGTGTCATGTCTGCATGTGTGCCAGATAAAGAGAGCGTCGCGGTTGGTGCCACCAGACTGAGAGACGTTCAGACACCACGTTGGTTCTGCTGTGTGACAACCGCAATCCCGTATCCCACATACCAGCTCGGCTCTGCTTAACCCCTTCCTGTTCCTCTGTATAACATAACCCACCACACTTGGTGTCTGCTACACATCTCACTGACATAATGTGATGCAGCCCCTGTGACAGGCATGTGTCCCCCCACTACGCTGAGCCCGCTCCCCAGCAGTCTTAGGCCTCCAGGCCCCATTGAGCGAGCCTCGAGCTGATTAAACACCCTTTATGTTGGCGTTAAGTCCCTTTGTTTGGCTCCCGTCGTCCTGTAATCATAAGCCGCGTATTTGCACAGAAAGTGCTGTCCCCACACATTCCAGCCTCGTCCCGGTCTGATGAGCTGCAGCGAAGGCCGAGCTGGGCAGGGCGTGCAGTGAAATGGCTGCAGAGGAATTTATTAACAAACTGTCAGTGTTTGAGGGAAGAGAATTAAAAAGGTCTGTTAGATAAATGTGAATTTGGGCACCGTGACCATCTTGGGGGGCTGTGCTTTTCTTTATACATTTGATGTTTTTGGATTTCCGGTTGTAGGAGCGTTAATGAGATTTTCATGCAGAGTTTTAGCATTCTGCTTCCAAACACACCAGGAGTTAGTAGCTCTTTGTTATATGATGTGGCCCCCACTTTCCAGTTTCTCAAAGTAAAAGGGATCAGGCCTCACTTGGCCCTGTCTGATGTAATTGACTTAAAAGGGTTAAACACGCACTGTCCGCTGGCCCCATGACCTCATACTGACGCCCCCCCCCTTCCCGCGCCTACACTTTTTGAGCCTTTCGGATGATCTTATTCTCATTGTTTGGGGCTTGTAGGCGTCCGCCAGGTGACGGCGCAATCCGATAGGCGTCAGGGCAAAGTCACGGGGGGAGGGGAAATATGATGGTGAAGATTTAACCCTGCACTGGCTGTACAAAAATATCCTTCTCGTGTATTTTCATGTTTTTCTTTAAAAATTAGTATTTTCTGCTATTTCTTACATTTATGTAAAAAAGTATATATTCTGAGTGGTTTTGAGGGAAGTCGGGTGTAGAGTGTAGGAGGGCATTGGCTGCCTCAGGGGTATAGATATCGCTCACATGTTATATGCTGTCTTTCAGGTGGCGCACAGTTCCCGCGTTTTGGATGAGGTGTATTTCCCAGAGTCAGACACACGGACGGGAAGTCACAGATGGAGCTATGGAGACCTGGCAGACGACGAGGATTTTGTGGCGGACGAGGCCTCAGGAGGTGTGTATACTGACCATTCGCGTTAATTTGAGGGTATCTGCTACGGAGATAGATGGGGAGGTACTCAACATTACCCAGAAACCCCAGATTAGACAGGAATAAAAGTCAAAGATCTGAGCAACAACGGTAACCACCCCGGTGTGCTCCTCACTCTGCCCCGATGTGCTCCTCACTTTGCCCTGGTCTTAGAGCTCCTTCCTCTGCCCTGCAAGCACCACTAACAGTTCCCCAGACACTGAACCTGTGCTGCCTGGGAAGTTCCTCCGGTGGGAAGGGGCGATTTACACCATTCCCTTAATTAGGCAAATTGTCTCCTGCAACTCGCTATAAAGCGCATGAACCCCAGACCCCATTAAGCTGATATCAGCGGCTGTGTGTGGAAGGGACGCTGCTCCACGGCTGCCTAATTTATGGTATGGGACCTGGTGACCCCATAAAAACTGTGTAAATTACTGCGGTATATGGGGGGTATGGCCTGTATATTAGCACATATTAGCAGTATATCCTAGTATAAACTAACACTGTTTGAACACAATAAGAACAGGGGACCACAGAATTGAGACGCAGGTTATTTGTTTGCTTTTCATTTAGTTTTGTGACCACAACTCAAATGTAAGCTCCTCTGAGCAGGCCCTCCTCACCTGTTGTCTCTGTAAGTCAATTTGTTATGTTACATGCTACTTGTTATGTGCTGTCCACCCATTGTACAGCGCTACGGAATTTGATGGCGCTATATAAAACAATAAATAATAATAATAAATTAATGGCTGTTTCTGCCAGAGTCTCATGTAACTTTAATGGATTGAAGGGGGTGACGTCTGCCCCGTGACTCATGGGACTGTTTTTTTTTCCAGATGATAACGGGAGCTCTGAGATCGGCAGCGGAAACGTGGCTTCGGAACTAGAGAAACCAACACAAGCACCCTACGCTACAGGTGAGGCCAAGTCATGGTTGGCCCTTCCCTTTCAGTCCTATGCCCCCTTTGATGGCCCTTGCCCCTGCCTGCTGACCCTGCCCACCCTAATGGCCTCCTCTCTCCTAGTCAGCCTCTTCTCCCACCCTCCACCCTGGCTATTGAGTGTAGAGTATTACAGCAGTAGCAGAATTCTGGCGGTGTTGGCTTCCTGTGTGCCTCACGCAGACGTGTAATGCACATGGTTGGGGCTTCATGTTACATGTTTAGCCAGTGTGGAATGTGTGGGAGAACATGCTGGACGTGCTGAATTAAGGAGACGGATCTTTAGATAAACAGGAAGGACAGGTGGGTATCAGGAACGCAAGGGGACCCGGCTGACTCGCCTGCTGTCGGCGTGCTCACCAGTGCCAGACCGGGAGGTGACATCATAGCACCATCTGAGACCGAGCTCCGTGGGAGAGTTTTTCTTGGACATTAAATCCAGAAAGTGGAGAAACCAAATGGAATCTCAGCCCAACAAACCCTATGCAGAACGAGCGCTTTATTCTAATTCATTTTACGACCACAACTAAATTGGTAAAAGTGGCTTCTGTCAGCAGGATATGGCTTCCCTTGTAGGACATGGCAGCCGTGGACTACCGGGTTTCTGCCCAGACCCGATCGTCCGCGTTAATTGTCTGTAAATGTCTATTTTCTATGTTGTACGCTTGTTGTGTATTTTGTTTTGTATTGTGCGATCTTGGCCATCTCCCGCCTCCACGTAACACCCCCCCCAGCTCCGGAATGTCCTGGCTACTGACGCTCTTCCCACATCTGGATCTCCCCCTGGGAATGCCCCTAGTGGGGAGTACATGGAGAACAAGCATGTGGGAAGAGGGTCTCAACAATAAGGGACATCTGGCAAGTCCCCGTGTTTTTACTCCTCCGCCACTGCGTGAAGAACTGCGAGCTCTGCTTCTAGTAAGAGACGGTAACAGACATGGGGTGTTTCTTTGTCGTGGAAGGACTCACCCCAACAGGCAGAAAGAAAGAAGCTTCTGGGGGTCATAGCAAAGTCAGTCGCTCGTATTGCCCCCAAGTCTTTGTATTGTGAATTATGTGTTTAGGAAGGAACAGTGGGGCCCTATTCTGGCCCCAGTGGGATCCTTTTCAGTTTCTGGTCCACATAGAACTCATATAAAACTAATCTGATCCATATCCCACCTCATTTTACAGTTTAATGCCCCCACCGTGTCCTACATGTGTTTTATTGGCTATCAATTTATAGTCAGTGTCAATAATGACCAAACCATGTCATACGATCACAACTGTGAAATGAGGAATGTTCCAGGTTGGATTATAGAGGCCAGAAATATCTCCTGGCTTTTTCTCTTCTGCCCAAGTTGTTAAGTGGTTTTGCGATACGTTGTGGATGGGTTCCAGCCAAAGACAGGGATGGACAGGCTCCTGGCGGGCAGCCGCACAGGATTATCCGGGTGAAAAGCTGGACCGGCCCTGAAGTTACATACAAGGCTTTAAGTATTTTTGCACGTGATTTAATATGTTATAGGGAAATTTTTTTTAGAGCCACGAACAAGGCATGCGCGACCATGTTCTGGGTCAGATATAAATAGCTTTTATGTATCCGTGTGGCCAGGGTACAGCGGGTGCCAGCTCGTGCACTTAAAACAATTCACTGATGCTGACCAGAGGTTACATCCCAGGGTGATGCCAGCTATCCCTATCTGGGATTAAGATCACTGTATCTAACTAAAAAAAACCGCTTGGGACTCCTACCTTACCACTGGGATATCACTAATTACTTTACCCAGTTTATTAGTTACCCTGGTGAAATGTTTGTGAGGTGAGGATCACTGTCCCACTTGGAAATGTGAGGAGCAAAAAGCCTCCAGAAGCTCTTTGATGTTCTCTTTCTCAAATCTGTTTCACTTTTTTCTTCTTTGTCTTTTACTCCTCTCCTCTGCTGTTGCCTCTCCCTCCTGCCCTCTCGTTGCCCTTTCCTGTACCCTCTCTATGTGTTCACCTGCACTGCCCCCTCTTTCTCCCATGGCCTCCCTCCTGCATTTTCCCTGCCCTCTTCTATAATCTCTCTGCCCTCCTACTTTCCACCCCTTTCTCGCCCTGATTTTTGGCCCATCCTTGGGTTTCTCTTTGTGAATCCCCCATCCCTTGTTTGTTGCCCTCCGTCCTTCCTATCTTGCCCCTTTACCTCCTGTTACCCTGTACCACATACCATACTTGTCAACCCCTAGGTATTTACACCTCCCCGATAGTGCCCCAGCTGGCGGGTATGAGTGTATCGGAGCAGGACCCAGAGCCCTTTCTCAGTAAGTTGCTCCATGGGACTTTTGGCCAGGGGTGTCAGTGTTTGTGTGGTTCATTGCATGCATCCTCTGTGTGAACTCTGTATGTAGCCTTTGTGCACGTGTGTGATGTGGTAAGGGCAACTGGACTATGTGATACTGTGTTCATGTGCGGTTACATGTGTTGCAGGAGATCACGGGCCCTGATCTTCTGCTCCTCGTTCTGCCTTTTATTCACGGTTTGTAGGTGATCTTTTATTGGTTATAATTAAACATCAGGGTTACCGCCAACCAGTAAAATCATGGCGCTTGCCCCCGTATTCCTCTGTATCGGGAATCTATGACTTCATTATGCAGTCGTGGCCAGAGATCTCAAATATTTTCCAACTGGGTGGAAATTCCCTTTTTAAATCTGGTCTATGGCTGTGGCCTCTTTTTCCCCCAGGTTGCAGCCTCCTCGCCCCCTGTTCTTAGGTTTATTGGAGGCTTCTGTTGAGTGTGACTCAGTCTGTGTTAGGCAGACGTGACAGTCTTCAGGTCCACGGAGTGCACACAGACTCCTTTCATCCACATGCAGCACATGGAGCTGAGAACGTGGCTCCCCCAGGCCATGCTGCCATCTCTGGGCAGACTGGCCATTGTGGGGTATTTTCAGTATCCTGTAAGAAATTCCCAGTTAGATTAACCCCTTCCTTGCAGCCGTGGAGGGTACACAATGAGCATAAGCGTCTGGCCTGGCTCACCTAATACCCCGATAAGCTGCTCTGTGGGCCTGGACCTGGACCTGGAGCAGACTGAGCTCTCTTTTGCGAGTGCACAATGTCTACATTTCCAGACGTATTCCATAAATCACTGCCTATGGGCCAGCCACTGTGAGCAGCTCAAGGTGGTCAGGACTCAGGAGCCTCTCCCCCCAGTGTACATTCCCAGGTGTAGTTTGAATCTGGTTCTGCCCCTTCATATGCTCTGAATATTGAATACAAAGGTTTGTTCTGAAATCAGCGCAAAAACAACCAGGAAGCCCATCCGTCCTCCCCCACTGACTTTACACAGAGCCCCCAATGTGTATCCACATTTCAGGAGACCCCGCCGTACACAGCTGTACGTGGTACCTCCTAGCACACACTGCAGGGGCAATTTGGGGCCCTTCCAGCTGCTCGCTGCGGATGGGTCTGTTTTCTGGCAGCTGTCTCTGTGATTGTGTTTAACAAATTGCTCCTGGCTGGACTTTGGGCATCTGTATAACTGCAGCAACAGTGCTGGGGGTTGAAGGGTCTGGTGAGGGTTCCAGGGTCCAGGCCTGTACAGGGTTCCTTATTGCCCCAGCAGGTCTGTCTTCCACCGATCATAAATGTAGATGTCGGAGGGGGAAGTGGGTGTCCAGGCTCCAGATGGGAGCAGGAAAGCAGATGTTTGGAAGGCAATGGAGATACGTAATCTTTAGGAAATGCCTCAATGACCTTAGTAAATACGGCTGGTAATAGGGAGCCGAGGAACAGCAGGAGAGGACTCTGGAGAAAACTCAAGAAATATTTACACTTCTGGAGAGTTGTCGGCCTTCGCAGCTGAGCGTTTGTCCCCAGTTTGCAGCCAGCTGTTATAAAATCACATGTGTGACCCTTATCAATAATGTGCTTTGTTATTGTGAATTTATTCTTTCCGTGGTCAAGACTCCACTGGACGCTGTTATTATTCATTGATTTATGAAGCTAGCCAAACCCAGTTATTGTATGTCAGTGAGGGGCTACAGTGATAGTGCCCACAAGTGGTTGTGTTAATAGCGATGGTGCCCACTAGTGCCAGTCTTAACAGGGATGGTGCCCATTAGTGGTTGTGTTTATAGCGATGGTGCCTACCAGTGGCCGTGTTTATAGTACCTGTCTGAATGCTTTGCTTGCGGTTTGTTGCCAAAGTGTGTTCAGAAAGTGGAAATGGATCCAGATAATCACGTCTTGTTGCATTTTCACTCTTTTGTTCTGTCTGTAACTTCATTGTCTTCTCCGGGGGATATAACACATAACCGCAGGGCCAAGGCCTGCCCTCTCTGTATCTCCCAGCCTCTGTCTCATTGTCACTGCCTGTTTGGGGGTCGCTGTCTTTGCCCTTGTGTTACCTCGCAGCGAGCGCTGACAACACGTTAATCCTCCTCAGAATTCAATCAAATCCAGTCAGCTGTTTAAACTGCCCTCGGCACGGCTTGTTCCCTGTCCTTCCCTTTAACCCATTTTTATTTCTTCTAGTCTATTACAGAGCGCTGGTGAATTTCACCCAATCCGTGGAATATTCCCCCAATTTGGACAATGTGTCGTCGGATGAATTTCGGGATTTGTCAGAGGCCGTTGTTGACACGGTGAGATGTTTCATGTTCCGATCAGATATTTTTTCCAACAGATCCGTCAAGTGGAGAATAAGCCAAAGATTGTAGTTTTATGACGCCACATTGTCATTTAATAGCCTCATCCCAGCGATCACTGCGCCCGCTGACTAATTCCTTACGTGTCTTGTTTTAGCTGGAATCCGAGTATCAGAGAATTCCTGGAGAGCAAATGGTCAACGTCGTATACGTCAAGTGAGTCTCCATAAAGAATAAAGCGGAATTTCCGCCTGGGCTGTGTAAATAACATGGAGCCATCTGTTCTCCCTGGATAAATTGATATTTAATTTCCCCCTTATCAGCAGTCTGTGGGCAGAGAGTGGCCCTGGGATACCGTGGAGAGCATACGATAGTCTTCCGACCTCGGGAATCAGGATGTAACATTGGTCAGGAAGTGTTATTTGATTATTTTTTCGCTCACGTCTTGCCTTTACAGGCTTATTGATGGATACGTATTCGTAGAACTTGACGTGGGCTCAGAGGGTAATGCCAATGATGCCCAGATCCGGCAGGTGCTCTACTCTGTGATTGAAGGTGGATCCATCGCCTCGTATGTAACATCCACGCAGGGATTTCAGTTTCGCCATCTCGGATCAGGTAAGGAATCTGTGAAGGCTCCTTATAATATCCTGTCTGCGATCTTAGAAATTAATGTCTATTCTCATCTGCATCTGTTGTAAGGACGTTCTGGTTAATCCATCTCGCAAGCCGTGTCAAGGACCCCAGGCACCAAAAGTGTGTTATCTGTATGTAAAGCGTGTGAGGGTGGATGAAACTCCAAACATACAGATTCCACCCCATTTCTAATAATGCACTGCATTTATATCATGAACGTGCATTGGTTACAGTATCAGCCAAAGCTCTGTACACAGCACTAACATGATTTTCCTTTGTAGCACAAACCCCACCATCTCCAGTGGGGATGGCGCTGCCAGGTAAGTGACAAGCTGCGTGCTGTAAGCAGACGCATGGTACTATTTGTGCTGCACGTCACGTTGTAGGGGTTGTGTGTTTATGTGCACCTAGTGCTTTAGTGAGTATGCGGTTTGAATTGGGGACAATGTTTTTCGTAATCCTCCTGATAAAGCTGATGTTTACTCCTTACTCGGTTGCTGTGATCTAATTGTCTTGGCAGTGTTCATTAGACAGGACGCCATATGAGGGGATTTGCTTTTTCCTGTGAATAAAGTGCTTTGTGTTCCAAGGCCAGTAAATAGACCAGATTTTGCCTGCTGCAAGTTCTGCATCGTGCAGCAGATTGCTGCATGCACGTCTGCTTCCGTGTGTTGCTGGACTGGAGTTTTGCCATACTTGTAGTTATTGTTTCATAGTTGTGGAGTCGCATGCCTTGCTGCCACGCAGTGCTAGGGGATGTGTATTTGGCACCCAGCTTGCGTGTTATGTGGGTGGCGTGCACCAGATCTGCCACGCCAGCATATTCCACAATCTGGTGGACAGCACAGGTGAAGACATGCGCAGGTTCCCAAATCATCTCTGAATTTAGCAGACCCTGGATGTCCTTTAGAGATATCGTCAGCTCTGTGCTAGCAGCATGGTGATGGATATGGACTTAAGTGAAATTCCCCACGTGAGGGGGCTTCCTGCGCCCTGGTGAGGGTATTCTGCATTGTTACCCTGAAGCAAGACCAGTCCTGCTCTTAAACTGCTAGATTCTGTATGTTTTTCATTTGCTGCACGCTCATCCTTCGGTCCCGGGTATTCTTGCACATTTGTGCGTTGCTCCCTTTGTGTGCATGTGAGCGTACAGCTGCATCGGTCGTGGTCTGTCATTCTGTATATGTGACACTCCCTGCGTGGTCTTCTCCTGCAGTCACTCCCACCGTGCGTTCCTGCACAGACTCAGAGTTCACCTGTGGCAGCGGAACATGTATCCCACTGGAGTTTCGCTGTGACCAGCGGCATGACTGCCAGGACATGTCAGACGAGGATGGATGTGGTAAGGGCCGAGTATTGAGTATTATTAGCAAGCGCAGGGACTAATTATTGCCTACTGCTAAGGGGTTATATGGTGTAAGAGGGGCAAGAAATGTCTGACCCCTATGGATCTTGTTCTCTCTAGAGAATTGGCTTAGCGGGGTGTTCTATTTATCTATCTGTGTATGCTGACCGTCAGCTACGCTTTACTCTTTTGAAAGCCGTGTATCTTCTGTAACGAGCAGTCCACAGTCAGTCGGCATAAGGATTTCTCATTGATTTTGCTTTCCAGAGGTCTCCACTCCTCCGGTTCCAAGAATAACAACTGCGTCAGTTCCACGTACGATCCCTTACACAACGAGACCGACTGTTACTGCAACACCTCCTCGCGTATTCACTCGGCCTCCGGTCTACACCACCAGTACAGTCAAACGTCCTACCCCAAAACCAGGTCTTGATCTTGAGCCACGTCAGTGTCGGCGGGAAGAGGCTCGGTGTCCCAACGGACAGTGTATCCCCAGAGATTATCTGTGTGACGGGGAGAAAGACTGCACGGATGGCAGCGACGAGCTGAGCTGTGGTGAGACCTCTTTTTCGCTTCCCTATGCCGGCTGCCAGCCCAGTCCTGGACTGGTCAGAGGCTGGTAGTACCTCCACAAAAAAAGGTTATTCATTTGCTACGACATATTTTCTTGCTGCAGGAACTCCTTCTCCTTGCGAACCCAATGAATTCAAATGCAAAAATGGCCGCTGTGCCTTGAAGCTTTGGCGCTGTGATGGTGACAACGACTGTGGAGATAACTCAGATGAGCTGAACTGCCGTGAGTGCCATGAGAATTGGGGGGCCGATAGGGGTATTAATATCACACCTGTTTTCCAAAGACCTTTCCAAAAGTCACTTTTTAAGAGCGATATAGCTGTGTGGGGAAAATGGACACATTTAACAGAAATGCCATGAAAGTTCAGGGGAGACAATTCCCAAACCTGGGTCCCAGGGATGAAAGGAAGATGTGGAGCGGGTTTTAGCGCTTGCAGGGCAGTTTAAGACTGAGCGATGAGAATAGGAGTAAAATAAATAAAAGCTGCGACAGGCTCCAGCCAGGTATGACAGGGAGGTCATTACACTGAATACTGAGCAGCGTCCATTGGCTGGCATACTGGTTTCTGTTTAACACAATACCTTTCTGTCCCCACAGCCACAAAGGGACCAAGCGATGCATGTGCCCCAGATCAGTTTGTGTGCGTGGGCTCCCGTACCTGCATTCCTGCCAGTTACCAGTGTGACGAGGAGGCCGACTGCCCTGACCGCTCCGACGAAGTTGGCTGCAGTAAGTGGGCTTCCATCATTGATGTTTAGGCTGAGTACTTTTTTTGTGCCAGCAGCTTACGGCTTTTCGCAGAGCACACTCCCCTCACTGAAGATCTTTAAGATGAATTTTCATTTGTCTTAATTAGATCCTCCCCAAGTCATCACACCTCCAGAGGAGAGCATCATGGCTTCCAGAGGGGATACCGTGCGTTTCACTTGTGTAGCCATTGGAGTACCCACTCCCATCATCACCTGGAGATTGAACTGGGGTCACATTCCCACCAGTAGCAGGTAATGTCTATCTCAGACCCTGACTGCATGGGACAGAGAATGATGGCGCTGAACCATTTTGTGTACTTGTTTGTATTGCAGAGTCTCAATGACCAGTGAGAATGGACATGGTACCCTAATAATTCGGGATGTAAAGGAAGCGGACCAAGGAGCTTACACTTGTGAAGCAATCAATGCTAAGGGCATGGTCTTTGGAATTCCAGATGGAGTCCTGTCCCTAAAGCCAAGCAGAGGTATGCACTCAATGAAGACATTGCAGACATGGCTGGCTTTCAGGATCCCGTCACCTTGGATGGATCTGTGAAACCAGATCCCTGGTGACCCCAGCAGAACCTGACATCCAGCCTCATAAAAGGGTTCTGAAGCTTTTAGAACCTCTTGTTTTGAGTGTTTGTGTGATCCTGTCACTGTTTCCATTAACTGTTAGGCCCCTGTCCAGAGGGAACATTTCACATCGAAAGCACATCCAAGTGCGTCCCCTGCTTTTGTTTTGGGATCACCAAGATCTGCCACCACACGGGGCGTTATAGAAGTCAGATCCGCCTGAGGTTTGACATACCTGATGATTTCAAAGGTAATTCATTTTCCAGAATCTATAGATCTCCTAAATGAGAGATATAACCATTAGACATTATATGAAACTATGGATTCCCTCGTAGGGGTGAATGTTACGGCACCGGCACACCTGGGAATCCCCCCATTGTCCTCGAATCAGCTGCAGATCGAAGCAAGCGAGGAAGAGTTTCAGCTGGTGGATCTTTCACGAAGATTCTTGAGTCAGGAGTCCTTCTGGAGGCTCCCTGCACAGTTCCTGGGGAACAAGGTACGACAGTTGTGGTTTCCCTGCTAAAGGTTACTCCATCGAAACCATAATCCATATGATAATTAAAGAAAATGATTTGGCCGATTTTGGCATGTTCTGAAATGTTTTTGCTCTGTATTGTCTGTTGAGACTGTACATGATCTGGTTGGATAGCAGACCTATCTTTGTTCAAGTTTGTAACATGTGATACATTCATTCAGGTTGACTCCTATGGGGGAACTCTAAGCTTCAAGGTTCGTTATGGGTTAACTCGTGGTCAGTCTGAGCCGGTGAGAAGACCTGACACGGTTCTAATAGGAAATGGGCAAAAACTGATCTACCGCATCCAGACACCTACCCAGCCATCCGTTGTGAACCAGCGCACCATTTATTTCGCTGAGGTGAGTTAGTTAAGAGTGATGGGGTTATCTGTGTACGAATGGAATAGGTTTCCCTTTTGAAGGTCACAGTAGGATATGGGGTAAGTCAGCCTGATCTGAGTGATGGATGTAACGATGCGTGTGGGGCATAAACAATAGCGCAGTGATTTTTTTTTTATGTCGGATATAGATGCACCATGCATAAACACTGTATCTTCTTCACAATGTTAGGAGAACTGGATTCACGAGTCTGGGGCTCCAGTGACTAGGGAGGAACTCATGATGACGCTGCAGAACCTGGAAGGCATCATGATCCAAACGGTTTATGACAACAAGATGGCGAGCGTGGGAATTGCAGACATTGTCATGGACACAACATCTGTGGAGTATAGCCAGCTGGGCATTGCCACAGGCGTGGAGGAGTGCAGGTTGGTGTTCTCGCAGGTGGTATCTGTTGACAAGGATGTGACTTTTGGGGGGCATGTCCCTTGACCACCCAAGAGCACCGCATAGTATTGCCCACCACACCTCCAAAACCAGAATCCCCATGTCAGCAAAAAAAAATAAAATAAGGTTGTGGAATTAGTCTGTGTGTGTTCCATCTCGTATCGGCATAGGGTCTCACAGACTCTTTCTTTCAGATGTCCAGGCGGTTACTCTGGCCTTTCTTGTGAGGTCTGTGCTGCGCAGTTTGAGCGAGTTCCCGGAGGACCATTCCTCGGCACCTGCTCTGGCTGCAACTGCAACGGCCATGCCACCTCCTGCAATTCTGAGACCGGTTATTGTGTGGTAAGAGAAGCCATTGCCTTCCTCTTGCAGAGTAATGGATTGGGGAGGTTTTGCAAAGCACATGACTAATACTTCCTAATACACTGCTCTAATACCATTGCCATTACAAATACTATGCCCCTAACTCATTAGTCTGCAGATGTTGTTGGGGTAATTAATGTCCAGTTTATGTCAGCCTTGGTCACTGCACCACTTTCTTTTGGTTTGATCTATAATATCATCCATTTTTTATATTCAGAACTGTCAGCATAACACGGAGGGGCCGCAGTGTAACAAGTGCAAGGCTGGCTTCTTCGGCGACCCCACCCGAGGTACTCCTGATGCTTGCCGGCCATGCCCCTGCCCGCACACCGACTACAGGCGCAGGTGGGTCCCAAATCCCTTTATCATCTTGATAAGTCTATTGTGCCACGCAATTTGAGACTGGGGATTCTTAAGGAATCTCCATCAACTGCCCTCAACTTCAGTATGAGGAAAAGATCATTTTGCCTTGTGGCTTATGTAGAGGAAATGTGAATTTCTGTCAAATTACTAAAATCTGGGGTTTTTTCCTTACAATTTCTACCATGGTTTTTGCTTTTGCCCCTGCCAATCATACCCTGTCACTTGGCCAGGTATTCTGACACATGCTTCGTGGACACGGATGGGCAGCCCACATGTGATAATTGTCTCCCAGGTTACACTGGACGTCGATGTGAGAAGTGAGTACAGGATCTTGAAGTTCTATGTAAATTTGGTTCTGGTGATGTCATCATTGGGTGCTGCATTGTGGGAAATGTTCAGGAATGTCCCATGTCACATTTCAGATGTGCAGCAGGGTATGAGGGGAATCCCATGCAGCCAGGAGGCCGGTGCGAGCCCAGCAGTGGTAAGTAGCAGCTCGAAGCATACACCACATTGTTTCCAGAGGCAGCCTGTTTCCCTGAGGCGTGACCGGTGCGTCCTTTGTCATGTGTTTGATACATTTGTTTTAACTTGTTAATTTCTATAATGATAGGAAAATGCTAGAAAATCTAGTAAGAACGTGTTTTGTGTTCTGGGTGTTCTGGGTACCTGGCACAGGTTACCTTAATGCTTGATTTTGAACACCTTACTGCATTATTTGCCAATATCTCCCAATCTTTACCCATTACCAGCGGGACCCCTGGAGGAGTGCGATAAGAGGGGCAGCGCATCCTCATCCGGCCAAACTTGTATCTGTAAGGTAAGCTTCTGCTCATACGATGAACTCATATTGCAACGGCTTGTTGTTTGTCTAACTTGTCCTTACCATGTGCCATACATTAGTTCTCTCGAACGGATTTAGTATTTAAATCATAATACCATGTGTCTTTTTTGAACATATTTTTCATGATTTGCCTTCCTCGTAGTCACACGTGTCCGGGGGGCGCTGCAATGAATGTAAAGGCGGCACCTTCTACCTCAGTGAAAGGAATGCAGACGGCTGTCTGAAATGTTTCTGCATGGGTATCACCAGGCAGTGCTCTAGCTCCTTCTGGAACCGAGACCAGGTAATGCTAACGTCTGACACTTATAACAGTATGGGTGTCCGCAGGGGCCATAGAAAAAGTGGATCAATTTCACAACTTTGTTGATGCCCAGATTAGTGTATATAAAGCTATTAAACCTCAAAAGCAAACATAGCAGGATTAGGGTTGTAGTTCCCCTCAAGACAGCACAGAAGTTGGGGAGGCTGGGGGATGTTACTTGTCTTGATACAGCCCTTTGTCCATGCCACATTTTATTGTTACGTTCTGGTAGCAGTTTACACGATACGGATTTGCTAATCTTGGGGACAATCTTTATCGACAGGTCCGCTCCACCTATGACAGCCATGAAAGGGTGCCCTTCACCATTTCGAATGCAGCCAGCACCAGAACGTTCACTGACGGTATCAGTGTCTCCGGCCCTTCAGAGCTCACATTTGGGAAATTCAGCAGCATTCCCCCTGATGTGTATTTCTGGGTCCTGCCCGAACGCTTCAAAGGAGATAAAGTGAGTAGGAGCTGAACTTACAAACAGGGACAGGTGACCGGATGTGCGAGTGGAGAGAGCATTGTAACCTGACAATATGTCCATCAGAGACACAATATCCTGGGTTACTTTTTGACAAAGGTAATTACTGTGGGTTATCAGGTCAGGAGTTGCTTTAGAAATGTGTTACCTTTGTATCCCAGGTGACATCCTATGGTGGGGAGCTGCGCTACACCATCACATATGAGTCCCGCCTGGGTTCCCAGCCCCTGTACAGTCAGCCAGATGTGGTGCTGCAAGGAAATGGGATCTTCCTGGAACACTTTGCAAACATCAGGATGGTACCTGGATTCCCCATCACTGTAGTTGTGCCATTCCGAGAGGTAGGTGTGCAGTCCCACGCTGGTATCTTTGTTTTTGCAGTAAAGTCTGCAAAACATATGCATGGTTCAGGACTACAGAGCCAGCACTAACCTAATGTAAGAGGTTGAGCAGTAAGTAACTGACGGTAATGTGTGTCCTGTGGCAGGACTCGTGGCGTCGGACAGATGGTCAGGATGCCACACGAGAGCACCTGTTAATGGCTTTGGCAGATATTGATCTCCTGATGATCCGGGCATCCTACGCAGACAGCATGGCAGAGACCAGGTAAGGCAGTTATAATCTGGTTGTATCCAGTGTTTTCCATTAGGTGGTTACCAAATTAACCGTCCTCTCTGCCCATTATTCAGGATCTCAAATATACACATGGATATTGCTGTACCACACACAACAGGCCTGCAGCGAGCAGTGGAGGTGGAGCACTGCGTCTGTCCCCCTGGTTACGCTGGGCCCTCGTGCCAGGTCTGCTCATCTATGTGTTACCAATACATTGGGAATGTGGGGTGGAGATGGGAAGATCTTGTCTGGTCTGTTATTCCACATGCTAAGTAGATCTGTACCGGTGGAGAAATTACTGAGGACGATAGTCCCACAGGGCTAAGCTCTGGACTATATCTCAAATTAGTGTCATCTTGTCATTCCTTGTAGGACTGTGACATTGGCTATACACGATCCACCAGTGGCCTCTACCTTGGCACCTGCGAACGCTGCCAGTGTGGTGGTCACTCCACTGAATGTGACGGAGAGACAGGAGAGTGCCTGGTGAGTGGGCAGCTAATGGGTCTATCCGGTGCTCTACGCAGTGGCAGATGCTTGAGTTGTTCATTCTATTCTCTTCTAGAATTGCCAGCACAACACGGAGGGTGCCAAGTGTGAGCGCTGCAGGCCTGGCTTTTATGGCGATGCCACTAGGGGGAGCCAAGGAGACTGCCAGCCTTGCCCCTGCCGTGGAACTTCCAGCCAGTATGTAACCATGCGCCGCGTATTGCTTGTCCTCTGATCATGTTCTGGTAGTCTGTCCATTTGGTGTTTCCTTTTTTAGCTTTTCCACCTGTATTTGCTTGGTGAGAGACCCCAGTGTAGAATGTTCTGCGTTTTGTGACGTATTTCTGTAATTCCAAACATTTTACTTTTTTGTAACTTCTCTTCAGGTACTTTGGAACATGCTTCCTGGACACAGACGGGTACCCTACATGTGACTCCTGTCCATCGGGCTACGCAGGACGTCAGTGTGAAAGGTATATCATCAACCTCAATAGGCAAAACAATATACAGGGGTCAGGGTGTCTATCCTGGGACATCCCCTGTCCCTGGTGTGGTATGCAGCTTGATACCTTATCACATATTTCTAACGTGTCCTTTCAGATGTGCTCCCGGTTACAGGGGTGATCCGGCACGTGGCCAGCCCTGCACAGGTAGGTCGTGTTTTACAGAGATTTTCACACTATTGTGAAGTTAGTAAAATGTCTTAATTCGTGTTTTCTTGTAGTGGATTCTGGCCTTGGCTGTAGATGCGATCTCAGAGGAAGTGTAACAGGCACATGTGACTCCCGGGGACAGTGTCAGTGCAAGGCAAGTACTGTATACTGAACATGTGTAGGGTTTAGCTGTGGATAATCAACGGCAAATAACAGTAAAACTTTGTAGCTGTTTCTAGAAGGACCATTGCAAACACCCCAAGTGATCACTCAGCTTTCTTTGAATGACAAATTTATCTCTGGCTTGGGGAATGCATTCGAATTAACTTATTTTATGTGACCCTGTACATCTCTTTATTCTTTTGTTTTCTTACAGCCTTATGTGGAGAGTCCTTCCTGCAGCACCTGCCGCCCCAACCACTTCTACCTCAGTGCTGATAATCCAGAAGGCTGTCTGCCTTGCTTCTGCATGGGGGTCACCCAGACATGCACAAGCTCCAGATACCACCGCGAACTGGTGAGCCTGTATGCCAAATAAAGAGATTTCAAGATCCAGAGGGGCTGCAAAGCTCAGCATTCTTCACTCGCATGGCCCGCCGTTATAATCTCTGATACCCCCTATACTGCAAAACCCAAGCTAGTAACATCCGTCACTGGCCTGGTGACGGCCTTGGTCTCTAGTAGTTTAATTTAACGTCTGTTTCTTGTTCATCTGACCATAGATTACCAGCCCCTTCCTCCCTGGGAACTTCCAAAACTTTGCTCTGGTGAACAGACAGCATAGCACCCGGATCAGCACTGGATTCACAGTGGAGATGTCAAGCCATGGACCACAGCTGAGCTATGACCAGTTTGACCAGCTGGGTCAGGAGACATACTTCTGGCAGCTGCCAGAGGGATATCAGGGGGATAAGGTATGGCTAGGAAGAACATGGTGTCTGTCTTTCAGCAGCTCTTGGAGTCACCATCAACACTGCGTAGAAACAAATGTTTATTTTACACCTGTATCAATGTCAGCAGAATCCGTCCGGGATGCAGTTATCCTTTTGCAGGGAATACGTGAAACCATCTGGTCCATAACCCAACAATCAGTTCACAGCACAAGCTAACACAAAATGTATCAGTAATGTATGGTTATTGTGGATGGCTCCGCAGTAACACGTTTATGGAGAGCAGGTTTAAAAAAAGGTCTCGCTCTGCACTTGTCAGTATGTAGGTCCTGCAGCTCTCAGGGCGACTCTTTATTTTCTGCGGTTCGTTACAAACTTTTCTTCTTGTCTTTCTAACGTTCCTCGGTTCTCATTTTGTGATGCCCTTTCTGCAGAGGGAGATGTACTATGCTCGGATACGTCGGGCTCATAAGGTAGTTTGTTTTGAAGTGGTGGAAACAATCCTGTGTTTGCCCCAGCGAGGATGTGTTGTTGCATTACGGGCTAACACTTTAACATGTAATACACGCATGTGTGTATGTGGGATCGTAACAGAACGTGGCTTTTCCCTCTGTAACGAGCCGTACCATTACATTAACAGGTAATTCATGCCATTCCAATGAATTAGCTTTTTGAGAATTTGTGAAACTTCTAGGAATATTGGCTAGGAGGATCTCCATCAGTTACTGATAGGCTTCCGCTCTCGCTTTATGTTGGAGGTTTCTGAGGGTGCATGCTAACCTGGGGTTTGTTTTGCTGGAGCACTGCATGAAACTCATAGACCTTGTGTTAAAGTGATTGACAATCCAGAATGATTAAAGGGTAGCTGCAGAAAGTCAGTTTATTGGGCGATTGCGCAGAATTTTTATGTTTTGTGAATGGATTGTGTTGACATTAATTGTTCTGGAATGGCGCCTGGTCTTGTGATGTTTTGGACGGGTGGGTGTACATGACAGGTGTCCCCTGTGCATCCAGCAGAATGAATCATCCCTGACGGAGGAGGAGTTGCGGAAGAGAGTAGCAATTGGGGACACGCATTCTGACATGCACTCTCGTGTCAGACGTCAGGCGAAGGTAGCAGTTCCATCATACGTTCGTTGTCAGGCACTTAATACACAGAACCACGTGATGAACATTTATCCTTACACGTTCTAGAGTTACATGCATTGTTACATGGCCCAAGTTTTTATCTTCGTTTTTGCTGATATTTCTCTTTGTTTCGCCTTTTCTTTCCTCCTACCCTTTGCACCTTGATCCTTTCACCCTCTGTTCCCCGTTCGTATGCCCCATACAAAACCAGATGAATGAAAAGCAGAAAAAAATTGACAGTGAAATCTGGAGCCTTCTGTCTAGCTTTTCATCGAATCATTCATCACCTCCTGAAGATTCTTCTACAAGTCCAAAAATACTGCAGGAATCGCCTGCTGCCGTTTCATCTGCTTTAGTTGCTGCCCCAGGTCCCCCCTCTCCTCATGGGTCTCATAACCCAACACGGCACCACTCAAAATCTAGGCCATCCTCAGGAGCCTCTTCTCGCTCCTTCCCTCCAGTCGGTCCTCCCGGGCAGTACCACAGGCCACCCACCCATCAGGTAGGATGTTAGGCTGGTGATGAGAGGGTTGTCTTTAGAGCTTCATTAGAAATGACATAGAACACACCGGCCCCGCCGGCATGGGAACTTGCTAGTATAGGCTTCTCCAAATGGTTTGATTTATACTAAGACTAGAAAACAAGGTGGATGTGTCCAGAGAGTTGCGTCCTTTAATTTTGCTGCATAGGTTTTTCTGGGTGTTTGCCGAGGTTGTATTTAGTGTCCATATAATATTGTTTTTTTAATAACTCAAGGCTCCGAGAGGAGATTCTCCCCAGACACCAGCTTTGGATTCCACCAACCTCCTCTTCTCTAGAAACACACGGCTGAGGGATGCAGAAAAGGTACTTGGTTACCTTTTGAAATGTGCTTGGTGCACGAGATTTGCTTTAACAGGTCTCAAGTGGCTTATGGCTTTACCGTCACCATCAAGTATGTAAATGGGACGTTTTGGTAGTCCTGTTCCTACTAATTTCTAAAAGTGGCATATAATCGGCAATTTACCAAGTGCTCGTCGAACCATTTGTCCTCTGTTGCACGATGCTAGTCTTGATCTAATTGCGTCTTTGACCTTTGATGGTCACTCCCCGCGTAACCTGAATTGCAGCGTGATTATCCCGGGTATTTTTTCTTGCCACCGGTACAGTGAATTGAAGCCGTGATCTGTTGTACTTTTAATGTTCTCTGTAATTGTACTCTATTCTTCCTCTTTTCCTAGTATTCTCTTATCTACAAGGGCTTTTCTCTTCTCCCTGAAGGCATTTTCTACTGGCAGCTGCCTAAAGCTTTTACTGGGGACAAGGTAAAGGGGCTACTGACGTCACTTACCTACGTCAGTGGTCGTTGTTGGAGTACAGTTGGGTTATCCGCTAATGCATTGGTGGTCTTTGAGGACTGACTTCAGACCCTTGTTCACGGTTATGGAAGGGATTTAATTTCATCATTGCACAGCTTTTTCAGTATAGAAAATAATGATATAGTGTCATTAAATATATATTACAGACTGTTAACAAAATATACTGATTGTAAGATTGTATCCGCAGCAAGAAATGGGACAGATGTTTATTTTTCACTCATGTCAGTGGATTTTGATAAAAAAAACAAACAAAAAACAATCCTGCTCTCAAAGTGGGTGCAAATTTTCCTAATCCCTCTAAGGATTATGTGGAGAGACATGCAGATAAAGACTGAAGGTGTGTCACTTGATGGCTTCCTAACCGCTGTTCCATGGGTTGCCATTTAAAATGAAAATGCAATGATTATTGCTACGGTTTAAATATTTGACAGAATGTCTAGTTTAATTGTAAAGTTTGAGAAATAAAATTTTGCTTTTTGCCCAGCTGAGTATTTGTAAATTGCGTGGTGAGGGTTTAGGATTCTCCTAGTGCTGGAGGTTAATGCTTTCCAGGAATAATGTATTTTTTGTGATTTTAAATACCACCCCTTTCACTGGTTTATTTTTATTTGTTTTAGGTGGCGTCTTACGGTGGGAAACTTCGCTATACATTAAGCTACAAGGCAGGAATCAGAGGGACCCCACTGGTCGATGCTGATGTTCAGATCATGGTACAAATTAAGAGATTTATCTTTCCTAAGTGTGATTGCCATTTAAGGTGTAAATCTGCCGAACAACAAAGCAGTATCGGGGGGGGGGCCCCAAAAAGTTTTAGATACTCTGTGAGCCCGCATGGGCAGTTAACATTATTGAAATATGAGTTGCCTTGTACTGGCTCAAAATGGTGCACTACCACACAAAGTGTGTTATAACTACAGACGAATCCTTTTCTTACATAATTTCTAGGGTAACGACATCACATTGGTCTCCTATCAGCCTGAGCTACGTCCCCGCGAAAGCCATACCTATGAGGTTATATTCAGAGAGGTAAGGATCGTACCATGGAGGCTGTTGATGGGCCCTTGCTTTTTTACTCTGTGTTAACAACCAAACCCGAAACCTTTTGTTTGAGTTTAGCATCAGTGGAAACGTCCTGACGGGCGGCAGACCACTCGGGAGCATCTGATGATGGCTCTGGCTGATCTGGATGAGATTCTTATAAGGGCCTCATACTCCACGGACATGATATCTGCCAGTATCACAGGCGTCAGCATGGAGACTGCAGGGCCATCATATACGAGCTTGCCACAGGCGTTAGAGGTTGAAGAGTGCCGCTGTCCTCCTGGATACCAAGGACTTTCCTGTCAGGTGGGTTGCATGTTGTATGGTTTGCGGTGCCACTGCCCCACCACAGGGACCTTTACTTAATACACAAGAATAAAGACATATTAATGTCAGAGATGGTCATTATACTGCTGGTTCCTTTTCCCCAGGATTGTGCTCCTGGCTACACACGGACCGGTGGCGGCCTTTACTTGGGTCACTGTGAGCCATGCGACTGTAACGGACACTCGGAGACCTGCCATCCGGAAACTGGTTCTTGCTCTGTGAGTAGCCTCTTCTCCACCGTGTACTGTGCCTCACAGCACAATTTTATTGTGTATGTTTATTGCAACAATGAGCACTTTCCTTTTTTTTTTTTTTTTAGAATTGCCTACACAACACAGCTGGGGAGTTCTGTGGCCAGTGTGCGCCAGGGTTTTATGGGGATGCCACCGCTGGGACCCCGGAGGACTGCCAGCCTTGCGCATGTCCATTAACTGATCCAGAGAATCAGTACGTATCCATAACTCACTGCAAAAACAGGCCTTGTTAGCTTGTTTCCTTAAAGGTCAGCAGACCTTTACATTAGATCTTATTTGTTTGCCACCTCTCTAACTTCTCTTTATTTCTCAATAACGTGCGCTACTGATCCTGTTAAAGAACCAGCAAGACATGTCTGACTTGTTTGTGTATTTCCGCAGATTTTCTAGAACCTGTGAAACTCTGAGTGCTGGTGGGTATCGGTGCACAGCATGTCCGACGGGATACACTGGACAGTACTGTGAAAGGTAAGCAATGAGACATACCCAGAGCCATCCATACCATCTCGCTAACCCGTGAAAGGCAGCCTGTGGCTGGGGACAAGCCGCACACAGAAGCTTTTTATGATTTCTACATGTATTTTTATGTACTTATGTTATTGCCGTCAGTGAAAGCCAACTGTACAATGCGCTCTCCATTATCCTTGATTGATCCGTCATGATATCCTAGACCTGATTTATCTTCTGTTTATTAATGTGGCAGATGTGCCCCCGGCTACACAGGAAATCCCAACATCCGTGGACAGAAATGTGTTCCTGAGGGTGAGTCCAGTTTAAAAGTCTTGCGTTGGAGTTGGGAATGGTCCTGGTATAGTGTGGGTAACTGACCCAAAAGGTGGGTGAAGGGCCTGCTGTATGGGAGTTGTCTCCAGCTATTTGCTTGACCTTCATTTCAGTAACTGTACTAGAATATTGTCTTACTCTAGATATAAAGTTTGCTTTCTGCTACCTGCACCGGAGTTTTCATGCTCACATCTTATACTTTCAGGCCACCAAACTAACCTCGTAGTGAGGATCCATCCACAAAAAGCCACGGTCTCCCAGGGGGGTGATGTGACTCTACGGTGCCAGGTGACTGGAAATCCTCCTCACTATTTCTACTGGTCTCGAGAGGATGGACGTCCACTGCCTGGCAATGCCAAGCCAAGAGAGAAAGGTATTCTCCCAGTGAGCTGGGTGCAGTTACAAATACACCGCAGAAATGTTTTTAATGGGATGTCACAAGCTTAGCTTCTTATTTTTCTGTTATTGGAAGATGACGATTCTATATGTGTTAACAGGGGGCAGATCTGGGGTCTTTTTTCCTTTCTACGGAACTACTTTACTCTGATGAGGCATCATTTAATTGCCATGGAAAGCTGGTTGGTTTGTGCTTCTGACTCCCATGTTTATGTACATGTGAATGACCTGGTCTTGTTTCAGGAGAGCTGCACTTCTCTGGAGTACAACCTTATGATTCTGGTATTTACATCTGTACCTGCCGCAATCTACAGTTCGCCAATACCAGCAAAGCAGAGATCGTTGTTGCTGGTGAGTTATATATGAAGCTTTTAAATACCGTGTGAGAAAACATATTTTAGCAAACAGTGGGAATAACAGATTGTACAAAAATATATCAAGACGTTTAAAATATATAGAATGTTTTATGGAAAATTACATTTTTTTAGTTGTATAGAAACTATTATTTACTGTTTTCTTTTCTGCCCCAAAAGCTGCCCCCAGTAAGCCTATCACAGTGACCGTAGAAGAACAGAGGACCCAGAATGTTCAGCAAGGTTCAGACGTCACCTTTATATGTACAGCAAAAAGCAAGGTGAGCAGAGATCATACAGTTTGTGTCCGTGTAACGGTAACGTGGCTCATCATGGTAAAGTGAAGAGTAAACATGCAGGGGATGGATAGAAGGATATCCCCCAAAAAGGTTTGAGCTCTTAAAACTGCTGGAAAATCAAGCAAAATAAATGGGCCTGTAAGATGATTCTATGCTTCTGTGATACAATTACTGTAATAAGCATTTATTTTTCTTAGAAATCCAGCTCATGTTCATTAACAATTGATAATGTCTGTTCAGACGTTGGATACTTCTCCTGATTTTCATGCTTGATTTTTCTTGTTTTCCACTGTACCTCCGATAATAATCAGTCTCCGGCCTACACGTTGGTATGGACACGGCAGAACAATGGCAAGCTTCCCGACCGCGCAATGGACTTTAACGGCATCCTTACCATCCGCAATGTGCAGCCTGAGGACGCCGGGATTTACATCTGCACCGGCTCCAACATGTTTGACATGGACGAAGGCAATGCCACACTCTATGTTCAAGGTTGGTGAATGCATCACCGTTCAGTCCTCTCCATCCTCCACTCCTACCCGCAGTGCATGGTGCTAAACATTTTTCTCCCCTGTCCTCCTTCACCCCTCCACTGCTTGCCAATCCAATAACTAATCTTCAAAGACCCAGCTTGGCTTTTGGGCACTGGCTGTGTTGGCGTTCAACGGTTTTGGACTCTTCCCTTGGCCAAGTGCTGAGCTGTAACCCCAAAGATCTGTTTGCATGTTGGAATGAAGTGATCCTGCTTCTCTCTGCCTCTCTCTGCACTTCACCTTAAGACTGATAAAATGAAGAATACTCGTTAACCTGATCAGACGCTTATGCTGCCTGGGCCCAAACCAATTTATCTGAAAATAACAGATGAGTTAAATTTAAATCAGCTTCTCACCGCTAGCAAAATCATTCCTTCCCAATAAATAAATCATTTTATTGCTGCTTCTAAATCCTTCCGCTTGGATTGCTTCCACCTGCATATTAAACCCAGCTTTGTTCTCAGGAACATTTCTGTTATGATGTTTGTATTTTACACTGAACACGATGTTGAATAGCTGATGTTAATACTAGGCCGGGATATCCATTATCTTCTAGAACCGTCATGCTAAATGTTTGGAATCCTCAAGTAACTAATATTTTTTCAGATGTTTACCGACGACACATTTAGCCATTCATCCGAATTTATATAATCCAACCGTGATTAGAATTGCTTTCGGGTTTCATTAGCACCATTGTTAAAAACGTACTTAGCAATTACATGCAGTCGTAGGGAAGCGCTTTCTCTGGAATAGTATCTTCTGTCCCTTGTTATAATACGAGGAGAAACATTTGTGTTAGTGATTGTAGTGCCGACGTTTAGCGTACAGGAGGGCAGTATACAATATGTGTAAGGGATGACTTGCATTTAAATACAGAAGGGCAGGAATCTTAACAGGTCTCATCAGTGACACATGATTTTTTTTCATCTCTGGAACTGAACTATTTCTACTCCATCTTTCCAGTGTTGGGTGATAGAATTACAAATAATAGTGAGGGATGAAAAAGTTGCCCTTCCTGCCTCAGAAGTCATATCTTGAGGTTGTGTAGAAGAATATTGTTGTACTGGTATTATTAGTGCAGGGTTTGACAACCTTTGTGGGCAGCAGTGTCACTTTATGTTTTATATTTATATTACAAGCAACGATCACACAAATGAGCTGAAAGTCACTCATGCTTGCTGTCTCCATCAGCGTTGCTTTACCAGGTTTAGTGATGGATCAGAAAGTATTTATTAGCTGCAGAAATTAAGAGCTTTCTGCTTTTATTAAGTGATGCCTAACAGTTTAGTGGCTGCATTTTCATGTCTTCACAGAGGCAGCAAACGTTAAGCACCATTTGAGCATCATGATTTGCTAATAAGCACCTTGATAATGTGAATTCTTAGATCGCCATGTTTAGGTTATTATATATCTATTTAGTATTACAGTCACAACAGCCCCTGCCATGTTACCGTCAGAGTTTCCACTTATCCCGGCATAATTTTCCTGCCCAGGCATCATTTTATCATCTGTCATTTCTAATAACACAAATACCTTTTAGTTTCTCAGTCCATTTGGTGATGGTATGTCATGAGTCCCGTGTTCCTCCTATTGTTATACGTTCTGTGTTTTCTCTGGAAAATATTTACTTTTGCACAGACCTGGGTGGGCTTCAAACTCAGATAATATTCTTTTACGTCTTCTTCATTATGAGAATGTTCTAGATCTACTTGGTAATATTTAATATCCACTCTTCTGTCTTCTTTGTGGGATGTCTTGGATGGAGGGGATTTCTCCGTCAAAATACCTTTTTGTTAGGAAGAAGTCCAAAGGACAAGCGCCCTGGCTGCTGGACATGAATCTGATGCATTCTCCTCCCTAGGAACTAGTCTAGTAGCACAAAGCGATCTATAAAAACATTCTCCAAATTGTTCCCCATTCTTGGACCTCTGATGTCCTTACACAGTAAAGTGATGGAATGCAGAGAGCATTACAGTCCAGGGTCTGCTGACCGCACACAATCCACTGACACGTTACGTGGCCTTCAAATCCTATAACCGCTTAAGGAGAAAACCAAATTGCCTTCATAACGGGACATGCTACATGGGCCATCATATAAAAGGCATAATAAAACTTTATTCTGCCTTATAATGATGGAGCCAGCACCTAGCTTCAAGATGCCTGTAAGTTCTAAACTACCTTCATAAAATAGTACAGGGTACGTATGGAGGGTGAATAGAAGCGTTTTTGTCAAAAACTTGAGCTTTGTTGTCATTATATAATTGCTTGTTCATCTTGGCTATGTATTCCTGGTGCAGATGGGCTTGGGTTATGTAGAAGGTGGATGTGTTATATTTAGAGACTGTGAATCACTATGTTGACCTAAATTTTAAGAACTACCTCAGGAAGGAATAGAAACTGTAAAAATAGGACACATTTGTCGAAGGTTCATTTGTGTTTCATTTTCTGAGTAAGTACATTGTATCTACATGCCATGTAACGAGGCTGTCTGCGTCATGTTCACACTTAATGTTTGCACAAATGTACCAAATTCTTTCCTTATGACCTCTTTAGAGACCAACACTGAGCTCCTTGTGTTACTGTGTTCATTCTCCCTAAATACATTTGACATTAAATCATTGGATGTACTAAAATAAGCTGCAAGACATGCTTCGGAACCAGACGCCTCTGACTTATTTAGGTCTGACAAATATACAAGCGTATTTAAAGTCGTGTCGATCTTCATATATCCGGTAGCACTGGTCTGATTGTAGTCTTGAAGTTTAACTTGAATAAAGCTAGTTTTTTTTTTCAAATTTCCTCTTGTATTTCCTTTGGGCTATAAAAAGGAAAATCCATCCATTAAGGCCACAGATTTGGATGTGGAGATCTCTGTAAGAAGTTAGGCTTGTTCTTCACTCAGAAACCAGCTCTGTTACAGAAACCATCGGCAGACTTCTATATGCCATGACACCGACGTGTACGACGTGTACGACAGACTAATGATTTGCACAGAATTTCTCACTGTGCTTAAAGATTGTGCAAACTGAGCTTTAGCTCGAATATATCACACTACAGAGAAACCCACTGGAATGCTGTTGTATTCAGCCATTTGTTCCATGCTGAATAAGCACACATAGCTCAGAATTAGCCTCTTGTTTGCAGGAAATGTGATAGTTCCTGGCACTTATTATGTTAGAACTTTCTTCCTAAATGAATGCTCTTCTGAGTTATTGGGGAGCTGGGTTAGCTGTTCTTTCCGGAGTAAGGTAATATGGTGTAACTTTGTCTCATAGTCATGTAACAGACAGGTAAGTGTTGCTGAAGTAGCCTGGAAAGTGGTCATATCACAATACTCTGTGTGTTCAGCTCCATACGTGGCTGTTTTAGTCTCTAACCACTAACCAGATGCCAGAAAGCTGAGAGCTATGCGATGACGCACAGGGAATCCTCCGTCCTCCAGCAGATCCTTTAACACGTTCACTGCAAGCAGGGGGATGATGCCCGGCAATAACTGGAATGCAGGGACTGCATGATACCTTATAATATGTAAACGTTCCGTTACCCATTGAAACGATTTCTCTATTCTTTAAGCTTTTTCAGTTGCGAGTGGGTGAAAACCCATTCCATGCACAGAGACCATTGAGAAATACAGCTGTCTGTGTTTGGGTAGATATGGGCAATCCCAGTAGTAGTTTTAATAACTGGTTATAAATATTGTTCTAACTTGTCTGCAGAGACGTCTCAGACCCAGATGTTTTATGGACCATATGAAACGTTTGAAGGACACAGACCGTGTAAGTTGGCATGGAGTGGCTATGCCATTGAGCATTGTGGCTGCAGCATGCCAAACTGCCCCTCTACAGCCCTCATCATCTGTACTATTACCTCTAGCCATCTCTCTGTACACCACGGAGTGTACTGCGCATGATCAGGCAGAACCTGACTCTGTATCAGCAGTTCGGCGACATAAATACTAATCTTCTGGGCTTTGCCTTCTCTAACCTTCCATCAGGCTGTCTGTGCATTTCTGTGAAATGTCTTCTTGTATACACAATGTGTATTAAAATAATTGTATTTCGCATGGGGATCCCTGCAAAGTAGGAGAGTGGATGGTCGAATCCGAGGGTTTACATATTAAAGCGTTAGAATGATGTCCACACATCTTGGGGAGATTGATAAAGCAGGGACTGGTCATCGATGCTCCAACCACATCCCCGCTCATCTTTTTCAGGGATTAACTAGTGAAAGTCCAGTGTAGTCCAATAATGCCGGAAGTGTTGCATGTATTTGATGTTAACCACGTTTGTCATTATTGTATTGTTTCTGGTAAAACCAGTGGAGTGTTCCGGGCTGCCCTTAACACACCACTTCTTAAGGACACACAATGTAGAGACAGAAATGCTATGGAGGCTGGGCCAGTTGGTCACTAAGCTCCATAGTGTAAACAGCGAGTCTGACCACCCAGAAAGGCACTCTGCCCTCGGTAATGTGGCCCCCTGGACTTGCTGCCTTTGCCTAGTTTGCTAGAATAAGCCAGCATGACTAACTAGGAAATTGGTGTGATGTTAATGACATCAAGGGGTATAGGATTTGACACCAAAAAGGAGGGCAGAATTTGGGTTTAGGGAAAGAAGAGCTTGCAGTTTAGCTGGATGTTAAAATTGATGCTCCCTGAGACTAACACAAGATCATGTCCTCTGTACCCTAGGGATGGTGTGTGTCTGGGCCAAATGAAATAACATGATTACATTATAAAGTTCTTCATTAACGGCTCTGTACGGTGTATGGGTTATTTCTGAGCACAGTATAAGGGCTCGTTGTGCTTTCTGGTCCCTTAATGTTATCATGCGTGTTTGGGTCATAGGATTTACTAATCACAAGCTTCGTTTCCAGTTACATCCAAAAGCACGTTCCATTTTCCATGGCCGTAACTAGTCATTTTCCCATCTAACGGTTTTACTGAAAGGTATTATTTCTTATCCCGGTTCTTGTTTGAAGAATCATGTTTTTTCCATTTCTTTCGAGCGATCCGCATGTTCTTAGCGTGAATTGGGCTAACGTAAGCCGGCTCAGCAGGGAATGGCTGCACGCGGTATTTGTGCATTTTCAGAGGTCATTTAGAAGTGTTTCAGCAATGCTCTTAATTTCCGTGACTAGCAACTCATATGGAGTGTCCTGTCGATATCTTGGTAAAATCTGACCCTTGCATTCAGGCTTTGTCTGTGGTCAGAAATATCTTGATGAGTGTAATGTATTTTCCGCTCTATATTAGCCGGAGCAGGAGTCCATCCCTCAGCTTTTATTGAACCCAGGCAGCTTACTGTTCAACGTGGTCAACCAGCAGAATTTCGCTGCACAGCAACTGGAAACCCAACTCCAACACTAGAGTGGACAGGTAGGAACTGGTGTGCGAATGAAGGGAAGGATTATTTCCACGTGTTCAATGCTCGATATATAATTTTAATGTCCGTGTCCGGCAGGTGGACCAAACGGAGCTTTGTCTTCCAGAGCCATTATCCAAGGAGGCATCCTACGTTTTACATCTACAGAGCCTTCTGATGAGGGCCAATATACCTGCCACGCACGCAATAGTGCAGGACAACACCTTGCCAGGGCGGATCTCAGAATACACAGTGAGTATCCTGTGTAGGGAAACAGTTATTTGGAGCCATTTTCACTGTGGATTGGAAAAAAATTACTTTTTGCATTGTGTTTTTGCCAGAGAAGCCGCCACTGCATTTTGTTAGCTGATCTGGGCAGTTACATGGCGATTCTAAAGAATAATGCCATCTACATTGTGTCTTGTAGGTGGGAGCTTGCCAGAAGTACAAGTGAGCCCTGAGCGTGTAGAAGCCAGGGAAGGGGACACTATCCGATTATACTGTAGGGCAGGCGGCAGTCCACCTGCTACCATTTCATGGAAGAAACAAGAAGGCAGCTTGCCCTCACAGGTATGAGACAGGTTCTACTGATACCTTTTGACCCGATATCTCTCCCTCAGTGTTAGATGTTTAGGACATCATAACAGAATAAGATTTGTGCAGTAACAATATTCTGATACGTAGAAACATTTTAACTACTGTGTAAAGGCCCTCAGGTGGCAGTTGAGCACTGATGTCCCCAAGTTCCCTGTTCAAGCAGTCCTTTCCCATCAACGTTACTGAAAAGTAAATAACATCTCAGTACTACAACACTTGGCTACGGACTGTTAGAAAGTCTAGAAGACTGCCCCTTGTACATGATTATGGCTGTTGGCTTTATGTATCAGAAGATTGTGACCTGACACATCTGTGGTGACACAAATCAAGACCTGACCTGACTTTTTGGCTTAGCTTTCTCTTTTGCCGTTTCACTGCTCTCCTGATCCAGAGCATTTCTTTCTGAGTGGATGACTATTGCCTTTCTCCTTCCTGTCGATCTGTCTTTCTCCCCGTTGCCTGTTGGCCTTGTCCATCCCTCTATGCAGGCCCTCAGCTCATTTGGCTTCCTTCACTTTCAAAGCAGCAGTCTTGAAGCTCTTCGGAGACGTATCCAGGAGCTCCAGGTACCCAGCTGTGTTTGTTTCTCTTTAGTCTCCATCATGGTGACAGCTAAACATGTGTCATGCCTGGTTTACTGATGTCTTGGTGCCCATTGATCAGCACAGCCTCCTGTATTTAGACTAGCAATGCTACTTCTAGCATTTTTCTGCTACTTGTAGTACATTAAAGTAAAACAATTTTGAGTTATGCAATTTATGCCAATAAGTTTTAGGCCCTTCCCCTTTCAAGGTGTCAAACTACCTCTCTGCCTGTATCTGGTATCTTATATATATTATGTGAACCCAAGCAGGAATCTGTATGGATTTTTAATAAAACACTAGCTAATGGAATGTAGGCCTGCATGGGACAAGCAAAATAATCTCCTGAATATAAGACAAGGCCAAATAAGGTAACAAAAACGTAGACTGGTTCTTATCTGCCGTCAGATTCTTTGTTTCTATGCTATTAAAGAGACCGCAGACAAAGCGACAGTGACCAGAGCTTGAGACAAAAGCTTAGCAGGTGAAGTCAATGCCTCCTAAATTATGATATACTAGCAGTAACCATACTGGCTCTAGTTATACTGAATAAAGGCCTAAAATAAAAGAATATTACATCCAGAAAATGTAATTATATTCCACCACCCTGGTGCAGTCTATTCGTAAGAAAGTAATTCAATATTAGTATTTTAGTTGAACATAGCTTGCTGTGGCACATCAGGTACACGAATGATCCATAAATGTTGTCGAGGAAAGTTCTTGCTCCTGAATTTGTTGACACTGCACTGTTTTTGTGCAGATTCCAATATTAGTAAAACAAGTTCAAAAGCTTACCGGATCTGTGCATTATAAGAGCGCTCACTCTGAGGTTGATAAAGGTCAGGTAGCGAATTATTTGGATCGTTTGTTAAAAAAAATAAAGCCGTTCATTTTTTTCAGGCCCGTACAGAGCGGTCGGATATCTCCACCCTTGTGATTCCCTCCATAACAGCGGCTGACGGAGGAATCTATCTGTGTGTGGGGAGCAGCTCTGCTGGATCGTCACAAGCCAGAATAGAAGTCATTGTGACCAGAGGTGAGCAAGGACAGAGATTGTTGGAACTGTCTGAAATGTAACAAACTGGTGACCTCCCAAACAGTGCATAATTTGGGTCACGTCAGAGAGTTTGAACAGCCTTTTTCTGCCCCATCTGCTGCAGTTGTCGTCCCTGCGTTGAGAATTGAACCATCATCAGACAGAATAGTTGAAGGCCAATCCGTGGATTTAAATTGCGTGATTCCCGGTTACGAAAATGCCGTGGTTACATGGCACAGGTCAGGAGGACGCCCACTTTCTCCAAATCACCAGGTAAAAAGAGATTTGCTGGGTTTATTGTTTTGATGTAATATTAAGACAGGATTGATGAGGCGTCTAAAGTCTTATAAAAAATTGAATGTGCAAGTGCGCCATTATAATTCAGAATATAAAGTCGGTTCTTTAGCTCTCTGCCTCCTGCTGGAGATCTGCTGTATTGAACCGGACACATAGCATGCAAAAATGTTATTTTTATTTATTGTTTTATTAAGCGCCATAACATTCCATAGCGCTGCACACTGGGATTCCACGGCTTATATAACTGGCTGGGTTTATAATGCTGAAGATTGGCCGCATTTCTTATTCCTTACGTTTCCTCTTTGTTTAATCAGGTATCCGGTTCACGTTTGCGCATTACGCAAGCCTCCACAGCTGATTCCGGGGAATACATATGTCGTGTCACTAGTGGTGCTGGCACACAGCAGACTTCAATCTATATCACCATAACCCGTGTTTCGGGTCCACCGCGTATGTTGTTACAGTATATTTTAAATTGGCTTTTACCCTGAAAAAACGATTTAAGATGTATATGACGCCGATTGCCATACTTCAGAGCATCTAGACTTTCAGGCCTTTTCTTTGGCCTCTCGTTAGACCACAATACTCTATAGCACTTTTTTAAAAAAAAATCTTATGAAGCAAATGATATTTCCTTTATGGCTGTCGCAGATAAATAGAAACATTAATTTGCGTAAAACAATTACTTCGATCCATACGGCGTTCAGGTATACTTTAATGAATCTGTAATATGCCAAACCAGCTGAAGTTTCCCTCTTAAACCCCCAGCTTCAGGCAGCTCTCCTGCTGTGAAGATTGAATCCTCGTCCAATGCTATTATTGAAGGACAAACACTAGAGCTGAACTGTGTGGTTGCAGGACAACCGAATGCTGTGGTTACGTGGCATAGATCAGGGCGTCCCCTCTCACCCAATCACCAGGTACATGAACAGCGGCATTCAATGCTACGTAATTTCAATCTGTCCTCAAACATTCCCTTTTCTGTGGCGGTACACGTACTTTCTCACTGAGATTCTTTCGCTGTGTGCTCAGGTTCATGGCTCTCGTCTGCGGATTGTCCAAGCCTCTGTGGCAGACTCTGGTGAATACATCTGCCGTGCCACATCTGCAGGAGTCACACGCCAGGCATCTGTTACTGTCACCATTATCCACGGCTCGGGCCCAGGTCACTGTAAGTTCTGCAGTATCGCAGGGTGTTTTCAGTACCTCCATCAGCTGTACAACACTTTTCCATTTGCAAATATTATTAGCAGAAACCCACCAAGTCACACAGTCCCAAGCGCATCCTGCATAACTAGTAGGTGTTCTTTGATGATAGATTGCATCCATCTCTCGTTCTTGTTAGTTTCTGGAATTACGCCGACAATCAAGATCGAGTCTTCATCTGATTCCGTGGCAGAAGGAAAGACTGTTGTTTTGAACTGTGTTGTTGAGGGTCAGCCACAACAACAGGTTACGTGGTACCGACCAGGAAAGCAACTCGCCCAGAATCACCAGGTATTTGTGGCTCTGGGCTCTATGGGTTGTGGTTACTGCACATAAAGACCCCAGCGCTGAAGTCTTCACTTTCTGCGTTGACTTTTCAGGTCTCTGGCTCCCGGCTACGAATTATCCAAGCATCTCCGTTGGATTCTGGAGAGTACATTTGCCGTGTCAGCAGCAGCTCAGGTGTCCAGATGGCATCCATCACTGTGGATATCGAAGGCTCCCACCAACGCAGTGTGTATTACATGATTATATTGATAGAGTTAATCCTTGGAGGAAGTGGACAATGGCTAATTCAGCTACAAACGGTGATTGTTATTGAAGCTGAACTGTAAAGTATCTTGTTTTGCTTTCCAAGTCCCTAGTTCTCTCTGGATTGAGTCGTCCTCACAGACTACAGTGGAAGGTCAGACGGTGGATCTTACCTGCAAGGCTGAAGGACATCCAGGAGCTTCTGTGATCTGGCTCAGGGCTGGTGGACGTCCTCTCTCATCAAATCACCAGGTGATTACCTACATTAACTGCAGATATTAGGCTCATTTCCTCAGATGTTTCTTGGATTGGGAGGTGTCAGGTCTACAGCTGTGCATTCACAAGTCACCATAGCAAATTGCAGTGTTTAAGTGCATGATACTGGTTGCAATGTATCGTGTATTGTCATTTTAAAACTTGTGTGCTTCATATGTTTGAGTCCTCCAAACATTCCAGAATTTCATATATGTTAGCCTGTGACGTATTCCTGCGAAATCAATTCATTCTTGGGGATGGTTGTTTGGTTAGAGGTTTCTCAAACTCAGGTAAAATCTGGCATTGTATGCATGGAGTTTTCACTGCCGGTAAATGAATTTCTTGTGCAGGTTTTTGGCTCCCGGATGCGCATTACTCAGGCATCTCCAGCTGACTCGGGAGAGTACATCTGCCGTGTAAGCACAGCCTCTGGGATACAAGAGGCCTTCATCACCTTAACCATACAGAGGTCCTCACAAGGTATGCCTTGCAATTAGGTTATTGATCCATTAGGGAGCAAGACATTTGATCTGTTAGATCATTGTTGTGTTTATTAGAGGGAGACCAAAGTGTAAGTTGATGTGAGTGAAAAATGATTATACCGCAAAGAGACAAAATGCACCCAAGGTTTCCCAATTTCACCGCAGCGATTCCAGCATCTGGGTAGTAAATATTCTGTTCTATATTGTTAACTTTAAATGACCTAGCCCTGATTTTGGCAACAAGGCCCACATTATTTATCTCAAGCTCAAAAAAAGATACTCTGACATTTTAGAAGAACAGATCACTCGCTGAGAGCACAAAGACCTCTCTGTGCGTCTGAGCCATGGAACGCTTTACAAATCCGTCTCTGAATTTTTCCTTTGTGGTCCCATATTATTTCTGAGATTTGACTTGTGGTGACTCTGCCCTGAAAAGACACTACAGCGTGTACGTATAGGCACCAGCATTACTGCCTCGTGTTAATTCGTTTCCGTTCTGGAGCAGTCATGCATATTTCAGGTTTACATAAGGCCCTAAAATACTCACTTTGCACAAAACTGACTTGGTGGTAAAGTATGTTTGCAGCGGATCTTAGGGAGTATATAACTGTAAATGCAGTCTTAAGCTGTATACGGTGAGGTTCTATGACGTTCTCCTGCTTACATTCCCGCCACATCAGATCCTCGGTTAGTGTTTGTGGAAAATATCGGCAAATATTTTAATCTGACATCCCTTTTTTTTTCATTTTATACTCGAACAGCTCCTGTAAACATACCGTTGCCTGTAGTTATAGAGAAATCCTCCGATAAGGTGGTCGAAGGTCAAACTCTGGATCTAAACTGTGTGATAGTAGGGAATCCACTAGCCCAAGTTACCTGGAGCCGTCTTGGATCTGAATTATCTTCCAACCACCAGGTGGGAATACAAATGCCTTATAATGCTGGTTTATTACGATGCAAATGCTGCACACACGAGGTGACAAATACCAAATAAACAAAAGCAACTGTGAAATAAGAGTAACGCTCATGACTTTTTTTATGTCCTGATTTATATAGATTTGTTTTGATAGGGTTTTTAATCATTTGTGGTTTATAGATTCTTCCATTATACAGAAATACTTTTTCCTTACGTACAACTAGTGGCAGCCAGAGCAGATCCTGCGTATACATCCGGTCACAGGGGGAGGATATTTATCTTTTGGTCCTCAATATGGCTTATATCCTAGGTCTAATATCCTATGCTGGAGGTACAACAAAAAATATAACCCTCTTGGTCTCACCCAGAGTAGGGAGAGAGTTTTTTTTGTCCTGCATGAGACAGAACTTATATATATATATAGTTTGCTTTTATTTTTCACTTTAGTTGAACGTTGTTTCCGCAATGTTTTAGATCTCAGGCTCCCGTCTTCGCATTGCCCAAGTTTCTACTGCTGATTCTGGTGAATATATCTGCCAGTACAACAGTGGCTCGGGAGTCCAAAAAGCCTCGGTTGTCATTACCGTTATTTCAGGAGCTGCCTCATCCTATCGTGAGTACTGCCATGGTTGATTTTTTATTTTAAAAAAAACGAGATATAGCATCCTTTAGTACAGAAACAAACTGCTTTCAAGTAATGAAAAGTTTTAAAGATTCAGTATCTTTGTGTAACTCTGCACCAAATGAATATCTACCAGTCAGAAGGGCATCACAGCATGTAAGAGTCTGCACGTTAAATAATTAATCTGAACCTTCTTCCGTAGGGCTCCAAAGTCCAGTTATTTCTATTGACCCACACACTGCCACAGTACAACAGGGGGGGAACGCTACCTTTAAGTGCCGCATCCATGATGGCGCTCAGCCAATCCGTATTACCTGGCAAATGGCCCATAACCAACCTCTACAAGGTAATGAACATGATGTCTTTTTTTCATACTCAGTGTAAACAGAAAAAATCTTAAATGGCTGAATAGGATACACTGTGTGGCTAAACCCAAGTATCGCAAGCTATGTACAAATCATGTGCAAAGCATAAGCATAAAGAAAACCGTATGAGTGGCTCAGTATTAAAATTGTCTTCTTAAAGGTAACGTGCACATCAGTCCCGATGGCTCCATTATCACCATCATTGGTGCTCACCATAAGAACCAGGGCTCGTACCGCTGCATGGCTTCTAATGTCTATGGATCAGCCCACAGTGCCGTGACTCTCATGGTACAAGGTATGTGACTCCATCATCATCTTTAGATCTTCCGGTTCTGTATATAAATGTTCGGCTATTCTAACTGACATCATTGCTGTAAAATGACGTGGTTATTTGAGTTGTTTTTTTGATTCCAGGCTACCTGGGATGTAAGATACACTTTATCATTCTCATTTTCTCAGTGGCATTCTCGAGCCTTTCGTACACATTGTAACCCATCTTCATTTTGAGTTCATAATAATGTTTCCTTGGTCTGTATTGATAACGCTGCAGTGAGCTCTATAGCCCTGCCTCCACTAAAGGTTTTATGTGGATTCCCAGGTCGTCCAACAGTCTCTGTGATTCCAAACGGACCCATCCGGGTGAAAGTGGGTGATCCGATCACTTTGGAATGTATGGGTATGGGTGACCCCCGGCCTTTGGTCAGCTGGCGCCGCACAAGCTCTCGGCAAGACCTCAAGCAGCAGAACCTGGTGCCACTGGACAGTAACGCCATACTACAGGTGAGTCACGAATCTGCTGTGCTTGAACAGTTCATGATACACATGGGTTCTCACAATTAACAATGTTTTACAATTATAAGAGGAAGGAAATGTGGAACATGTTTGCTCGTTTTACAGACAAGAGCTTCAGTGTTTTGGGTAGTGTCTTCTCTCTTCGTATCAGGCATTTGCTCATCAATAAACTGCTCTGATCTCAGAAACTGTATGTTGCCTCTATGACCCATCCTCTAGATTTTATCTGCAAGATCAGAAGACTCAGGATCGTACACGTGTGTTGGCCAGAACCCATCGGGTTCCACACAAGTCCAGGTAGAGGTTCACGTGGAGGATCGTGTGGTGAGCCCCAGTGCTCCCAAGGTCACTGCAGACGAGCCCGTTCACATTGTGGTGGCTGGGCAGAGCGCCACCCTGACATGTACTGCTACAGGTGAGCTTTGCAAAGACAGACAGTGGGATTTAGTAGGCGTGTGGCACCTGTTTTGAAGTGAAATTTCAAATTTCTAGAGCCAATACCTTTGATTACCTTTTGTAGGAAACCCGGCTCCAACCATAACCTGGTCCAAACTTCGTGCTCCCTTACCTTGGCAGCACCAGGTGGTGAACAACACTCTGATTATTCCCAATGCTGCCCAGCAGGATTCTGGACAATATATCTGCAATGGCTCTAACACAGACGGATACGCAGAGGTTTTCATAACCCTGGATGTTGAAAGTATGCTCTCTAATTTACATATTATATATTCCTTTGTAATGTAATCTTTGTTGACCTTTATTAAGTATATCCACTATAAATCTGTCTGACACCATGAACACAGTTCGGGGGTTACTTTAGCACCAACTTGTAGATAAAAATGTTTTGCAATCACATCCACACACCGTATGATATATATACTGATAGAGGGAAGATGGAATAACCCGTTACCTTACCTGTTCTGTTAATAGATTACTACTTATCAATTGCCTCTCTCTCGCCAACAGCGCTGCCTTATGCTACCACCCTTCCTGACGAGCTGTCGGTGAGTGTTGGAGAGGTTATCCAAATCCAGTGCCTAGCACATGGTACTCCTCCACTCAAGTTCCATTGGACCAAGGTCAACGGATCTCTGCCAGACAGAGCCACAACGCGTGACAGCATCCTGCACATCAATTTAGCAACCGCTGCGGATGCTGGAACCTACCGCTGTGCGGTGAGCAACAAAGTGGGGAGCAGCGAGGCATCTGCACAGGTCAGCGTTTTAGGTAAGTTACTGGTGATACGTGAGCTGTTCGTTTTTACATTGGGTCAGTAATTAGATATACCTTCACATGGGTAATTGCAGAGATTTTCATGATTATCAAACACAAGTAAAGATGACTGTGGTACGAGGCTGTAGCTAATTCTCTGCGGGTTCATAATCAACGGTATACTGTAATTAGACTAGTCCGTATGCAGGAGTAGCACGAGATGAGGGTGATCATGGGTTAGGTTTAGTCCGAAAAAAAACAAAAAAAACCAAATATAGTTTGCGTGTGAACTCGGCTTCATATCTTCTCTGCAACCATAAGCAATATTTGGATCCGCAGTTTGGTTTTCATTGCCAGGGTTTCTGTTTCCTTTCACTTGTTTTGGGGGACTTTTTTGTACCTACACCTGACCTGTAATTCTCTTCACACAGCTCCATTTTCTGTGCGAGTTTCACCCCATGCTGACACAAAAGGTGTAAATGGAATTGCAGAGTTTACCTGCCATGTAATTGGGGATCCAAGGGCTAGAATACAGTGGATGAAAGAAGGAGGTCCACTTCCACCAAATCACAAAGTGCAAGGATCGGTGCTTCGGTAAGCGGCAGCAGAAGCCCCCCGACGTATCAAGAGCTTTTATCTGTGATTACAGAAGTCTATATAAATCTATAGTTCTACTTTAGTATTACTGGGGTATCTTTCTTCCTTTACATGTCACGTTACATCAGGTTATTGAGTAAGCATCGATGCAGATTGACTGCGAAGCTTGACTGTCTCTCTTTCAGCTTTGACACAAATCTTGGTGGTCTTTTGATGGCCAAGAGTAAAACTGTATCTCTTCAACTGGCATTCCAATAAAAAGCGATGCTAAAAACTGTCAATCCTTACGCAGGGAATGTAACAAATCCATAATCTAATGGAATTGTTCTTAGAACTGATGTAAATCCAGCTTTACCGAGGTAAGCTTTACTAAGCCGCACCGATACTTTCTTTCCTACAGAATTTCAAACCTTGAGCGTGGAAACGAAGGGGTGTACACATGCCGAGGAATCAGTCGATTTGGCCAGGCTCAAGACAGCGGGAAGCTGGTTATTCAAGGTACGCTGCCAGTGATAGGAACATCATTTTGTGACATGGACCTAGACGCTTATGTAAAGTATATGCTTTCTGATAGGAAGGAAAATAATGACGTGATCACTTGTCTATGTTCTTAAACGTCAAGTCTTGGGTGCTTTAAGCATCCTTTGTACACCTGCAGTTCTAAGAACATATCCCACTTTGAAGGCTTTATTTAAAATACTTCGGGGGTACCTGTGTTACTCTGCCTCTGTAACTAGGCTGAGATTACAGGCTGACCAGCAGTCTGGAGCTTACTGTGTTTGTGTATTTTCGTCACAGCTCTTCCCAAAGTGAGAATTAATATCCGCACATCGGTGCAAACGGTACTGGTTGGAAATTCTGTGGAGTTTGAATGTCTGGCCATTGGCGACCCTCAAGCCAAAGTTACCTGGAGTAAAGTCGGCAGCCGCTTGCCCCCTGATGTACTGATCAGCGGGGGCATGCTAAAGATCGAGCAAGTAAAGCAGTCTGATGCTGGTCAGTACCGCTGTACCGCTGCCAACGATGTTGGAGAAGTCCAGTCTCACGTCATTCTCCACGTGCAGTGTAAGTATATATTTTTTGCATGAATATTGGTTATTTTAAGTGAGGTTTTTCATAGTTAATGTTGCTTGAGTACCCTTACACAGCCATAAATATGTCTTCCATATCACGTTATTAACCTTAGTACATGGTCATATTTACAGCCGTTCCGCAAATTGCTGCTCAGCCTGAGATGAAGGAGATAACAACTGGATCAACAGCCATATTCCCATGTCTGGCTTCTGGTTTTCCGGTCCCTGAAATCACATGGACCAAGGTACATGAGCTAATCATGTTTTTGTGGTAAAGCCATGTATTTTTTGGTTGTGCGAGTCGGATCTCACAATGTTCATTCATACTAACGCGTTGTGGCCAATTGCAGCTGGAAGGAGATCTTCCTAGTGATGCTCGAATTGAGAACAATGTGTTAACCCTACTGTCTGTGAGACCCGAGGATGCCGGGACGTACGTCTGTACTGCAGCCAACCGCCAGGGCAGAGTCACTGCCTTCTCGATGTTGAAAGTTCGAGGTAAGAATGCGTTTTATGGAATTTTTTCATGCTAATATCTCATATTCATTCATTCATGGTTCAGGATCAGCCACTTACATTGTTATATCCCATACATTGCAGCTCCTTATTTAGTTCCACTTATCTTTGCAGAACGGATCATGCCTTACTTTTCTGGCCGGCCCAAGTCTTATTTCACTCTGCCAAGTATTAAAGATGCGCATAAGAAATTTGAGATAAAGCTCACTTTCCGGCCGGATACTGCTGACGGTAAGAAAACTGGAGCAGATCTTACTGTGATTTCTCCTTGTACTCGGTAAATCAGATGCACATATTATCTACCGATATTCCCTTCAGCTTCCTTATCGTGAAAAAATGTGGCTTCTTCCAACTAGCATTGCATCTTTTCCAGCGTTTCTGTAAATGATGTTTTTGCTGTTAGTTATGAAATGTTATTAGGGAATCTGGCTGTGTAAGCCCGTAGTGCCAGCTTCTGTTGGTTTCTTCACTGTACGTTACTTGTGGCCTCCTGTTGCTCGTCTTCTTACCCTTTCTCTGTCCTTCCATTCTCCTGCTTCTCTATAGCTCTGGTTCTTTATTCAGGTAAGTCACCTTCTTCACCCTTGGAATGCCTTCTTTTTGATGTTCAGATCCAAATCTTTTTTCTAGCGCATAAATTTGGCGTTACTCACCACAGCTGGTGATAGCATGAGCTGAGCGTCGAGTTTACAAACTGCTTGCTAAGATTTCCATAAAGGACCCAGTTAAAGTCCAGTAAGACATCTAGTTTCACATCAGCAGCACTGCATGTTGAATTTTGCTATTTAACCCTCAGAAGAGTTTTCACTCCAAAGGAGTGAGTGGTCTAACGTTCCTGGTGGCTGTGCGAGTGGGAACGTTCGGTTTATTCGGCTTTCTTTCCTGCATATGTTGTGTGCCTCATCGTATGTCCCATCTATGAAATGACTGCATACAGCGTCTGTGCATCTGATGAACAGGGATATACGTTGTATTTGGTTATTGAGTTTTTCATCTGAATTATTATGCCCAGTGTGCCGCTTTATTCAGCAGCTCCTCGTTACTAATTTGGGTTGCTTTCTTTTAGGGATGCTGATTTATAGTGGGCAGAAGAAGACTAGCGGGGCTGATTTTGTCTCTTTTGGACTGGTGGGCGGCCGGCCGGAATTCAGGTAATAATTTCTATAAGGTGATCACCCCTCAACATTCAACAGCTGACCTTTCTTTTTGGAGCTTACTTTCTGCTTGATGATCTTTTGACATTTCCGTTAAATAATGATTAGGACGTCTTCATTGTTAGACCCCCTTGAACGCTTGCACTGGGTATTTGCCCAGGTATGTGTGGCCTGAGCCCATCCAAAGCCCAGAGAATTTCCTAGAAGGGAATGCAACTCTCAAGCTCATGAGACCTGAAACTCCCCCATCTGTACATCTGGTACCTCCCTGATATTAACCTCTCTTCTCTGCAATTTTAGATTTGATGCAGGATCGGGAATGGCCACTATTCGTTATCCGACACCTTTGACGCTTGGCGAGTTCCATACTGTTACCCTCTACAGAAACCTGACTCAGGGGTCATTGGTAGTAGATCAGCAAGCTCCTGTAAATGGGACATCACAGGTACTATGACCCACGTCATTATCAGATAGATAACTTGCCTTAATGCCAATATAATGAATCCAACATGTCACTATCTTAATTTTTCACCAAGTTTCTGATGATTCTTCAGAGTTAAGATTAAGAAAAAATAATTCTGGATTAAACGTAGGTTGTATAACGCACACAGCTAAGCACTCTTTCTGTTCCTAGGGCAAATTCCAAGGCCTTGATCTGAATGAAGAGCTATTCCTCGGGGGATATCCTAATTATGACGCCATCTCTAAGACCGGCTTGAACACTGGATTTGTTGGTAACAAATGATTCACTTGGATATCTGACACTTATTTATATATCCAGCACACAATACAACCTTTAACTGATGCATCTTTTTTCTGTTGATTTCTTCTAAAATATTTTCTCTCTCCAGGTTGCGTTCGACAATTGATCATCCAAGGTGAAGAAGTGATTTTCAAGGACCTAGACTTAAAATCAAGTGGAATCTCCAACTGCCCAACTTGTAGAGATCAACCGTGCAAGGTACTTTACTCCTAGATGTATCCTTACCCCTTAAAGCCTTCCTATAAAACAAGAATGTTTTGCTAACCGAGTCTACAAAAGTAGCAGAAACATTAATCCACGAGGAGTGCTTTAGGATTATGAATGCAATATGTAGGTAGTGAATGGACCTGTACAGTTTCACCGACAATGCTAACACCACCAACTGTCTAGAACCGCAAGCTTCTGTCTTAAAGCATTTGCTTTTTGATTGTCAACTGCTACCATTTTTCTTTCCATGCCACCTGTGAAGAGTCTTTCTAAAAGGTAATCAACACCATGTTGTTACACAGCACCCAAAGTTATATGAGATGTTCCGTGGTTTGTCGATATTCAGACTTGGATGAAATCTCAATGGTGTCCGTCTTTTTTTATTTCAGAATACTGGAACTTGTCAAGATACAGAAAACAACTACGTGTGTTTGTGTCCTCCTGGTTTCGCTGGAAGTAACTGTGAACACTCGCAAGCCCTACATTGCCACCCAGGTGAGTAGCTTTTGCCCTGAGATACTGTTTATTGCTCTCTTCTGTACTATGTGGCATCCAGTCATGACACTGCATCCCTTTACATGGACGGATCAGAGTCTCAGGTTCTGTACCTTCTTCTTCTTCTCAGATGCCTGTGGTCCTGATGCAACCTGCATTAACCGAGCTGATGGCCGGGGATACTCATGCCGCTGCCACCTGGGCAAATCTGGAGACAAATGCATGGAAGGTCTGAGAGATTCTTAAAAACTTATCTGCTCTCTTGAAACTCAGAATTGCTTGTTCGGTCACCTTATTTTTAACTTTTAATTTTGTTGAAAGCATTTGAATTCATCTACCTCCATCACCTTCCCTTTAGTCTAATAATATGTTTCCAGTTTATTTACCCTTCGTGCCCTTTTCCGTTTTTTTTTTTACAGGTGTCATGGTGAATACCCCATCGTTTAATGGACAGTCCTCCTACATCTCCTACCCTCCTCTCACTAACATCCACAATGAGCTACGAGTCGATCTGGAATTTAAACCCCTGTCTCCTGATGGTCTTCTTTTCTTCAGTGGAGGGAAAGCTGTCCCTGTAGAGGATTTTGTGTCCATTGCTATGGTTGGGGGGCACCTGGAATTCCGCTATGAATTGGGATCAGGTACATTCTTATGATTGCATGAGATGAACTTGCCATTGTCTAATTTCAGATCATATGACTCTATTTCATTAGTCATATGGTCACGGTGAAGTTTAAGACAGCAGATGTGCATATATTTGCCATATTTCCTGTAGTAAGGGCAGTAGGTCGTGCATGGGGATAGGTTTTGAGGATAATAAATGGCATTTGCCGTAGGATGGGTAGAATGTTTTTCTTCAGTGCTGTATGACTGTTATGGGGTTGCATATCCAGTTAATAACATTTTGTCTGATACAGGTTTAGCCATTCTACGAAGTGCTCAGCCCATACAGCTGGGACGGTGGCACAAGGTATCTGCAGAACGTTTGAATAAGGATGGGACAATGCAGGTAGACAGCAATCCACCCATTAAGAGGTCATCACCAGGAAAAAGTCAGGGGCTTAACTTGAAGACACTGATGTACCTTGGGGGTGCGGATGGCTCTGTGGAACTTCCATCCGCTGCCAATATCAGTCAGAATTTCCAAGGCTGCATTGGAGAGGTGAGCACTGCCATCAACCATAACCCAACCCTCTGTCTCCACAATGCAGTCATTGATCCCTAATAAAACATAGGTCATCTACTTGTTACATTTAATATGGCCTAAACATGACAGGCCCTTAGGACTCCTCAGTGCATGTAGGTAACAGTGGCTGAAATAAGTCATGGCACTTGCTTTCAGGTATTTACATTGTTTTGTGGTAATAATTTAGCCTGAGGCAATGTCCTCTCGACAATTGCTTGTAATTGCTGTAGTTGTGCAAGATAAACCCTAGCACTTTCTGGATGGATTGTGACTGTTGGAGAGAAATGCGATGAGTTGGATGACCTTCACGGACATCATTGTCTCCTATAGGTTTCTATTAACGGAAAGAAGGTGGATATATCATACAGTTTTATTGAAAGCAGAGATATTGGTCAATGCTACGATTCCTCTCCATGTGACCGAAGGCCGTGTCTGCACGGGGGGCGATGCATGCCAACTGGAGAGTATGAGTACCACTGTTTTTGCCGAGATGGCTTCAAAGGTAAGAATACCCGCTTGAGGCACAGACAGGTTTATGAGGTATCCCAGACACAGGGTGGGGTTGGATAAACTGCAGAGAACAAAATCAAAGGTTAATACCTGAAAGGTATGATTTTCTAGGATTTGGAAGTAGACATCGTTACTGAAGCTGTTTGGTGCTGTGGACTGTTTTTCATTGGCATAATTATGTCACTTGTAGGAGACCGGTGTGAATCTCACGAAGATCGCTGTCAAATAGATAATCCATGCCTCAATGGTGCCACTTGCAAAGATAACAGATGCCACTGCCCAGAAGGCTTTCATGGAACATTGTGTGACCAAGGTGAGGAGTGCCACGTTCTCTGTGCTCAGTACAGTACGCTATCAATACGAATAAGTGTCTTTAGTCGTGCATTCTACACGCTGTATAAGCATGAACCATTTTCACAATAATAATATCTGAAACCACACTCAAGCAAATTATTTTAAGGGAGCTTTGCAAAGACTGCTACTCCGCAGCTCCTGCATCCCATTTGTAAAGAAGTTTCATCAGGAATGTGCTGTATGTCTGGTACGATTGTCAGGAAAATAACAGGCTTGTTTATTTGCACAGGAGCCGCACCAGCAAGTCCAGATCGAGACTGGCACGTGGAAGGCAGTGGGGGCAACGGTACATTATCCAAAGCTTTCAATATTCCCTTTCCTTTAATTGTGCTGGATGAAATGTTGGAAGGTAGATTTACTTCGTAGGTATCTGTAAATTCGTCAGATGCCCGGGGCGAGGAGAGCTCAGTATTCTGTGGCCTGGCTCCTGGGAATGCCCTATTGGTGGTCTCTGCGATGATTACACGCCACTCACGTGTAGGCATCTACTGGCATGTCTTAGAATATCTACTTACTGAAGGCAATGCATCGTACGGCCATTGATTCTTTCTACGGGATCTTTCTCAGTAGCTGCAAATAAAGAGTCTTTCACTTGATTTATTCTGCCATAATTCCAATCTTTATTCTTCAAGTATGTTGATATATTTTATTAAGGTGTGTTTGTTTTGTAGATGCACCAGGACATTACGGATCCTACTTTTCTGACGACGCTTTTATTGCCCTCCCGAGACATATGTTCCCCAGGAGGTAAGAAGGCTGAGGCTTCATCTACACACATTCTAAATGTAAATAGATTTTTAAGAGGGAAATGTTAACATGGTTGTTGAGACATTACAAAGTGTCATTCTTTCAGTCGACCAGATGCACCTGAAACGATCGAGTTTGAGATTCGTAGCACGTCTTCAGATGGTGTGATTCTGTGGCAGGGAATGGTGAGTCTTTTGCACATATATCTCATTAGCAATATATTCTCTTACATTCTGAAATTCCAAATAGAAGCATATGGAGAAGCTGAGTTACCTGGATTTAAAACATCCTTTACATCTAATCATAAATCACTATTTTCTTGCCTCTCTACTGGCTGCATTACCCAAAGCCTTGTTATGGCCATTTTTATACAATGTGCTTCACTAAACAGTATAAATAAACGTCTGTAAAGTAAATGCTTCATGCAATGCGTAAAATAGCTTGTTTATCCTTGATTTAGTCCATGTTTGGCCTGCATCGCAGTAAGTAACCTGTAAGCTATGGATCCACTAGATATGTTATGCAATGACATCTGAAGGTCATGTGGTATGGGTGGGCTCATAGCACTGCCGACCCAAAATGCATGGTGCATTATCCTTAAAGGAAATTTTACGCTGCATCCTGTGCATGTTATTGTCATAGCTTCTTGTGTGTAGAACCAGAGAGCATTACTGGCTTCTCCCGGGTTTGTCCCATGCAGTTCTTATGACCACATCTGCATGTTGATAAACCTGTAACCTCCATATTCACTCTACACTTTTTTCTTCAGGCCACCTACCACTCAGAGCATGAACTGCATGATACTAACCAGGTATATATATATATATATATATGTATATGTCTATGACTGGGTCACCGCAGAATGTAACTAGAATCCTCCTCCATCCAGACAAATGGATTAGATACACGTTCCATAGTCTATATACACAATTCTGATTGCTGGGCTGACTAATGAGATGGAACCAGACGGAGCTCCCGCTACTCACAGCGCATTGTGATCGTACACGCTATAGGATCTGTAAGCAGAACACATTTAGCATTCTGTACGCTCCCGTAAGTGAAGTGCTGCATGAAATATACTACGTGCCTACGGGAAGCAACCAAGATGAATGAGTGGGTCATCGACTCACATTATTCCAGAAATACTCAGGGTACACTGTTCACTTTAATATCCACCTTTACACTGTGCATGATATATGCCTACATGTAGCTTTTTTGTGACTTTGTAAATCTGTTTCAGTTAAGCTGAAGAGTCTTCTCTGCTTCTTAAACTTTCTTTTCCAGGAAGAGAATGATCAAGGCAGGGGAAAAGATTTTATCAGCCTTGGGCTGAAAGATGGGCACCTTCTATTCAGGTGAATGGTGATGAAGCAGCTAATGCTGGATTCATGCTGAATACAGTATGATGCAATGAGATTCACATGTATAAATGTAATCTTGTATTCTCCCATCTGTAACAGTTACCAGCTGGGTAGCGGAGAAGCAAACATTTTGTCTGAGGATCCAGTAAATGATGGAGAATGGCATAAGATTGTCGCTGTCCGGTAAGAAATAAAATTATTTTAAAGTATTGTCAGTGATGCTTAAAAATGATAATCCAGAATATAAAGATTGATTGCATCTGTATATCTAGCACATGCTGAAATGCACCATTGTGTCAGCCTGCATATAATGTCATAGCTGTATATGGTATAAACATCAGAGAAATGGCAGCGGGGCGGTTGCGTTACCCTCCCTTACTGCTGAAGGAGTGTCGGTTCTCCAGAATTCCAGCTCTTATCTTAGTAAGTAAGGCTACAAGTACCAGACTGAACTCACACCATCTCTGTATTTTTTCTAATGGTACTGTGTTTGTTGGCAGTGAAGGGAAATCGGGCAGCATCCAGATTGATGGTGAAGATCTAGTCTCCGGCAGCTCACCTGGCAAAAATATAATGGTGAACACCAAAGGCAGCGTCTACATAGGTATGATTCTTAAAATGCAGACATAGCTTCCAGCGATTGTCCAGACAGATCTCTCGGAAGCATTTGATTTAGTTTGCTGTGCACGGAGAAGGATATATCACCACTGAACACGGCCTAACTGTGAATGGGGAAAACAAATCATAACAAATAAGAATGGCCACTAGGCGGGGCCAACGCTTCACCTATACAAGTCATATATATATATATATATATATATATATATATATATATATTTATTTATTTATTTAAGTGGCTGCAGGAACTGCCGGCACATGGGCCCGATAGTAAATGCTTTCCTGCCTGGATAGGCTGCCAAGAACAGGAAAGCGTTCCAACTCAGCTGACTGGAAAAGTGTAAAACCACCCTCTTTTGGAAACAAAAGCCTAAAAGCCAGCTAAAGAATAAAGCCTTTTGGGTCAGTAGGACCGTTCCCACCCTGTAAGGGAGGACGATAATCTCTTTGTGCGAGCCGGAGAGAGAGGAGCGGAAAGGGTTTTATTTTTTCCTTCCTCTACATAGAACCCACTTGTCCTGCGCTGACTGGCTGGAAGAGAACGCATTTCATGCGATTCATGTGAAAAATGCTGCCACCTACTGGTTAGATTGGGCGGCTGTTTGGGATCTGACCGCGTATTTTTAATTTGTTTCCATTTTCCCACACTTTTATTATTTGTTGCTTCAGGCGGAGCACCTAATGTGAAGATTCTGACCGGAGGAAAGTTCTCATCTGGAATTACCGGCTGCATCAAAAACATTGTGCTTCTGAATGCCAGACCGTCTCAGCAACCGCTGCAGCCAATTGACTTGAAGCATCACGCGGAGACGGGGCAGAACACCCGAGAGTGTCCTTCATAGGCTGGGGCCGTTAACTCACCAGCATCTCCAAAGCAATCCAGAGACTTTGTTTTTTAAAAGAGAGAGACGCTGATAAAAAGGAGAACAATTGTAAATGGTGCTTTTGCTGCTACCAAATATGAGAGGGTGGCGATAGGTTTTGGATTGTGCATTTCTGTATTACTCAAGCAGGTCTCTTCCTTTTTAGTTATTTTTTTACCGTCTTCCTATTTTCATGTGTATTATTGCTGGATGAAGGACTAGTGTCTGTTTTTGATCCAGTTGCTTTTGAGTCCCCCCTCACTAACATAATGAACAAAAAGAAAACAACATGCAGACCACAATGTATAAATGTAATTACCTCCCAGTTCAGAGACGAAGACATTGAAGACTGATCATTTCGTGTTTGGTTTCATGATGTTTGTATAATGTTTATTTCCAAGTGCCCAGCTCTCACAACGTACGTTCTGCTTTGTGAAGCTGACAAGAGGAGTCTGCGTAATATTGCGGATAATCGTGTAGGATTCTGCCTCGGGTGCTCCCTGGGAAGACGGGATGAAAGTACCCATCGGTCTCCCTCCGGAGGCGATTCGGAGATGTTTTCACCCGCTTTTGTAAGGGAGTAGAACTATTGTTTTCCTGTTTAGTTTTTTTTTTTTTTATGAGGGTAGTAAATATTTTTTTATTACATCTCGAGTTTAGTTCCATGATCCTGAGTGCCATCATCTCTTTCATGGAATATTTTTTATAGTATTTATGTTTAAACCATATTTAGCAAACACCCCACTAACTTTACTATACGAAAAAACGGAAAGGTGCCAAATCTCTAAAGGTCAAATTCTCCAATAAAATCATTCCTTAACACCTGTCTGGTCATTCCCAGTGGGATAAATTCTATAGCTTTAGTTAAAAGGAAAACCCATATTTCCTATAAGTTACAATCATCAATAAGTTAACTCGGAAAAAAAACGAAATGCGTGCAAATGAAGCATAATTTTCATTCTAATCGTTTTTAAGAATGAATACAATATCCTGCTGTGGAATAAACTAAAGATTCCTCAGCATTTAGAATAAATAAGAATCCATTAAAGGATGCCTGTTAGTTACCCCGCTAAGACGGCAATGTCAACCCTTAAGTTTACCTCACAAAAATTTCTCACCAACCCAAAAAAATCCTCACATCAACAATTAGCAGTCCCGAGCGCGAATGTGCTTTATAGAACCCGGCCTAAGAGCAAACGCACCTTTTTAGGCTTCGTGAAAAGTGGGAGTAGTTGAGGCTCTCGGGACGTGGCAGGAACCAGCCCTGTGTGAGCCGTGACCGTTACTTTGCGGAAGATCCTCATATTTTTTTATTGTTAGAAAGAAGTAAAGCACTTACCAGACTTGCTTTTCAAGGTCTGGATAAAGAATATAAAATGACTACTGCATAAAGCCCTGGAACCGGAGCAGACTCAAATATTCCCTGCATGCACTGGTGTCTAAACAAAAGAGCAGGCTGTAGGTTAGGACATCAGCAGAAAAAATGCTCAAAAAGTCACTCGTTTATAGATCTAGACAAAGGCGCTGCCGGGGGCTTCTACAAGCGCACACCAACAGAGCCCCTATTCCTGTTTGCAGTAGCAAGGTGCCTTAGCCACACTCAATCCACAGGTTCTCCCGGTGCTATAAGTAAAAACGCAGCTAAAGTCCACAATACAAACGGTGCTAAATACACAGAATACACGCAGCGCACGGAATGACAATAACACATGGCTCATGGGAACGTAACACAATTGGAAACGGTATTTGTTTTAATGTAAAATGATACATGCAGGCAACAGCTTGAGATCCATACTAAGTATAAAGTGGCCGCAGCCGTCATTGTAAGGCGTTCGTCGTTGGACTGCAGGCCTTTGTTTGCAGTAGGCGTCTGTTTAGGATCCGCGTCGCGGCGTATGATAATCCAGTGTTACGTCCAGCAGAGACGGGCCAGCAGCGTACGTCAGATTACATTCTGCTGCCCCTTCTCTCGCTGTCACACCACGATGGTGCTACTTTAGATTCTTCACAAGGAAGAACTCTTGCCTATTTCTTGCCTTTTCGTAGATGCGCAAACGCTTGTTCACGTTAATGGTTTGTTTTACACTGACACTAAAATCACAGGCCTTGCAGAACGTCTGAGCACCAAATGTTGTCTTTTTTGTTACTTCCAAAAGCATCGTATTACCTCAGTGCATCAAGCTTTTATAACTAACCAATAAACCTGATCTTGGAACATGTCGATCGCCGTCTCTGTTGTGTTAAGTTTGCAAACTTTAATCTTGCAAAAGAATGAAAGAACAAGCTTTTTTTGCAGCGTATGTACGTGATTTGCATGATTGTTTTATGAATGGCAGTATTTAACAAAGCAATTGTGCAGAACGGCAAAATAAATATAAAGGAGAGCTGGCTGGAAGCATCACAGCATGAAAAGTCTAAACGGATTAGTGACACCTTCAAGTCTTTGCACTTGGTGGGTAAGCAACTCCTTGAAGAGTCTTGCCAGTGAGGTAGAACTTAATACCCAACCTGAAAAGCAAATCTAATTTCACACAACGAGCAGGTCAGGTATGTCGTCGTTCTCCGCACGCTTTTTGGCAGCGTCACGCTGATGTGTGAGGAATCCTATTCGGGGACCTTCTTGCGCCTATGCATTGAGGACCGGACTCATAGGATGCATGGATAGTAACATCAGACAGGCACCATAGCCGTTGTGTCCTGGGGGGTCACCTTGCCCGGACGGGTCTTGTCCTTCAAAACACAGCTACGCATGCAGAGGTGGCAGGCGGCGCAGAATGAGTTGCAGCATGGAAGGAACCTACAAACACTGCTTCTCCAGATGAACCAACCTGGTGACCAGCAGCACCAAAACAGGATGGCCACTCCTACCACGAGCCCCAGAATAACGTACAGGTAGAGGAGTGAGGTGTATGACCTTCTGTCTGGCAGGACAAAATAAAGGCATCATGCAACGGAGTAAGGCAGTGTTATCAGCCCCTTGCCTGGGACTCAAACTGTCAGAAACATTGTGGAGGCGAAGGTCTGTAATGTTAGGAAGTGACAAGCTGTGTCATCCAGCTACATCAATCATGCAATGTTTAGCTAACACAAGCGGTACTCCCATGCCTTACAGGTGTTACAGTGACACTAACTCTCCTAAGAACGCAGATCTTTTTGGAACATCATTTAAAACATGTCAATCTATGTCTTATGTCTTCTTCTGACTTTGCTGGATTATAAGCAAGCAGACAGATAGAAGGTAGTCTATTTACCTGCAGTCGGTCCGTGATGGTGGCCGCTGTCCGCACCATGCGGCTTGTGCTTCCCTGCACCCCCACAGCTCTGGTTTAATGATGCTGCCTCTAGCAGCGCTGAAGTTGCAGTTTGGGTGCTTAATATTTCTCCGGGAATTCCGGTCCCCATCAAACCTAACCAAGGAAAAAAACCCATTAATGTTGATACGTTGTTTTGTTTTATTTCGAGAAAACATGAAGATGTCCTGTTCATTTAGTAATTAATTACATCCACATCACGGCCCCCATACACCTCTCAAGCTGCTCCCACACCGATTGCCAAAAAACAAGCTCTGAAGACTGATTAACTTGGAGAACCTCATTCCAAAAGATAGAGTTAAGTATTGTTAATCTAGTCAAGCTATCTCCTTTCAGCTCAGGTAAGCCACTAAAAAAAAACCTCCAAACCAACCCCTCCATCAAATCTATAGAACCCTTGTAAAACACGCATGTAGCCGGCTTGCATACACCATGCCTGTCGTATGGCCTGCAGAACAGGGAAGTAAAGCCTCTATCGGACGTGACATCTCCGCCTGGCATACCTCTGCTCTTCCCTGCTCTTCCGTCAGCAGATAAGGGCATGCAGTTCGCAGGGGGCCTGCCGGACTGATCACTCCCATCACCACAATTATCTATGTTCTTGGAGTCGCACACCAAGCTGGAGGGGATGCATTTACCATTCTGACAGTGGAAGTATGGCTCTGAGCTGCATTCAGAGACGTTCAGACCTGAAGATTAAAACAATACGTTACACCAAATAAGTCACAGAACGGGTTTGCTCCTTTCTAGAATACTTCTTTTTTTGCTAAAAAGTTAAAAAATGCACAGCATCAGCACAACCGAGAATGTAAACCTTAGAATAGCCCCAGGTGAGTGGCAGGAACAGCATTTTATTAACAGCTAAATACATTTTATTTTAGTCAGTGGCTGCACAGGATTAAAATGTCTAAGAAGATGAAAAGCAATCATATAGATTGTCAAACATAGTAATGGTTCAGTAAGTACTAAATCTAGCGATGATCCAAATATTCGTATTATATCAAAAGTACTCAAATCATCCGCTATAAGAGGAAACAGTAGGTCTGGACAGTTTGCACGAATAAATCACAAATCATGTCGGAGATCTGACAAAACGTACCTTTTCAAACTTGTTTGCACTTACCTATTCTGAAAGAAGTGAAATCACCAACAAAATCCACTCTGGGTTGCTGGCCTCTGGTGACCAGGCGTAACGTCAGATAATTGCCAGTGGACAGAACCGGCCGGGGGATTGTCTTTCCGCAAAGAGGAGTCCCTAAAGGTTCTGAACTCAGGTCCTTGCCATCATAAAACTGGACGTAGGAGCCGGCATTGCAGGGGTCATGGACCGTTCCCGGGCCCTTGGTGGTGTCAGCATGTTGTGCACCGTTTGCCCCTGGTCCAGGTGTGGGACTATTTGACATGCGCAGCAGGCTGTAGACCAAGAAGAAACGGAACTGGAACTGAACTTTGTCCTTCGATGCAGAAGCTTGCATGGTCAGTCGGCAGTCCGTGCCCATGGTGACAAAATAGTATTTCCTGGACTCCCCGTGTGAATTTACAATCATTCCGTCTCCTTTAATTGTTTGGCCACAAAAGTCTACCAGGTTCACTGTGTGAGTCAAACAAATAAACCACATGATATAAAAGACAATATATAATAGAAAGAGTAAAGAACGCAACATCAAGTGAAAACTAAGATAAGGACAGTTACACAAACGCTTCAAACGTGAACGACTCCCCACGAGGAATTCAAATGTCCAAACCTACAAGCGGTGCATGCGCGGCTGGAGCGGAAATTATATATATATATAATTATACATACTGAAAGGAGAGAGAGGGGAAACCAAAAAGCGTCCTGTGGTGTGTGCAGTTTGTAAATGAATCCATAGTGTGTGTCCGTCACAGGATAAGGAGAGAGAAATGGAAACGTTTATTTCCAGCACCCTACAGGTTTATTTTTTGGATTGAAGACCTAACGGTCGTGGAGAAAATAAAAGGCACCCCCAGTTTTGGCAGAGCACATCACCACGGTAACTTGATTTACCGCCATCAAACATTTACTGCCTTGGTGTCCACGGGAGATGCCTCCTGGAATCTGCGCATGCTGTGAGAATTGGGGGTAGTTCAATCTCACCTCGAACCAACAAAGTGACGTCATGACAAAGAAAAGATAAGAAAACAAAAGTCGAGGAGAGAATCAGAGACGACTATTATTCCTAATAACTGTTATTCCTGTAAAAATCACACTTTGCTGCGCTGTAACAAACCAATGTGACAAAACGTGGCGAATCAATGACTGGAGATCGTATTCAATGTGGTTACGATGGAGATATGACCTCGTAAAAGGCCTTATCTGCCCTCACACACGCTGCCGTATCGCAAAGACCCAGACCTGGCTTATACCAACGATGAATCGAGATCGTTTATTGTAAAGGTGATTCACAAAGAAACACGTGGGTTCCGCTGTACGCCCTACCAGGGCCCGAGGCGAGCGCGCCCAAACAAGCGAGCCAAACTCCGCTATCTATGGGCCGCGCTGCAAAGAGCTGATCTGCGGGTGGTGTGGGCTCCGGGACAGTTGGGCAATGATTTATCTGAATATTCAAAGATGAGACACCCTGCGCGGTACAGGCAATCCGCGTATGTACAAACATACTGCCGCCATATTTAAACCTGATCTTGCCTGGGACACGCATCATGTGGAGCAGCATTTCTCAATCCCTATGTCTCTGAAACACGACTGATATCATCTGCTTCCACATACTGGGAACCAACCTGGGAGAGGTCCCTCTGCGATCCGCCGCACCGCGGTGGTGTGTGACCGTATCCGTGGAGCACGAACGTCTCCTATAACCAACTATCCCTATTTACCTCAAAACGGCAACAAGAAAACTAAACAGCAAAAGCGTTTATGGAGATCTAAAGAGCGAAGCTGCTGCATTACAGAGTAAACTTCCAGATCTAGTAACACAGAAACACAATAAAAACACCCAAAAAAGTGCTATACATTCGACACAACGCACAGTAACATTTCAAGAATATTTTTTCTTTTAACGTGAAGGAACAGATGTCCCCTGCGGCGCAGTAACAGGCGACTGGAAGAACGTCTATCTGCCCCGTTACCTACCTGTTCCTATGGGGGACGCCACTTGCATCATAAAACTCAGCAGAACAAATAATTGTGACAGCAGCTGTAAAGTCTTCGTGTTGTCGGGAGCCATCTTCACATTCCTCTTAAGCGTCAGAGACTCCGAAGCGAAGGGTGCGGAGAGCGCTCTCGAAGCATGCAACAGCTGTGGTCCGGGGCAAGTATCTGCCCCACGGTTACAACCAGGGTGATCGCTGAGGACACCAGCGCTGGATTGTTATTCACAAAGCTTTTCTCTTTGTGAGTGCGGCGGACCCTTAAGCATTGTCTAACCCCCTTTTATGGTCTGGAATTGTGATTCCATGTAGCCATGGAAACGATGGGAGTTTAATGGAGGGATGGAGAGGAGGGGGTAATAAACACTTTTCCATCCTACTGGGCATTACGGACACGCAGGTGGCAGTGCCGTGTCTCATGACTGGTGGACGGCCTCTACTGTAGCTTCAGCACTGCAACCAGCTTTAAAAGTTCTGCCCTTAATAAAATGTGTCTATTCATAACTCTCAGGCAGCAAAAGTGATACGGAAGCACGTACATGCGCAACGCAGAGCGGATGTCTGCCTTCGTTACACTATTTCATAGCATGGAAGGCCACTGAATATCACCTTATAAATTCACATAAAATAAACATAATATAATGGAAGACCACTGAATATCACCTTATAAATTCACATAAAATAAACACATAATATAATGGAAGGCCACTGAATATCATCTTATAAATTCACATAAAATAAACACATAATATAACGGAAGGCCACTGAATATCACCTTATAAATTCACATAAAATAAACATAATATAATGGAAGGCCACTGAATATCATCTTATAAATTCACATAAAATAAACACATAATATAATGGAAGGCCACTGAATATCACCTTATAAATTCACATAAAATAAACACATAATATAATGGAAGGCCACTGAATATCACCTTATAAATTCACATAAAATAAACACATAATATAATGGAAGGCCACTGAATATCACCTTATAAATTCACATAAAATAAACACATAATATAATGGAAGACCACTGAATATCATCTTATAAATTCACATAAAATAAACACATAATATAATGGAAGGCCACTGAATATCCATCTTATAAATTCACATAAAATAAACATATAATATAACGGAAGGCCACTGAATATCACCTTATAAATTCACATAAAATAAACACATAATATAATGGAAGGCCACTGAATATCCATCTTATAAATTCACATAAAATAAACGCATAATATAATGGAAGGCCACTGAATATCACCTTATAAATTCACATAAAATAAACACATAATATAACGGAAGGCCACTGAATATCATCTTATAAATTCACATAAAATAAACACATAATATAACGGAAGGCCACTGAATATCCATCTTATAAATTCACATAAAATAAACGCATAATATAATGGAAGGCCACTGAATATCATCTTATAAATTCACATAAAATAAACGCATAATATAATGGAAGACCACTGAATATCCATCTTATAAATTCACATAAAATAAACACATAATATAACGGAAGGCCACTGAATATCATCTTATAAATTCACATAAAATAAACACATAATATAACGGAAGATCACTGAATATCACCTTATAAATTCACATAAAATAAACACATAATATAATGGAAGACCACTGAATATCCATCTTATAAATTCACATAAAATAAACACATAATATAATGGAAGGCCACTGAATATCCATCTTATAAATTCACATAAAATAAACGCATAATATAATGGAAGGCCACTGAATATCATCTTATAAATTCACATAAAATAAACGCATAATATAATGGAAGACCACTGAATATCACCTTATAAATTCACATAAAATAAACGCATAATATAATGGAAGACCACTAAATATCACCTTATAAATTCACATAAAATAAACACATAATATAATGGAAGACCACAGAATATCCATCTTATAAATTCACATAAAATAAACACATAATATAACGGAAGATCACTGAATATCACCTTATAAATTCACATAAAATAAACACATAATATAATGGAAGGCCACTGAATATCCATCTTATAAATTCACATAAAATAAACGCATAATATAATGGAAGGCCACTGAATATCACCTTATAAATTCACATAAAATAAACACATAATATAATGGAAGGCCACTGAATATCACCTTATAAATTCACATAAAATAAACACATAATATAACGGAAGGCCACTGAATATCATCTTATAAATTCACATAAAATAAACGCATAATATAACGGAAGGCCACTGAATATCATCTTATAAATTCACATAAAATAAACGCATAATATAATGGAAGGCCACTGAATATCACCTTATAAATTCACATAAAATAAACACATAATATAATGGAAGACCACTGAATATCCATCTTATAAATTCACATAAAATAAACACATAATATAACGGAAGATCACTGAATATCACCTTATAAATTCACATAAAATAAACACATAATATAATGGAAGGCCACTGAATATCACCTTATAAATTCACATAAAATAAACACATAATATAATGGAAGACCACTGAATATCATCTTATAAATTCACATAAAATAAACGCATAATATAATGGAAGATCACTGAATATCCACCTTATAAATTCACATAATATAAACACATAATATAATGGAAGGCCACTGAATATCCACCTTATAAATTCACATAAAATAAACACATAATATAACGGAAGGCCACTGAATATCCATCTTATAAATTCACATAAAATAAACATAATGGAAGGCCACTGAATATCCATCTTATAAATTCACATAAAATAAACATAATATAATGGAAGACCACTGAATATCACCTTATAAATTCACATAAAATAAACACATAATATAATGGAAGGCCACTGAATATCACCTTATAAATTCACATAAAATAAACACATAATATAATGGAAGGCCACTGAATATCCACCTTATAAATTCACATAAAATAAACACATAATATAATGGAAGACCACTGAATATCACCTTATAAATTCACATAAAATAAACACATAATATAACGGAAGACCACTGAATATCACCTTATAAATTCACATAAAATAAACGCATAATATAATGGAAGACCACTGAATATCACCTTATAAATTCACATAAAATAAACGCATAATATAATGGAAGGCCACTGAATATCATCTTATAAATTCACATAAAATAAACGCATAATATAACGGAAGACCACTGAATATCACCTTATAAATTCACATAAAATAAACACATAATATAACGGAAGACCACTGAATATCACCTTATAAATTCACATAAAATAAACATAATATAATGGAAGACCACTGAATATCCATCTTATAAATTCACATAAAATAAACACATAATATAACGGAAGACCACTGAATATCATCTTATAAATTCACATAAAATAAACACATAATATAACGGAAGGCCATTGAATATCCACCTTATAAATTCACATAAAATAAACGCATAATATAATGGAAGACCACGGAATATCATCTTATAAATTCACATAAAATAAACACATAATATAATGGAAGGCCACTGAATATCACCTTATAAATTCACATGAAATAAACACATAATATAACGGAAGGCCACTGAATATCATCTTATAAATTCACATAAAATAAACACATAATATAATGGAAGGCCACTGAATATCATCTTATAAATTCACATAAAATAAACGCATAATATAAAGGAAGGCCACTGAATATCATCTTATAAATTCACATAAAATAAACACATAATATAATGGAAGGCCACTGAATATCACCTTATAAATTCACATAAAATAAACACATAATATAACGGAAGACCACTGAATATCATCTTATAAATTCACATAAAATAAACACATAATATAACGGAAGACCACTGAATATCCACCTTATAAATTCACATAAAATAAACACATAATATAATGGAAGACCACTGAATATCATCTTATAAATTCACATAAAATAAACACATAATATAATGGAAGGCCACTGAATATCCACCTTATAAATTCACATAAAATAAACACATAATATAACGGAAGGCCACTGAATATCCACCATATAAATTCACATAAAATAAACGCATAATATAATGGAAGGCCACTGAATATCACCTTATAAATTCACATAAAATAAACGCATAATATAATGGAAGGCCACTGAATATCATCTTATAAATTCACATAAAATAAACACATAATATAATGGAAGACCACTGAATGTCATCTTATAAATTCACATAAAATAAACACATAATATAACGGAAGGCCATTGAATATCATCTTATAAATTCACATAAAATAAACACATAATATAATGGAAGACCACTGAATATCATCTTATAAATTCACATAAAATAAACACATAATATAATGGAAGGCCACTGAATATCATCTTATAAATTCACATAAAATAAACACATAATATAATGGAAGGCCACTGAATATCCACCTTATAAATTCACATAAAATAAACGCATAATATAATGGAAGGCCACTGAATATCATCTTATAAATTCACATAAAATAAACACATAATATAACGGAAGGCCACTGAATATCATCTTATAAATTCACATAAAATAAACACATAATATAATGGAAGATCACTGAATATCCATCTTATAAATTCACATAAAATAAACACATAATATAATGGAAGACCACTGAATATCCATCTTATAAATTCACATAAAATAAACATAATATAATGGAAGACCACTGAATATCCATCTTATAAATTCACATAAAATAAACACATAATATAATGGAAGACCACTGAATATCCATCTTATAAATTCACATAAAATAAACACATAATATAATGGAAGACCACTGAATATCCATCTTATAAATTCACATAAAATAAACATAATATAATGGAAGACCACTGAATATCCATCTTATAAATTCACATAAAATAAACACATAATATAATGGAAGACCACTGAATATCCACCTTATAAATTCACATGAAATAAACACATAATATAATGGAAGACCACTAAATATCACCTTATAAATTCACATAAAATAAACACATAATATAATGGAAGGCCACTGAATATCATCTTATAAATTCACATAAAATAAACACATAATATAATGGAAGACCACTGAATATCCATCTTATAAATTCACATAAAATAAACGCATAATATAATGGAAGGCCACTGAATATCATCTTATAAATTCACATAAAATAAACACATAATATAATGGAAGACCACTGAATATCACCTTATAAATTCACATAAAATAAACACATAATATAACGGAAGACCACTGAATATCATCTTATAAATTCACATAAAATAAACATAATATAACGGAAGGCCACTGAATATCATCTTATAAATTCACATAAAATAAACATAATATAATGGAAGACCACTGAATATCATCTTATAAATTCACATAAAATAAACGCATAATATAATGGAAGACCACTGAATATCATCTTATAAATTCACATGAAATAAACACATAATCTAATGGAAGGCCACTGAATATCCATCTTATAAATTCACATAAAATAAACACATAATATAATGGAAGATCACTGAATATCCACCTTATAAATTCACATAATATAAACACATAATATAATGGAAGGCCACTGAATATCCACCTTATAAATTCACATAAAATAAACGCATTATATAATGGAAGGCCACTGAATATCACCTTATAAATTCACATAAAATAAACACATAATATAATGGAAGACCACTGAATATCATCTTATAAATTCACATAAAATAAACACATAATATAATGGAAGACCACTGAATATCCACCTTATAAATTCACATAAAATAAACGCATAATATAATGGAAGACCACTGAATATCCATCTTATAAATTCACATAAAATAAACGCATAATATAATGGAAGACCACTAAATATCACCTTATAAATTAACATAAAATAAACGCATAATATAATGGAAGGCCACTGAATATCACCTTATAAATTCACATAAAATAAACGCATAATATAATGGAAGGCCACTGAATATCCACCTTATAAATTCACATAAAATAAACACATAATATAATGGAAGGCCACTGAATATCATCTTATAAATTCACATAAAATAAACGCATAATATAATGGAAGACCACTGAATATCACCTTATAAATTCACATAAAATAAACACATAATATAACAGAAGACCACAGAATATCACCTTATAAATTCACATGAAATAAACACATAATATAATGGAAGGCCATTGAATATCATCTTATAAATTCACATAAAATAAACGCATAATATAATGGAAGACCACTGAATATCATCTTATAAATTCACATAAAATAAACGCATAATATAATGGAAGACCACTGAATATCATCTTATAAATTCACATAAAATAAACGCATAATATAATGGAAGGCCACTGAATATCATCTTATAAATTCACATAAAATAAACACATAATATAATGGAAGGCCACTGAATATCACCTTATAAATTCACATAAAATAAACACATAATATAACGGAAGACCACTGAATATCACCTTATAAATTCACATAAAATAAACGCATAATATAATGGAAGACCACAGAATATCCACCTTTATAAATTCACATAAAATAAACATAATATAATGGAAGGCCATTGAATATCATCTTATAAATTCACATAAAATAAACACATAATATAACGGAAGGCCACTGAATATCACCTTATAAATTCACATAAAATAAACATAATATAATGGAAGACCACTGAATATCACCTTATAAATTCACATGAAATAAACACATAATATAATGGAAGACCACTGAATATCCATCTTATAAATTCACATAAAATAAACATAATGGAAGGCCACTGAATATCATCTTATAAATTCACATAAAATAAAAACATAATATAACGGAAGACCACTGAATATCCATCTTATAAATTCACATAAAATAAACACATAATATAATGGAAGGCCATTGAATATCCACCTTATAAATTCACATGAAATAAACACATAATATAATAGAAGACCACTGAATATCCATCTTATAAATTCACATAAAATAAACACATAATATAATGGAAGACCACTGAATATCCATCTTATAAATTCACATAAAATAAACGCATAATATAATGGAAGACCACTGAATATCCATCTTATAAATTCACATAAAATAAACGCATAATATAATGGAAGGCCACTGAATATCCATCTTATAAATTCACATAAAATAAACACATAATATAATGGAAGGCCACTGAATATCACCTTATAAATTCACATAAAATAAACACATAATATAATGGAAGATCACTGAATATCCACCTTATAAATTCACATAAAATAAACGCATAATATAATGGAAGACCACTGAATATCACCTTATAAATTCACATAAAATAAACGCATAATATAATGGAAGGCCATTGAATATCCACCTTATAAATTCACATGAAATAAACACATAATATAACGGAAGGCCACTGAATATCCATCTTATAAATTCACATAAAATAAACACATAATATAACGGAAGGCCACTGAATATCATCTTATAAATTCACATAAAATAAACGCATAATATAATGGAAGACCACTGAATATCACCTTATAAATTCACATAAAATAAACGCATAATATAATGGAAGGCCACTGAATATCACCTTATAAATTCACATAAAATAAACACATAATATAACGGAAGGCCACTGAATATCATCTTATAAATTCACATAAAATAAACGCATAATATAATGGAAGACCACTGAATATCACCTTATAAATTCACATAAAATAAACACATAATATAATGGAAGGCCACTGAATATCACCTTATAAATTCACATAAAATAAACGCATAATATAATGGAAGGCCACTGAATATCATCTTATAAATTCACATAAAATAAACACATAATATAATGGAAGGCCACTGAATATCACCTTATAAATTCACATAAAATAAACACATAATATAACGGAAGGCCACTGAATATCACCTTATAAATTCACATAAAATAAACGCATAATATAACGGAAGGCCACTGGTGCAACCTGAAGTGTAGAAGCCCCCTGAGCTCCGTGCGCTGCCCTTCCTGCGACACATACACTACGGTTACAATATACATTCAACATAGAAGTGATTCTGGTGCAAAGTTTTACCGTCGATTTCATTGGTTGCCATGGAGACAAGACTTTTCATAATTTGCCCCAGAAGCGTTTTGCTTACCGCTCTGAAACGCGCGGCGGATTCTCGCACGCTCCGCATCTCCCTTCTGCTGAGCTGGGGCCATGTTGCCGGAGGTCACCAAATGGTTAACACCTGTGAAAAGCCCCTGCAGGCTCCCTGGGGTGAGCAGCCCTCGGGGGCCAGGAGTCCTATTCACACCATTATGGGTCACTGAAAAGGATTAACACCTCAAGGTTTGGGGTAGATAATCCCCCCTCAGTGTATGTAATGGGGGTACTGTTACCGCAGGGTTGGGATAGATAATCTCCCCTCAATGTAAATTATGAGGGTACTTTTACCTCAGGGTTGGGGTAGATAATCCCCCCTCAGTGTATGTAATGGGGGTACTGTTACCGCAGGGTTGGGACAGATAATCTCCCCTCAATGTAAATTATGAGGGTACTGTTACCTCAGGGTTGCGGTAGATAATCCCCCCTCATTGTAAATTATGGTGGTACTGTTACCTCAGGGTTGGGGTAGATAATCTCCCCTCGGTTTATGTTACGGGGGTAATTTTACTTGAGGGTTGGTGTAGATAATCTCCCCTCAGTGTATGTTATGGGGGTACTGTTGCATCAGGGCTGGGGTAGATAATCTCCCCTCGGTTTATGTTACGGGGTAATTTTACCTCAGGGTTGGTGTAGATAATGTCCCCTCAGTGTATGTTATGGGGGTACTGTTACCTCAGGGTTGGGGTAGATAATCTCCCCTCGGTTTATGTTACGGGGTAATTTTACCTGAGGGTTGGTGTAGATAATCTCCCTTCAGTGTATGTTATGGGGGTACTGTTACCTCAGGGTTGGGGTAGATAATCTCCCCTCGGTTTATGTTACGGGGTAATTTTACCTCAGGGTTGGGGTAGATAATCTCCCCTCAGTGTATGTTATGGGGGTACTGTTACCTCAGGGCTGGGGTAGATAATCTCCCCTCAGTGTAAATTATGGGGGCAAAATTACCGCAGAGTTGGGGTAGATAATCTCCCCTCAGTGTAATTTATTGGTGTGCTGTTACCGCAGGGTTGGAGTAGATAATTTCCCCTCAGTGTAAATCATTGCGGTACCGTTACCTCAGCATTAGGGTAGATAACCTCCCCTCAGTATAAACTATAGGGGTATTGTTCTTCCTGCGGTGGGGTCAGTAATCTTCGTTGAGTCCAGTTTGCGCAGGTACCTTTGCCCCCTCAGTGCACGCACAGCGGGATAGACAGACGACTAAACACTGCCACAGATTTCCACTCACGGGTGGGCGGGACTGCATAGAACCCGCGCTGGCGTCTCATTGGCCGGATTTTCCGTGACATCATGACGAATACGTGCTGCGGTGACAGTTAAGCGTCAGCAGCGACAGGAGCTTGCGGCCTAGCTTCCGATAGACTCCCCGGCCTTTCCCGATAGGGTACCGCCTGCCCGTTTTCGAAGCGCTGTAGCTTCCGGCTTCTTCTGTCACACCGGGTCCCCGACATTATGGCGCCGCGACTCCAGCTGGAGAAAGCTGCCTGGCGGTGGGCGGACACAGTGAGACCCGAAGACGTGGGGCAGGAGCACATCGAAACGGCTTACCGGGTCCGCCTGGAGCCCTGCGTCCGGGGCGTGTGCAGGTACCAAGTCTCAGAACCCAGCATTGGGCTGCTATCTGCAGGGAATAAAAGTACAGGCCCTGCGAAGCAGAAAGGCGGGCGCAGCCGAGAGCGCCGGAGATATCGTCCGCTAGACCTGCTCCAAGTACCAAAATCACGTGTGGGCAGAGCCACGGCTTCATTTAGTATTTTAAGCCTGTCCTGGGGGGTCTTGTGCTCTACATGCTGTATAGGATCCCTCAGTGACTTAATCACCTCTGTGCTGCGTCCAGCGGTGTAACGCCGGCGCGGGGAGGTGGGGAGCGGTGTAACGCCGGCGCGGGGAGGTGGGGAGCGGTGTAACGCCGGCGCGGGGAGGTAGGGAGCGGTGTAACGCCGGCGTGGGGACGTGGGGAGCGGTGTAACGCCGGCGCGGGGAGGTGGTTATAACGCCGGCGCGGGGAGGTGGGGGAGCGGTGTAACGCCGGCGCGGGGAGGTGGGGGAGCGGTGTAACGCTGGCGTGGGGAGCGGTGTAACGCCGGCGCGGGGAGGTGGGGAGCGGTGTAACGCCGGCGCGGGGAGGTGGGGGGGCGGTGTAACGCCGGCGCGGGGAGGTGGGGGGGCGGTGTAACGCCGGCGCGGGGAGGTGGGGGAGCGGTGTAACGCCGGCGCGGGGAGGTGGGGGAGCGGTGTAACGCCGGCGCGGGGAGGTGGGGGAGCGGTGTAATGCCGGCGTGGGGAGCGGTGTAACGCCGGCGCGGGGAGGTGGGTGGGCGGTGTAACGCCTCCGCGGGGTGCAGGGAGGTGGGGTGGTTGGTGTCCTGGATTCCCCCCCCACGCCAGTTTTGATTAGAACGTTTTGCGTGCGCGTGTGGCTGTCGCGCATCTCTGGCCAACTGAGGAGCCGGGAAGGAGCAGGTTGAGAAGGAGTTCTGATGGCTCCGTGCAGAGTTGTTGAAAAGAGAATATATTTCCTGGAGCTGAGCCGCTTCCCCACCACGGCCACCGAGCACAAGCAGTGCCTCGTGTTCTGTAAAATGCCCCTGCTTGAAAATACTCAAATAAAGCTCTGTCTTGTTTCAGCGGTGATTATAAGCATTCACCTGACCGTATACTTTACCTGCGCCCGTCTTTCTGCTCTGGTACCTAAAGCTTTATATTGCCGGCCGCGGGTAACATACTAACTGGCCGGCCTCTCCGTGTAGGGGGCGTTGGGGACGCTGGCCCGTGTCGCTGCGCGTGTCAGGGACGCGCTTCTCCTGCGGGTTCCCGGGGGTAATCCTGTTTCTTGGTGTCCTTTAGGAGAAACTGTAAAGGAAATCCAAACTGTTTAGTGGGGCTCGGTGAGCACGTCTGGCTCGGTGAGATTGATGAGAACAGCTTTCACAACATCGATGACCCAAACAGCGAGAGGAGGAAGAAGGTAGGTGCCTTCAGAGAGTAACGGTACCCAAGCTATCCGCGCACGCTGCTCGGCACAGGATGACTCAATGCCGCGTCCTGAAATGAGAAACATGTCTCGCGCTCTGTCGTTAACAGGACACGTTTGTTGGTTTGACCAATTTGGGGGCCACTTGTTACGTGAACACGTTTGTCCAAGTGTGGTTTCTTAACATGGAGTTCCGCAGAGCTCTGTATCTGTACGAGAATTTGCGGAGCGTGGCCAAGGCCGAGGAGTGCATCCAGGAGGATAAAGGTGCGTCTGGAGGCTGCGGGCCGTTTTGCTGCAGACACGCGCATGCTGCGTACCTTCGCTGTGTTTAATGCGGTCGACCGTGTATCTTCCCTCCAGAGTACGAGCCCCAGTCCGTCTGCGAGCAGCTCCAGTACTTGTTTGCTTTACTGCAAAACAGCAACAGGCGGTACATCGATCCATCTGGGTTCATCAAAGCTCTCGGCCTGGACACCGGACAACAACAGGTGATTGCCTTTGAATTTTCTGCCCAAACGGGGCAAATCGACGCATGTGTCTGACGCTAACTGGGTTTACTTACTGCTTTCAGGACGCCCAGGAATTCTCCAAGTTGTTTATGTCTCTGCTGGAGGACACTTTGTCTAAACAGCAGAATCCAGATGTAAGAAACATTATTCAGAATCAGTTCTGTGGACAGTGTGCTTATGTCACAGTGTAAGTTATGGGTTTGTACTTATCTCGTGACCCGTGGAGGGTTAGTGCGGGAGTGAGGATGCTCGGTGACTGTCTGGGGATGCGTTTGGTTAGAGATCATAGAGAAACCTAGTGTGTGTAGAGCAGTGACTGTTTGGTTTGAATGTCGTGGTTTGTCTTATCACAGCTGCAGTCTCTGTGGCCGGGAATCTAAGTGCGTCTCCAAGTTTTATGAGTTGGAACTGAATATCCAGGGACACAAGCAACTCACGGACTGCATCGCCGAATTCCTCAAGGTACTGTGTGATCAGACTCGGGATAGAGGGGAGGTATTTTCATCCCAGCAACCCCTAAGACTGTTTTCCCGGATAGGAAGAAAGGCTGGAGGGTGACAATCGCTATTTCTGCGAGAACTGCCAGAGTAAGCAGAACGCTACGAGAAAGATTCGCTTGCTTGATCTGCCGCCGACGCTCAATCTGCAGCTGATGCGTTTTGTGTTTGACAGGTGAGCTGCTGCCGTACGGCTGTAGGATTACGTATTGCTGCCCAATGGAGTTATCTTTTCTAAATATTTAATCTGCGTTTCACAGGCAAACGGGTCATAAGAAGAAGCTGAATACATACATCGGGTTTTCAGAGACTCTGGACATGAACCCATCTTTAGAGGGGACTGGTTGGTGCCATTTATTATTTTAGATTAGATTAGTCTCTGCATGGGTTTGTTTTAAATATCAGGGGCCCAAGAACAACTTTTAAATGCTGCAAGTGATCTCCAGAGCGATATAATAAAGATTCAGACGTTTATATACTTCTGATCGTCTCATAGTAAGTTAATGCTGAGTTTTGCAATTCAGCAAAATTCATTCAGGGACCAAGTGGAAGCACGGTATTTCTGTATCAGGAAGGTGCCAGAAGTTAGGGTTCCATCTAACAACCTATGTGTAGGAATAGTAATAGTGAGGATCGGGCTCTGGAACAGGGGGACTCGGACAAGCCCCGGGAGGCAGGAACGCAGCAGGGTCAGATAATGTAATGAAAGACGATATGGAGGTGCCTGAGGACTCTCATAGCAGAAATCTGTCATATAAGTGATGTCATCAAAGTTATGATGGTATAGTCTTCTCTCTGCGTCCTCTAAGTAGATCAGAGGTTTGACACACAAGCCAACCTCGTACAGTGTTTGTGTGAGAACAGATAGGGACCACGTTTAGAAAGAGACTCTGGTTTGCTGACAGAAAGCTTCTGTAATAAATCTGAGTCAACGTGTAGAATATATCCTGCACTAACCACAGCTGCAAATGTGCCGGAGTCGGGTCAACAGATGGTTTACTTTGTGTCATGTCTCCCCCAGACGGAAGGTTTGTGTACGACCTGAGTGCGGTCCTTATACACAGAGGAGTGAGTGCGTACTCTGGCCATTACATCGCTCATGTGAAGGATCCTCAAACTGGCGAATGGTATAAATTCAACGACGAAGAGATAGAGAAGATGGAGGGCAAGAAACTTCAGCTAGGGATTGAGGAGGATCTAGGTAAAGCCTTTAAGTTGTGAGTGCAATTTTTAACATCTAACTTTATTTAGCAATATTTCCCCATGTGGCACATGTCTCTCCGTGTGATGGTGAAGCCTATCAGACAAGCTTTTCCCATAACACAGGAACCGCCGGTTGGCGGGATGGGTGAATATCGTTCCGTGTCATTCCCAGTGGGAGGTGGTGGCTCTCCCTATACAGGTAACGATATGGGAGGCTTCTGGTGTTAGTGGTATCTTCAACATTTGGGGTGCCCTGGGGCTTGTATCTGCCCTCCCAGACTCTCCATCTTGGTTGGTCAGGAACCTCCCTGTGGGCTGAAGGCTCATTCCATCTCTACAATGCGGATGTCTGGGCAGAGGCAGAGGATGGACCTGCAGGTCAAATCCACAAAGCTGCTGTTGGGTAGAACCACGTATCTTCATTGAATGTTGTCGGTTAAAGATTGTGGTTCTTCAATCCCTTCTCTTTCCCTAAAGGGTCCCCCAAGTCTCCCCCTGCTGCACCGGGAATGGCGTGGAAACGGAACGTTACCGGAGCTTTTCCTCTAATTTCTCGAGGCGCACTACCCCCCCCCAATAAACTGTTTACATTTATATTTATTTCTATGCTCGTTATAACATGGCTGCTGCAACCTATAGGTGGCCGGTTCTGCCCATACCTGCTATGGGAAATAAGGAGAAGAGAATTTCGATTTGTGGCTTCTTCTGTAAATTGTGTGAAGCCGAAACAAGCTGCATGTTATATAAATGCGGATAAACCCTGCTTATCTGAGACCGGTTTCCGAATTATCTGAGACCGGTTTCCGAGTTTCTTGAATTGTGAGGCTCCTTGGCATGATTAATGTTAGCGTCCTCCATGTGGCCACCACCTGATCCCATGTCTGTGGCCTGCTGAGTTCCGCGCAGGCTGTGCTAATGCTTGATGTGAGGAGGATGAATATTGATGCCTCGCTCAGCACCGCTATGCCGTCTTATATTGACTGCTCTTTGTACCCTGATACCCACAGAGCAGTCTAAAGCCCCAGCACGCAAACCTAAATGTGCCAAAGGCATCCACTGTTCCCGCAACGCGTACATGTTGGTTTATCGGCGAAAGTCGGATGAGAAAGAGGATGTACCTTTTGAGGTGCCAGGTAAGCTATTGAGAGGGTTTCTGGTTGTGTGCTGTGCATGGAATGTCTGGGGCTGCCATGTTTGGGTACAAAATGAATCATGGACCCTTTGATTAGAATATTGGGGGGACATCACAGTGAGCGTTAACATTTCTTACACAACCTTCAGCTGTCACGGACATTAATGATGTGCTGAAAGCGGATTTTCAGATTGAGACGTGCTTTTATCTAACCGGCTAATATACGGGTAATCCCCGGCGCTCGTAGAAATGTCTGCCGTTTCGCGAATGTGTGATCTGTGTAACACCACGTGGAGGTTAAAAGTCTGTCTCCCGCGGGTAACCGGACCCTCTGACTGTCTCTGGTTCTCTCGCCCGTCTCGCAGCTTTCCTGCAGAAGCTGGTGGAACTGGATAACTGCAAGTTTGAGGAATGGTGCGTGGAGATGTCTGAGATGCGCAGAGAAAGCGTAGACAAAGGGAAAGCCAAGCATGAGGAGGTGAAGGAGCTGTACCAGAGGTTACCTGCTGGAGCTGGTCTGTAAGATATTTTAATACTGCCTTTAGCGTCAGGCCGTCTGCATGTCTTGCTCGCTGTGCTGGGGGTTGGGGTTTAGAGCATGAGAGGTTCTGGGGGTTCAATCTCACGAAGTCACGGTTATATGCGAGGCTGCAGTCCGACGCATGTGTACGTGTGCCTCGGGGGGTCTCTTATGGTAGAGCCTCCTTTCCGGCTCCTAACCTACAGCAGCCTTAAGCTTCAAAAATAACGTAAGATTTGTGGCGGAGGCGGACGCGCCACGATTCCAGCGCTCGCTCCGGCGGCTGCTCTCCTCCGGCCGGCATGCACCTGGCCTGCTCTCCATTCATTTGCTGTGAGGTTTTTATATTTTAAAGCTTGTGATTGAATTATTGAAAGAGTGAACGATATCTCTGCCCTGCGACATGCTGTGTGTGTTATCTGGGGTGGGGGGGGGCATTGTTTTCATTCTAATGTTCTGATTTATTCTTGTGCCGGGGCTGTCTACAGAGTACTTGAGCTTTTCTATTATCACATAACGCAAGAATTTGCCTTTTTTTATCTGATCTGATTTAAAACACAAATTTTCTTGCTATGTGCCGTTTTCTATTTGAGCTTCTTAACCCGCGACAGACACTAATTTAGTAACGGCTGATTATGTGTTAAATTATATCGGTTTTATTGCAAATTAAATGTTTCATTCACTGGAGGGTTTTTTAACGAACTGTCTAATATTTCCCTTCCTTTTTGCGAAGAGGTTTTCTCCTGCCGCGCGTCTTATCGGGATGTCCTCTCTGATTTAGGGGACGCCTATGAGTTTGTGTCTCTGGAATGGCTCCAGAAATGGCTGGATGAGTCCACACCGACCAAAGCCATTGACAACTCCAAATGGCTGTGCCCACACGGCAAGCTACACCCTGACAAGACTTCCATGATGAAGCGGATCTCTGCGTACGCAGCAGAAATATTTTACCAGCGATACGGGGGAGGCCCTCGCCTCAAAGGTGAGCGTCGCCCATCTTTCCCATTCTCTGAAGGGCATCTCCCGGCACAGGCCCGTCTTAGTTGGGTGTCTGCGGACGGGGCCTGTTTTATGCCCCTGTGTCATCTGTCCGTCTCCCGTTCCAGCTGACGCGTTGTGCAAGAGCTGTGTGGTGGAGCGGTGCCGGCTTCTTCGCCTGAAGAACCAGTTAAATGAAGATTATAAAACCATATGTAACTTGGTGAAGGTTACGGCCAGCAGGTAGAGACTCTTATTCATGAATTCGTTCTCCTAATGTGGCTGTGTCTAGAGTTTTGCATTTGTCGTTGAATGATGGAGGGGTTAATGCTTGGGGGGATGTGTCTGAATCATATAGGGGTCTGGCGGCCACGTTTTAATTTCTCTTTTTCAATAAGTGCGTTTAGCTGTAGGCCCGAGGTGGCGATCACTTATGGCTCGGTGCCACGTTTCTAATGCCACGACTGCAGATAACGGGATTTTGTTTTACTTCCAGTGATGAAGGCTTTTGGGTTGGGAAGGCATCGCTGCGACGCTGGCGCCAGTTGGCGTCCGAGCAGCTGGGTCAGCAGGATGATGAACTGGATACGAGCAATGGGAATGTTAATGGAGACGCGCCGAAGATGGGTAAGGTCACCACGTGTGTAGGGATGGCAGCTTGGGGCTGCCGCTGTGGCTTCTGTACTGTAAAAGTGCTTTATTGTTACGCTTTCCGCTCCTTCAGATTCAGATGATTTGCCTGAAGAAAAGAAAGAAAGTGAGCCGGAGCTTGGCTTTAATGAAGACATCGTTTGCGAGCACGGTGAGATGTTTTGTGCTTTGCGTATCCACTGGTCTGTGTTGGGTTTGGATGTCCTGTGTACGTGGCATCCGGCCGGCGCGCTTGGAGGATTTGCGCTTGTTTTACCGATTTAATGCGTCTTTTAGGTGGGCTCTGCACTGGTGAAAGTGAGAGGAAAGTGATAACGGATGAAGCGTGGTACAAACTGAAGGTGTACTTCCCTAGTGCTCCAGAATTTCGGCACAACCAGGAGTCCTGTTCCCAGTGCAAGGTATTTCCAAGAATACAATAGTCCTTCGCGCTCCGCTGCAAGCAGGGGTTTTACGCGCCAGAGCAAGATTCTTGGGGAATGTCCTGAGAATTCTGGATTTCTGTATCTCTTGTGACAGAAATGGATCTGCCTGTTTGGGTTCCCCCCCCCTAGGTTTTAGAAATGGAAGGTGAGAAGAATGAAGCCCTCCATAAGATGATGGCAAGCGAGCAGAAAGCAGCCCTTTTCAACCTCTTCCAGGACAAGAACAGGCCGTCGGCCGCCAACTGGCCTCAGGTATCTGGTGACTCCGAGTATCCTGAGCCGTTTTCTCCCGCCGGAGCCTTTTGTCTCGGTGAAAGGCTCTGGGGAGACGTATAATATAATATAAATAAATATAATGAAAGGCTACACCGCGTGCATTCCACCGACGCTTTAACGTCCTTTTACCAGGAGATTTCCGAGCTCTACGTCGTCTCGCAGTTTTTTGTGGAAGAGTGGCGAAAGTTTATACGGTAAGCGAGTAGTTTTTGGGGGCAGCCGCTGTATTTTATGTGTCGTGTAAAGCAGTTTGAGGAATTTAGATGTTTTGTTTCTGAGACAGGAGGCCAACGAGATGCAGCCCTGTGTTGTCCCTGGGTAACAGCATCCTCCTGTGTCCGCACGGGGGCATCATGTTCACGTTTTCCAACATGACCAACGAAGACGCCAGGCTGTGAGTCTCTTTTCGAGAGTAATCCATCCAACGTGAAGCGCCATCCCAAATAATGCGTCCTACCCTTTCTTTGGCACAGTGTAGCTCTCTTATGGCCTGAAGAATGGGAAATCATGCGGAAGCTCTTTATCGTCGATTACTCGATAAGGATTAGCAGATCGTTTGTGACGGAGGGCGATGGGATTGTAGCTGCGCAGTATGTGTCCGAGCCAGGTAGGTGCTTTGTACCGCGGGACAGCCATTTAAATAAATCCTCCTTCGGCACTCTCGCCATCATGTATCCAAAAAGATCCTCCTGTTAGGCGACTTGGGCTTTAAAAGTCTGCAGACGTGTGTGAATTCTGTGCCGGAGCCCGCAGGCACCCGCTGTGTTTGTTAGGAACGGGCATTGCTGGGAAATGCAGGTTTTCCTTCTAAAAGCTGCTTTAATCTGTTTGTCTTCATTTCAGAGATGTGTCCAGACTGCCGGGAAGGGCTGCTATGTCAGCAGCAGAGGGACATGCGCGAATACGCCCAGGCAACAATCTACATCCACAAAGTGGTGGATAACACAAAGGTGTGCGCTTATTTTCATGATATCATGCATCAGGGGCTTGTTACTTGTCGATTTTAGCCTGACCCGTGCGCTCCCGTCCCGTAGGTGATGAAGGAGGCTGCTCCCGAGCTGAATGTCAGCAGTTCCGAGCCCGAGGATGAAAAAGATGATCCGCGACCCGAAGGGGAGATTGATCCAGATTTCCACCAGGTGCCATTATTTTACCTGCCCCGTACCTGGCTCTCTTGGGACCTCGCGGTCTTTACTCTTACACCCATTCTGTTTCTGCAGACAAACGGAGGAGTGAAGCGTCAGAAGGTGTCCAGCCAGGGCCACGTTTCCCACCACAAGCAGGGCATCCGGCGCAGCACGCGGAATAGGAAGGTGCGGGGAGAAAAGGCTTTGCTGGTCTCTGCCAACCAGACCTTAAAGGATTTGAAAATCCAGGTAATTCAGTCTGAATGTAATGTTGGCGAGGAGGCGGTAAGAGGATATAAATGTGACAACACGCGCTTTCTATAGAACGTTCTGTCTATACAGACAGCTTTGCGTGCTCTATGCCGATGTGTCCCGTGTGTCGTTTCTTTAGATCATGCACGCGTTCTCAGTGGCTCCGTTCGACCAGAACTTGTCCATTGAGGGGAAGGTGTTGAGTGATGACTCCGCCACTCTCGGTGACCTGGGGATCATTCCAGAATCTGTGATTTTATTAAAGGTACGAATGTGTCCGGCACTCTGAGATACAGAGTAGTTTATCTGTTAAGAAATCTCCGGCCTTTATGGATTTTCCTTTGGTCTGCAGGCAGATGAACCGATTGCAGACTACGCTGCCATAGATGATGTGATGCAAGGTAAGTAACGCAGGGTATTTATAACAGCGTTCCGGTCTGGGGAGGAATCATAATGTTCTGTTTGGAGTAAATCATCGGGATGAGATTATGCACGTATTGGCCGTTTGGGTAATGGTTGAAATATGTATATTTTGACATTTTCCTAATATCTGTGTATTCGTCTCTCCCCAGTTTGTATGCCAGAGGAAGGATTTAAAGGTAAGTTGTTGACACGTTTCTATGGCGACTTACGGGAATATATTACTTAGAGCAACTCTTGCGTAAAAGCGAGACTTTTGTCAGAATGGCCTGAATTCGTTAACACAGTTGTTTTCTTTATTTGCCAGGAACGGGTCTTCTTGGGCACTGACGCAGGGTTCAGCTCGTAGCGCGGAGCACCGCGGTGTTTCCGTTCAGACCGAAGACATCGGCTTTCCCAGGAGGCCTTTCTTCCAGATTCATCTCCCACTCCAAATGCCTTATGACTACAGCAGATTGCACTGATGGACTGCCGAGCGAGACGACGGGATAAATGGATTTTTTATATGTACATAAAGGAGAAAATAAAGTGTATCATGTTGAGGATCAGCCGCCATAAAACTTTTTACATAGAGAATTAAGGGGAAATAGTTTTATGATTCTTAGACTTATGTCTCGCAGCGAGGGTCTCCAGGCGGCCGACGACAGACTTTCGTATTTAAATGGTGGACTTGGCCGGTTCCTGCGGGTCCTGCGCGGCGGTGGGCAGGTGCGCCGAGCTGCTGCCGGTACACGGCCTGCTGGTGAGCGTTATGCAGTCACTCTGTGTGTTATGTGATCAGACGCGGTATGAATAAAGCCTGTGAAATGCACCGGACACGACACGTCTTCCAGAGTCTGCTTTCCGAGCCGGCCGGTGGGAGCCGAGACGTTCACTCTCGTTTAGTCCGTGCGTCACGTTTAGGACGGCTGCGGCTCTCGAGGCGTTTGGGGGAATCTGTCGCTAGTCTGCAGATCACTTTAAAACGTTTTTTCTACGTGTAGCTGTTCTGTGTTTTTGTCTTTTTAGTACAAGAACCGTTTCTCCTGTTTCCTCTGTATTTTTACTCTTGTTTAAAAAAAATAAATAAATAAACTTGGGGTGGAATCGAGATGAAGATGATTGGCTGCGGCTGGTCATGGATTCCTCGTTGCCCGTTTGCAGGACTTTTCCGGCTCTGCGTCTCGCGCCCGGGGGGGAATTAAAGACTCTTTTCAGAAGAATCCCGCGGCCGGCCCGGCTCCCGTCTGGCGGTCGGGAGGAACGTTTACATGCGTAACGCTTGGCGGCCATGTCTGTCTGCGGTCTGTAACATGTTCTATCGTTTTTGCAATAATGTACATGCTTCGTGCATTGCTATCTCATGTAGCATGCGAATAAAGGCGGTGAGAAGGCGCATTTAGACAAATTCCTTTCCTGCGTGAATTTCTTTTTTCCTGTAAATTCTAAACACTGGAAAGCCGTATAAGTATATTATAATTACAGAATGAATGCTCTGCGGTGCTGCGTAACGGGGCTTCGCAGTAACGGGTCGCAATGCACACGGCAACGGAAGGTGTGCGCAGGAGTTTACGATCCGGGAGGAGGTAACTGATTAAATGATGTTACTGAACACAAACTGGGGGGTAAGAGGGTCGAGGACACCTGCCGACAGGGAGAGGTGGTAGGAGGGCAGTTTAGCGGGTGATAAGCTTCTCTGATGATGGATTGTCTGCGGGGTTACACCAGGTGTTGGCACGGCCAGTGATGTCCTTGGGCAGGTGTTCTGCCGTCACCTGTACCCGCTGCTGTGCGTTCCCAGGACCTCTGATAAAGCCGGTATTTAAGTGCCGCCTGGGATGGATCGTCTCTTCGATGCGATGTTCGGACTGGTTATCACGTTGCTGCTGGCGGTGGGAGGTGAGCGCTCTGTCTGTTACTCGGGGGTTAGAATGGGGGGTGTCGCTAGTAATAAATTGGGGGAGGATATGGGGTTAATACAGCATGGCTCACCTTGCTTCTTTATTAACATTAAAACCATTAATGTCCGCTGATATAAAAAGTTAAATTCCGGACAGAAAACATAATGGCTGCTCATGTCCTGAATAAAGTGGCTGCCTGTGTCCCCCCCAGTGTACGGCTGTGGGACCCCCACATACGCGCCACAAAGCCGGGTGGTGAATGGGGAGGACGCCGTCCCCCACAGCTGGCCGTGGCAGGTAAGTGGCACCTGGAGATAGGGTAAAACCCACACGTATTCTTCGCACTAATACCCACCGGCACCCGGGAGCCTGGCTTTTAACGTTCTCCTCATCTCTTCCCAGATCTCCCTGCAGTATGAGAAAGCCGGCGCGTTTCACCACACGTGTGGGGGGAGCCTCATTGCTCCTAACTGGGTCCTGACTGCGGCTCACTGCATCTCGTAGGTTCTGCGGCCGCCTCTCTCTTCGCTTGGGGGCGGAGTTTTAAATGTTGATCAGTTACCATGGAAACCAATTAAAGGTTCCCGCTGATAGACCAAAATCCATCTTTCTGTGTAACCCTCTGTGACCCCGAGTGTATTGTTTGTGCTCCAGATCTGGCCGTACCTACCAGGTGGTGCTGGGAGAACACGACCGCAGCGCGTCCGAGGGTGGGGAGCAGATCATCGCGGTGGACAGCGCAGACATTTTCGTCCATGAGAAATGGAGGAGCAGCTGCGTGGCTTGCGGGTAGGGGGCGCTCTTGTTACCGGGGGTGGTATTGTTCCTGAACTCACGCCAGTTCTAGGCTGGTCTGAATGTGTCGCCTTCTGTGATGGACAAACGGTCATCATGACGACGTTTTTACTTTCCGCAGGAACGATGTCGCGCTCATCAAACTCTCCAGAACCGCGCATCTAAATGACCAAGCGCAGCTCGGCTGCCTGCCCCAGGCAGGGGACGTTCTGCCCAATAACTACCCCTGTTACATCACAGGCTGGGGTCGTCTTACCAGTACGTATGGGGGGAGATGGGTTTACTCTACCCGGCATAAAGACGTTTCTTCTATCGTTTCTAAAATTCCTGCCGCCCCGGCAGTTCTGATAAAACGAGTCTGAGAGAGGCACAGATCACACGCGATCCACGCGATCCACGCTAAGACTTTGAATCTGCGTTTTTTGTCTCCCTGTGTTCTGCCAGCCGGGGGCGCTCTCCCTGATGTGCTGCAGCAAGCTCTCCTGCCTGTGGTGGATCATCAAACCTGCACCCAGAGGGACTGGTGGGGCAGCTCCATAAAGACCACCATGATCTGTGCCGGAGGGGACCTCCAGTCTGGGTGTAACGTGAGCTCACCGCTGTCAATTTACCTTTAATGCATGGAGTCCAAGGGGCTAAACCCTGCACAGCAGCCCACTGGTTATGACCCCTCTTTCCTGTTTTCAGGGAGATTCTGGGGGACCCCTGAACTGCCAGGGCCCTGACGGTAGGTGGGAAGTCCACGGCATCGCCAGTTTTGTGTCCTCTTTGGGCTGCAACGCTCTGAAAAAGCCAACCGTTTTCACTCGAGTTTCTGCATTCAACGACTGGATCCAAAACGTGAGTGGGGGGTGGCAATAGACAGAATCTGCCGGCACATCGGCACCATCCGGCCCCTGTCGCCCGTTTCTCCTGCTGTAAAGACCTTAATCGGTCATCTGTCTCGTCTTAGATTCAGGAGCCGTATGTCTATCCCATGCATGTACCCTCACTGTATTACCCTCTACCACCTCTGCTGGGAGGCGGTCTCACTTCTCCACCACCGTCTCCGTAAAATACCATCCAGGTTAAAGTTTATTTTCAAGGCAATATATTTATTGTGATCTTTGCGTTTATCATCTAGATTATCGGAAAGAATTAAAGCTGCTGCGGTTATCTGTGATATTGGGATGTGCTGAATCCACCGCCGGAATTCTCTGACACTGACCACAGCAGATCCTCCCGATACCCATCCAAAATAAACACTTTGAATAGCAACACAAGCTGCCTGTCTTTCTTTACTGTAACTAGAAGCATGGGGCAAAGTACCCCTCGTTTCAGAGCACTCCCATCACTCCCAGTACATGGCATGAAATCAAAAAGTCACTTCTTGGTACTTAAGGGATGCTCCACACTTAGATGTATGTGAGCCCCAGCGTGGCCCTCAGGGGGCGCCAGCAATTGGTGTTCTTCTACTGCCAGGGGACATAGTACAAGGAGCAATATTATAACTCCCATCACGCTTAGAACATAATCACATGACCTGAATGAAAAGACTCCTCCAAGGGAGATCATAACGCTGTATATATATATATATATATATATATATATATATATATATATATATATATACACACATATACATACATACACATACATATATATACACACACACACACATACACCTCTCCAGTGACCCGTTCATTAACAGAAATGTACAAAGAATGATTTCATTCATAAAAAAGGAGCGGATTCTTTACAGTGAGGGCAGTAAAGGTACGGAATTCTCTGCCGGGAGAGACGGTTCTATCAGATACACCGGATGTCCCCAAAAGGGGTAAATGGGGGTATAAATGACGAAATAAACAGGAATATTTACAGCTTCTTGATCCAAGAAGGAATCTGATCACCTTTAGGATTCAAGAAGGTATATTTACCCCCCTGAGTGGCAAAATGCGAAATATAGTGTAATTGGGTTCTTTCCTTCTTTTTTTTGGGGGGGGGACGTGATGAAGTTACCTACTATGCTACTAAGCCTGATGTAGCCCATCATAAGTAATAACGCTGAGCGTGTGGTCCCCTCATCATACAAGGACCCCCTAACACAACCCTGACTGAAGCCCCCCGTCACAGACTGGCCAGAATACATCGATCGATTCTAGCGGCAGCCTGATTCACAAATACTTTTATACACTAATAGTCAGGAGGCCTTGGAAAGCATGTTTATTTCAGACTGAATAATACACTTACTCTCGTTACAGACATGAGGAGATTCACTGTGTTAGCCCCTCTATTAATTAACAGCCATGATCAGATTCAGAGAATTAACTCCTCTATTACCAGACATCACACACACGGTCACACACACTGTGACAAACACAGTCACACACACAGTCACACAAAACACACACTGTGACAAACACAGTCACACACACAGTCACACAAAACACACACACTGTGACAAACACAGTCACACACACACTGTGACAAACAGTCACACACAGTCACACACACTGTGACAAACAGTCACACAGTCACACACACACAGTGACAAACACAGTCACACACACACACTGTGACAAACACAGTCACACACCCATAGCTGGTGTGAAGCTTACGCTCCCGGAGAGGCTTCTGAACGCTCAGGTAATTTAGGAGAGCTGGGAAGTCTCTCCTGAGACCTCCTTCACTGAGACGTCTTATTCCGGGACAATGCTTTTACCGGATTGAGGCTACCCAGGACTTTAAGTCCCATTGCAGGACTGTCCGGGGCAATCCGGGACATTCGGTTACCCTACTTCCGGCCCCGTCACAGTTATTGCCGGCACCAGCGGGGTGTGTGGCCCCAGGTCACCGGCTGCCTAATGAAATCCCAGCTCCTGCGGAGTTCCCACATTCCGTGTAATGTACAATGTAACCAACACATACACGGAAAAGGGGCCCCCATTACACCCCATGGGGGTAATAAAAGAAACACGCAGGATATTCAGTGGGGGTAGTACACAGACTCCACAGATACTTTGTAGGGTTAATACAGAGACTGTCATCATACCCCACTGGGGTAATAAAGGAACCCCTTTCCCTGGAAGCTGCTGGAATCGCATAAATAAGGATGCCCCTGGTGGTGGCTCAACGTGGTGATGCCCCCACCTGGCTGGTGGTCTCCAGCTTGTCCTCGGGCCCCGGCTTATGGCCTCATGGCTAATTGCTATAATGTGTGAATGTCTGCAGCTGGGTCGTCAACGTGCCACGGCTGGGCCCTGTGCCCGTAAGCATGGTGTCCTTGGGCGGGTGTCATGGCTGGTGTCGGTTCCCAGGCTTGGCTGATAAAGGGCTCTAATAAAAGCTTTCGGGCTCCGTGAGACGGGTCATCTCATCGTGATGCCTCACGCGGTGATCCTGGTTCTGCTGGCGGCCGCGGCTGGTGAGTGGCGCCCTGCGTCCTGCGCAGAAATGCGGCTTTGGGGTTAGAAGGAAAGTTAATATCAGCCACGTCTGCCACTAACCGATTGCTTTGCTGGACCCCACAGCCCACGGATGTGGTGTCCCAACGTACCCCCCGCTCGCCCGAGTAGTGAACGGCGAGGATGCCAAACCGTACAGCTGGCCGTGGCAGGTAAGTTTAGTATTGGAGGTGCTGGGATAATATTAGTGACGGTGAATGCGTCCCACGGCCGCCACTTCAATAAATCAGCAAATTATTCCACGTCCTGTGAAACATCCTGTGAAGACGAGAAGCTGACACTCGTTTTACTACTTTCCCCAATAAATATTTATCAGCAAAGGTCTGTGATGCGTATATTTAACCATGTGACGGGGTTAAATACCCCCTGTGCCACTCCTGTAGGTGTCTCTGCAGTACCGGAGCGGCAGTCAGTTCTTCCACACCTGCAGCGGGAGCCTCATCGCCGCAAACTGGGTGATGACGGCAGGACATTGCATCTCGTGAGTCCTTTAAAGTCATGTTAATAAGGGGTTAACAGAGGGTATGCGCAGAATGGGAGCACCGTGTATTGTGTCCCCTCCGTGTAACTGCCACAATGGGGTTACACATAGGGGGTAGTTGTGGTGCAAAGTGATGAGTGGGGCAATTGTCAGGAACATTTTAACCGGTTGCCAGTGCCGTAGCAAGCTCCTTTCGCTCCCGAGGCAAGAATGGAAAAGTGTGCCCCCCCAGCAATTTTTTTTTTTTTTTTTTTTTTTTTTTTTTACAGAGGTTATTTTATTTACACTGTCCTTACACACACAGTTACACATACACACTGCATATAAACACACGTATGCACATACACCGCCCTTACACTCCCCTGCCTTTACACACACAAACATATACACATACACACACACGCTAGCTCACAAACATTGCTCATACACACACACACTAGGGTGACCGCATTTTATTTCTGCCATTGAGGGAAGCGCATGAGATTACACACACACACAGCTATATACACGTTAGACATGCATTTATAACTACATCATATATACTTATCTCTTCGAAGTAAAGACTGAAAGAACAGCTGAACTGGCAGTTAGTTTTCATTATTTGATATTAGATCCTGCTGCCGATGTATATTAATATTAGCCCCTGCTGACAATATATATCAATATTAGCCCCTGCTGACAATATATATCAATATTAGCCCCTGCTGACAATATATATCAATATTAGCCCCCGCTGACAATATATACCAATATTAGCCCCCGCTGACAATATATACCAATATTAGCCCCCGCTGACAATATATACCAATATTAGCCCCTGCTGTCAATTTTATATTGAAATAAATCGGGCCCTATGCAAGCATTTCTTTGGGCCCCACTCCACACTCCCTAGCACGCAATAATTCCCTCCACTACCACACCATAAAAAATATTTGCCACACTCACTACAGATTAGGGGAACACTGCGAGAGTCAGTGCAGTCTTCTCTCCTTCTGACCCTACCATGACACTGAGAGGTCCTCTCCCCCGTAATCATCCCCAGAATCCCTTTGTCCCCTCATTCACTAAGCCATACCACTCTTTTACTTACTCCCTGTAGTTCAGGTAAAGATCAAATAAACACATAAAACAGCACATGTATAGATCAACTGAATAAGACATACAAACCCTATAATTACAGGAATACATAAATAATGTATGGAAACATAGCCGGCACAGATCAACACATGAAACACACAAACCCAGCTTTGCATGTATAGATCAATTGGAATTCACATGTGAACTCTGCATTTAAGGTACAGATCAAAATAAACAGAATCGGACATACAAAACCTGTATTAGCAGGTATACAATAATAATGTATGGAACATAGTATTGCAAGTATTTATCAACAGAACACACAAACCCAGCATTCCAGGTATAGATCAACCAGAAATCACATGTAAACTCAACATTGCGGGTACAAATCAAATAAAAAACAAATGGAAACAGCACTGCAGGTAGTGATCAACTGATTAAGACATACAAACCCTGTATAAATAATGTACGGACACACAGCATAGCAGATATAGATCAACAGAATAACAAAAAGCAAGCTTTACAGGTATAGATCAATTATAATTCACATAAAAACTCAGCATTAAAGGTAGAGATAAACCCCGTAAATTGCAGGCATAGATCACAGGTCGCACACCCCGAAGCCAGCCCTGGCGTCCACACTGCCCACATAGAACCCGACCAGCACCCAAATTACACACATAGGACTTGCCATCTTTGTCCCCAAAGAGCCCGCCCTGTGACATCTTGGCCCCCAAGGCTCAAACACCCTGCTTGTGTGATCTTTGCCTTTATACAAATCTATTATATACACTTTTACACTCGCTCACTAATTCACACTTCATTCACATAATTCATTCTTTCACTTATTCTCACTATTTATTTCCATATTCTTACTACCCCCTTTCTCTGTAGCTACCTCTCCTCCCTTTTCTCACTATCTCCCCTCCCCCCCCTCTCACTATCTATCTATATACACAGAGCTTAAAACCCTTTCTCCCCATCTCTTACCTTTCTCATCTTCCATCCTTTTCAATCATCCTGCATCATCTTCTTTCTTCCATGCTGTCACGGGAGCGCGAAGTCTGTCACTCCAGGCCTCTGCTTTCGTGCTCCCTCATCATTATGCGCCGGCTATTGATGCAGAGCGCCGGGGTGACGTCATATCCCCGCGCTCTGCCTCATTTGCCGGCGCGTAGTGGTTAGGGAGCAGGAAGCCGAGGTCTGATTGGACAGACCCCGCACTCCCTAATGTCGGGCCGGTTACAGGGAGATTGAAATCCCCCAACCAGCCCTGCTCATCGGACAGCTCCTCCCCCGACCAGCGCAATGCCCACTGGGCGCCCGATGAGCAGGGCTGGCTGGGGACATCGCAATCGTGCAGCTGCCTCTACACTCCCCTGAAGACCGCCCCGGGGGAGGTGGCTTATCTGATCGCCCCGCCCCTATATAGACGCTACTATTTTTTAGGGGCTTCGTGGGCCTCTGGGCAGCTGCTCAGAGTGCCCATCTCCCCAACCAGTCCTGGAGTGCCTCACTCACCTCACCTCACCCTTCCTACAGCCCTGCCGGTTGCTATGGTGATTACTCCAGAACTGCTCGTTATACGTTACCCCTGTACGTGGCTGTGGGGCAGTCTCCACTCACAGGTAACCCCGTACACCGGTCTGGTTTCAGGTCACTCACGTACCGGGTCGTGGTTGGCGAGTACGACCGGAGTGTGTCCGAGGGGCCGGAGCAGATCATTCCTATTAACGCCGGAGACATTTTTGTTCACCCCGGGTGGAACGATGCCTGCGTGGCGTGCGGGTGAGTGTTTCCTCAATCTCTGGGTGTCGGGGCAGATTCTCGGGGTCACACAGTCTGGACTCCATCATATTCTCCCCGCTCAGATCATTTATAACACCTCCAGTTGGTGCTTTTGCTCCCAGTATGTTGTGGGTGATATCCCTGCTTGAATCCAGGTGACTCTAATAATGACAAGTCAAGGTTTCCATGACGACTGGTATTAGCTCCGTTTGGATAACGCATTTGGCGAGTCACTGCAGAGAGCCTGCATGATGGGCTTTTAAATCTATTTAAAGCATCTCAGGGGTCCGTCCATATACTGGCCCCATCCTCCTCACGTTAACCCAGCCGCGCGGCGTCTCTTCTCCCCAGGAACGATATCGCCCTCATCAAGTTATCGCATCCTGTGCATCTTAATGATAAGGTGAAGGTGGGATGCCTCCCGGGGTCCGGAGCACTTCTATCCAATGAGTATCCGTGTTACATCAGCGGCTGGGGCCGCCTGTACAGTATGTATTAAACCCTTTTACCGGTTCACGTTCCGGGCACCGGCCACGAGCTCCGTTCTGTTGCATGATGGGTCTGACGGCAGATTAATCCGCATGTAAATGGCCGCCTCAGTCTCATTAATGTCGCTTCAGACGGCTCAATGTGCGGCTGCGAGCCCCGGGGCAAGTGTCACCCACAGATCCCGGTGTCTCCGTGGCCCTCTCGGACCGGGGCCGTGTGGCCGGTGGGTATGTACTAAGCCTGTGTCTCTGCAGCTGGTGGCCCTCTGCCTGGCGTCCTGCAGCAAGCTCTCCTCCCGGTGGTGGATCACCCCCACTGCTCCCAGACAGACTGGTGGGGTGGCACCGTGAAGGAGTCCATGGTGTGCGCCGGAGGAGATGCCCAGTCTGGGTGTAACGTGAGTATCCGCAGCCCACCGTGTACTCGCCTATAGCTGGCTGAGCGTCCTTACCTTTTGTTGAATGCCCCCGTCTTCTCTCCTCAGGGGGACTCCGGGGGGCCCCTGAATTGTCAAGGCGTTGATGGTAGGTGGTACGTTCACGGTGTGACCAGTTTTGTATCCAGTCGAGGCTGCAACACTTTCAAGAAACCTACCGTGTTCACTCGCGTGTCTGCCTTTAACACGTGGATCCAGGAGGTACGTGTTCTCATTAACCTTTTGTGTTACCGCTGCCTTTATTCGGCTCCGATCTCTCCTCTTTTTACAGAGATTTAATCATTTTGAGCTTTTTTATATCTATTTCAGACCATGAGCCAAAACTCATAGAGTGGAAGGCTGAGGAGCAGACGACACCAGTCCTAGAACGTCTCCCCCCGTCTATACGGTGTCCGCACTTCCATATACCCCTCTAACATCACGCGGAAAGCAACACAAATGTATCCATTGATCCAAAACAAATAAAGGCTCTCTGTGTGCTTCCTGCGCGGCTCTCTGTGTGCTTCCTGCGCGGTTCCCTGCGTGGTTCCTTGTGTGGTTCCTGCATGCTTTCTGCATGTTTCCCTTTGTGGTTCCCTGCGTGGTTCCTGAGCGGTTCCCTGCGTGGTTCCTGAACGGTTCCCTGAGCGGTTCCCTACGTGGTTCCTGAGCGGTTCCCTACGTGGTTCCTGAGCGGTTCCCTGCGTGGTTCCCTGCATGGTTCCTGCGCGGTTGAAGCTGTAACTCACCTGCAGCATGTCGCTCATTGAGTTCCCTGTCCCAGTGTTTTGAGTGGCTCCAGGCCCACTGGAGAACCCACTCCGGGCCCCGGCTCCCCCAACCCCCACAAACAACACAGTCCTTAGAGATGAGATTTTATTCAGCCATATATCTTCTTCTCAGAGCCTTTTTACAAATAATATTAACTTTTCCTTCAGATAAATATTTAAACTTTAGCGTTTTTACACAAAAAGACACTAAAAAGAGTAACCACGGCAACAACTTAAATAAATAGAAAATAAAAAGTGTTTAACCCTTTCTCATCGTCACAGAAAGTGAGAGGGAGACTTCATTACACGGGAACAACGGACAAACGGAGGTGTGATGTCATCACTACAATAAACCACAAGAGGGCGCTGTCTGCATGCGTTACCTGCCCCTATACGAGACGCGCTCACTCCTGACGGGAAGCGGCTGCTGGGGCAGGAGCGCAGCGCTGGGGCAGGAGCGCAGCACCGGCTCCGCTCATCGTATTTAACGAGTGGTATCCATAAGACCCAACATGACAGGAATGGAAGGGGCAGCACTTTACATGTGAAATGTACACGTGTGCTGGAAAAATGGCGGTTGTGGTCACCTCATCCCCACAAGGGAACTAAGTCCATGCACAGCAGTGGCCCCTCGGGAGCAAGACAAGCCGCCCCATGTGACTCCAGACAGTGGGGTTCGGACAGGAACACGTGAACGGAGGTGATTATCGGACACAACAAGTCCACGGTCTACACGATATAACACACGGGGCAAGTGGCATCAACCAGGATCCCTCTGGAAGCTTGTCTATAACGTCAGCGCATGTTCCTGATGGCAGGTTGGGGAGGTTCCAGGCGCGAGGACCCGGAGACCCCCGATCTGCTGTATATATATATATATATTGCTGTTTTAGATGTAATGTTTAACTGTAAGAGACTGAGGGGCTTTCAGCCGGTCCAGCACTGAGGAGTTTATCCCCTAAACCGTTGCTCGGACAGTGACTACGGTAACCCACAAGAGCCTCTACGGGATAGCAAGGGTTAAGATAAGCAATATTAGCGCTCTGACCTCCGAGGGGATGGCGTGTCGTGAGAGAATACTTACAGGACGGACACAGAAGAGACAGTGTGTGAAACGCGTTTCCCAAGCGCATGCACGGGGGTTGTGGCGCGACGCTCTGCACTATTTCTCACATGTGATTGTATCAGAATTTCTCTGGTCTGCCCCTTTTCTGCATTTTCCTGGCCCATGTTTTTCTTGAGCTGTACAAATTGTGCATTTCTGAAAGTCCTGAGATAAAAGGCGGTCGGGGGACGGTCCAGACTCCATCACCGTTATCTGTCGGTAACCACCATAACAAACACCCCCAGCACTGAGGCCTGGGGAGGGCACTCTTTCCCAACCACAGGACCATCTCTGCATTTAAAGGTTGTAGACCCCCTGTTCATTTCGCTCATTTAAATCCATCGCTCTCGAGTTACAATGAATCCACATGAGACGGTCAGCGACCAAACTCCAGACGCGGATCCATCGGCCCTAAAATCCCAAGAACTTCTGCAACGGACCTCCAGACTCCAACTAACTGTCGTATATATATGGTACGGAAAGAGTTTTGCGCTTTCTTGAAACCCGACGGAAATACGAAGCATCCACTACGCGGGAAACGGGGATGAGAGGCTGGCGGGGGGTCCCTTGGCCACCGCCGCGGTGTCAGAAGCGAGAGGTCGGAAGACCGGGCTTGCAGGTGGGGCGATCGCACTCAGCACTATCGAAGACTGGAGTCTGCCGCAAATCCTTCAGCTTCTGCCGCCTCGGACGTCTCTTTATGAAAGAAAAAATAACACATAATGTTTTAAAGGGGGGCAAACGGTTAGGATTTGTGTGAAGCGAGGGCAAAACTTTATTTTATAGACCTCTCACTCGCTGTAGATATCGAGCCGCGGAGTGCGGTGACTCCGGATCAATAAACGTCGGGATGAATCACACGTAACGCTGAAAATCAGACAATCTGCTTCCTGATGGATTCCCTTTAGGGGCCGAGTAACGACTCTTTAATGGAATTGCATCCTTCCTGGGCAGACGGCGCGTTCTACGGCCGGGGCAATTATTCACAGGTGGCGCGGGTTTAAAGACCTTTATTGAACTAATCCTGTAACGTCATTAGCGCTCTCTGCCAGGAGCCTCCTAATCCCTCTCCTCTGTCCATCTCAGCGACGGCAGGACCGGTCGCGGAACTCCCAGCCGGACGAAACCATTAAAACCAGGACGTGATCCATTAACCAACCCGCTTACACGAGAGACACCGGCATGGGGCAGATCATCGTCAGGTAATATTACAAAAAGGGGTCGGTAAGGAGGGAAACCGGATGGAAACCAGTTCATAAACGGATCCATGAAGATACCGGACTGATCGTCACACTTTGGGACGGCAGAGACTGACCTGCGAGGACAGAGGGACATCGACAGGGAACCGGCGTGGGGTGGTGCTAGCAGCGCTGTGCGGACGCAGACAGACACACGGACAGAGAAACGGGGATAAGAAAAGAAAAACAGCCGGGTCAACAAAGCAGGATAATCACGGCATCACGCCAGTCACACGTTACACGGATATCTGCCCCCCCGAGCACACCTGTGTTACTACATACATGCACACATGCAAAGGATTCACTAAACCGGGTCACTGCTTTGTACGGTGACCAATCGGAGGCGGGTAACGGCCTCACCTGATTGGCTGTGCGATGCTCTGTCTCTTCCAGTTGGATTTTAATCTCTGGATAGGAAGGTTCTCCTGATTTGGAAACGTCTGGTTGGGGAGAGCGAGGAAAACCTGCATGGGGTGAGGAGACATGCGCGGTTAGTTGTGCCGATGAGCCCGCGCAGTAACGTACGATCATCAACAAGCAGGGGGCACTTTGTTTGTTACTGCCCTCCTTCGCTACTTTATTCGGCATTATTGCCCCGGCCCCATATGGTACCTATGGAGCTGATCCCGCTGGCGCTGCTCCCGCTGTCCTCCAGCCACGTGCTGTATGTAAACGAGTCCCGCTTGTGTGGCGTCCCTGACGAGGAGGAGGCACTTTCCTGGGGGACAAAACAGAGGCTGAGGAGAGAAGCGGGACTGGCGAGCCCTGACCTCGAATCTGCTGACCAACCTCATAATAATAATAATACTTCTACTACTACTAACATTACTACTAATACTAACAATACTACTACTATCAATACTACTACTAACATTACTACTACTAATAACAATAATACTACTACTAATACTAACATTACTACTAACAATACTACTACTACTAACAATACTACTACTAACAATAATACTACTACTACTAACAATACTACTACTAATACTTCTACTACTACTAATACTAACATTACTACTAATACTAACAATACTACTACTACTACTAATACTACTACTACTAACAATAGTACTACTACTACTACTTCTTCTACTACTACTAACAATAATACTACTACTTCTACTACTACTACTAACAATACTACTACTACTACTACTTCTACTACTACTACTAACAATACTACTAATACTAACAATACTACTACTAACAATACTACTACTAACAATAATACTTCTACTACTACTAATACTAACATTACTACTAATACTAACATTACTACTACTAACAATAGTACTACTAATACTTCTACTACTAACAATACTACTACTACTACTAACAATAATACTACTACTAACAATAATACTACTACTAATAATGCTTCTACTACTACTAATACTAACAATACTAATAATAATAATAATACTACTAATACATCACTCATAGCCCCAAAAACACAGGAACCCCATGATGAGAAGGGAAAAACCAGACAGAATTACCATCCCGGTGTCTTCTTCATCCAACATCTCGTTCTCTTCAACCACACTGGCAAAACTGCTGGCGCTGGACGAGGAGCGCGAGAAATCCCTCTGCGCGTCAGGTTTGGGCGTCGCGTCTATTCTACAAACAAAAGAGCCAGGAGACGGAACACCATATCAGACACCAATATCACCAAGATCCACCCCAAGGGGGCTTTAGGCAAAGTGTTTACCTGTTCTTTGTGGTGGGCATTTCCGGAGAACTGTGATTGGATGAATTCTCTGATTTTGGCTCCTGAGAACTATTTCCACTGTCCGGGGTCTTCTGGGGCCCAGTAGGACTCTCTCTGTGAAACACGTTACATAATCACGTTAACGGCTCTGACACAAACATAGAGAATATAAAACACTCAACCCCAACAAGAAATCCTTCACCTGTCTCACCGCGACGCGCCACCGAGTCTCACCGCAATCTCCCAAAATCACAGGAATCCCTTTAACGATAAATATCTGCCCTAATTCTGGCGCTGGGGTAGTTTCATAGCAGGATAAGAACCGAAAGGGCATTCATTCACGGTCTATTAAGCCCGTATCTAGGTCTTGGTCTGATGTCAGCCCGCATCCCACCAAACGTGGACCGAGGAAAAGGTTACAGATCAAACCATGCGCAGCCAACGGGGATAAATGCCCCATCCATGATCTAATTTAGAACATGGGAATAATGATGCCATGTACCGCATATAACACGCATGCACACACATCAGTGACCAGGAACTGGGCTGAGGAAGACACAGCTCATCCTCACCTCTTTTCCTGGACCTCCTGAATGTTCTCAATGCCGATTGCGCTGCTCCTCCGAGAGCTAAAAGGACCCGACTTCTTCCTCGTTGGACTCTTTCCCGGGACAATCAACGACTGAAAAAGATTTGATTCCTTCATGCAGGTTTTCAAACATGAGAGTTTTAAATGTATCAATCTCCCTGCCCTCCTGCAAGCGGAAAGTGCCCCGTGTGGGTGCAGATCATTGACCTGAGCGGGCGGCTATTGTACACGTCAGTCTGTAATGAGGTTCTACTTGTGGAAACTGCCCCTGGTCCTAGGGGTAAATGTGATTGTATCTGTAAGCGCTCTCCAGGAGATACGGTATCTCTCTCTGTGACCGCAGCGTGAGAAAGCGGGGCTTGGCGCTCGATAAGCTGCGAGAGGTTAATCGTAGCTCTGTAGACGTACCCAAAGACGGTTCTAGGTTCTAGACTAATTATCTGACCCGCGAGCACATCGCCTGTTTAAACTGGGGATCGTTAGCATAAAGACGCTGTGGAGTAAGAGTTTCCGCAAGGTATTGTACTGGGACACCCCTTGCGACTGGGTGACCCACTGCAGACCTGAGTGACCCGGTCACCGACGCCCTGAAATCCCCACCAGCCACCAGGCTGCGCATGAGGCGGCTCGGCGCCCCATCCAGGGAAAGGTTTGGGGGTTTCATGTTTGAGGTGGTTATGGAGGAGGACAAATTCCAGCTGAGCTCCCAATACAATCCCTTGCCGGTCCGGTAATCTCATCATGCAAAGCAGAATCAGACAGCAGGAGATAAGCATCCACCTCTTCTATTGTTCCTATGCCTATGGCACTTCCGCGGCGTCCATGCCTAGCGGCTGCTTTCCCTGGCACAAGCAATGACTGGCAAGCCGAAAAAAGCAGAGGACCAAGCAGGGGAGAGAGACAGCAAGGGTACGGGGAGAAGAGAGAGAGCGCGGAGAGACGGAAAGCCAGGAAACACGGGGTGATGGTTAGGATCATTCATGTGACAAACGGCAATTTGAGCAGGAAGAGGAAAAACAAGGCAACAGATAAAGCGAGATGAGAGGAAGAAAGGAATGAGGGAAAAAGAAAGAAAAAATGAGAATTTGTGCACTGTATGGATTGTAACAGTCAGTTAATGGTTAATTATTATGTTGCGAATGGTAATTTAACGTCCCGTGTTGCGCAGGACTGATAATTAGTTCCCTTTCAATGTATGAGGGCCACATAATGGACACAATGGGAAAGCGTCTTCTGCATCTTTGGGGAATGGGGTTCTGTAACCCAAATGGAGATTGGGAAAAAGGCTGTTTAGACCCAAAAAGCATAAAAATTCACAGCTCCCCATCAATATATGTGACAGACAGATTTAGCAAGCTTTGTCATTATCCACCAATTGCCCCAGGTTGGGGTACTTACTATTCCTGGCAGCTTCGGGGTGTCGGGGTTGCTGTGTCCGAAGCTCCCGCTGTGGCTGGTGGAGACCGTGTGTTGCTTCTTACTGCTGAGTCCCATCGCGTCCATGGACTGGCTGCGGCTTCTTATCACGCGCTGCCACGGAAAACACACGGACAGCTCGTTAAATGAGGCAGGGTGGGCAGCGGACTGCCCCCGGCTCTCCCACAGCGCGGGCAAAAGGTATGTCTCCGGCGAGTGTTATCGGGGTATCATGTCTGTGTGATTCTCAACGGTCTTCATAGAAGAACCTTCTTCTCACCTTAAAAGACTCAAAGAAGCCCCCACCACCCCCGCCTCCATTCTCCATCTTGTCATCGTCCCCGCAGAGTCCCATCATGCACTGGCTGTTAATGTGCAGCTCTTCATACAGCGTTTCTAGCAGCGCGGTCCGCGTGCGTTCCTGAGGACAGAGTGGACAGTCAGCGAGTAGACTGGGAGATGGCGAATTCGTTAGTGGCTACTGGGACTGGATTAACTAGAGCTTCCTTTGGGTTATCTGCTGCACAGCGTGGAGAACCTATAGAGAGAGTGTTGCCACCAACCTTCAGCTTGGAGAGCCCATACAGTGAGTGCTGACACCAACCACCAGCTTGAAGAACCCATACATTGAGTGCTGACACTCACCTCCAGCTTGGAGAACCCATACAGTGAGTGCTGACACTCACCTCCAGCGTGGAGAACCCATACAGTGAGTGCTGACACCAACCACCAGCTTGGAGAACCCATACAGTGAGTGCTGCCACCCACCTCCAGCGTGGAGAACCCATAGAGTGAGTGCTGACACCAACCTTCAGCTTGAAGAACCCATACATTGAGTGCTGACACTCACCTCCAGCTTGGAGAACCCACACAGTGAGTGCTGACACTCACCTCCAGTTTGGCAAATTTCTCAGCTTTGTAACAGGCGTACTCTGCATTTATTAACTTTGTCAGCAGAAACTCTTGGAAGTCTTGACCCTGAAAGAAGAAAAAGCAATTGAGTTTCTGGATGGCCCGTTTCCTCCTGTCGCTTGGGGCTCAGAGGGCCGGCCGCTCACTTTCCTCCTGTGTCGGGGCAGAGGAGGCATGGAATGATTTATGTTTCCTTGGATTTCTCCATGAAGTTTGGTTTTGCCCTGTAACAAAAACCGTTCTACGTCTTCAAAGAAGATCTCATCTGTTTGACCAAAAAGTATAAGAAAGGCCATGCAGGACCCCAGAACGAGCATCACTCAAACTCCAGCTATGTCTCAGCGAGACCCCCAAAAGCCTTCTGAACTCTTACATCCGCCACCTGTGATCCCACAACTCCAACATGGAAACCTAATCCCCTCCTGAAATACCCTGAGTATTCTGCCCCAATGTGACCAGGGGGTATCAGATACCCACAACCAGAGAGGGGAGAGAGAGGAGCTTCTTCTCACCTTACGGAAAACCGCTGGGTCTGGGAGCGGAGGCCCGAAGAAAGGCACATCGTCGCGGGCCGTGACAGACACCTGCAAGACACAAAATGAATTTCCCAGAATGAAACCGAAACGAGGAGGAGGAACACGATGCAGCGGACAGGCCAACGGGATCGAGAACAGTCCCTCAGTCCATGGAACTGGCCACAGAGTGCTTCAGTGGTGGTGCGGTGGGGGGTCTGCGGGCTTCCAGGTGTGAGATTGTATAGCGAGCTGTACCAGTTATTAACATTAATTAACATTAATTGCGTGCTGTGTTTAATTGCAGACCTCCATCTTCCCAACGGTTTACATCCAAACAGCATTAAGTGTTTCCCGCTGACGGCCCGTCGCCCCGCGCTCTGAGCGATTAAAGTGTCTGGCGCTGCGCTCATTAAGCTCACATTCAATGCGACAAAGGCTGGGGGCCGCCAGTCACAAGTAAACGGCTACGTGACGAATATATAAGAAGCGTTCCAGAGCGAGTCTGTTCTCTCCAGACGTCTGACGGAACGGAGCCCCCGGCAGGTGCCAGCTCCCCCGATATCCGAGCAGTCAACGGAACACTATTCCTTTCCAACGCGCATCAGACAGACGGCGGACCGCCGAAGCCACGGAGGAGAACCAAGAAAGTCACTGGAACGGCTGGAACCGTCCCAAACGAATGCCCCGCACGCTCTGGACTGCAGGCATTGCCGAGTCCATTGCCAGGAGCCAGGGGTATTAATGGCGCATGTGGTGCCACCGTGTCCCTAGACCTGAAGATACCGGCAAAAGCAACTCATCCAGCCTTCAAAAAGACAAACTTTTCCAGAATAATGCCGTAAAAACACATATTCCCAATATTTTCACCGATATACGGGATGTGGATATTTCTGATAACGTATAGCGAGATTATATGGAGAGCGGATGCTCGGGGGGGTTACCTTATAGAACGTGTTCTCCGTCAGGGGGTTCTCCGCTTGCACCACGACGTAAGCGTGCAGGAAGTTGGAGGCGATCATGTCTGGAACGAAGGGCGTGTTCTCATCTTGGAAGACGATGGCTACGATGTCATTCCCTATGTGCCGCTTCCTCTGCAGCTGGATGTAAAGGGCAAGAGAGATCAAAAAGTGTCTCGGGAGCCACCAGGGGCCGCTGTGCTACCGAGGGGTCTCTGGGGGTCCAACATATGGCAAGCATGGTAAATGAGGCATCATGGGTAGATTTCACCACGGAACACGTCTCGGGGGAAACAGAACGATCCTGGACATCATGAGACGATACATTAAATATCGTTACTATCACAGAACATTTCGCATGACCGTCCGCGGGCCACGTTCTAGACATGGTGCGGTGGGCGGTGGCACCACAGGGGGTCTCAGACCGAACCTTCTCACAGTGCATAGAATCTGAAGCCCCCCATATGGTTTTTCTGTCACCTGCTGGGAGTCTCCCTCCGTGTACGGCAGCTTCGTGGAGACGTGGAACATAATTTCTTTGCCGCGGAAGTTGCAGTAAACGGATTCCGTCCCAGTCTGTCCGTGCGTTACATCCAATCCGCCCCGGAACCTAAAAACCGAGCCAAACACGCGCTTATTGGACAAACAGCAGAAGCATGATATCCGCAGCGCCTGTGATATCCTCAGAGCCTGTGATATCCGCACCGCCTGTGATAACCGCACCGCCTGTGTTATCCGCAGCGCCTGTGATATCCGCAGCACCTGTGATATCCGCAGCCCCTGTGATATCCGCAGTGCCTGTGACATCCGCAGCACTTGTGATATCCGCAGTGCCTGTGATATCCGCAGCACTTGTGACATCCGCAGCACTTGTGATAGTGATATCTGCAGCCCCTGTGATAACCGCAGCGCCTGTGATATCCGCAGCGCCTGTGATATCCGCAGCGCCTGTGATATCCCCAGCGCCTGTGATATCCGCAGCACCTGTGATAACTGCAGCGTCTGTGATAACCGCAGCGCCTGTGATATCCGCAGCACTTGTGATAGTGATATCCGCAGCGCCTGTGATATCCGCAGCACCTGTGATATCCGCAGCGCCTGTGATATCCGCAGCACTTGTGATAGTGATATCCGCAGCGCCTGTGATATCCGCAGCGCCTGTGATATCCGCAGCGCCTGTGATATCCGCAGCGCTTGTGATAGTGATATCCGCAGCCCCTGTGATATCCGCAGCGCCTGTGATATCCGCAGCGCCTGTGATATCCGCAGCGCCTGTGATAGTGATATCCGCAGCGCCTGTGATATCCGCAGCACTTGTGATAGTGATATCCGCAGCGCCTGTGATATCCGCAGCGCCTGTGATTTCGGCAGCACCTGTGATCAGTGACACCCTGGCTTCTGCCACCAGGCTCTTTCTGTGTCACAAGCAGTACGTCATGATGTCACCTCGGAGGGCCCTGGAGGGCCCGGCACGCGGATTCAGGGTCGCACTGTATAACTGAACACATTTTTTACATTTGCCCAGAAATCGCTCACCCCTTAAAGTCCTGGAGCTGCACCTTTTCCCCCAGAAGTTCCAAGAATTCGGTAAAGGCCGGGCTTTCATCCGTCGTGCTGAATAACTCTTCCTCCGACGTCTACAATACACGGTGATAAACAACGTAAACACCAGCACGCCGACACACCCGTACACTCACACACCCCCTCACATCCTCACACCGAGCCCCTCTACACACCGCCACACGTCAGTCTGACCCCCCACACACACCGCTTTCACTGTGTTTTCATCAGACTCTGACCTGTCCTGTTTTCTGGTAAATGACCCCAAACTTAAAGTTATTGCTGATGACGTGTTCATCGAAGGTGACGATGAGACGAGACGCCTGCGGACGAAAGAAGAAGAAGTCAGAGAGCGGAAGCTGCCCCTCTCCGCGTGTCTCTAAATACAGCCGGGGCAGTTAATTTACAGTCCGCACGCTCCTGTGATATTTAATAATAAATGAATTTGTTGCTAGGAGACCGGCTTTTAGTGGATGATGCCTTTAGAGGGGGCTGAAGGCCATGAATATGGATCATGCGCAAGTATCCGCTGCGTACTCAGCAGCGCTGTATATCTCGTAAATGGTGCAGAACAGACGGGGCTTCTTCACCTTGGGATACAGGACGGGGTGAAAGCGATCTACGTTGACGTCTTCACACACCAGCTGAAACCACAAAGAGATCTACTCTGACCCAAAGTGTAATGCAGTGCAACCTGTGCACAAGGCTTACATGTAGACACAGGGATAACAGACAAAGTATACAGACTGCCACCGGGGCAACAGAGAGGGTGATAAACACTGTCTGAAGGGTAACAGAGAGGGTAATACATGCTGCCCCAGGGGTAAGAGAGAGGGTGACAGAGAGGTAATAGAGACTGCCCCAGGGGTAAAAGAGAGGGTAACAGAGAGGGTAATACATGCTGCCCCAGGGGTAAGAGAGAGGGTGACAGAGAGGTAATAGAGACTGCCCCAGGGGTAAAAGAGAGGGTAACAGAGAGGGTAATACATGCTGCCCCAGGGGTAAGAGAGAGGGTGACAGAGAGGTAATAGAGACTGCCCCAGGGGTAAAAGAGAGGGTAACAGAGAGGGTAATACATGCTGCCCCAGGGGTAGGAGAGAGGGTGACAGAGAGGTAATAGAGACTGCCCCAGGGGTAAAAGAGAGGGTAACAGAGAGGGTAATACATGCTGCCCCAGGGGTAAGAGAGAGGGTGACAGAGAGGTAATAGAGACTGCCCCAGGGGTAAAAGGTCTTTGCTTTATACCTTTGCCATTTGCACCACGTTGGGGAATTCGGTCAGACAGGATATGGGGATAACGTCGTGATACGTTTTGCATTTGGTCCTAAAACAGAGAGACCTGGGTGAGTCCAGCAGAAGAGTCATTATCTTAAGTCAAATATATTTGGGGGTCAATGTGATATTTGGGGGTTGGAGTGATATTTGGGGGTCAGTATGATATGTGGGGGTCAGTGTGATATTTGGGGGTCGGTGTGATATTTGGGGGTCAGTATGATATTTGGGGGTCGGTGTGATATTTGGAGGTCGGTGTTATGTTTGGGGGTCAGTGTGATATTTGGGGGTCAGCAGGAGCCAATCCCTACCTTAGGAGCAGACGGAGATGCTCTTGGTCACCGATGACATCATACTTTACTGAAAAGACGAGGTGTCCGAGTGACGCATCCACTGAGTAATAATTAAAATGCTCCTGGAAAAAGTGGAAAGATTTGAGGACCGTTGCCTGTACAGCACCAAGGTATATGTCGGTGCTTTACAACAGGTAACATCGCTGCTTTCCTGCTTCATTCTCCTCTCCAACAAACGGATCATTATTATCATCATTATAATTATTATTTTTACTATTATCATAATTATTATTATCATTAATATTACTATTATAATTATTAGCATAATTATCATCATTATAATTATTATTTTTACTATTATTATTATTATCATTACTATTATCATCATTATTATTATCATAATTATTATTTTTACTATTATTATTATTATCATTACTATTATCATCATTATTATTATCATAATTATTATTTTTACTATCATTATCATTACTATTATTACTACTATTATTATTATTATAATTATTATCATTATTATTTGTATTACTATCATTATTACTATTATTTATTATTGTTATTATTATTACTACTATTATCATTATTATCATTATTATTATTAATTAGTCCTGGCGCTCCTCGGGTGGATTTGGCGGTCCGGCGTCGGGGGGCTTTACCTTTCCCAGGAAGTGCTTGCGGTAGAGTTTGGCTACGTGGCTCCTTTCCAGCTTCGCTTTGCCGCTCGGAGACTGCGCAGCGTCTGCCAGGCCACAAATATCATGGTTGGTCCCCTCGATCCAGTATCCCCCAAACTGTGGCAGGAGGATCAGGGGAAAGGGCCCTTCCCGCCCCAAAACCTGGAGAAAAAAGAACCAGAACTTACAAACTTCGTCTATTACCACCACGTGTGCCCAAAACACGCAAGCTTCCCAGGCGTGGTCTCACCTCGTGGACGCTGGGGTACGGAATATAATCCTCTTCAGTCTGCGGACAGAGAGATGAGAACGTGAAAAGCAGAAAATACCCGAATCCGCTGAATTCTCCCCAAACACTGATACTGGTAAATGGGGGTCCTTGCACGTCACCCAGCATGGCGTCCCGGCGTGTGCCACACAAGCCACGGCCCCTGAGCGGCATTCCCGGCCCTTCCCAGTAACTAGCTGACTACGGCTCGCACTGGAATCGTTACCTTCAGAGGAGGAGGGAGAGAGTAGCGCTGCTCGTCCATCCGGCACCCCTGCAAGAGAAAAGAAAATCAGGGGGTCCCACGCCAAGCGCCACCACGTCCACGGAAAGATTCCTGAGGTTACGCAAGCGGGATTTAAACGCAGGTTACGGAGCAGCCGGTATTTCCCGTTTGGCTGTAAACGACGCGTTACACGGCAGCTCATTAAACTCCCGACAGACTCTTACCTGCATCTTCTCAATCATCTCAAACAGGTCCGAGTTCTGTGGGAGCAAAGCAGAGAGGACGTGAGACGGCTGGCTGTCTGTCTATCCGTCTGCCTGTCCGTCCGTCCGTCTGTCTACCTGTCTGTCTGTACGTCTGGCTGTCTGTCTATCCGTCTGCCTGTCCATCCGTCCGTCTGTCTACCTGTCTGTCTGTACGTCTGGCTGTGTGTCTGTCTATCTGTCCGTCCGTCTGTCTACCTGCCTATCTGTACGTCTGGCTGTCTGTCTATCCGTCTGCCTGTCCGTCTGTCTGTCTACCTGTCCGTCTGGAGATGGAGCTCGTTCTCCGCTTTGATTTCATTAAACCTCTGACTGCTGGCATGGAGTCGGCATCTTAAGAAACATGCAACACAAACATGCGCTGCTTTACATGCAGGGTGCGGAGGGCGATTTGCATGAACCTCTCCATGCGCGTCTCAAGTGCAGGAACGAATAGCCAAGGACCCGGCGCGTGATGTTTGAAGAGGAGTCATTAACATAAGCAAGGGGCGATAAACAGCCCCATCTGCCCCCCGGACCGTTCCCAGGGTATATCCCAAAGACAAGACACTCAAAGGGCAAAATCCCATGGGGGGGCACTGCGAATTTGTTTACCCCTCCTGGGGGTATCACTCAGCACCCCTCAGCTGGTTCTGTGATGAAACAACCCCCAGCACTCACCTTTCTAATCAACGCTATCATCAGGTCCCTGAGACGGCTCGGCAGCGAGCTCGGCGAGCGTCTGCCCCGGGGAGGGTACGGAGAGGCATTTATATACCGGCGATAATAATATCCTGTCTCGTTACATCACCCGCCGCTAATAATTACATAAAAGCACACGGAGTCCCGGCGGAAACATCGCGCTTGGGTAACGGTTACTGCGGGAACCATGAAGCCACATCACGGCTTCCAAACCCAACCGATCTCCCAACCTCCATCCCGCTCCTCCATCCTGCAACCTCCATCCCGCTCCTCCATCCCGCCCCTCCATCCCGCTCCTCCATCCCGCAACCTCCATCCCGCAACCTCCATCCCTCCATCCCGCAACCTCCATCCCGCTCCTCCATCCCGCAACCTCCATCCCGCTCCTCCATCCCGCAACCTCCATCCCGCTCCTCCATCCCGCAAACTCCATCCCGCAACCTCCATCCCGCTCCTCCATCCTGCAACCTCCATCCCGCTCCTCCATCCCGCCCCTCCATCCCGCTCCTCCATCCCGCCCCTCCATCCCGCAACCTCCATCCCGCAACCTCCATCCCGCAACCTCCATCCCGCTCCTCCATCCCGCAACCTCCATCCCGCAACCTCCATCCCGCAACCTCCATCCCGCAACCTCCATCCCGCAACCTCCATCCCGCTCCTCCATCCCGCAACCTCCATCCCGCAACCTCCATCCCGCTCCTCCATCCCGCTACTCCATCCCGCCCCTCCATCCCGCCCCTCCATCCCGCTCCTCCATCCCGCTCCTCCATCCCGCTCCTCCACCCAGCAACCTCCATCCCGCTCCTCCATCCCGCTCCTCCACCCAGCAACCTCCATCCCGCAACCTCCATCCCGCAACCTCCATCCCGCTCCTCCACCCAGCAACCTCCATCCCGCAACCTCCATCCTGCTACCTCCATCCCGCTCCTCCATCCCGCTCCTCCATCCCGCAAACTCCATCCCGCTCCTCCATCCCGCAACCTCCATCCCGCTCCTCCATCCCGCTCCTCCATCCAGCTTCTCCATCCCGCTCCTCCATCCCGCTACCTCCATCCCGCTCCTCCACCCAGCAACCTCCATCCCGCAACCTCCATCCTGCTACCTCCATCCCGCTCCTCCATCCCGCTCCTCCATCCCGCAAACTCCATCCCGCTCCTCCATCCCGCAACCTCCATCCCGCTCCTCCATCCCGCTCCTCCATCCAGCTTCTCCATCCCGCTCCTCCATCCCGCTACCTCCATCCCGCAACCTCGAGGACCTGATAATCGTTCCTTCCCCGAAACTACCCCCAGAGAAACGGTTAAATGCCCCACACAGGGACAAAACAGCGATTATAGAATAACCCCGGGAGGGGCAGATTGCAGTTCCGGCCCCGACCCGAGCTCTTCTAGAGATTTATGGCCTCGCAGGTAACTATTAGGGGAACATGCGTGTGATACGTAGTAATTACATACGTGTGGGAATGTATCACGCAGAGAACTGGGGCGCACGCGGTGACCTGAACACCATGACTATTACCAACAGGGCACAAAACAACCTGCCCCCCCCGCGTGTTTACATGAGCTTTCACCCCCTGGTGACCGATGGCAGGAGTCCAACTCCGTGAATGCGCAGAGTGCCCGCAGAGTGCCCGCAGAGTGCCCGCATCACTGCACGGCAAGATTCCAAAACAAATGCTTAAAATCCGTGGAAGAACGTCTAGGACTTATTCCTCCTCATCCGGAGACGTACGCGGAAAAGCCCCGGGACACCCCTGCCCCGGCATGTATTTATACTGCGCCCCCAGATGGGGTGACAAGCTCTGACACAGCTGGATAATTACCACCCTGGGGTTATTCACGGATTACTCAATGCAGGAGAATTTGCATCGGTCCTGGGTCAGGACGTAAACATTTATTAGTAACGAGTTGCTCTACATTCTGGAGCGGCAATAAATGTCAGAGCCGGCGCGTTTCGCACAAAGCCCCCGCCTCGCCGGGTATTCTCAGAGCCGGCACGTTTCGCACAAACCCCCCCGCCTCGCCGGGTATTCTCAGAGCCGACACGTTTCACAGAAAGCCCCGCCTCCCGGGGAGGAAATTCTCAGAGCCGGCGCGTTTCGCATAAAGCCCCCGTCTGGCCAGGTATTCTCAGAGCCGGCGCATTTCGCACAAAGCCCCCGCCACGCCGGGTATTCTCAGAGCCGGCGCGTTTCACAGAAAGCCCTGCCTCGCCGGGGAGGAAATTCTCAGAGCCGGCGCGTTTCACAGAAAGCCCCCACCTAGCCGGGTATTTTCACAGCCGGTGGATGGGGCAGGAGAGACGGATCCGGGGGGGGCGACATCTCCCAGGAGAGAATAAAATCAGAAATAAATACAGAACAAAAGCCTCACCTGGAACAAAAGCCCCAGCACAGGGTCCCAAAGCAGCGCATGGCCGACCGTACAGAGATTCGGCTCCGCGCGGGGGGGCCACGTTGCGCATGCAGCATGCAGATCTCAGCCACATTCAGGACGAGAGAGCGTTTGGGATCAGGTTCTGGTGGAATATTCCCTGCTTGGGGGCAATTAATTTTGAGTGATACCCCGGGGTTTGTACAGCATACTCACACAATACGCTTCGAGTGAACAGTCCGGGTCCCCTGCCGGCTCCTCCGAGCGCCCCTGGGTGTCAGCCATGACACGGAAGACGTCCAGACACGCTGCTTGTCACCCTGTGTGCGCTCGCCGTGCCCCCTCCCTGCCTCTCATGCCTTCACGCTCTCTACATGTATGTTTAATGGGCGTGGAGCCAGCAGCCGCTGCCAGGGAGGCAGGTACTGCCGCCCAGTGCATTCAATGCGACGGGAACAGCTGCGCCATGCAAGCACCAAGAGGGGCAGCAAGGCACGGCCCAACCGGGAAAGGGACCTGGAACTCTCCCGCAGAGCTGACCATCTAGTAAAGTAACTCCAATGCGGGTATCTGACCTGCAGAGCTGACCATCTAGTAAAGTAACTCCAATGCGAGTATCTGACCTGCAGAGCTGACCATCTAGTAAAGTAACTCCAATGCGAGTATCTGACCTGCAGAGCTGACCATCTAGTAAAGTAACTCCAATGCGAGTATCTGACCTGCAGAGCTGACCATCTAGTAAAGTAACTCCAATGCGAGTATCTGACCTGCAGAGCTGACCATCTAGTAAAGTAACTCCAATGCGAGTATCTGACCTGCAGAGCTGACCATCTAGTAAAGTAACTCCAATGCGAGTATCTGACCTGCAGAGCTGACCATCTAGTAAAGTAACTCCAATGCGAGTATCTGACCTGCAGAGCTGACCATCTAGTAAAGTAACTCCAATGCGAGTATCTGACCTGCAGAGCTGACCATCTAGTAAAGTAACTCCAATGCGAGTATCTGACCTGCAGAGCTGACCATCTAGTAAAGTAACTCCAATGCGAGTATCTGACCTGCAGAGCTGACCATCTAGTAAAGTAACTCCAATGCGAGTATCTGACCTGCAGAGCTGACCATCTAGTAAAGTAACTCCAATGCGAGTATCTGACCTGCAGAGAAAGCTCTAAGCACAGCTCAGCGCAGAGGAATCTCCGGAGTCCAAACGCAGGATTATTCTGTTAGTAAATCGTCTCCATCCCTCTGGTTCTGGCATGTGACCAGAGACAGTTCTAGGCTGGAGCCGGGGGTAGGAAGATATCTGCCCCGTGCCTACCCTGTACCTGCCCCACACCTGTCCTGCACCTACCCCGTACCTGCCCCACACCTACCCGGTACCTGCCCCGTACCTGTCCTGCACCTACCCCGTACCTGCCCTGCACCTACCCCGTACCTGCCCTGCACCTGCCCTGCACCTACCCCGTACCTGTCCTGCACCTACCCCGTACCTGCCCCGCACCTACCCCGTACCTAGCCTGTACCTGCCCCGCACCTACCCAGTACCTGCCCAGCACCTAGCCTGTACCTGCCCCGTACCTGTCCTGCACCTACCCCGCACCTACCCCGTACCTGTCCTGCACCTACCCCGTACCTATCCTGTACCTGCACTGCACCTACCCCGTACCTGACCTGCACCTACCCCGTACCTGCCCAGCACCTGTCCTGCATCGAGCCTGTACCTGCCCCGTACCTGTCCTGCACCTACCCCGTACCTGCCCTGCACCTACCCCGTACCTGCACTGCACCTACCCCGTACCTGACCTGCACCTACCCCGTACCTGCCCAGCACCTGTCCTGCACCTAGCCTGTACCTGCCCCGCACCTACCCAGTACCTGCCCAGCACCTGTTCTGCACCTAGCCTGTACCTGCCCCGTACCTGTCCTGCACCTACCCCGTACCTACCCCGTACCTGCCCTGCACCTACCCCGTACCTGCCCTGTACCTCCCCTGCACCTGCCCCGTCTGATCAGATTACAGTCACAAAAAGAGAGAAGGTCCCCAAATGGAGCCCCCCTGGGCAGCCGGTGCCCCGTCAGCGTGTTCCGTGTAACGAGTAGAGTGTGTTTTATACCCGGGGTGGTCACGCGGTGCTCAGTTTCCATCGCCGTATCGTCTTTCTGCCCCCCTGGGGCCTGACACGGCTTATTTATTTACGCCAAGTCCCCTATCTCAGGTATCGCCGCATCTCTCGCCGCCGTTTCCCACAGATCTCATTTCCCCGCATTGAGCTCGTCAGCCATTTTGTTATGTGGGGAAACATGTACATAGCGGGAGGGATGCGTGTGACTGCGTGTAAAGCACACACAGATAACACGGGACATGCGGCGGGCACGGGGCACTAAATGGTGTTCTGCGCTTATCCAACAGCACTTTATACGGTTAGCGTCCTGCCTGGGATATTATCATCAATAACAACCTAGGGGCAATTAGTCCTTTTAACCCCTTGTGTGCCCAAACTGCCGTTTGTTTGGATTCACAAATTAAAACGCAGACTCTCCTCATTAGAGTTTGCAGTGGGCTTTGTACTGCGCCGCAGAATAGGTTGGTGCTTCATAAATCAATTATTTCATTGAAGCACGAAACACTTAATTGCCCTTCCCATAAAACCCCAGCCTGGGGCCATTGTTTGCCGACTCGGAGGGAGGGAGCTCTCTACAAACATCCGGGTTCCTGGTACCTTGGACAGAACAAACCTCCCTTAAACTCGTCAGTCTCCCCGTGGAGGGTTAGGAAAGGATTAAGATAAATGGAGTGCAACATCACAACCTAGACCCTTTCATACCCCTTTAGCCCCCTGAGTGCCAGACAGAGGACAGGGGAACCTGCAGTCCACCAACAGCAACCACTGCATGGAAGGAAGTTAACAGCACGCCACCTGATGTACAGCATCAAGAGAAAGGGTTAAAGGCACACTACTAGGTATCTAGCCAAGATGTAGGGGTTAATGCCATGCTACCTGCTATTTAGTAGGTAGGTAGGGGGTTAATGGCACGGTACTTGGTATCTAGTAGGGGCTAATGGCATGCTATCTGGTATCTGGCAGAGATGTAGGGGTTAATGGCATGCAATCTGGTACCTGGCAGAGATGTAGGGGTTAATGGCATGCTATCTGGTATCTGGCAGAGATGTAGGGGTTAATGGCATGCAATCTGGTACCTGGCAGAGATGTAGGGGTTAATGGCATGCTATCTGGTATCTGGCAGAGATGTAGGGGCTAATGGCATGCTATCTGGTCCCTGGCAGAGATGTAGGGGTTAATGGCATGCTATCTGGTATCTGGCAGAGATGTAGGGGTTAATGGCATGCTATCTGGTATCTGGCAGAGATGTAGGGGTTAATGACATGCTATCTGGTACCTGGCAGAGATGTAGGGGTTAATGGCTTGGTACCTGGCAGAGATGTAGGGGTTAATGGCATGCTATCTGGTACCTGGCAGGGATGTAGGGGCTAATGGCATGCTATCTGGTACCTGGCAGAGATGTAGGGGTTAATGGCATGCTATCTGGTACCTGGCAGAGATGTAGGGGTTAATGGCATGCTATCTGGTACCTGGCAGAGATGTAGGGGTTAATGGCATGCTATCTGGTACCTGGCAGAGATGTAGGGGTTAATGGCATGCTATCTGGTACCTGGCAGAGATGTAGGGGTTCATGGCTTGGTACCTGGCAGAGATGTAGGGGTTAATGATCCGCTACCTGTTATCTAGCAGGAAGGTAGGGGTTAATGGCACGCTAGCTGGTATGGAGGGGTTAATGGCACGTTGGCTCTCATGGTGTCTGTAGCCGGTAAAGCCCAGTACAGCAGCGCCATCTACTGGCCGGCACCTGAATGTCGCTCTGCCACCTGAGAGCATTAAACCCCGCGGGACGTAGCCCCCCCGCAGCAGGCACCGGATCCGTCCACTCCCCCCCCGGCCGCTGAATGTGGAACATGCCACAAAGGGCCGCGCACGTACCAAGAGACAGGAGATGACAGGAGATGACAGGAGAATCCAGACTCCTCCATTTCTGCTACTGGCAAAAAATAGTCAAACAGCAACAAGCGTGCAACGCGGAGACCTGCAGAGCATAAGAGAGCGCAAGGGAAGCATGCGGTGCAGACGTGCAGAGCGTATGGGGGATGCATGCGGTGCAGACGTGCAGAGCGTATGGGGGATGCATGCGGTGCAGACGTACGGGGGAAGCATGCGGTGCAGACGTGCGGAGCGTACGGGGGAGGCATGCGGTGCAGACGTGCGGAGCGTACGGGGGAGGCATGCGGTGCAGACGTGCAGAGAGTACAGGGAAGGCATGCGGTGCAGACGTGCGAGGGAGGCATGCGGTGCAGACGTGCGGATGGTTCCGCTTACCTTGAATCGAGGAGCGCTGGCAGGGGGGGTGGCTCCGGATAAATCTAGCGTGTAGGACAGGAGCCGGCTTTGCCCGTCGTGGCGCCTACGGGGGAAATTATGGGAAATATTAGGAAACGCAACAAATGCAGAGGCAATAAACGGCCGACGCATTTCACGCAGTGACCCGCAGCTGCGCTTCCAAACTCCCAGACTGCTCAGCCTGAGCCTCGCATGCCACACGTGGGGCCAAAGACACGTTTCCCGGCTCCTGCCACAAACCCCCTGAACCTCCAGCCTGCGCTCCATCCGCTGCTCCAGTCCCTCCATCCAGCGAAGCGCGTTGGCTCGGTTCCTGGCGGTGTCCACCATCCCCCGACACGTGGCGCCCAAACATTTGCTTCATTAGCAGAGACGAGATGGAGGGCTTGGCAGACATCGCGCTCATCCCGATCTGTCGTCTGAGACGAGGAGACACCGACTGGTCCAAGAAACGTGGGAGTCGGGGGGGATCCGGAGGGGCCGAGAGGCACTCGAGCTCCGGACTGCGTGTCTGGGGGAGACGTGGTCTGCGACAAACCGGCGAGACCCTCAATATCATGTGGGCCAAGAAAATGGACCCAGTGCTCAGCGATTCACGTGACGGGACGGGGGTGAGGGTCCGCGTTCATGGCGTGGCCAGGATCTGGGGGTCCGGCGTGGCCAGGATCTCAAGAACCCAGGGGCCACACAGGGGCCACACAGCGGAGGTCCCCGGGGCCCTGGGACAGCGGATTTACCTTCTCCTGGAACTGAATTACTTATAATACGGAAGGAGCCACGGAGGCGGCAGAGAGCAGATCAATGAACATAAACACGTATGTGATGTACGCAGGACACGCGTGTCTCTGCTGGCTGTGCGCTCTAGGAAAGACTCTACTACGCCAACTATATCGGCCCACAAAGGGCCCCGCGTCTGAATATAAACCCGGCGCCTCCATTCCCGGGGGGAGAGCCCGTGGTCTCTGTATGTATCTGCCATCTAACCCAACATCCCACGATGCCCCAGGCTGATTCCCGGTAAGCTGGACGTGCCACGGGGTATTAAGGGGGCATTAGTACTCCAACCACGGCGCAGGTAATGCCACCACAGATGCCGAAGCTGCGCATGGTGCCAGAATCTGCGCTGTGGTGACTACCTGACTCCGGTGGCCTTTCACTGAATGCCAGCAGGGGGCGCCATAACACGCGTGTTCTGCTGGATGCGGGTATAAGAACCACGTCCTGGCAGCGCAGACCACGAGCCGCAGCGCAGACCACGGAGCCGCAGCCGACAGAAATCCCCCTATAAATTACCCCAATCTCCGAACGCACAAACTGCCACGGACCGTGAGATCGCAGGCTGTATTACCCCGGCCGGCACATTAACCGCTCGCACACCGTGAACAACCCATCGGCCCCCGGGGACGCTACGGAATAATCTGGGGACTCTGTAACCATGGCAACACACAGACACACACACACACACAGCGCGTATCAGCACTGCGATTAACTCTGGGAATATGGAAACATTCGTGGGGGGCGCATGCGTGGCTGCGGACACAGGGATTTTCACAAAGAAAAACTTAACCCCCAAGATCGCGGGACCCCCGGCACATACCAGATGACAATACCCCGGGGGGGGGGGTTATTGGGATCTCTGGCTATACACAGAAACCAATGCACGCACTTCCGCCCGGGGGCCACGTAGTAAATGCCACGTTTTCTGCGTGGATCCTGAAAGCGCCAAGTGAATGAAATAAACGTGGAACCCGATGAGTTAATGTGAGCGCGGAGGCATTAATGATAGCAGCGAGAACAGGTCTCGCTCTAATCGACCGTTAAATCTCATTAGACCGTCTCGCCGAGACATCCCGGAACAAGAACGTGTCAGATTATTATTCGCCACGTTTCACGGCTCGGCCGATTACCCCACGGAGCTTCCCTCGCCACTACTTCCTGGGATATAACCCTGTTACTGCCCCTCTAATAACCCCCCTGGGTGACGCCGGACATGAAGCAAGGGCGTCCGGGGGGTGACGCAGGACACGCAGCGAGGGGGTCCGGGGGTGACGCAGGACACGCAGCGAGGGGGTCCGGGGGTGACGCAGGACACGCAGCGAGGGGGTCCGGGGGTGACGCAGGACACGCAGCGGGGGGGGTCTGGGGGGCGACGCAGGACACGCAGCGGGGGGGTCCGGGGGGTGACGCAGGACACACAGTGGGGGGGTCTGGGGGGTGACGCAGGACACGCAGCGAGGGGGTCCGGGGGGCGACCCAGGACACGCAGCGAGGGGGTCTGGGGGGCGACCCAGGACACGTAGCGAGGAGGTCCGGGGGGTGACGCAGGACACGCAGCGAGGGTGTCTGGGGGGTGACGCAGGACACGCAGCGGGGGGGTCTGGGGGGTGACACAGGACACGCAGCGGGGGGGTCTGGGGGGTGACGCAGGACACGCAGCGGGGGGGTCTGGGGGGTGACGCAGGACACGCAGCGAGGGGGGGGTCGACGCAGGACACGCAGCGAGTGTTTTTGCTCACTTTCCGTGTTAGTCACATGTTATTTGACATTAGTGTTAAGCAGTGACAGTCCGTGGAACGCGTCGCCGGAAACGTGTCCTGATTTTCTCCTCGCGTCTGCACAAAAAGGTTGTAAAAAACGTTCTGTTTGTAACTTTATTCCGTGGTGTTTTATCCACGCAGCGCAGGAAGCACTCAGAATCTCCTGGGATATCAGTGGAAAGCCCACGTAAACACACGCACCGACGCACGGCCTCCCTTAGTCTACCAATCGGTGATTAAAGATTTCCGTGACGGCTCAGGGCCACAGAAATTCCCGGGCCAGACAATTGCCACGCAATGACAGGCTGGGGTCATAAACACCCCAAACATACGTGTCCCCCGGATAAATCTCGTCTTATTCACTCACCGTATGTCACGAGATCCTAACTCCCATCACACACAGTAAGACACGCGCTCCTATGGATGCCTGCCAGTAGCACTGTTTAGTAGACATGACCCTTCCCAAGCATGTGGGGGAATTAACCTCTTATACTCCCTGATCTCATCACATGTTGCGGTTTAATTCCCGGAGGATGCCACGCGTGTTCTCGGTGTGCAGATAACGCGCAGACACTCATCGCCAGACATAGACAATGCGGTCTGACACAGAGCCACCAGCCATGATCGCTGGGTCATATGTGCTACATACACAGTCCGGCATGACACACGCACGGGGCTTCCAACGCACACGGGACCTGCTCGCCGGAGCCGCCAGAGCCACCAGCCACGATCGCCGGGTCATATGTGCTACATACACACTCCGGCATGACACATGCACGGGGCTCCCGACGCACACGGGTCCCGGCGACCAGGTGACTCTAATTCACATCACACGGTGAGGACTGAAAAGACATGAAACAGACGCAGCCGCCGGAGACACGGAAATCACCGCCCGGCCCCAACATAGTAACGGCCCCCGGTAACGCTTTTTACCCTTCCTGCAGGTAACGCATTCAATGCCCACAAACTGACTCCTGATGTCAAGATTCCAAACTACCCCTGCTGGTGACGCAGCCACGTGACCCACGGGGCCACACGGGCAATATACAACACGGGAAGGTCACCGAGATAACGGAGCCCTGACCACATACCCCCAGGGGCCGAGGATCAGGATGGTGCCAGATGATGGAGCCCTGACCGTATACCCCCAGGGGCCGAGGATCAGGGCTTCAGCTCTGTGGCTGGTGGGACCAACCCCGGCGCCGTGACATTGAGTGGCCTCTAAACCGCACAATGCTGGAAACAAAGCCCCACAAATCACCCCCATGTCTGATCCAACCCCAGCTCCCCAATGCCTCCCAAGACCCCAACTTTCTACTGGATTTGCCCCCGGCTTATGCCCAACACACGGTTATTTGCCCCAGGCACTCCAGTCATTGCCCAAACCCCCAAGTATAAGAGACAGCGAGGAACGTACCGTGTCCTCAGCCGTGGAGAGACAGCATCTGCCCCGTGTCCTCAGCCGTGGAGAGACGGCATCTGCCCCGTGTCCTCAGCCGTGGAGAGACGGCATCTGCCCCGTGTCCTCAGCCGTGGAGAGACGGCATCTGCCCCGTGTCCTCAGCCGTGCAGAGACAGCATCTGCCCCGTGTCCTCAGCCGTGGAGAGACGGCATCTGCCCCGTGTCCTCAGCCGTGGAGAGACAGCATCTGCCCCGTGTCCTCAGCCGTGGAGAGACGGCATCTGCCCCGAGCGCACAAACCTCCGGGCTGAAGGAGCGGAAATCCCTCGGAGACCCCGAGCCGGCGGCAGAGACTTCCTCCCCGCTGCTGCACCTTGAGACTGCCGGCAGATGAAAGAGACAGCAGATCTGCCTGCCCTGAATTACCCTCCCCCTCTCCTCCGCATTCCCAGCATCTCCTGGCAGGATCCGCTCGGATGTTCTCGCCCCGCCGGGGTCTGCGCACCTGCCCCAAGGAGCCACAGCAAGGTGCCACCAGGGTCACGAGAATGCCCCCCCCCAACATGTTCAATTAACACTTCAATGCCAGGCATGGGGGTAAAACAGCGACCAAAGAACACACCCTGAAGGGTTAACGCATTCGACAAAAAGGGGGCCCGACGAAAATCCAGGGACTGCAGCCCAACAAATGTCATTCCATCTGAAGAAGAGACCTCCGAGGTCCCAAAGCTTATGTCCCTTAACATCGTATTCACGTATAAAATGTGTTCATGGCGCCGGCGCGGAGGATTCCCCGCGTTATTGAGTCACTGATGATGTAATAACTGGACGAGGCGTTACTTACCGCCCCGCGTAGGGTAATAACCGGAGTCTGCACTTTCATTAAGAGACCGAGAAGTCCTCAAAAGGAAAGGAAACTTTTGGACAAAACGCCCCAAATCGGTTCTCTGCCCCATTTTATGTTAATGTGAAATTGGCATTTTTGGGATTTATTGAGCCCCCCTTTGTCCAATTTCAGAGAGAAAGGGTGGGGGGTTACCGGTTGTCATGGTAACCAGATTAAGGCTGAGCTGCCTAGTTTGAAAGCCGCAGGGGGGCCCGGGCCGATGTATTGTTTAAAATAGAATAAGGGATCCGTCTTCCAGCTGGTTAGCATGCGCATGCTGCCGGCCGGTGTCGGCTGTGTCCGAGGGGCCGCTACGAGGGGCTTTTGACAATTTGATGGCTGGTTATTGGAGGTCTTTTTATTATTTATTGTTCTAGATGTAGCACCATCATATTCCGCAGCGCTGTACAAAGAGGATTATAAAGACCCTCATACCACGTACATACCAAGCCAAGGGGTGGTGGGTATCGGACCCCACACGGTGTGTTCGTATCTGCTGCGTTGCCAAATATTTCGCCATGGAAACGCGCTGGCATCCTACAGCAGCGGTGGCGCATTACACATTGGGGCATATTTCAGCTCCGTGTAGTAGTTGACGCAAGGACCTGCTCAGCCGCGGGTTACTAGCTCTACAGCCCCAGCCTTTCAATTTTACCCTAGCTGTAATCTCCAGCTCTCCCTCTGTTACCCCTGAGGGGCATTTGGCAGCGTAATTACCCACTTCAGATGTTACTTGCACTCCGTTCGTTTGTTCAGCACTTTAATTATTCTGTTAATGATGTCGCAGCGCGCGTCGCCGGCGGCTCCTGGAAGCCATATCTCGCTGACTTAACTATACATTATACGGGGCGCCTCACTGACACGGCACTTAATGTGTTAATGGCCCACTTTGGTTTCAGAAATGTGAGAAATATAAGTGAGCCTCCTGAGGGTTCTCGTGGCTTTAATCTGGAACTAGTCCAGAACCCGTTGATTACAGACGGCCTCGGTGTTACCGTCCATCTTCTGTGGATCCCAGAACAATAAATCAGAACCCTCCCATAAAGATGTCTCCTCAGAAGAGATGCCCCGAGGCCCGGTGACGCTGCTGTCTCTTCTGACATCTCTCCGCACGACGCGTTTCGCACGCTCAGCAGAAAGCCCGGCGCGCTCAGCAATTTCAGCAGCTGTTGCCCCGTTCATAGCCAGACTCACCATCCAAGGTCAATGCCCCGCGGCGGGGTATCACGCGATGGCGACCACTAGCAAATCATGACAGCTAGCCTTACATTTGCCCCAGTTATAGATTAGGCAGGACCAATCCAAAGTGCCGAAAGCTGGGCCATCAAGGCTTGGAAGTTATCAGTGAGAAGCATCCGATCAGCCAACCTCCCGGCTCTGCGGATATTTTATTCATCTGGGGGCTCACAGGTCCCACGGCGTTTTCATGGGGGTTTCACCGGAACGTTCCAACGCCGGGTGACGGTATGAAGTCCCTTTTATATCCAGCAGCTTCGGGCGCAAAACTCGAGACGGACAATTCTTTTAGAAGTTGGTAATGAGAGAGTTCGTCTACCTCTCTGCTCGTGGCGGTTACCATGCCAACTAAACATTCTTTTTTAGGTAAAATTAAAACGTTCTTTGGAAACAGATGAGAACCGAGTAACTTGACTCACGTGTCGTATTTAATACTGTGAGATCCCCACACCCGATCGTAACAGGGGCTTCTGACAGGTCAGGTCTGTATGGACCAGCCCGTAGATTGTCCATAGATTGCCCATAGATTGCCCGTAGATTGTCCGTAGATTTCCTGTAGACTTCAGTAGATTGTCCATAGATTGTCCATGGATTGCCCGTAGATTGTCCGTAGATTGCTTGTAGATTGCCTGTAGACTTCAGTAGATTGTCCATAGATTGCCCGTAGATTGTCCGTAGATTGCCTGTAGATTGCCTGTAGATTGCCTGTAGAGATCAGTAGATTGTCCATAGATTGCCTGTAGACTTCAGTAGATTGTCCATAGATTGCCTGTAGATTGTCCATAGATTGCCTGTAGACTTCAGTAGATTGTCCATAGATTGTTCGTAGATTGCCTGTAGATTGTCCAAAGATTGTTCATAGATTGCCTGTAGACTTTGGTAGATTGTCCATATACCGGTATTGTCCATAGATCATCCAAAGATTGCTTGTAGATTTCCCATAGATTGTCCGTAGTTTGCACACAGATTGTCTGTAGATTGCCTGTAGATTTCCATAGAGTCTCCGCAGATTGCCCGTAAACTTCGGTAGATTGCCCGTGGATTGTCCATAGATTGTCCGTATATTGCCCTTAGATTGCTCTACCTTGCTTTACTTCTAAACATACATACCATGCATATCTATATGGACAGGGTGTATGTACCTGCACAGGTGAGTATTTCTGGACAGGGTGTATGTATCTGCACAGGTGAGTATTTCTGGACAGGGTGTATGTATCTGCACAGGTGAGTATTTCTGGACAGAGTGCATGTACCTGCACAGGTGAGTATTTCTGGACAGGGTATATGTACCTGCACAGGTGAGTATTTCTGGACAGGGTGCATGTACCTGCACAGGTGAGTATTTCTCGACAGGTTGTATGTACCTGCAAAGGTGAGTATTTCTGGACAGGGTGTATGTACCTGCACAGGTGAGTATTTGTGTACAGGGTGTATGCACCCGCACAGGTGAGTATTTCTGGACAAGGTGTATGTACCTGCACAGGTGAGTATTTCTGGACAAGGTGTATGTACCTGCACAGGTGAGTATTTCTGGACAGGGTGTATATATCTGCACAGGTGAGTATTTTTGGCCAGGGTCTATATATCTGCACAGGTGAGTATTTCTGGACAGGGTGTATGTACCTGCACAGGTGAGTATTTCTGGACAGGGTGTATATATCTGCACAGGTGAGTATTTTTGGTCAGGGTCTATATATCTGCACAGGTGAGTATTTCTGGACAGGGTGCATGTACCTGCACAGGTGAGTATTTCTGGACAGGGTGTATGTACCTGCACAGGTGAGTATTTCTGGACAGGGTCTATATATCTGCACAGGTGAGTATTTCTGGACAGGGTGTATGCACCCGCACAGGTGAGTATTTCTGGACAGGGTCTATATATCTGCACAGGTGAGTATTTCTGGACAGGGTGTATGCACCCGCACAGGTGAGTATTTCTGGACAAGGTGTATGTACCTGCACAGGTCAGTATTTCTGGACAGGGTGTATATATCTGCACAGGTGAGTATTTTTGGTCAGGGTCTATATATCTGCACAGGTGAGTATTTCTGGACAGGGTGCATGTACCTGCACAGGTGAGTATTTCTGGACAGGGTTATGTACCTGCACAGGTGAGTATTTCTGGACAGGGTCTATATATCTGCACAGGTAGTACCTGGGTACCCAGCGCATGTTCTCTGAACGCTTGGCGTGTTTGTCTGGGACTTGGGAACCTCCATTCCAGATGTTGCCGGATTTGCATAATGAGCAGGGTATCCAGGCAACTAATGCACTGGGTTTATTTTTACGTCCATTAAGATATTTGATGCAATAAACATATTCCAGTCCGAAGCCGGAGATTAAATCTGTGTCGAGAATATTGCGGGAACAGTGTGAACGGCCCCCGCTCCGTGTCCGGGCCATGCGGACGCTGAATGCTCGTCACAACAGGTCATGTGATATTTATGTTATGCTCTATTCCAGAGCTGTCCACGTTCTAAAGTGGAGGGCCACATACAATTGAGAACTATAGACACCATTAAATTAATGATGGATTAAAGGAGGGGGGCCGTGTCTGGCCCATGGGCCTTCATTTGGACATCAATGTCTGACACCATTAATATCACCACGCAATCAAACTGGTCAATATGGCTCATGCTTGAAGCTTGCCACCGGACACAACATGTAATGTGTCGTCTCTTTAGTGCATCCACAAACTACCCCCACCAACTAAGGAATAGCCCAAAACAAATGCCCCATCAGAGGCATCCAGGGGGTAATTTTCACGTTCCATGCAGGGCCAGTCATTGCTGGGGGTCAGTACCAGATCAGCAGACACTATAGAAAGTGCCCCCAGTATGTAGAAGTGGGTCAGGTACAGAAGCCCCCATACAATAAATCTATGCCTACAGAGACAGGGCGCGTGCGAGGGCACAGGGCGCGTGTGAGAGGGGACAGGGTGCGTGTGAGAGGGGACAGGGCGCGTGCGAGGGGACAGGGCGTGTGTGAGAGGGGACAGGGCACGTGTGAGAGGGGACAGGGCACGTGTGAGAGGGGACAGGGTGCGTGTGAGAGGGGACAGGGCGCGTGCGAGGGGACAGGGCGTGTGTGAGAGGGGACAGGGCGTGTGCGAGGGGACAGGGCGTGTGTGAGAGGGGACAGGGCACGTGTGAGAGGGGACAGGGTGCGTGTGAGAGGGGACAGGGTGCGTGTGAAGGGACAGGGTGCGTGTGAGGGGACAGGGTGCGTGTGAGGGGACAGGGCGCGTGTGAGAGGGGACAGGGTGCATGTGAGGGGACAGGGTGCGTGTGAAGGGACAGGGTGCATGTGAGGGGACAGGGCGTGTGTGAGAGTGGACAGGGCGCGTGTGAGAGGGGACAGGGTGCGTGCGAGGGGACAGGGCGCGTGTGCGAGGGGACAGGGCGCGTGTGCGAGGGGACAGGGCGCGTGTGAGAGGGGACAGGGTGCTTGTGAGGGGACAGGGCACGTGTGAGAGGGGACAGGGCGCGTGTGAGAGGGGACAGGGCGCGTGTGAGAGGGGACAGGGCGCGTGTGAGAAGGGACAGGGTGCGCGTGAGAGGGGACAGGGTGCGTGAGAGGGGACAGGGTGCGTGTGAGGGGACAGGGCGCGTGTGAGAGGGGACAGGGTGCGTGCGAGGGGACAGGGCGTGTGTGAGAGGGGACAGGGTGCGTGAGGGGACAGGGCGCGTGTGAGAGGGGACAGGGTGCGTGTGAGGGGACAGGGCATGTGTGAGAAGGGACAGGGCACGTGTGAGAAGGGACAGGGTGCGTGCGAGGGGACAGGGCGTGTGTGAGAGGGGACAGGGCGCGTGTGAGAGGGGACAGGGTGCGTGTGAGGGGACAGGGCACGTGTGAGAGGGGACAGAGCGCGTGTGAGAGGGGACAGGCTGCGTGTGAGAGGGGACAGGGCGCGTGTGAGAGGGGACAGGGCGCGTGCGAGGGGACAGGGCGTGTGTGAGAGGGGACAGGGCGCGTGTGAGAGGGGACAGGGTGCGTGCGAGGGGACAGGGCGTGTGAGAGGGGACAGGGCGCGTGTGAGTCCTGATTCCACGAGAGACAGAGTCCCTCCGCATGAACGCGATTCACACAGCCCTCGATCCCTTACCCTGAAAAACTGCCCCCAGAGCCACCCTATTAAGCCCCAGGCACTCACTTCTCAGTGGATCCGCCACCCGAGCATGTCTCACAGAGCGGCTGTCACTCGGCTCGCGGTGCCCACTCACAGCGCTCCCATCCAGCTGACGGCGGTGTAATTATGTCAGGGAGCCGGAGGAATGCATGCCCCGCGGTGCCCACGCAGACCGTGTCCTACTTTTCTAAGCGCTGCCCTGATGTGAAAAGAGCTTTAAGCCGCCAGCGCTGAGCACAGATATCACTGCGCTCCACCTCGCGGCCCCCCGGACCCCCATAATCCCCTCAATCTGTGCAGGGAACCTCCGTGGCCTCCAGGAGCCGAGTGTTACTGCCCTATAACATCCAACGAGCGCAGAGCGAACCCCCAGAAAGGAGATAACGCTGGGGAGACGCGGGCAATAAAACCCACTTTATACCCACATAAACACGCTACAGACACACGGAACACGCAGGAACAGCACGCAACAGCCGTGTCCTGGAATATGTATGTATAGAGCGGTCTGGAGCTCTGTGTATCGGGAGCTCTGTGTATTGGGGAGCGACACGGGTAATGGGCTGCCGGTCGCTCCTAATCCCAGCCACGTGAGACGATCTGTCTCTGCAGAGTGCGGACTCTGTGCCCCAGGGGCGAGCTACGTACCCCCCGTAGGCTCCAAACGAGAAACTTCTCTTCCTGTAATTCATTGCGAGTCTCCACTCCCAGGACGTGAGTTGAGTCTCCACTGAGTGAGCTCTGTCTTCTGAGTGGACCGTCCCTCCCCGGCTGGTGTCTCCTGCCAGAGCATCCTCTGCCTGCTGTCTCTCTGGTGACGCTCAGCCTCCGCTGCGTTGTACTCTCTTTCTCTCCTTCCTCTCTTCCTCCTTGTTTCTCTATGTCTCTCCCCTCTCTCTTTTTTTCTTTTCCCCTCACTATCTCTCTCTCTCTCTCTCTCTCTCTCTCTCTCCTGCTCCCCCTCTTTCTCCGTCTGCGTCAGTCCCTCACTTCCTTCGCCTGTCCCATCCCCGCCTGTCCTTCTTTCGTTCTTTCGGAATTTCTATTCTCCTCTCTCTCTCTCCGCATTACGCGAGGTGTCTGAGGGTGCGCTCAGTGCTGCGGGAGATATTATTAGGAACCCCCCCCCCGCGGTCTAAACAGCAGAAAGTTCATTTTAATAAAAATAGTCCTCAAAAGTAACTTTAAAAGAAAACCCGGAGGGAGATGGGTGGCCGGGATACCCGGCGGGGGGGGGGCGGATGGAGGTCGCCGGGATACCCGGCGGGGGGGGGTGGATGGAGGTCGCCGGGATACCCGGCGGGGGGGGCGGATGGAGGTCACCGGGATACCCGGTGGTGGTGGGGGGTCGGATGGAGGGCGCCCGGGATCCCCGGCAGGGGGGGTCGGATGGAGGGCCGGAGCGTGAGGGGCCCCGGGGGACGCTCCGCAGGAAGTCGCAGACGTGAATTGCTGTAAGATAGCTTCATCAACTATTAATTTGGTTGAAAATAAGAATAATGAGGTCACGTTTCCATGGCGCCCGCAGCGATTTCCATGATGGAGAGATTTATTATATAAATGGGATCTGAGTGTCTGTTACATACCCCGCGTGCCGCCGCTCTACGGGGTTAACTTACATGCCCCCTGCCTCCAGGCTGAAAGGGTTAAAGTCATGTAATAGCGCGGGGGGGGGGGGTGCATTCTGTTCAATGGAATGTTTTCTGCTCCAAACACTGCAGTAATTCAGAATCCCGCGGCCCCCGGGGCCGATCGCACGCACCGAGGGAGTCGGGGGGGCTGAAAGACCCCTTTGTTTCCCAAACAAGTGGCTTCCCCTCCCCCCGGGGCAGTACTGGAGATGCCACAAACATTCAAGCCGTCCTTTCCTCAGCACGTGAGGGCCACGGGACCCGCAGCATGCGCACCACGGAAAGCGACGGGTACCCCACAAAGGGGCATCTCGTTTTACCCCTCACTGCGCGGACAGACGAGAAACCGCCATACAGGAGGGAGGGGGGTAAGAATGAATCCGCGGGGTAAATGATACATGCGCGTGGTGGAGTGGCCCTCCCAGGGCCCATGCGACACCCCAGCAAAGGAGCCGGCCGGCGACCGGACGGGGCCGATGGATCCATTTCTTCCCATCAGAGTCCAGGATGTTTCCTCCATCGTGACGCGGTCCCCATGCGTGTCATTCCTGTACCTCGACGTTTAGGACATAGTGTCCCCTGCGTGGCACAGAGCGCCCCCTGCGTGGCACAGAAGACCCTGCGTGGCACAGAGCACGTCCTGTCTGGCACAGAGCGACCCCTGCGTGGCACAGAGGGCCCCCTGCGTGGCACAGAAGACCCTGCGTGGCACAGAGCACGTCCTGTCTGGCACAGAGCGCCCCCTGCGTGGCACAGAGCGCCCCCTGCGTGGCACAGAAGACCCTGCGTGGCACAGAGCACGTCCTGTCTGGCACAGAGCGCCCCCTGCGTGGCACAGAGGGCCCCCTGTGTGGCACAGAGCGCCCCCTGCGTGGCACAGAAGATCCTGGGTGGCACAGAGCGTGTCCTGCCTGGCACATCGCTGTCATACATGCCCCCAGTGTGATGCAGTGTTGTACATTGTACAATGCTCCGGAATATGATGGCGATATATATCTCAATAAATGATGGCAATACAGACGGGGGCTGCTATAGGCAAACCCAGTGAGTGTCTGGCGCCATCTTGTGGCCCTCAGTCATATTACAGGGGGGTTCAGCACCATGGAGAGAGCGCGTCCAAATCCGCCTGCACAGAAACGAGGCCCCTGTGGCCCCCAACAACCCCTAAAACACAGCAGATTCCCATAACACGTGGCTTAGCGGGGGATCGCTTTTCGTGCTGTTAAACGTGGACGGGTTGTAAACGGCTCTGCGCGTGAATATTGGCCCGTGCTGGCAGCGTGGCCCGTTTTCTAGGCATCCGGACAGAGAGACAGCTGCGCTCTCCTGCGAGACACATACCGCGTTAGCTGCGCTGGTGATCCTGCGATGCTGCCTTGGCCTGGAGCCGCATTACATGGTGCGAGGGGCAGCATAGAGGCAGCCCAAGGCCAATGCCCCAGAGCGGGCAGCGTATGGGAGACGGATCCCTGGCCGGGACAGACGACGACTGATTACGGTTTCAGTCTTTGCAGCAGGAGACACGGAGCGGCCACGGAGCGGCCACGGATCGGCGTGTCACGGAGCGGCGTGTCACGGAGCGGCGTGTCACAGATCCGCGCAGGCTCCCGGATGACAGTGAGAATTCCGCCGCAGGAAAGCTGGCCGTCTACCAGACCATACGCTCATTAGATCAACGGCTCCAATTTGGCTGCTAGGTCCATGGAGTTTGGAGGGCATTATTGCCCCGGGATGTATTTCTGCTGACCGGAAAGTCAAACTCACAAAGAACATGAAATAGCCGCTGGAAATGTTCGCCCGCGGAGCATGCAATCTGATGTCCGCAAGATCATGTAAATATTGTACAAAGTCCTCCAAATAATCTTTTTGGGACACATGTGTGGGCACTATAGGGGGTGGTGGGGGGTCACTCTGGACACAGAGATAATATGTAAGCACGTGGAGCGCACACTCACCAGAGCCCAGTGCGAGTAGCCAACACAGGGAGCCCTTGGGCAAGTCCAGGAGCATCACTCACAGCAGCCGGTTCCTTCCTGCTCTTCCATGTCTCTGTCGGGGTGCAGCTTGTGGGGGTAGAAGGCGAGCCTGAGAGTGGAGTATGCGCTACAGGAGGTGAGCGCTACCAGGGGGTGTCTAGAAGGATGAGTGAGCTTGCTGCGGGAGGCAGGGGCTTGCAATAGGATGCAGGGGCTTGCAGCGGGATGCAGGGGCTTGATGCGGGAGGCAGGGGCTTGATGCGGGAGGCAGGGGCTTGCTGCGGGAGGCAGGGGCTTGCAGTGGGATGTAGAGGCTTGCAGTGGGATGCAGGGACTTGCAGGGGGATGCAGGGGCTTGCAGGGGGATGCAGGGGCTTGCTGCAGGAGGCTGGGGCTTGCAGTGGGATGCAGGGGCTTGCTGCGGGAGGCAGGGGCTTGCTGCGGGAGGCAGGGGCTTGCTGCGGGATGCAGGGGCTTGCTGCGGGAGGCAGGGGCTTGCTGCGGGAGGCAGGGGCTTGCAGGGGGATGCAGGGGCTTGCTGCGGGAGGCAGGGGCTTGCTGCGGGAGGCAGGGGCTTGCTGCGGGATGCAGGGGCTTGCTGCGGGATGCAGGGGCTTGCAGGGGGATGCAGGGGCTTGCTGCGGGAGGCAGGGGCTTGCTGCGGGAGGCAGGGGCTTGCTGAGGGAGGCAGGGGCTTGCAGGGGGAGGCAGGGGCTTGCTGCGGGATGCAGGGGCTTGCTGCGGGAGGCAGGGGCTTGCAGGGGGATGCAGGGGCTTGCTGCGGGAGGCAGGGGCTTGCTGCGGGATGCAGGGGCTTGCTGCGGGATGCAGGGGCTTGCTGCGGGAGGCAGGGGCTTGCAGGGGGATGCAGGGGCTTGCTGCGGGAGGCAGGGGCTTGCTGCGGGAGGCAGGGGCTTGCTGCGGGATGCAGGGGCTTGCTGCGGGATGCAGGGGCTTGCAGGGGGATGCAGGGGCTTGCTGCGGGAGGCAGGGGCTTGCTGCGGGAGGCAGGGGCTTGCTGCGGGATGCAGGGGCTTGCTGCGGGAGGCAGGGGCTTGCAGGGGGATGCAGGGGCTTGCTGCGGGATGCAGGGGCTTGCTGCGGGATGCAGGGGCTTGCAGGGGGATGCAGGGGCTTGCTGCGGGAGGCAGGGGCTTGCTGCGGGAGGCAGGGGCTTGCTGCGGGTGGCTGGGGCTTGCAGTGGGATGCAGGGGCTTGCTGCAGGAGGCTGGGGCTTGCAGTGGGATGCAGGGGCTTGCTGCGGGAGGCAGGGGCTTGCTGCGGGAGGCAGGGGCTTGCTGTGGGATGCAGGGGCTTGCTGCGGGAGGCAGGGGCTTGCTGCGGGAGGCAGGGGCTTGCAGTAGGATGCAGGGGCTTGCTGCGGGAGGCAGGGGCTTGCTGCGGGATGCAGGGGCTTGCTGCGGGAGGCAGGGGCTTGCTACGGGAGGCAGGGGCTTGCAGTGGGATGCAGGGGCTTGCTGCGGGAGGCAGGGGCTTGCTGCGGGAGGCAGGGGCTTGCTGCGGGAGGCTGGGGCTTGCAGTGGGATGCAGGGGCTTGCTGCGGGAGGCAGGGGCTTGCTGCGGGATGCAGGGGCTTGCTGCGGGATGCAGGGGCTTGCAGGGGGATGCAGGGGCTTGCTGCGGGAGGCAGGGGCTTGCAGGGGGATGCAGGGGCTTGCAGGGGCTTGCTGCGGGAGGCAGGGGCTTGCTGCAGGAGGCTGGGGCTTGCAGTGGGATGCAGGGGCTTGCTGCGGGAGGCAGGGGCTTGCTGCGGGAGGCAGGGGCTTGCAGGGGGATGCAGGGGCTTGCTGCAGGAGGCTGGGGCTTGCAGTGGGATGCAGGGGCTTGCTGCGGGAGGCAGGGGCTTGCTGCGGGATGCAGGGGCTTGCTGCGGGATGCAGGGGCTTGCTGCGGGAGGCAGGGGCTTGCAGGGGGATGCAGGGGCTTGCTGCGGGAGGCAGGGGCTTGCTGCGGGAGGTGTGCAGATCCTCGCTTGGAGTTGCCACCTTGCATGTGCTGTCTGCTGCTTTCTCTTCTGCTGCAGATCTGACAGAGCCAGGAGCTGGGCTAAGACTGGATAAACCCCAAGTCACATGCAGACAGCCAGGCTCTGCCATTGGAGCAGACAGTTTGGGGATTCACCCTTTCCTTGCTGGATGGAGAAGCTGAGTAAGTGCTGCAGCTCTCTGTCCTATTTCCAGCTCAGCCTCTACGTGGTGAGAGCAGCTGATGCAGACAGCGATCGCCGGGGGCTCTCAGCCGCATGTTGTGAGACCATCCACCCCCCCCCCATTAACGTGCAGGGAGCCGGGCTCTGCCATGACCTCAGAAAGGAACCCTGGAACCCACCAGTCCGAGAAAAAACACCTGCCCTGACACCCAGAATGCAGCCGCCTCAGCGCATGCGCAGATCCCAAATATATCGAGACCCATCAGACACATATGAGCCCATCCGGCAAGTGCAATGCATGCGCAGCTGCCTCTCGTTTCTTGCATAATAATCACCCAGTCATTTTATTCTGTAACAGAGGGGAAGAAGTTACCCCGTCTGGGGGGCAGGTTGGAGGCCACCGCTACCCTCACCCAGTGAAGGACTATTCTGAAGGTGAAACATCGCAAAACGTGGGACTTCTGATTAGACCTCGGGACGGTTTCCCCGACGTTTCTCTGCGCTGACCGTGATCCATGCGCAGTAACTGCCTCCCTCTGTGTGAATTATTCGGGAGAGAGCGAATTCTGACGAGTTCTGAGCTGAACCCGCGAGAAATGCACTGGGAGCAAGTGTAAGCTCTGTGGGTCAGGGTTACACGGTCCTCCTAGAATGTAGCCATATGCAAATGAAGTCCTCCTATAGAATACCTATATGCAAATGAAGTCCTCCTAGAGAGTAGACATATGCAAATGAAGTCCTCCTAGAGAGTAGACATATGCAAATGAAGTCCTCCCAATTACTCTGCTTGGACGGCCGAATCAAACCTATGGATGCGAGGATCCAGGACGCCCTTCAGAGACTCATCCTCCATGTCATGGGGGGTCTTCCTCGGAGCCAGCGATGGGGCTGCGGAGAGGATGAAGCATCAGCTTTGTGTGAAGATCCAGCGTATCCCGTTTTATGTTGTGGGTTAATCTCTCGTGGGTTAATATGTCAGCATGGGGGTTATTATCCACATTTACCCCCCACCCCCCGTGCATCTCTCGTGGGTTAATATGGCTGTCAGCATAGGGGTTATTATCCGCATTTACCCCCCCACCCCCGCTCTACGTCACGCGTAATCTCCTCTCCCGCAGATAATGGTCTCGGAATATTGTCTAATCGTCCTCTGACGCACGGCCGGTTCCGCAGCACTAGCGCCCCCCCCCCGCTGCACTCGAGCAGCCTCTCGCTTGTTGACTCGTTAGCTAATTACCCGAGTAATTTACTCAATTGGTGATAATTGAGCTCTTTAGCACCAAAACGCAGCCCGACGTCTCCCGATTTTCACAGATTCCGCGCCGGGTGAACACGTTTTCACGCGCTTCGCGGTCGCGCATGGATAGGGTTAAGTATGCCCCCCCCGGGGGAGAGATTTCTTTTGGGGGGGTTTGGTTGCGATGACTGGCGGTTTCCTGGAATCGTGAGCTCCGTCTGTCAGCGGCTGAATGCGGATCATTTCATACGCACCATTAAGCTGTCATGTGCCGAGCGCAATGGAGGCTGAAAGTAAGTGCTGTGGGTGGGAAGGAGCTGTGTGCCCGCTCCCGGGGGGCCAGTCCTAACACGTGGGGGAGGTGAGTCATCCCGGGGGTTCAATGTCGGCCACAGAGGTGAGGATACGGCCAGCAAATCATATCACTCACAGCACAAAAAATGGGGCTTCGCTATAAATTCGAGTGCAGTGTTATGATTGAACCTTTCTGCCGGTTGCTATGGTGATTGCACCGCTTCTCTACAACAATTGCACTTCGTAATTCCCCACAAATATCCTCATTATGGACAGAAGGAGACGAAAATCATTCACCTGAGGACAAGAAATAGGAGCCAAACTGGCAAAAAGTAGACATCTTTTCTCTTCACCAGAAATCCCCAGAATTATGCCATTTAACCAGAAAAATGTCCGCCCCACCGACGCATTTCTCAATTAGAGACTAATATGGGAGGCAGTTAAACCCACCCTGTGCCCTCTGCTGGGGCAGAATTTGGACCCTTTTCACCGCACCGTTGGGGATCGTTTTGCTCCCCATCTTGCAGAATAGAACCAGACAATGCTCCAGAACATCCCCCCGCGGGGGGCAGACACGCGGCTCTCGCGGCCCCCCTTGTTCCACGTCTAATTTCTGCTAACGACTTTACTCATCAGACTTATTTTCCTTATTTGAATTTTCCAAATCCTGACAAAGAGTTTAATTTCACGAAGCTTCTGCATCCGCCTGCAAATTGATTCCTTTTGATACGTTTTTGGCTCGGATGGCGAGGGGGCGGGGCCAGCTGTCAGCGATAACCGACGACGCAGCCGCCCGCCGACAGACAGAGGAATGGGGAGGCCGTAATTATCCTCTCATTTACATTTGCAGCTGGGGCGAGTGTTATAATGCAGCGAACGGATCCAAAAGCCAGGCTTTAGGATCAGAAATGGCAGATAAGAGAAAAAAGCCCAATTTCCCCGCTTATTTGCCCCGAGCCCAGATACGTGGAATTGGGTTCAACGTCTCGGGGAAAGCAGAATCTTATAGAGGCGTCTACTGTGTGGCTTCACCTCCACCAGGAAAACGAACCTTCTTATTGGTTTCTAGAGGTTAAAATGTCTGTCAGTTCCCTGCAACCCTAACGATACATGAAATGAACGGCCAATCAGAAAGAGATGAGCATGCGCACTCCGCTCATACGAGCGCGGAGACAAATCCAGAACCCCATAGATAGAAATCCAGAACCCCATAGATACACTTTAACTCCAGAAGCTGTAACTCTAGAGAACCCCATAGATACACTTTAACTCCAGACGCTGTAACTCTAGAGAACCCCATAGATACACTTTAACTCCAGAAGCTGTATCTCTAGAGAACCCCATAGATACACTTTAACTCCAGAAGCTGTAACTCTAGAGAACCCCATAGATACACTTTAACTCCAGAAGCTGTAACTCTAGAGAACCCCATAGATACACTTTAACTCCAGAAGCTGTAACTCTAGAGAACCCCATAGATACACTTTAACTCCAGAAGCTGTAACTCTAGAGAACCCCATAGATACACTTTAACTCCAGAAGCTGTAACTCTAGAGAACCCCATAGATACACTTTAACTCCAGAAGCTGTAACTCTAGAGAACCCCATAGATACACTTTAACTCCAGAAGCTGTAACTCTAGAGAACCCCATAGATACACTTTAACTCCAGAAGCTGTAACTCTAGAGAACCCCATAGATACACTTTAACTCCAGAAGCTGTATCTCTAGAGAACCCCATAGATACACTTTAACTCCAGAAGCTGTAACTCTAGAGAACCCCATAGATACACTTTAACTCCAGAAGCTGTAACTCTAGAGAACCCCATAGATACACTTTAACTCCAGAAGCTGTATCTCTAGAGAACCCCATAGATACACTTTAACTCCATAAACTCCACAGCAAAATCTAGAAGCTGTAGCTCCGGGACCCCAGAGGCCGTTAATCCAGAATACCCCACCTCTGCCGTAGCTCCAAGACCTCAAGAATGACTGATAAGACGTAATAAAGACGGATATAGGCTGCACTTCAAGTCTCAGCAAAGCTGACCAGCAGTCCCTATTTTCTCCACAAGATGGCGCTCTGCTCTCTCGTACTTCCTGTCTGACGCGCTGAATGAAGGAGTTGAATGAATGAGTAAAATAAACATTTTAAAACAAAACAAATAAAATGTCATTTATTGTAACCTTTTCTTTTCCAGACTGGATGTGTTTTTTGCCAGTGAGTATGTGCTCTGCAGGGTGACGGACACGTAAAGTGACGCCCGGGGGTTGCTCTCTTTATATATTTCACAACGTACAGGGTAGGCAAGCAAACAGCCTGTTAATGCAGGGATTTACATGCTGCCTTTAAGTAAGAGCCATCTGACCTGTCAAATTCTCACTACAAGAGGCTTCATAGATGGAGCAGAGGCGGATCCAGACATGGGATAACTGGTGCCTCACGACTAACTCAGCTGTACGCCACAAAACAATTAAAACACCAATGGAAAAAATCTTTGGGTGGTGAGAACCATCCTCAAAGCAGTACAGCTGGGAGCACCAGCCCGTGGGATGACGAGAGTATAAGCAGTCGGTAGGTGACAAAGCTGGAAGATTCATGGTTGCTGGATCGTTGCCCTATACTGCTGGCCCGGGGCGTGTTGTTGCAAAGTAAGGAAGAGTTTAAAGCCAATAGACAAGTACCCTGCCCCGTGAATCCACCCCGTGCCAGCAGTGGCAGCGGTGACATCCAAGAGAACAGACACACAACTTGCTCCGCACACCTCTGACCCGGGGCCACTGCACACTGCTCCGCACACCTGTGACCCGGGGGCACTGCACACTGCTCCGCACACCTGTGACCCGGGGGCACTGCACACTGCACTGCACACCTGTGACTGGGAGACACTGCACACTGCACTGCACACCTGTGACTGGGAGACACTGCTCCGCACACCTGTGACCGGGGGACACTGCTCCGCACACCTGTGACCGGGGGACACTGCTCCGCACACCTGTGACCGGGGGACACTGCTCCGCACACCTGTGGCCGGGGGACACTGCACACTGCTCCGCACACCTGTTACCTGGGGGTGCTGTGCACTGGCAGAATGGTGCTCTCCTTGTTAATACTTCTGGCCATGGTGGAGATGTCCTCATCGTCCTCATTCCCAGGTAGGGATATGTACCAGATTAACTCCATTAAAGCCATTGGGCAACAAGTCATTATAAGGTATTGCCCCAGACCAGCCTCATCTCTTGCTTTCTTAAAGTGCCTTCAGAAATGTTTTGTTTCTTCCCACATAAACTCAGCGATACAAGTTATATGTGCAGCGACCGTGAAATTGTACATATGAGGGTCTCTGTGGCATCTCTGAGATCTAATCCTTGGTGATTCCGCCTTTGCTTGGATTTCAGATCGAGAGAAGGACCCTCAGTACTGGAGAGACCAGGCCCAGCGGACCCTACAGCAGTCTTTAAAACTCCAAAAACTAAACACAAACACAGCAAAAAACCTGATTATATTCCTCGGAGACGGTAGGTGTCAGTGATTTAGAGCTCATGTTTGTGATTAGGATGTTGTGTTGGTTTTTTAAGGTTGTGTTGGTGATTGGGAGGTCATGTTGGAGGTTTTGTTGGTGATTAAGAGGTTATGTTGGTGATTAAGAGGTTATGTTGGTGAGTGTAAGGTTGTGTTGGTGAGTGGAGCACCACCCACTGGTGGTTGGTTTGGTGAGTGAGAGGTTATGTTGGTCATTGAGAGGTCATGTTGGTAAGTGTGAGGTTGTGTTGGTGAGTGGGGCACCATGGTGAGTAGGAGGTTGTGTTGGTGATTGGGAGATTATGTTGGTGAGTGGGAGGTTGTGTTGATGATGAGAAGGTCATGTTGTTTTTTTGGAGGTTGTGTTGATGATTGGGAGGTCATGTTGGTGAGTTGGAGGTTGTGTTGGTGATTGGGAGGTCATGCTGGAGGTTTTGTTGGTGATTGGGAGGTCATGTTGGTGAGTAGAGCGCCACCCACTGGTGGTTGGTTTGGTAAATGAGAGGTTGTGTTGGTCATTGAGAGGTCATGTTGGTAAGTGTGAGGTTGTGTTGGTGAGTGGGGCACCATGGTGAGTAGGAGGTTGTGTTGGTGATTGGGAGATTATGTTGGTGAGTGGGAGGTTGTGTTGATGATGAGAGGGTCATGTTGTTTTTTTGGAGGTTGTGTTGATGATTGGGAGGTCATGTTGGTGAGTTGGAGGTTGTGTTGGTGATTGGGAGGTCATGCTGGAGGTTTTGTTGGTGATTGGGAGGTCATGTTGGTGAGTAGAGCGCCACCCACTGGTGGTTGGTTTGGTAAATGAGAGGTTGTGTTGGTCATTGAGAGGTCATGTTGGTAAGTGTGAGGTTGTGTTGTTGAGTGGAGCTCCATGTTGGTGAGTAGGATGTTGTGTTGATGATTGAGAGGTCATGTAGGTTTGTTGGAGGTTGTGTTGGTGATTGGGAAGTCATGTTGGTGAGTTGGGGTTGTGTTGGTGATTGTGAGGTCATTTTGGTGAGTTGAAGGTTGTGTTGGTGAGTAGGAGTTTGTGGTGATAATTAAGAGGTCATGTTGGAGGTTGTATTGGGAAGTTATGCTGATTTGTTGGAGGTTGTGTTGGTAAGTGGAAGTTTGTATTGGTGATTGGGGGGGTCATGTTGGTTTATTGGAGGTTGTATTGATGATTGGGAAGTCATGTTGGTGAGTTATAGGTTGTGTTGGGAGGTCATGTTGGTGAGTTAGAGGGTTTTGTTGATAATTGGGAGGTCATGTTGGTTTGTTGGAGGTTGTGTTGATAAGCGGGAGTTTGTATTGGTCACCCAGAAATCACACTGACTGTTACGTGAGGCACATGTAAACATGTTAGGGGCATGTATGAGACGTGACTTCTGTGAAAGGTTAGCTCTGTGCTGGAGGACATTGCGCAATCCAGTGGGGTTTGATTGAAGAAGGATTGGTCGGGTGTGATGGTTTAATAATTCATGACTCCTGACAGAAGCACCAAACTGTCCCGTTTAGCAGGATCTTTAGACTCATCAGGTGCCAAGAGACTGCTGTGACTGCGCTCAGGAACCAGGCGTGTAAATCACACCCAAAATCAGCATCCTTTTCTCACATGGACAGTGAAACCGGCCCGGGGTTTAAATACGATGACTTTTGTTCTACCTTTTCCATGAACTCTCCGGCTGTTAGAAACCAGATTCAGCAGATTCTTGGCAATTACTTTCCGAGACAAAGAAGGAAGAAGGAAGCAAAACCACAAAGTGAAAATGTGACAGACGTATTTACATTCTAAAGAATGCTCAAATATTTGCTCAATTCACCCAAAACCCATTTACTTGAAGCTGTAAAATATTCTAATTCCTGCAATTCCTTTGTAAGCATCAGATTTCCTCAGAGGCGGAGCTACCAGAGGCGGAGCTACCAGAGGGTGTTAAGAGCTGGGGCCCCGTGACAGGGGCCACTGCTAAATATAAAAGCCGTATTAAATCGGGTGGTTAATCCCATTTCATGGCAGTTTAAGTGGTTAGGAGGAATTAGTGATACGGACCGTGATATTCTATGTCATTAGCACAGTATGGCTCCCCTTGCAGGGCCTGCACAGAGCTGTCAGGGGCCAACACCAAGCTGTGGGTGTTTCTGGGGTCCATGCTCACCCATCATTCTTTTTTGCAGGAATGGGGGTCTCCACTGTCACGGCGGCCCGAATACTGAAGGGACAGCTGGCCGGAGAGAGCGGGGAAGAAACCCAGCTGGAAATGGAAAAATTCCCATTCGTGGCCCTGTCCAAAGTAAGACGGGGTAGCTGTGGAGCTGCTCGGCGTGCCCTGCCTCCTCCTGTGTGTACCGGGCCGCGGGGTGCGGGTTTTACCTTAATTGCCTCCACTGGACCAGATTCCCAGCATAATCTGTCTGTACGCCTATGGGGCAGGAGGATCAATTTGTGAGAGCTGAGCCTGGGGGGGGGGGGTAATTCCTCCTCCACTCATTGGGTTACATTTCCTACAGCCCTGTAATCAGTGACACAAGTCCTGCTGAAACGGTGATCACCGGGTCACCCAGCGGGTGATCTCAAATTCTGGATTATATGAATTATAGTTATTTATTGGCTGAGGGACAATAAATAATTGGTTTGTGGAAAAAGAGATCGTTGGCCTGGGGTGCAGGGGCATTTAAGAAGCGTTTGTCTGTACCAGGGGCTGTAGGTAGTAGAGTCTGGATCCTGCTTACCCTTCTTAGCTTTTTCAGGGTCCCTCGCGGTGTTAACCCTAACTATTGCCTTCCTCCAGCCGTGAAAACCCTAACATGTCTCTGTTGGCCTCATGACAGACATATAACACGGACGCTCAGGTGCCAGACAGTGCCGGTACTGCCACCGCGTTCCTGTGTGGGGTAAAAACCAATAAAGGAACCCTGGGGGTCAGCGCAGCCACGGAGCTCGGAAACTGCAGGTCGTCCAAAGGGAACGAGGTCCGATCCATCCTCAGATGGGCAAAGGATGCAGGTGAGACGGCAAAGACCACCAGCGGGGAACCACCAGGCAAGTCCTCAGCAAACCGGGGAATCTCCCCAGGGCTGGCTTTTGGACAGGTGTAACAGTTATTTCTGCCCTACCCACCCCACTAACCCGACACACCAGGGTGTTGGGGTGTTGGACGTGGCCATGAATAGCAATGGTGGAAAACTCTTACTCAATAGGTATTTCCTAAGACGCTAACTTCACATCCGGTGCTCGCTCCCGCCATGGGGTCTTAGGCGGTACGGAGCTGCCTGTCGCCTCCTTTGTATATAAATAAAGGTAGACTTTACACCCCTTGGTGCCCCAGCTCTGCCGAGTGAGGAGTCCAAGTGGGATTATTATTTCACCTACAGCTCATTGTTTAGTGAATAAGACCCTATGTGTGTCCTTAGGGAAGTCGGTTGGGGTGGTGACCACAACACGCGTGACCCACGCCACTCCGGCTGCTGCCTACGCACACAGCGCAGACAGAGACTGGTACTCAGACAGCGACATGCCACCGGAGGCCATTGCTGAGGGCTGCAAGGACATCGCCTGGCAACTGGTGGAAAATGTACCCGACATTGAGGTGGGCTAACTACAGCCAATCACAATCTGCGGTGAGAGGCACCTGCCTCGGAGGGGCCATGTGGCTGGTGTTACAGGGCTCCAGGGACCTGGGATGTCTGTCTTCTTTGTGGGCATTTCTAAGTTCCTGCCGGGCCCCTGACTGCTGCCCTGCAGAGGGCCACTTACCTCCTATCTAGGCAAGTGCAACTTTGCAATACATGCAGGGGGTCTGTCCGTGGGGGCTCTCTGGGGGCCTTTCACTGAAAAAAACACTGGATTTTTAGAGGCTTGATATTAGTATAGCTGCTGGGTGAATGCTAGAAGGATTCTATGGCTGGGTCTTTAAAATACTTGTTGACCCTCTAACTGCCATTCAGTATTTACTTTCTGACCCCCAGGTGATCCTTGGAGGGGGGAGGAAATACATGTTCCCGTGGGGGACCCCGGATGTAGAGTTTCCGGATGATCCCAGGTCCAACGGTACAAGGCTTGATGGACAGAATCTGGTCAAAGCGTGGGAAGAGAAAAAAGACCCAAACAAGGTGCCACGGGGTATTTGTATGATTGGGGGGGTCATAAAGTTTTCCCTCTCATGCCTGCCTCTCATGATAGGGGCAGTCGGTGTATGGAGCCCATTCTGCAATTACCCTGTAATTCTGAGTTGATTATTTCAACGGGTTCTCTGGTAGACAGGGGCCCGTATAGCAGCCCTAAGAGTCCTCGGCTGGACAACCGTGTTCTCGCCCATGGTTTGTCCAGCAGGTTCTGCGTCAGCTTCACTGTACTGTATCTGCCCCAGGTGTCACGCTACGTCTGGACCCGCAGTCAACTGATAAATCTGGACCCCAACAATGTGGATTATCTGCTGGGTGAGTGTCTATCGACCCTGATGCGAAAAAAATACGTTAAAGAGACACAAAAGTCTAAATTTAGTAAAGCGCTCCCCCTCTAGCACTAAAGTAGTTTATTCCGGAGCATCAAAGACCAACGCGTTTCGCTGAAAAGGCTTATTGGGTCAGGGTGACAGGACCGTCTTTTCAGGGATTATCACATCAGGAGTCACATCACGTTGAGTGTGATACACCGTTAAAAGAGCCGACTGGTCAACCTTGTCCACTGGAAGTACTTTCCCGGTGTCTACTACCCTTTGTGTAAAGCAGAGTTTTCTCACCTGCTGCTTCATCTCGCGCTCGGATTAGTAGTTTCCGTGTTTATATTTAAACAATCATCGCACCCACATTTCACACCCTTTAGTTTGGGTGTGAGCCACTGGCAGCTCTCCAGCATGTGTTTAACTAAAACGCTATATAAATAAAAGATAATAATAACTCCCAGCACCCCGAACCAGCCTTAAAGTCCAACCTGTGTAAAACCTGGAGGATGTATCTCTTTTTACAGCGCGTTCCGCAGGGTCTGTCAGGAATCATGATCTGCACCTCCTTAAAGACACAAACAAAAGCCCATGGAAAGTTGCTCCAACCTTCTGACGGATCTTGTTGCCCCCGGGGGGGTTGTTATGTAGAATTTTGTGCCCTGGTATTAATCCGTTTGGGTTTTTTAGGTCTCTTCGAACCCGGCGACCTGCGCTACGAGCTGGAGAGAAGGAACTCCACGGACCCCTCGCTGTCCGAGATGGTGCATCACGCCATCCAGATCCTGCAGCGGAACCCGCAGGGGTTTTTCCTTCTGGTGGAAGGTGCAGATTAGAGGGCATTAATACCCTAGGAACTACCCCATGATAGGGAAAATACAGCCTAAGACACATCTTGGAAGCATAAACATATACATACACACTGTATATACATATATATACCCCGAAAGTGCAGCAATATTCATTCATCGCCCAGCTTTCCTCTAGAAGGGCAATTACCCCCTCATCACTCCTGTGATCCTTTACAAAGAACAGCTCTAAACCCTGTTTTCATGCGGTATATTGCCTCCAAATACCCCAGATCCTCAAATGTGTCTTTTTGTTGGAAATCCAGGGGGCAGGATAGACCACGCCCACCATGCGGGTAAGGCCAGCCTATCACTGCACGAGGCTGTGGAGATGGACAGGGCCATCGAGGTGGCAGGAGATCTGACCTCAGAGGAGGACACCCTGACCGTGGTGACCGCCGACCACTCCCATGTCTTTACCCTTGGCGGATACCCCCCTCGCGGGAACCCTGTATTAGGTAGGTACCCCAAATCAGAATATTTTACAGCTGCTGGACCTGTTAACAATACCTCCTGTTAATGGTACCGAGTACTGTTCAGGTCCACAGTGGGGCGCTAAATGAACACCGAATTACAGAGAAGTGCGAGTGCGTGGAGGCTTCAAAATACAGGAATAACCCGCAGCGTCCTCTCCGGGGTATCATTACTGCACGGCTGGTTTAAATATTACTCGGTATATTCTTCGCAGGACAATGTGGGGCACACAGGCCCATCCCGGGGTATCTGGGAGAAGACATTCATTTTACTATCTCTGCTTTTAGGTCTGGCTGCTGCATTAAGTGACGTTGATGGAAAACCGTACACCGCCATCTTGTACGGAAACGGACCAGGGTTCAAACTGGCGGGAGGCTCACGGGAAAATATCTCAGGAGTGGATACTAGTAAGTGAAAAAGCCACCAGTAACCAGGGTCTTCAGGAGGATTTCCAGTATGGAATGGGCCCAACCCAGTGTACTAAAGGAGGGCTCCCTATTGAGGCAATTAGGCCTTTAATAACTTGCTTTTATTGGGATTTACTTGCATATCTGGGAACTCTCTGAGTTTGGCCTGAATAGCTGCTTCTCTGGATCACGGCCTGAAAGCTCCAGGACATGGGAGCAGTGGTTAGAGATGCCCCATTCCCCGACCCTTGTCCACTTCCTCCTCCCACCCTAAACAAATATAAGGTGGTTGGAGCTAGCCCCGCCTTCAAGGTAGCAGACCCCCCCAGTGGTGTTATTGGCCACACCCACCCACAATGCCAGCCTCCCACTGATGAGATCAGTCCCACCTACCTATGTAATACGGCTTCCCGTAGAGGGAGAGCTCCAGAGAGCCGGAGTCTGGAAGTTCCCAGGGAGGCGTCTTTGGTGTATTTTTATTTCTACTCATGATTTGTTTATTTCCCCAAAAGCTGTTCCCGATTATCGTGCCCAGTCAGCAGTGCCACTGGAATCAGAAACCCATGGTGGCGAGGACGTGGCCATCTTTGCCAAGGGCCCAATGGCGCATCTCTTTCACAGTGTACATGAGCAAAATTATATTCCGTTTGTAATGGCGTACGCAGCTTGTATTGATGAGAACAAGGAGCACTGTGCGGAAAGTAACGTCACCGCTGACTCCGCCTCGGTCCTCGCGCATTCCTTTACTTACCTCGTAGTACTCGTGATGTTGCTCGTTCTCTGAGGATTTGGTAGCAACTTGTTAACAACAGGAGGCTCTCCATATCCAACTCAACAGAAGGCTCTCCATATCCAACTCAACAGAAGGCTCTCCATATCCAACTCAACAGAAGGCTCTCCATATCCAACTCAACAGAAGGCTCTCCATATCCAACGCAACAGGAGGCTCTCCATATCAACTCAACAGGAGCCTCTCCATATCAACTCAACAGGAGGCTCTCCATATCAACTAAACACAAGGCTCTCCACATCCAACTCAACAGAAGGCTCTCCCTGTCCAACTCAACAGGAGGCTCTCCATATCAACTCCACAGGAGGCTCTCCATATCCAATTCAACAGGAGGGTCTCCAATTCTCCATATCAACTAAACAGGAGGATCTCCAACTCTCCATATCAACTCAGCAGGACGGTCTCCATATCAACTCAACAGGAGGCTCTCCCCATCCAACTCAACAGAAACTCAGTTTTGTATCAAAACTGCGTTATCTCTGTAACGTTGATTTAACCCTTTAGTGAATTGACCTGCCTGTCCTCTTACTACACGGCAGCTACACATTTGAAGCTTTCCGTATTATTACTAATAAAATCTGCCTCCTAGTCTTGCCAAACTTTTTGCCCCCTTTTGTTACTTTCCTTAGGAAACAAGTCTTTTGACGTCTTGGCACGTCTCATAAATCTGCATGAGACACGAGGGGCTCTTCCTGCCCCTGAATTAGCTAATCCAGCGAACAAATATAAAGGGATTTTCTTTCTTGGCCCCGACGGCCACTGATTTGCATGTAGTTTCCCTGAGACAAAGAAGAGGCCGTAAAACAGAAAGAAGAGGCCGGCCGCTCGCTAATTCCTCCCCGGGTTTATCGCGCTGCAGACAGGAAGGACGACTTTGCATCTGAATCTTGTGATTATTCAAAGCTCGGGGCGCTCATCCTCTCGCCCGGGCGGGTTAACCTTTCGCTTCCTGGCTGCCTTTAATAAAGCATATCATTCCACCCGCGTTTAGAATCGAATGTGGATTCCACTTTTAGCGATCGACTTCTTCTCATTTTGCGTTTATCCGGCGCTTGGAGGGTCTTTGGTTTCGGGGTACCCCTGGTGTATGACCATGAGATATTAGGGTCCCTCTTAACCTTCCGGGGTCAACTGCTTCGTGGCTCATCTTCATTGGTTAATCGGCTTTTGTCAATTGTTTGTTTATGGAGCTCGGTAAAATAGGATTAGAGCGCCGTGCACTGGGGGGCGAGAGCGTAGCGATCCCGTCATTAAATATAAAAAGAGACCTTTGCAGAGATGAGATTATTAAACGGTATCACGATATATGGAGAGAGCGGCGCAGCGTAGCGCCATATGCCGAGGGCCAGTTTACCCTAGATAACCGGGACTTTGGCGCGATGCTCTGCCGTTCCGGGAATCAAATGACGAGCGGCTTTTATCTTTAACCCCATAAGTGACAAAAAGCAGGAGAGTAAACAGACGGACAGAAAGCGCTCCCAGGATACAGGGGTTAAGGGCAGGGACCCCCTGGCGGCTTTCATTTACTAATTAGGACACAGAAAGTTAATATCCAAAATCGCGAGTTTTGGACGATTTTCCGGATGTTTCAGAAACAACAGCTGGAAAGCGAAGATATCCGGGGTGCGGATTAGACGAGTTCAGGCAAAACAGCAAACTGGGTCCCAGAAGCTCAGTTAATATTAGAAATATCAATAAATATTATTAGTAAATATTAGAAAAATCAGTGAATAATAGTAATATTAGTAAATAGCAGTTAATATTTGTAAATATCAGTAAATATTGTTAGAAACTATTAGAAAAATCAGTGAATAATAGTAATATTAGTAAATATCAGTTAATATTTGTAAATATCAGTAAATATTGCTAGCAACTATTAGAAAAATCAGTGAATAATAGCAATATTAGTAAATATCGGTAAATATCAGTTAATATTTGTAAATATCAGTAAATATTATAAGTAACTATTAGAAAAATCAGTAAATAATAGTAATATTAGTAAATATCAGTTAATATTTGTAAATATCAGTAAATATTATTAGTAACTATTAGAAAAATCAGTAAATAGTAATATTAGTAAATATTAGTTAATATCTTAAATATCAGTAAATATTAGAAAATGTCGGTAAATATCGGGTAACGGATGCAGCCAAATACCCACAAGATGGTGAAAGGAAAACTCTTAAAATTCCACAAACTCTTCCCGTTGCTCCGGTAACGAGAATCCCGGAGGAGAAACGAGGTGATTTCCGGAGCAATAAAACAAGCTGGCCACGCTTAACGGTCACTGTTATTCTGGTAGCGTGTTACACACACGCCAATTAAATACGTGTCTCACCTGGGGAAGCGCTCCTAAGCATAGAATATATGAAAATGCCAGACGGTTTAACACTAACCCTTACTTAGACTGTAAGCTCTTGGGGCAAGGACCTCCTATTCTAATGTATTCATGCGTCTTGTATCCTGTTCCTGATTTATGGCATATTCTCCAAAAACCCAGGGGTTAAAAAGCTAAGATTATAAGGCTCTAATATGTTAAAATGTACCCAGGGGCCCCCAGGAACACTTTGGGAAAAGGGATTATTCATTAAAGGGAATCAGTAACTCCCATCACTCCGTAATCCCACCTCCACGCTCATATAAAGTCTTTTAGAGAGTGAGAAGGGTTAATTGTTGTTAATTAATAAATGAGCTCATTAACAGCCCTCTATTTATACGGAGAGAATGGCGGGGAGCGCGTAGCCGGCTGCTGGATTGGGGTAAGGGCTTTTCTTGGCACGGGGGGTGCGGCGGTGTTGACGGTTTGAGGATTTCATGTCATTTTTCACTTTTCTGCTGCCCAGAGCTGGTTTTGGGCTGTTTTGGGGTGTTTTGTGCTATTAAGTAAGAGGGCTTGGGTTTAAATCGGTGGAGATGGGGTGGAAATACCTTTATTACCCTGCAGGGTGTATGTGCTTGAAATGTGTGGGCAATTCTGGAGCTAATGGTGGTACAATCCATAGGAAGTGTTATGATTTCCATGGTAACTGCTCCACTTGCACCCTAGACTAGGTTGACCATGAGCCATTTTCTCCAAGGATGAATGTTTAACCCTTTGCTGGCTGACGTGTAAAGTGCTGCCCCCTGCAGTACTTGGGGTGAATAGAATGTGTGTGGAAGGTGGGGGTGCATGGAGTAGAATGTTTGGGGGGGTTGCATAGGGTGGCCACATTTTATTTCTGTCATTCAGGGACACACTATAAAGCGCATGAGCTTACACACACAGGTGTGCTGCTGATGTATACAGAAACACTAGACGCTGCTGACAATATACATAAATATTTTAAACTGAAAAAATTGACCCCACGCAAGCATTTCCTTGGGCCCCGGGCCACGCTCCCTAGCATGCAATCGCTCCCTCCGCTACCACGCAAAAAAATATGATTTCCACGCTCACTGCAGATTAGGGGAAGACTGAGAGTGAGTGCAGTCTTCTCTCCTTCTGACCCTACCGTAACACTGAGAAGTCCTCTCCCCCGTAATCATCCCCAGAATCCCTTTGTCCCCTCATTCACTAAGCCATACCACTCTTTTACTTACTCCCTGTAGTTCAGGTAAAGATCAAATAAACACATAAAACAGCACTTGCATGTATAGATCAACCGAATAAGACATACAAACCCTATAATTACAGGAATACATAAATAATGTATGGAAACATAGCCGGCACAGATCAACACATGAACACACAAACCCAGCTTTGCATGTATAGATCAATTGGAATTCACATGTGAACTCAGTTTAAATTAAATAAACAGAATCAGACATACAAATCATGTATTTGCAGGTATACAATAATAATGTATGGAAACATAGCATCGCAGGTATAGATCAACTGAAAATCACATATAAACTCAGCATTGCAGGTACAGCTCAAAAACAGCATTGCGGGTATTTATCAACTGAATAAGACATACAAACCCTGTATCTGCAGGTAAACATAAATAATGTACTAGCTAACCACCCTCTCTCTCCCCCTTCTCACTAGCTAACCCCCCCTCTCTCCCTTCTCACTAGCTAACCTAACCCCCCCTCTCTCCCTTCTTACTAGCTAACCCCCCTCTCTCTCTCCCTTCTCACTAGCTAACCCCCCCTCTCTCTCCCGTCTCACTAGCTAACCCCCCCTCTCTCTCTCGTCTCACTAGCTAACCCCCCCTCTCTCCCTTCTCACTAGCTAACCCCCCCGTAGTTTACATACCTTGTAGAAGTCCTGCGAGGCCTTTGCCTTCCTGCTCTGCCGCGATGCGGGCTGCTTCATATGACGTCATATGCCGGCGCTCAGTAGGAAATGCCGGCACTGGGACCGAGCTGGAGGCTACGCGGAGGAGAGTGAGAGGCGCCGAGCGGATGCCGAAAACTTCATGAGCGACCGCACGGCGCCTCTCTCTCCTACGCGTCAGAAAAAAAACGACTGCGTTTCAATCCCGGGACTGACCGGGACTGACCGGGACATGTGGGCCCCGCCCCGGGTACGTTGAGTACAATGTTGGGGGGGGGGTTGCATTGAGTACAATGTTTGGGGGGAGGGATTGCATGGAGTAGAATGTTGTGGGGGGGGGGTTGCATGGAGCAGAATGTTGTGGGGGGGCATGGAGCAGAATGTTGTGGGGGGGTTGCATGGAGTAGAATGTTGTGGGGGGGGTTGCATGGAGTAGAATGTTGTGTGTGTGTGGGGGTTGCATGGAGCAGAATGATGTGGGGGGGGCTGCATGGAGTAGAATTTTGTGTGTGGGGGGGTTGCATGGAGTAGAATGTTTGTGTGGGGGGGTTGCATGGAGTAGAATGTTGTGTGTGGGGGGGTTGCATGGAGTAGAATGTTTGTGTGGGGGGGTTGCATGGAGTAGAATGTTGTGTGTGTGGGGGGGGGTTGCATGGAGTAGAATGTTGTGTGTGTGGGGGTTGCATGGAGCAGAATGATGTGGGGGGGGTTGCATGGAGCAGAATGTGTGGGGGGGCTGCATGGAGTAGAATTTTGTGTGTGGGGGGGTTGCATGGAGTAGAATGTTTGTGTGGGGGGGTTGCATGGAGTAGAATGTTGTGTGTGGGGGGGGTTGCATGGAGTAGAATGTTTGTGTGGGGGGGTTGCATGGAGTAGAATGTTGTGTGTGGGGGGGGTTGCATGGATTAGAATGTTTGTGTGTGGGGGGGGTGGCATGGAGTAGAATGTTTGTGTGTGGGGGGGTTGCATGGAGTAGAATTTTTATATCTGGTTATTTTTGGACTTTTGTAATTTTTTGATAACTTTGGCCGATTTCAGCTTCTGCCAGGACTCGGCGTCTGAATATTAAACTCCGGCTGATGCCGAAATCCTCCCTGCGCCAAACCCTTTCATCTGGTTCTGAGGAGTGTGACTGTGATCGCGGTAATGGGGGGGAATAACCCCTCGCTGACCGGCTCCTCAGGACCGCCGCTCATCATTTTGTGGTATTTTTCACACTGAGAATATCGGCCGCCGTTGTCCCTGATATTTGAATTGTGCAGCAAGATAAAGCCTCTGAATTCCGAGGCAGGAAGAGGGGCTGATTAATGTCGATGCGCAGGAGGGGGCCGCGAGACCCTGAGGTAAAAGCCTGGGGCATCAGTCCTGTACGTGAGAACTCGGCGGCCGATGCTGGGGGGCCACGTCGGCTCCTGTTGATTTTGGGAAAGTGATTCTAGGTTTTTGGCACCAAATTGAGTTATCATCCGGGCCGGCAGGGGTATGACAAGCGCCAAGTAAACTGCTGGCTGGTTATTGGGGAAGCAGGAGGCGCGTGTTATCATACAACAAACAGCGGGGTTCCTGCCGATTTATTTTTAATGTAATCAAATAGCGGGGGGGAAAAAGCTACAAAAATAAAGCAAAACAATGGGAAGGACGGACCTGGCAAGGATCTCGCGCTCAATGTCACCCCCGGAGACAATGCGGCCCTTTCAAAGATTCTGAACTGAAGCGTTCCCCATTAGACCGGCTCAGACTCGGAGAAGACGTTCCGTCTCCCAGCAGAGGCGGTGATTTGGGGTTCTAGCCGGAGGCTCTCGGATACTTAAAAGATTATTGGATTCAGTAACAGTTCCTCTTCTGACTACTAATAACACTAATGTGACCGGCATGGCACCGGCACGTACCTGGGCACCGGCTGCCAAACAGTGTAACGCTGACTGGGGGGGACCCTGCGGTCGGGTTCTTGTGTAACGCTGACTGAGGGGGGACCCTGCGGCCGGGTTCTTGTGTAGCGCTGACTGAGGGGACCCTGCGGCCGGGTTCTTGTGTAACGCTGACTGGGGGGGGACCCTGCGGCCGGGTTCTTGTGTAACGCTGACTGGGGGGGACCCTGCGGCCGGGTTCTTGTGTAACGCTGACTGGGGGGACCCTGCGGCCGGGTTCTTGTGTAACGCTGACTGGGGGGGACCCTGCGGCCGGGTTCTTGTAACGCTGACTGGGGGGGACCCTGCGGCCGGGTTCTTGTAACGCTGACTGGGGGGGACCCTGCGGCCGGGTTCTTGTAACGCTGACTGGGGGGGACCCTGCGGCCGGGTTCGTGTAACGCTGACTGGGGGGGGACCCTGCGGCCGGGTTCTTGTAACGCTGACTGGGGGGGGGCCCTGCGGCCGGGTTCTTGTAACGCTGACTGGGGGGGACCCTGCGGCCGGGTTCGTGTAACGCTGACTGGGGGGGGGACCCTGCGGCCGGGTTCTTGTAACGCTGACTGGGGGGGGGACCCTGCGGCCGGGTTCTTGTAACGCTGACGCGGGGCCCTGCTCTTTGTAGGCATTGACAGGTTAAGGGGGGGCGTCGGTGGGTAGAACGGGCTGTGTCTGGCATGCGGTTAAACATTTCCTATTAGTAAACCTTTGCCCCCAAGTCCCATCACCGGTAGAAATGTTTTATGAAGGGCCCCGAGGCGTCACGAGGAGTCCCTACGGGTGTTATTGGGAATTATCCAGAATATAAATAATCGGGGGGGGGGGGTCGAGTAATTACTCGCGGGATGGTTTTAATAATTCAGACAGACGTGGTGGCCGGGCAGATTCGTGCCTTTTTATTACTTTGAGCCGAACGGGCGGCTGATTAAAAAGCGCTCGTGAGAATCGCCATGAAGATAATAATCCCCAAATATATAAGATTGAGATAAAAAGTGGTTTGTGGATCGTGGAACGTTTAAAACATGACGGCTTCGTGAATCGCCTTCAGTGTACCAAACATTAACTCTGCCGTCCAGTGCCGGGGAGAGCGGTGTCGATGTGCTGAACGCGCCACAATGGCCCCGGTGTTGCTGTAGTTCTGCCCCACTGCTGGCTGGGAGGGTTATTAGAGATGCGACTGTAGACCCCGGGGAATCGGCGGAAAGGAACCACGTTTATCACCACGTTGGGCACAAGCGGCGCCGTATGAGCGGCCAATCTCCGAGCCGCGGCTCCCTCCGCCAAATGGAGACAGAAATCTGATTTGGATCTAATGGGGAGAATCGGGAGCAGCGGCGGCTGGGTGGCAGTTCCCTGTTGGCTCCAATCATGGTGCCGTCACCGCGGCCTCTTCATTAGCTGGATCCTGGAGGTAAATTCCTTTCCTGAGGGAGGTTCCTGGACGGGGTTTTAGCAGCGGCGAGACGTTCTCCGTGGAGGTTTTGCAGACTGACGGTGTACTCGGTGCATCTGGAGGTAGATCTACTTCCCTGAAATCAAATTCAAAACAAGAAGCGGAGCGCGAGGACAGACAGCACCGCGGAGGCCAGCGTCATGGAGGCCGGATCCCCCGGGGCCGCGCTCCTGGCACTGCAGTGCTCCCAGTTTGTGCCTACGCACGACGCATACGCCATAACGTGGGGGATGTAGTTCTGTTCGTGGACTCCGTGCAGAAGATGCGCCATGGGGCCCTTAGCAAAGACCGCCACGTCCTCCCCGCCGTGCGTCTCCATCTTCAGGGGCACGGCTGACTGAGCCTGATAGTTCATGTGATCTGCAGGAAGGGGAGAGAGGGGTTAATGGCGTATACGGGGTAATGTTGTTGTGGGTGTGGCTAAGTCATGGTACTACCCACAATGCAATATTGCGCACCGGGGAGGAAATACCCTTGCCTGGAATTGCTGCTGGTTATTCCAGGGTCTTTAATTATCACTAACCGGTAATAGAGGATTGCGGCCGGGTAGGAGACCCCATTACCCGGACATCCACCGGAATCCTAATTACCATCTGAATGGAACACTGACCCCCCCAACCCGGGGCGACTGACACCCCCCCGGGGCGACCGCTCTCTTCCACTGAGTTCTGTCCACACCACGCTTTAAAGCAAACTCCGCCGTCTACTCACTGAAATCCACCGTGGAAACGTTCTCTCGAGACCCCTCCACCATCTTGTAGCCGGGGCCGTTGCCGTACAGGATGGAAGTGAATGGCTTCTGGTCCACGTCGCTTAAGTCTGGCGCTAAACCTGCGCGGGGAGCAAATTCCGATAAATCCATGGAATCTGGTGCCAGGGAAATAACTGGGTACGGCTTTGGCATTCGAGGGTTAATTAACCCAATAGCTGTAGATGCCCGAATTACACTTTCTTACCAAAAATGGGGTTTCCTCTGTAAGTGTATCCTCCAAAGGTGAAAACGTGAGAGTGATCGGCAGTGACGACCGTCAGGGTGTTGTCTTCGCTGGTTTTGCTGGCGGCCACTCCGATGGCGATGTCCATCTGCACGGCCTCCGTCAGGGCCTGCTTGGCCTTCCCCTCGTGGTGTCCGTGGTCAATTCTACCCCCTGAACATCAAAAGTGAATCATTGCATCATCTGGCGCGTAATTCTGCAGCCAATCGCTTGCAGTCGGCATCTGGCCGGAGTCTGTAAAATGGCGGCTTCCACGCGGTAAAAACCAAGACGTGAGAAAAATCCCAGCGTTTGGCTCCACGGCGTGGAAGCGAATTCTGCCCGACGCGCGATTTAAGGAATATTTAAGCCTCGCGGACTCGGGTTTGCAAAGTTTTACCTTCAACAAGTAAAAAGAAGCCATTTGGGTTTTTTGTCAAAATATCGATGGCGACGGCGACCATTTCTGGCAAAGACGGGTCTGAAGCCTGGTTTCGGTCCAATTCGTACATCATGTCGACGGGTTCAAACAGACCTGCAGCAGAAATCGACCAATAAAATGCCCCCGCGATGACGCATGGGTCTAACGTTATGAATTGGGGATATAGCCCGGGAGAGGCGGCGGACGTGGTTTTACCCGTTAAGTGTGCCTTTAATGTATTGGGGGCCCTAGACTTTTAAACCGGGGTCAGGAGAAGCCTATGGCCAAACTCACCAAGTAGATAATCCACGTCCTGCGGCCTCACAGACATCAGCTGATCGCGGTTCCAGACGTAACGGGCGGCCTGTAAAGAACGGCATGTTTACGGTGAAGGTCACGGCGGTCTCTGGCTCAGACATCCCACTGCAGGGACGTGTGAGCTTTCCTGACACATTTCCCTCCTCTGATGCCTCCACTCATACAATTGTATCTAACTGTGACTGAGATTAATGGCCCTTTCTGTCTGCAGGAACCAAGATGGCCAACATTGGCCCACATGAGCGCAGGTCTATACCGGACCAAGAGGTGTACTCTGCGCTGTGTAAAACAGGTAATATCCCCAGCTCCGTTGGCCATTTAGGAATTTCCATGAAGCTATGACCTTTGGGTTGTATTCATTCTCCATCCCTCGGGGTCGGGGGTCCCAGATTTATCTTTCTCCCCCTGAATACGGGAGTCAGGAGGTGTCCTGTTCTGATGTAGAGGAACACGGGACTGACCTCCTAGATTGGGGACAGCCGTCTCACCTGCTTGTTGGGCTTGTTGTCCATCCAGACTTTAGTCAGATTCAGCCCATCCAGTCGCGTGCCGTTTGCCTTTGGGTCATTGGGGTATTCCACGTCTGGGGTATTTTTGGGGTACATGTACTTCCTCCCTCCCCCCATAATAACCTGAAAGATAAAGACGCTGCAGTCGGCCGGCAGATTCACTTTTTTATTTATTTTTTTCTAGTGAAAATGCTGGTATTGAAACTAACGTTCAGCCTCGCAGCTCCAGGAAAGGTGAGTGTAAGCTCTGCGGCCCTGATGAGCCGGTGAAGAGCGTATAATAATGACGTGTTTTATAAAACGCTGAATAGTTCCAAACCGGCTTCAAACATTAAGAATAACATTTTTCTCGAAAATGTCACCAAACTGGCGGAGTGCCCGCTAACCTTCTCCGCTTCCTTCTCTGTGCCAAGACAGGCGCTTGCCATCTAAAGCTGCCGCTCCGGTAACTTAGACACGTGTCAGTGAAACCAGGAGGACAAGTCTCCCCATTCAGTTTGTCCAGTCCCTCTCTCCTCCCCTGATGCCCCTCTCTCCTCCCCTGATGCCCCTCTTTTCTAGGAGGTGGGAATGTTTGCGGGGTATGAGGGGATCGCAGGGTTCTACTGCCCTAAAACCCCGATAATGTGTATAGATACAGCAGGGAATGACTTTATAAATAAACGGGGTAAATAAACCCCATTATTCTTCTAAGTGCCCCTCTGGCTCAGATTGCTGGGAGTTTCACTTACGTCTATGTTGGGGATGTTATACATGAGCTGCCACGCGATGTCTTTGCAGCCCTGGTTAATGGCGTCGGGCGGCATCTCGTTGTCGGAGTACCAGTCGCGGTTAACAGAGTGGGCGTAGGACGCGCTGGGAGTGGCGTGGTTAACTCTGGTCGTTGTTACTACCCCAACAGACTTTCCTGAGGGGGGAAACAGCAGGTTTAAAGAGGAATATTCAAAACTGTCTAAAATGTATCGGCAGAGACATTCCGCTGGTTTCCATGGCGATTTCTTCACACTTCAGAATCTGCCTATGGCCTGATCAGGGCGGGGGGTGTAACGTCCAAGTACCCCGCCGCTCCCTGTATCCGCAGCCTCACCTGCTTGCTTGGCCCATTTCAGGATGGAGTCCACCTCGTTGCCCTTGGTGGTATTGCAGTGACCCCGTACAGCTGCAGCGTTCACCCCAACCGTTCCCTCGTTGGCTTTTACCCCACATAAATATGCAGTGGCTGTGCCTGCGCTGTCGGGTACCTGCGCGTTTGTGTTATACGTCTGCAAGGAAACAGATTTGTGGTTAGTTTTTTTATGTTGCCCCCCCATCGGTTGCTTTGTAGTCCTGCGGGAGGACTCTTTACTATCTTTACTACCACCACGTCCAAATTAACCCCTGCCTTCCCTCCACTGTGAAGCTGACATATCCAACAGTCTTCAACTAAGTTTCTGGGATGTAACTGTAAATCTGTGCTAAAAAGGACTAGTTTAGTTTTCCCCAGAAAGCCTCAATCAATAGTTCTGAATGTGGGCTTCTGGGAAGAGCGTTCTGCTGCATGCACCTGAGTAATGGCACATTGTGGCTTGTGGGGTTCCCTAGGGCCGGTTTCTATTGCTGGTCTGTCCTGAAATAGACTTTCTGCCCCCAGAAGGTGAGAGAATCCCCTTGATGAGGTTAATGGTGCGATTTCCCCAGGAAAGATCAAGTCAGATTTAGAAATGTGGCTGCCGACCAAGGACTGGATGGCCCAAAGGTGGTTAATGTGGGGTCTGCTGGTGGCTTAAAACAAGGATTCTCATTGCTGCAAATCGGTCACTAAGGTGTCTGGAGCGGCTAAAACAAATAGGAAAGTCTCTTGCAGAGTGTGCTGAGACAGCAGGCTTTCATTCATTTCCTTATATCTGGGAGAGCGTACATTCTGTTAGAAGGTCATGTTCAGCCTCACCTTTGCCAACGCGACGTAAGGAAACTTGTCCATTTCCAGCTGGGTCTCTTCTCCAGGATACCCAGCAAGCTGTCCCTTCAATATTCTGGTAGCAGTCACGGTTGGCACCCCCATTCCTGAAGAAAGAGCGTCCAGTTTAATAAAACTTGTCTCTCGCAATGGTGCAAGGACATCTTGACTTGACTTACCATCTCCGAGGAACATGATGACATTCTTGGCAATCTTGGTGTTTAGGTTCTGAAGATCAAGGGCTTGTTTCAAGGTAACCTGAGCCTGTCGGCGCCAGTAATTGGGATCCTTCTCTCTTTCTACATATAGAAAACCAGAACGTTGGCTTTGAACGGCATCCTAAAGATCGTGGACCAGTGAAGGTCTCCTGACCGTTTAAAATGGGATTCTCTTCTCCCTGGACACTTACCCGGAAAGGACCACGACAGCTTCGCAACCACCAGCAGCATCCAAAATCTCGGCACCATCCTGTCTCCCCGGAGCCCAAACATCCAAACTCAGAAAAGCTCCAGCACTCTCTGAACGCCCCTATAGCAGAGAAAAGGAAATGTTACACTAGTACGTGACATTGGCTTCACCGTGCTCGACCAGCGGTGGACTTTGGGTAGATGTTAATAAGCGGCTCCTTATGCTCCTCCAGACCCAAAGCGAATGATCTGACCCATTCACTCCCATTTACGATCAAGCAAATCTTCACGGGGAGAATGGAAGGATCGGTCCTAATGCAGACTTATATCCCAGGTTGGGGGACCTTCTTTTTTATTATAATGGTTACACGCCTAGTGTAATAGGACATCCTAATCTGCTCAGTGACTGCCTATCTGCTGCCTTTCTTATGAATTCAGACGGTTCAGGCAATCTGGAGATCTGGTTACCCGAACCATTAAACACGAGACCTGGTGAACTGGCGCAGTGTACCACCAACCACGAGTGAACCCAAAGTGCATCTCAAACAAGTGGCCGAATGCATGAAAGCTTTTGAAGCCCCTATTCATAGAAAAATGTGTCCTGCTGGGCAGAGGGCTTTTATGGAATATGTATTGGCATGATTAATGATGTCTGGCCACCAGTGCTCTAATTGTGTTCTGAAGCCAAAGATACCCTGCAGGGAACTCAAGACCCAAACAACGGGCTGTTGGTATGAAGTGAGTGACTTCTGACCTAGAGACCATCCGGGTGGTCTACACGGTCCCAGTGCATGGGAAGAAATTCCTTGTGTCACGGATTCCTCTGTTCATTGTCAGAACATTGGCTCGGTTTACATCTGATTTAATCTGGATTTCCCCTGAAAGCTTAAACTCCCGCTGTAAAGAATATTTTCAAAACCTGTATCTCTGGGCAGCCCGTGGTTCTCGGGTGAAGATAACGTGTTAATTCCCAGAATTACATCAAAATTCCCACCATGCTCTTATACTAAAACCATGCCCTCCACCTCCTCAATGACCCAGGTCTCCCCGTTCGGCTTTAACCCGACGCGATCTACAGATGATCTCCTGGCCACCCATTACACCAAGTTCCTGAGGCCACTCGGCTACTTACCCCGCCAGCCTACAGGTGAAGTAACACAAACACATCAGCACAATGAAGGCGATGATGGAGCAGACCACAGTGGTGATGACCAGGTTCGTTTCATTGCTCAGGGTCATGGTGAGCGTTTGCTCTGCAGCTCAGCAGAACCAGAGACCTGTCTGCTTCTCTGCCTCGCTCCCTGCCTGCAAATCATTCCCTGTCAGCAGATTATGGGATTAACACCCCAGATAATTCCTCCTGCGGCGATTACCGAGAACTGAAAGAAGACGGCACAACTTGGACATCCTACAGACGCGGCCACCTGCTCACCTCCTGAAAACGGCCATCCAACCTAAGCAGGGGCATTATTCTCCTGTACCCAGCCACACGGAGGCTTTATATTCACTAAAAGCAATGTAATTCCTACAGAGACGGGATCACAAGACCTGTCAATGAGAAGACGAATCTAACGCAACTTACCTTACCTTATCTGCCACGTGGATTGTTGGGTTGGAGACCACTTGAGACTATAATGGATCTGTTGACCAGTGTAGGTGTGTTGGGTCCTTCCTTGCTCTATAAACGTAAGGCCGGGTCCTTCACTACTAAGTCACCTGACTTCTCAAAACAGGGAGAGGGGCTCTTAAAATGCCCCGTCTCATGTATTGGGCACAGTCCAGCTGTTCGGCACTAGGGTCTGCCGGCCGTGCCCTCCTATGCTTCCTCCAAACCCTGGCTCCCATAACTGCTGTCCTCGTTACCCGTCGGCCCGCTGGCACCTCTGTTAGTTAATCTCTCCAGGTTTTTTTTGAGGGGGGGGTGAGTTTGTTGGGTCACTTCTCCTTGGCTTTTTGGTAAATCCAAGATGCTCTACAGCCCAATGGTTTACTCACCAAGCCTATAGCTCGTCAGAGGGATTCCCTTATAGAACGTGTATCTATATAGCCTGTTACCCTACACGGGGATGTACGTCACGCTGCAGGGATTTAGTTTAATGATTGTGTTTTTGTAAGAAACCTAATTCTTGTGCCAGCTTCCCGCTGTTCTGCGCATGCTTACACGATCGTAGCCCCTCAGCGGCTCCGGAGAACGCACTTTAGCTAATAAGTTCCTGCTGGGTCGCTCTGGGAAAACAAAGGTGGTGTTAACCCTTTGTGTCAGATCACTTCCTTTAAATCCTAATCCTCCCTCCATGCACCACGTGGTGGATGGTGCAACGTGGTAACGCGGCTCTGGGGAGCGCGTCATCACCGCGTCCCAATAGGGTTATTGTGAGATGTCCCCCAATAATCACTGGGGGTATTTGGCCATGGATCTTTTATCTATCTACTAAACAAATAAGACCCTTCCATGCTCGCTGTAATAAAATCACCGCTTCTCCACAGCGATAAGACATACATATATCTGTTACGTATAGCACTCATACGTATATCCAAACTCCACAGCGATAAGACATACATAAGGTCGTACATATATCTGTTACGTATAGCACTCATACGTATATCCAAACTCCACAGCGATAAGACATACATATATCTGTTACGTATAGCACTCATACGTATATCCAAACTCCACAGCGATAAGACATACATAAGGTCGTACATATATCTGTTACGTATAGCACTCATACGTATATCCAAACTCCACAGCGATAAGACATACATATATCTGTTACGTATAGCACTCATACGTATATCCAAACTCCACAGCGATAAGACATACATATATCTGTTACGTATAGCACTCATACGTATATCCAAACTCCACAGCGATAAGACGTACATAAGGTCGTACATATATCTGTTACGTATAGCACTCATACGTATATCCAAACTCCACAGCGATAAGACATACATAAGGCCGTACGTACATCTGTTACGTATAGCACTCATACGTATATCCAAACTTAACCTGAACCCCTGCGGAAACGAGACGCGTACAAAGCTATCGCAGGCGACAGAATTATTCGTGTAGACTAGATTGTAAGAGTATAGTATGTGATGCATTATGTTAACCCATTGTACAGCGCTGCAGAATATGATGGCGCTATATAGATCATTATTGGTCTGGTAACACGGGTCACACGTCTCGTACACAGAACTGCTCTCCCTTGTTCTGTGTTCGTTCATTACTTGGGCTGACCTGTTCTGTAGCGTTGCACAATGTCTTCTGTGCCATTGATAATGTTAACCTGTTAGGTGCCAGGTGGGTGAAGAGCCCGCAATGTCTTGTACTGTTCTCTGGCACTCACAGGGAGGCTCGCGCTTTAAAGGGTTTAAATAATAACGCATGGTTCACGCTCAGAGTACCCTGCTGTTAATCTGTTTGTACAGCGCTGTGGAATATGTTGGGATCTTCATAGGTAACGCCTTAAATGCATTAGAATAACAGAATTGACCGGTAATTTCTTAGATTCGCTCCGTAAAGCCGGCTGCCTGAAATATGCCATTTACAGAATAAGCTTGGCAGCCGCACCGCGGTCGCTCTGCTCCCCAAACTGCCCTCTGGGTCAGTTAATAACCCCTAAACTGCTGGAGTACCAGAGCATAAATACACCCGCCTCCATCACCTGTACTCCTCTGCAAAATAACTTTTAATCTGCCCATACACACAATCATGATGAGATACACAAGTCCCACATCTAGTCAATGCGAGCCTATGATTTAAAGTGCGATTAGAACAGACCCAAACAGCTGTGATCATAAAACTTTTGGAAAATGCACATCAAATGTTTTCAGAACAGTGTTTTTCTGCCCCTGGATGCCCCACTTCCACTAGCAGCACTCCTAGATAACCCACCCGCCTGGGATGGGCATTGGTTTAGTGCCCCTTACCTGCCAGCCCGGGAGCGCTGAGTGCTCAGCCAAATGTCCTTGCTGTGTCAAGAGTGAGTGAGGTGTAACTGGACAGCCCAATACACCAGAGCAAGTACTTCTATGCCTGTCTTTTCCTTACCACCCCCTCCTTTGATCACAGCCCCTTCTCCTTCCTCTCACCCCCCCTTCAGGATTTCCCTCCCTTACTGGGTGAGAATTTAACCCACAAGCTCCCTGCTGGGGCAAGCGGCTGGAAACATGAGCCCCAGTCTGGGGGATGTAAAAATACGAGAGGGGGGCAGGTATCCCTGCGCTCAGAATTTGGCAAAATGTTTGCATGGAAGACTCTCCTTTCTCAGGTTTCTCATCGTGTGCCGTTGGGTTTGGCATGAGTGGTCCTTGGACCGGGGGTCTCATTTGGATGCAGCCTGCATCTTGTTTCATCCATGGGAGCCAAGTCTGTGAACACATGGTGGACAGGCTGATCGGAGGCGCAGTAATGCTTTACCGCTGCTGAAAAGCCTGGCCGTCTGCATGCAGTCGCTTACAGATCTACAAGCTTCCGACCATATGCTTAATGCCGCAAGGTGATAAACTTCTGTGTGATTCATAAGCCGAACGTGACCCGTGAACACACTGGTCAACTCCAAACATGACTTCTTAGGCAAGTTCAGCCCAGCTGGTTGCTTCGGTCTCTGCGATTGCGAGGTGACACACACCAGAAACGTTTATGGATACTTCATGCTGTGAGCCCCAAACTGTGCATGGTGAAGGAGCCCAGCAGACTCCATTATATTCTGAAGGAATAGTGGTCTCTAAAACACACCCCTCCCCCAATAAACAGGCTCATGAGGCCATGCAGGGAATATGTTGAACTCCTGCTTGACCCACTTTCTGGATTAATAGCAGATCTTTAGGTTAAGGGGTCTGGTGTTTTGTCAGATTAGATTGACGTTCCTGAAACTCATGGAATTTCCAGCTGTGCAGACGCCTCATTGAGGAACCAAGTCTTGGGCTCTGCTGGTAATCCTGACTCAGGCTGCTGGAGAGCCGAAGACGTGACATTGATTCACTTAATATCATCTCCGTTAGTGGAATCTGGAACCATGGAATGAACCTTAGCCCTCAAACACCCCAGATACCGACCCTAAGGCAGATATCTGGTCTAGGACCCTGAGCTTTACTCCCAGTTGAGGATTCTTCATGAACACATTCGCCCTGGTGGGTTGCACATAAATGTTTAAGATTTTGGTTGTGATTGGGCGGCTGGTGTAGAGAATGGGGGTAAAGCGGAATATCGCCAGCCATGTTCCAGGTCCTGAGTAAGCTTTTCCTGGGTGAGCAGACGTGGCTTTCGCTCTCCACCACCCATGGTCTTCAAACAATATAAGCGAAACTTGGTGACCTTATCAGACAAAGGCTTTGGAATGTGGAGTCTGTTTAATTAGCTCTAACTTCAGTCCTTTGATTTTGTTTAGATTGTTTGCTGATGTCAGTTTCCCTTTTTGCTAATTCTTCATTTCCTCACATTCTATAGAGGTGATTTATCTGAAGACGGATCTAATTCTTTCCAGATTGACAATCGCATACAAGGAATGTAGATTTATGAAACCTGAATCTTTTTGCAGAGAGGGGAAAGCTTTGGCTGTTTTTTTGTATGCAGTTCTCAAGAACTATCAATGGTTGAATTTTTATCAGGAGCCATCGAAGGCAGGAATACGTTGGATAAAATCCTTGGATTTATCCAGAATCAGGGAAATGCTGAGAGGAGGACATTCCAGCCGATCCTCTGACTTTGAGTGTCTTGTTAGCATGCGTAACTTTTTAGCCTTGGGACCTTGTCAATATTTGACACAAATGTTCAATCTGCTTTAAAGTAACAAAATAACCAACCATCAAAGTGTTGCAGATTTCCTGAAATTAGCAGGAAAATCAATAGCTTTCAAAACAAATTTGGTTACAAAAAAGCTTTCTTCCCAAAAAGGAGGCAGCGACAAATAAATTGGCAATTGGTTAAGTTTTTTTGGGCGCTTGATCCAGACATCTCAGCTTCTTCTAAAAACGAGTTAAAGTTTGATTATTGCGCTAATCCTTGACGTTTGGAGGATTATTTACACTTCAGCGAGTGGCCCAATGGGTAACTTATCAATGGAAATGTACAACGTACGATCCGCGTGATTGCTTCAATTAGTTTCTATAATAAGAACCAGAAAGTTAATGGACCAAATGCCTAGGGTTAATGGGAGTCTCTTGCCATGGTGGGTGTTACTGAATTCATGTGAGTTGAGATCTTCTTCGCCATGTGAGGTTAGCAGGGAGTCTCTGGTCCATCTTGGCCATTTTCAAATGTTTGGAGAGCTTCGGACCATCGGGTCAGCTTGGAATTTGTGGGTTTCGGAGTTCGGCTCTTTAGCTAATGCTCAAAGACCACCATGTTCTAGACTTGACTTTGGCTGCTTGCGGTCTTAATATGAAGCACACTATCTGCACAATGCACGGGACATTTCTTATTTTTGAGACTTCTGCTGTGACTCAGCCCCACATGGATACTCCTGGTTCGCTGTTTCCATGGCATGACCTCCACTGGTCTGGATTCTGAGTGTTCCTGCACCATTAGTCACATTTCTCCAATACATTTACTTCTGGTTATCTATGTCCTCAGCGTGTGGTCAGTCCTTGAGACTTTTAGCAATGTGGCCAGTCCTTTAAGTTTCCAGAACCTGAGTTTACTCCACATGAAGCAATCTATGAAGAGAATTGTGTTCTTTGGGGTCTTCGTACTGAAAAGGTGGAACTTCTGCTTCTAACTCTGAAAATGTTTGCAAAACAGAGTGGATGCTGCCCCCTAGAGGCCACATCTGCTTTGGCACATCAGCTTTGGAAGGCTGTGGCACCTCCAAGAGGCAAACATTGGAACTGAGCTTTATAACAAAACTCCCACCCATTCAACCCTTTGAACAGTAGAACACACTTTGGGACCGAGTACCCCCTTGCCAACACTCGCCATATGCCAGTCTGATGTTCTGATGCCTAGTGCTGGCAGAAGTGGAAAATCCTCTCGGCAGAAGTGGTAGAGGGTAATACAGTGAAACATAAACATGTATAGGATAGACATATGGCTTCTGAACCTAGACAAGACCAAATATGCCGCTATTTCTTTATAATCTAATATATAAAACTAAATTTCTCGCAAAACTAATTTAGGTTTCAAACAACTGCTCAAGGCAAGCAGAGGGGTTATATTCTCAAATGATTATTCTTTTGGGTAATATCCTCATCTGAACAAAGTTCATCTGACTTTTAAACCAAAGGCCTTTTGGGTCCTTTATCTGCCGGCACCTGGTTCACTGTCCCCATCAGTCCTGCAGCTCAGACAAACGGCTGATAATGCACAATATGGCGCCCACAGACAGTCTCCTGAGCAGAAGAGTCCAGTCTACGCAAGGGCCAGTTTGCTAAGACATTATCCGGCATCCAGTCTCAGCTGAGCATCGGATAGCCTTGCTTGATAAACAAAAACCTTTCTTCCAGGTATATTTGAGTGCTGACAGTTTCTTAGCTGATGGCCATTGAGGCTTCTTGTTACTAGCTCATGCTCCGGCCCCTCAGTTGCTGAGATAAGGTATGGGGTATTCACCTGAAGGGAGTTGAGGGACATTCAAACACTCCAATAATAATCCTCAAAGGGCGCCCGATTAATGTTGGCGTACGGTGTTACTGTAAGGTGTTGGTGTGTTTACAAACATGTGGTTAGCGTGTGTCTGTTACTGTATGGTGTGAGGGTGCGTCAACGTATGGTGTGGGAATGTCAGAGGTGATGCTAGGGTTAGGGAGAGGAATGTTTTCTCTGGGAGATTTTAGGTGTGTATGTTATGTGGGGGGCTGAGGAAATACTGAGCCATGGACAACTAGGTCCTATCCAAATAAACAAATCTTGCAATCAATATCTTGTCAATGTTTAAATGACGACATATTCTGAATGCGGTCTGGCACTGGACCATGGCCAGCCAACCAAGGGGTGACATTTCCTCCGATGACCCCTGGGTGATGTCTCTGAGGGCTGGTTCCCTCTATTACAGGTGTCTGTGCTCTGGCTGTCACTGGTGGTGGCTTCAGGGGATCAGATCCTGGTTTTGGGCACCTAGGCTGCCCAGTGTCGCTGTTTTCATCTCTCGCATGATACTCTTTCACCCGTTACATTGTTGCAAGGACACTAACACTTTGTGACAACCACCTCTCTGATTTCCCAGAGACACAGAAGGGTTAAGTACGCCTTTTGAGAGCTCCACCCCAGGGTGTGTGTTGGCTGCTCTGCCCTATGTGCAGGCTGCTGATTGGCTGAGAAAGCTGTCATTCAAATGGCAGGGGCACATCTGCTCCTTTTCCAGTCCTAAGCTTCCTGAAAAGAGAGCTGATCGAGAAAGTGAGTGCTGTCCTGAGTGGGGTGTGTATAAGGGGTCTGTATACAGTGACCACTGCCTTGAGTGATGTGGTTGGGGGGGGGTCTTTACAGAGAGATCACTGTCTTGAGCAGTATAGTGGCGAAGGCAGCACTGTGATCACTCTCCTGTCTTTCCTCTTCTGTCGATGAGGTTTGAGGGGTGTCTGACACTAGTGGCCCCTGGGTTAGTGTGAGATTGGGTACTTGGCCCCTTCTCTTCGACAACCATGGGGAAGGTTTTACGGTAAGAATAACACCCCCTTTACTATCAATGCTTCCTAAAAATAGGCCAGAATCCACAGCATTAAAGGGGTATAGAGGTGTCCTTTGTATCTCCAACTGGTGGAGTATTTTAGGGGGGGCTGTAAGGTATCCCTCGGCATCAGAACTGGGGCCATGTAGTACCTAATCATGTTATAGCAGCGACGGGTTAATTTCTTATCACTAGCATGTTTCACAATCACGTGTGTTTTGTGGGTACGCACTCGGACAGGCTTGTAAGAGGTGTAAGTAAATATTGTCTGCCAGTAACATGTCGCCTGCAGCGTGTAAAAGCCACTGGCAGAGACATCTGCTTCTGAAACCTCATTTGCCTCCTGTGAAAATTTCACAACCTTCCTGCCCTGCAGTTACGTCAGCTCCCCTGGTGAACGACGCTGCCTCAGGGTTTTAATCTCTAAACCCTATCCCACTGGTTCCTCCCTGTTCTCTTGCAAGGTAACCGGGCCTAGATTAGTCATGGCGTCTGTATGACCTCAGCATGGCGTTGGGTATAACCGTCTGTTTCCCTGAAGTGACTGGAAGTGGACAATGGGTCACTCCACAAGGTAGAAGTGATGACCTCATACCTTTCCGCATTCCTGTACTTTTAGCTGGAAGTCAGAATGTCCGTGTTTTCTAGGGAAAGTCCGTACAATCGCATGCATTTGCTTTCGCATGTCTTGGCTTCCTATTCCAGAATTGATTATGCCCCGTGGGCAGGTATTTCTAGTGTCAGCACCTTCTCTGTATAGGCTGGGGTTGTACACCGTGAGGATAGGCATGGCTCCTGACTGTACTGCAGCTGGATGTGGCACGGGTGATTGGAGCTCAGTCTTGGGTTCATCAACCCCACTGCATCCACTATCGAAAGCGTCGTCTTTGTGTTCCACCACCCAGCCGAGGAATGCTTGCTGTCGTCTGCAGGTGTAATTGGAAAGATTCAGTAATACGGGGTAGAGCTGGGACTTCTCGTGGCATGAGTTGATGACCTTTATCTTCTGGTGTCACCTGTCCAAATGTCATTTCATTTATTTGCCTAGTGTGGGGTAAACTGATAAAACTAGGGTAAGACTGAGGCCTGGTTGCCGCGCATTCTGTCCAGTGTGGGATATGTAGCATATTCATTTACGGTATCATCGGTGCTATTTTGTTTGTAATCAGGGAATCTCTGGGTAATTTAGATACTTTGTCATCGACGCTACCGCTGGCCTGTAGGAGACGTGTATGCCGTGTGATTGCCAGTCACTCACTCGATAGATGGTTGGCTTTTGGATTTACCCTTAAGGTATTATACAGTGTGAGTGATCATTACTTTATAATAGTGAGAGGGGATGACATTCTGTCAGAGTTCCTTGTTTCATGTTGAGTAGGCGCAAGGCTTTGGCGCACGTCACATCTGGTTAGGGAAATAACAAAACTTTCATTTTCAGTGTGAAGATGTCACTTCAGCCTTAAACCGGGTGTTTAAAATAAAGCTTCATGCGCGTTCCGGTCTCTGTTTAAACATAAAGCATGGGCTGTAATTCCCGTCTTAGTGGGATTTGGCCTTTTAGTAAGCGCTGCTAATTGACCTGTAGACCTGTCCCAGCGTGTTACTAATTTCCTCTGATCCCTGGGCTCCCACGGCGAGTGCTGCAGCAGACCCAGCGGAGCTGTGCACAGAGGTGTGTTGTAGAGATCTGGTCTGGTTCCAGTTGCGTTTTGGACATTAGCGAATTGGGTATGTGCTGTAAAGTTGCCAAATTGAAAAGCAGGTCAATTAACCCCCCCCCGCCCAGGGGTACAATGTCCTGAGGCAGAGCGTTTGATAACGGCCATCACTGCCCCCTGGAGCTTGGTGCCTGTGAGCAGTTGTCAGCCTGATGCAGAACTTCCTATGCAGCACACATAGGGTTAACAGAGCATGTGGTTGTCCCTCCCCTCCCTGTGACACCAAATAACCCCCCCATGTAGGAGGGAGAGGAGGCGCTATCTGCCAAACTGAAGGCAGGACAATAGGGCAGGCATGTCCCCTTCCCCCGTTCCCTCTTCTCCCTGGGATGTTTTGTAAGCCTGGCTGGTCAGTGCTGCTCTCCCCGGCCCCCTAGTCCCGGCTGGGTCCTTTATCTTGGTCAGTGGCCCTAGCGAAGGGTCCTGGGGGTGAGGGTTACATAAGGAGGCTTGTGTGGGTGGTCCTGCCCACAGCCCTGTGTTTGTTTGAGTTCTGAGCCCCTGTGAGGATACAATGTTCCCACTCGGTTCTGATCTTTCCTCCTCACTGCACTCTCTGGCACGGCAGGAGGGGAAGCCAGTGTGGGATTTACTATTAAATCCACATCTTCCAATCCCCCTACTGTTTTTTTGGGAGTTGTCTCTGGATACTGTATGTGTGCTCTGTTCTCATCCCAATGGAGGCTTTAAGAGACTCTGTTGTCCACATTACTTTTCAGATGTCTGCCTACAAGCGAGCAACTCTGGACGAGGAGGATCTGGTGGACTCTCTTGGAGAAGGCGAGGTGTACCCCAATGGGCTTCAGGTAGGAACATGCATGTAGCAGATGTGTAATTCCAGGGATCGGGTGTCTGCTCGAAAGGTTTGCAGTAATCTGAGGTGTTTTACCCCACATGATCCTGTTAAGGGATCATCTGGATTTTACTTTTCCACAGGTGTGGGAGGAGGATAGGACGGCAGACAATTTCTAGCTTTCATTTGAATCCGGTGCCATTTCTTTTGATTAGAACGAAGCGGGAGTCTGATTTATAACTTCTTGATTATAGGATACATTTTTATTAGATTATGGGTTAGTGGGTGGTTTTGTCACTTGGTGGCTTTAGCCTGGCCTGTGCCTTGGTCTTTTGCTCTGCTTGGGGCAAGTTCTAGATAAACCGGCCTGATCAGATAGCCAGTCTGTAAAGTTTAACATAAACAAGAACAGCCAACCTTCGGATGTTCAGCTGAAAACCTCCCATGATGTTTAGCCTTTGACTAGAAAAGGGGCCAATAATGGAGATGATTAACCAGCTTCATGTTCTGTAATTTTCACAGGGAGGTGAATGGTTTAGTAACGTGCCTTTAGTCTCAGGCAGACGTTGTGCTTTACCGCTGGTGCAAAAGCAGACCATAGCTGGGCTTATTGCAGCCCAATGCCCATGGAGGGTGCCTGTTAGTGAGGCGCTCCTGGGTGGAGCGAAAGTTCCACTTAAATTAATCCTGATGGAGTCCTGCTTGTAACAAACAGGAAATCTGATCAGCACAATGGGGAGGAGGTGCTGCTTGGATGGTTCACATTCCTGATATGTCAGAGGCAGGTAATGTGAGCCCTACCCAGTCCTGTACTAGTAAGGGTAAACCAGTAAACCCTAGGATTAACCCTTTCCTGGGTGGCTGCCAGGCATGTGGCATGGGAATGAGAAACTTAATCTAATGCTTGTATCCTCCACCAGCTTCCCCGTATCGGGAAGATTTTCCTGTCCGGAGAGAATAACAGAACTCTGGTCATTCGATGTGTGTTAAAATGACGAGAGCTCGTCCTGTCTGGCGTCTTGAGTCTTGCGCATAAATCCACGCACTTCCTGGATTTGAGATTGGAGCACTTGGAAGGGAATTGGATAGGGAAGGCTGTTTGGAGGCCCCCTGACCTCTAGCTGGGGGATCAAGAACTCCTGGAAACCCCTAGTATTGGGGTTGGGACCAGAATTAAGCACAATTAGGGATCCCTGGCCTGGTTTTTGCTGGAGACCATGGAAACCTCTAATAGGAAGGGAGCAAGATGGGATCTGTTTCGGTGGATCTGTGTGCCCTGGCAAGTTTGTGAACACGTTGTACTGATCTGTGCAAAGATCAACAAGGAGACCTTTGTGTCCTGGGTCATTCACAAAAGGAAGATGCTGGAGTCCCCCAGCATATCCACTCTTTTCTAAACATATTATCCATTCTCTTGTCTCCCATGCGTTGATGAGACGGCAGTGAACTCGCAGATAAAGGGCATCCTATGAAAAGGTCACGCAGCATCCTTAACATCTGCATGCAGATTAATAGGACCTGCCAGATCGCGCTTTTTTATGTAATGCGTGTTTTCCTGGTGATGGGACGCTTTACTGGATGACAGGTTTTTTGGAAGTCATTTGTCCATACAGTACTCCTGGAATGTGTTGACTGAGTGGCTGTCTTTTGGCACCTGCTGTACAGTGCCGGTGACCAGGGGTTTCCTTCCTTTATCCTGCCGGGATATGGGGCCGTCGCTGTGTTGGATGGTTTAGTTCTCTTGTGCTTGGCACCAATCTGGTAAGAAACGCTAATTACCTTTTTTTTTGTTTGGTTTCCAGGTCAGTCTGCGTGGCGTTAGGCAGCGCTCCAGCTGCTGGACGGAAAGGACTCATGTGGAGAAGAGGCTGCTAGCCCTGGTTGTCCTTCTGTCTATAGGACTACTAGCCTGTGTGCTGTCCCTTGCCATACAGTACAGAAACAGTAAGTTGTGTATGGGCTTGCATGGTCCCTGCCCTGATGGAGGGGCCATATGTGCTGTGGCAAGCCCCTTGGAGTAGTTTTAAGGAGCAGGTTAATGGTGAAAGGCGTTGGTGTTGAAGCAGCTTTGTATATCATCCAGATGTTGTGCCTAGTAACTTCTCGTGTCTTCTGGTCACAGATCATAATGTCTGCCTGTCGGATTCCTGCATCTCCGTTACCAGCTCCATACTCCGCTCTCTGGATCAGTCAGTCGACCCGTGCCAGGATTTCTACAGCTACGCGTGTGGCGGATGGATCAGATCCAACCCCATTCCTGATGGACATTCCCGGTGGGGAACCTTCAATGATCTCTGGGAGCACAACCAGGCCATCATGAAGAGACTGCTAGGTAAGGAGGCATCCTGACCTGGGGTAGCTTCGTGTGTTTTTCTTTCGCTATGGAATATTTGTCTTGGGTTAATAATTTGCTGTCTGGTTCTAGGAATATAATAAGGATGGTGGTTGTTTTTTTTGTAATAGCGTGGCGTCTGAAGATGCTCTTTGCACAGTGCATGCGGGGCAGCTTCCATTAAAATACTCATCCTAGTGATATCTGCGAAGGGTTTGTCTTGGCGAGTGGCACCCAGATGTGAATCTGGTTATATAAGCGTTGTTTGTAAATTATTCAGTTGCCGATGGATCAGGAGTCTGTTTTTACAAACGCTCATTGTTGAAGAGGAGTCTCGTCTCAGATCAGAGATCTCTTCCTTCTGCTGCTCGTCCCTAAACAAGTCCTGGCGACAATGGGGGCAGGGGAGATTCAGACTCTGTCTGGAGCATTTTAATTATACTCCTGTTCCCTGCACCATAAAAATATACATATTAACCCTTTTAATTGTCTGAATCTGCTTTGTATGTGTCTTCCAACAGAAGTGGTAGAGGGTAATACAGTGAGGGTTTTAAACACGCATGAGATAGACAAACGGCTCCTGAATCTAAGGCGAGACGAACAAATGATCAAGGTTTGGGTCTTTACAGCAGGAAAAACAGTGACTGGAGGGGGCTGAATGGGGCCGATCTGCTGGCAGGTTCTGTTTCCACAAAGTCAGAGGCGCTCAATATTTATCCAGAGCTCTATATATAGACACTTGAGTTTATAAAGTCAAGAAATCGGTCCAGTAATTCGCTATAAATTAGGGGACATGGTGTAAACAAGAACTTTTAGGGGACTTCAGGTCCTAAAGTGTCCCTCTCTGGCCATAACGCTGGTTTCCGAAGGCTTATAACTGTCCCTTTAATTGGAGTATGACCCCCATATCTGTGTGTTTAATGGCACATATGATTGCCGTGTGTGTAATGGCACATATGATTGCCCTGTGTCCCAGTTGCCTTTGACGCAAGATGTTCATTTAGCCCAAACAGATTGGCCGTGACTGCTCTTCTAGTCCTTGTTTTGACTGTGTCCCTTGTGTCTGTCCATGAAACTCTTCCGATAGCTGGTGCCTTTCCTGATGATCCGATAGTTTGGGCCGACATGCTGATCACGCGTTGGATTAACTTTGCGTTTTTTCCCTTTGAGTGTCTATTACCCGACTTACATCTCCATCCATAGAAAGCGCATGCAGTGGGGCGTTATACCCTTTTTAATAGTGTGGCTTTTAGAAATGGCTTATAAATCTTATCTCTGAGGACACTGGAGATATGGGGACATAAAGAGGCACATCCCAGGCCCTGAGTTACATGGTAACAGCGGGGAATGAACCTCTGTCTTTAATAACATCCAGACTCACACAGCTGGCTCCCACTTGTCATAAAGACTGACAAAGCCTGCAAAGCTTATGGAAGATTGTGGCTGTGAACTGGTTAAATTCCTCTAGTGACCCTGGGGCAGTTTCTGCAGTCATCTCTGGGCTTTATCAACCAATGATAATATATGCAATAATAAATGCGTCACCAGCACCCTGCCAGCAAGGCTTTTACACCTTTAAATCAATTAAAGGGCTGCCTGGCATTTAATTGCTGAAAGTGAACTCAAACTGCGATGTAATTAGCCTTCCACGCCTGGGTGTTTAGCATGAGATAAGAAACAAGAACCTGTTGAAAAATTCAAGATTTGGGTCTTGTCCAAGTATTACATTTCCCTTTTTTTTCCTAATCTAGAAAACTCGACAATGAACATCAGCAGTGCAGCCGAGCACAAGGCGCAAAGATACTATCAGGCTTGCATGAATGAGACCAAGATTGAGGCGCTCGGCTCAAAACCCCTGCAAGACCTGATCGAGAAGGTGAGGACTGGGCACCCTCTGCAAAAAAAAAGAACTACTCTGCAACCATTTCATTGCGTTTTTAGGTGCAGACACAATAAGTGTATAGGGAACATACAACTGGTGTGTTATACAACATCGCTGATCTGTCTAAGACACAACAGCCACATGGTCTTAGATGAGACGGTCTTTAGACCTGGTCCATGCTGAGATTCCCACCGGGATATACTGTGATTTTCGGTTGGTGAGTTACTGTGTTTAACCCTTTGATTCTGTCACAGCTTGGTGGATGGAATATTACAGGCCCTTGGCATCAGGATAACTTTCAGGAGACCCTGCAATCAGTAACTGCGTATTATCGCACCTCTCCCTTCTTCTCAGTGTCTGTCAGTGCGGATTCCAAGAACTCCAACAGTAACGTTATACAGGTGAGTTTGGCCGAGTAGGATGGGATTATCAGAACCTTACTATTAACATTCTTTTAATACTGTCAAATGGGGAAAGCCGGATTTCCGAATGTTCCTGATATATATATATATAATATACGCCATCGGGCGCAGTTCAAGGAACTCACAATATTGCTGAAAAGCAAAGCAGAAACTGGAAAATAAGATTTCTCTTATAGGATTGCTGCTGTTCACAGTATTTGAGCTTCATTTTAGGTGTATAAACATGTTTTTGGTTCAATTGATCCCTGTCTTCTCTTCCAGATCGACCAGTCTGGACTGGGATTACCATCCCGAGACTATTATCTGAATAAAACGGAAAACGAGAAGGTACTGTTTGTCCTTTCTATATCAGACACATTTCCGATTAGTTTTGAGGACTAAACCTCTTTGAACATAACATGATCCCCTCTCTCAGTTCCTCACAGGTTACTTAAACTTCATGGTGCAGTTAGGAGTGCTGCTCGGGGGGAGCGAAAACTCTACGAGGGAGCAGATGCAGGAGATCCTAGATTTTGAAACGGCTTTGGCAAATATCACTATTCCTCAGGAGAAGCGCAGAGATGAGGAACTCATCTATCACAAGATTACAGCTGGAGAGCTGAAGGTAATGCTGCCACAAGATCCTTAATGCTCTAGCGTGTGCAATTTGCTCTACCTGGGCTATACAGACCTCCCCACCAGAGGACTTGTTGAAGCCGGTTTTTGGCTTGGTAGAACCCATAGTGCTACATCATGGGTATCCAATGGCAGATCATAGGAATTATATTTATGCAGTACAAAGCTTTTGGCTGGGTCCCTGCTCCTATTGGCTGATTTTATTAGGACATGTATTTACTACAAAGTGAATAATTTTTAGGGTCTTCTTTGCAGAACCTGGCACCTGTGATTGATTGGATGCCCTTCCTTCAGTCTGTCTTCCATCCGGTGGAAATCAACGAATCTGAGCCTGTGGTGGTTTACGCCAAAGAATATCTTACAGATGTGTCCACCCTCATCCATTCCACTGACAAAAGGTAACGTGTGGGGTGACATTGGTTGGGTGGTCAATGCTATTGGTTTATCTCGTGCTCACTTATCTCTTCTGGTCCTAGGATTCTTAATAATTACATGATCTGGAACCTGGTCAGGAAGGCCAGCTCGTTTTTGGATCAGCGTTTCCAGGATGCCGAGGAGAAGTTCATGGAAGTCATGTACGGAACCAAAAAGGTGAGACTTAGGTCAACAATTCAAAGGTCTTGGAATTATTCTGGTGGTTTCCTAAACAAACAGTATTGGTGACGTGATGGAGAATTCATCTGGTTTTGGAGATTTAGGGCTCTTTCTTTTACTCTGGGGGATGGTGAAAAGAAGGACAGAGACCTTTGGTTATGATGCCCCCTCTGCTAGGCAGATAGAGGTTGTTTCACTGGTCCGACAAATCTTTTACTAATGTAAGATATGGCGTTCGTCATCCTCCTCCACAGCATTTTCTCTGTTCCTCCCCGATTGCGGGGTGATGGGACTTCTTATCTGGCCTCATGCTTTTACAGCTGTGGGGCTGAGCTGTTTATTTCCTTCCTGTTGTACAATCTGTGAGGATTCTTTACATTCTCAACATTTTTTGTTCTGCAACCTAAACCCATCAAATGTTCACATCCTAGATATTTGGTCTCGGAATAAAGGTAAACATTTTCCATACTAAGAATGAATCTCTTCCTCCTGTATCCTGAGGGTGAGCGCCCTCCGGAGAACCAAGAGTTGACACCTTCAGCTTGTGTTGATGTTTTAGGTCATATTTCAGGCTCTGTTAATCTGTATTCTCCTCTTTCTCAGACCTGTATCCCTCGCTGGAAGTTCTGTGTCAGCGATACAGATAATAACATGGGCTTTGCTCTGGGTGCCATGTTTGTCAAATCCACATTTGATGAGAACAGTAAAGGTCGGGTAAGTGCATGTGCAGGCAATTGGGTGAAAATACAGTTTCTCAATCACAAGAGATTCTGGTGGCGGACAAACAATGGGTCCAGGAGAGAAGCTCCTATTGATGTTTATCTAAATCCTTTGGCTTCAGGCTTTACAAATGATCCGGGAGATAAAGACAGCTTTTGAGGAGAGTCTGAGCAGCCTCAGCTGGATGGATGAAGAGACTCGCAAGGCGGCCAAAGAAAAGGTGAGTCTTGCCCTGCCAGGGAGGGCGAATTTCCGGCGGCCAGGTACAGTGACGGGGAGCGATCGATGCACAAATGTTCACTTGTCTTATTCTCTGTCCAGGCTGAAGCAATCTATGATATGATTGGTTACCCAGGCTTTATCGTGGATCCAAAGGAGCTGGACAAAGTGTTCAACGATGTGAGTGAATTCCCGATGGGGGTCCTCTTATTCACTTTTTTTTTGGGGGGGGGCGGGGGTGGTTTAGTAGCTGGAAGTCTAACTTGCTTCATGTGTCACCAATAAAGATTCTGGTGCAAAGTTCTACACATGCAGTTGCCATTGAAACAAACTCTGTTTATAGCACCACAATTTCTCAGTTTTCCCCTGATAAATTTGGCAAAATTGTTCAGCACCTGGAAAACCCTCGAGAAATAAATGTGTCCCTACAGGGAGTCTATCTTTATCAGGAAGCTTGTACTTGGCGGGTTTCGGGAGCTGGATTTGCAGAAGTTGTGGAGTATTGTGCAAAATGCTTCCTGCTCAACCCTCTGCCAGCGCTTAATTGTGGAATTTGTTATCCTATAGTACGAGGTGACGTCTGATCTGTACTTCGAGAACGTCATGATGTTCTATAACTTTTCCGGGCGTCTGACCGCTGACCAGCTGCGCAAGGCTCCTAACAAGGACCAGTAAGTCCTGTGAGAAATATGTTAAATAATTAAAAGTTTAAATAACTCTGACGTGAGTGTGTGAAATGCATCTGCGGGAGTCTAGCTTTAGGGCTTTAGTAACTGGAGAGAGCTGCTACAAAACACAACAGATTTGTACCACATGACGAGGGCAAAGAGGGTAAATACCTAAATGTTGTACCGTATAAGGGTATATTCTGGCTCCCCCTGTGGCATCTGAGGATATTAAAGCTATATACTTATGTACATGGACTGGAGCAGTAACAAGGGTGGAGACGTGCAAATTACAATGGGCCCCATCACATCAATGCCATTTCTGCAAGCCCAAAGAGAGCTAAGGTATGATTTTCTTTTTTTCTCCCCAAACAGGTGGAGTATGACACCCCCAACTGTGAACGCCTATTACTCCCCCACCAAGAACGAGATTGTGTTCCCTGCCGGGATCCTCCAAGCTCCATTCTACTCCAGCAGCTCCCTGACGTACGTACACTGCACATACCGGGCTTACATGAGGGGCTTCCCACACGCTTTACTCCTATGCAGGGGATAAATATTGGGTGAATTGGTAAAGAGCAGAAAAGGGTTGTTTTTTTTTTTTTTACTCAATGGATCCCAGTGGTTCTATTTGAGCCTCTCATGCACCTTTCAGCCTGGCAGGAATAGTTCTGCAGCTCTGTATCTCTCCAGGGCAATGCTGTCTCAATGTTGTATCCGTACTGAAAGCTGTAGGAGTCCCCAATTAACACCTTCCACATGTTGAAGGGATGGCTCTCAAGTGTTTGTACAGACTCCTTTTTGTTTTCCCCCAGGGCGCTAAACTTTGGTGGTATTGGTGTTGTAATGGGACACGAATTAACACATGCCTTTGATGACCAAGGTAATTCCCGTCAATGTTTTCTGATGGCTCTTGGACTAGGGAGGGAGATCTGATTTTTAAATGCCCCTGTCCCCCTCCACAGGTCGGGAATATGATAAAGATGGGAACCTTCGCCCCTGGTGGAAGAACTCATCTGTGGAGGCCTTCAAGAAGCAGACAGAATGCATCACAGAGCAATATGAGAATTACACCGTGAACGGAGAGCCCGTGAATGGCAAACACACGCTGGGAGAGAACATCGCTGACAACGGGGGTCTCAAGGCTGCGTATCGGGTATAACATATGCAGCTTTCACGAATCAGATCAAAAATGATACATTTTAATTTCTTTGCTTAGTTTGGTCCCATTCTATTGCTTGTAGTCTATGGAGTGTTGTAACTATAGGTTGGTTGTTATCCTCAAATCAGTTGACTGCTTGTGAAGGCTACTCGGTCCTGAGGCAAGCCGGAAGATGCTTGCTTGAGTGCTTGATGTGGTGATTGCTACAATCCAAGCCAGACTGGGGCAGTTGGGTCACATCTACCCCGCATGGAGGCTAAGACTCTCCATGTTGCTGTTGAGGGTTACGATGAACTGGATCAACACGAGTGATGGAACCACATAAGACATGGTCTCTAATACGGCCCCATGAAGTTAATAAATACCCCACCCAATGCAAATGATGTCCTGTGACATTACATGTGCCCCTGAGCTCTGGGGAGGACTTATCTGCATTTCTAACAATACAAACCTCTCAGGCTTTTCATATAAGAAGCATATCCCCTGATTGTGCCCTTTCTCTTACACGTTACCCCTGTTTCCTCAGGCTTACCAGAACTGGGTGAAAATGAACGGCAAGGAGAAGCTCTTACCCTCTCTCGGCCTCACCAACGACCAGCTCTTCTTTGTAGGATTTGCTCAGGTAAAGATGAAATATCGGGTTCATTGCTAATAAAACTGTATAGCATTAAGATGTGGATATACCATCCTGCCCTTGTTTAGCCTCAGGGCTGTCTGCAACACGGGACAATAGGGGCGGTTGTCCCAGGCATAGCCTAGGGGTACACAGCATCTGTCCTTTTGGCCCCACATTGTTGATGATGGGGCCCGTCTGATGATCCTGCCTAGTTGGAGACAGTGATAAATGCTGTAGAATTCCCTTCAATGACTGCTATTTTACTTGCAGGTCTGGTGCTCGGTGCGCACCGATGAGAGCTCGCACGAAGGCCTCATCACCGACCCACACAGCCCTCCTCGGTTCCGTGTCGTCGGCTCGGTCTCCAACTCAAAAGAATTTGCAAAACATTTCCAGTGCCCTCTGGGGTCACCCATGAACCCAATCCGCAAATGTGAAGTGTGGTGAAAGGTGGAGGCGTCCAGCTGGTGGATGGGTGAAGAGCGTGTAGGGGTAACCACTAGCTGGGAGGGACACATTGCGACCTCCCAACCTCACGAGAAATCCTCTTTCCTGAAGTGCCGTTTTTCCTTTTCACACTGAATAGGGTTTGGTTTCTCCTCCGGCAGTGACCCGCTGCACTAATGTGTAGACAATCGTTTGTGTTGTGCCATTGTACACTTCTCCCGTCGCGTTTTGTGGTAAACTACGTATGTTTGAACGCGCCGGCTAGCCTCGCTGCGGTCTGACACGCGCCGGTTAGCGGGTGGGATAGAGGTTATTTCGTTAGTGTTCACGTCTGTGTGCATTTAAAGGGACAGTGATGCTGCTGCATTCAGTCTTCACTGTTAAATTGCCTTTTCCTTTAAGACTTCACACGATGCCTACAATCCTAGTGAAGATCTGTGCCAGGCTGTAATGTATATATTCTATACGTGTGTATATAAGTGTCTGTATATATTTATATCACATCTCCATGTCTCGGATTAAATACTTTGTAGCTTTGTAATTATTTTGTATGACGCCTTTTTTTTTTTTTTTTTTATGGAGGGTTTAACTCCTTAGTGGTCAGGTGAGCTGGGGACTTAAGAAGCCACAACCTTGCCCCCCTCCTTAAGGATCAAAACACTTAGTTTGCCCCAATGCGTTTCTAATCGCGGGTACATGGGGGGGGCTAAGCGGGTGTTGGAGATGTGCTGTAGTCATTAGCTTGGAGATCCTGCGGGGGGGGTTGACATTAACAGGCTTTTTATTGTGAACAGCGACATTTCAGTGGTTGAAGCTGCAGCTTCATTTGACGCATGATAAACAGACTGGGATTGACTCTGTAAGTGGCGCCTGGCTCATTTTGTTCAAAATGAAATAAATATCACTCATGTTGTAGGCCGGTGGCTGCAGATCATGGTTACACACAGCAGGGATGTACGGGTTAAAGATACCTCATGCGTGCTGCAGGACGGTAAGAAGCGCCGCTCTCCCTCTGGGGTGTCCGCTGGGGTGACATGCAAGTAATTTTTGCTTCAAAAAACATTCTGTGAAGCTGCAGACGGCTCGGACTTCACGGCTCTCGGCCCACATCTGCTTCTGATCTGTTTTCTGGGAACACGGGGAGTGGAATGTGGTGGGACGGGTCACTGAACATACAGCGGATCCGGCGCATCGGGGTGGGAGGATGGGGATTCATTCCATTTTATATGGCGGAGGGGCCCTCTGTGGTTGGGCCCCGTTTCCAGGGAGTGTTTAGGGCCTTCAAGGCAAAATGGGAGGAAAAAAGGCTTTAAAATCTAGTTTAAGAAATGATGTAAAATGAATGATGGAAATAAGGATTTGGGAAGGGTACGTAGTTTCATTGCTCGGATGGACGTGCTGATAAAAGATCGGTCGGCCCCCACATTTCACCCAGTTTCTTTAATACAGGTGTCCTGCCCCCCTCAGGGGGTGTTAGAGATAATACGGTGACCCCGTCAGTGGCTTCTTGAGCTTGGCTTTGTAGCAGCGGAACCGGTTTCCTCGGGTTCGGAACCGGCTCTTCAGGGACTCACTTCCTGCCTGTGACACGCGTGTTTTCTGAAGCGTGTCTGTCCCACGTAAGGGGCCTCTCATCCCCCATTCCTGCGGTCTCCGCCATTTCTGTAACTTGTTATGCGAGTCCCACCGGCAGGCTGCCAGTCACGAGGGGAACCGGCCGCATCTGAAGGCCAGGAAAGGTTGCGATGTTCAGCGAGATCCTGCCCCGGTCTACAGAGGGACCAATGGGGGCATCCCCTTGATTTATCGTTATGTGCCCTATTTGTGTGACTGGGCAGGGAGATTTAGAAGAATGAGTTTAATTTACCCTGTTTAACGTTATCGGGAAGGGGACACTTGGCGGGTATGTGTTGGACAGGGACACTTGGCATGTATGGGTTGGATCGTCACATGAGGTGCATACAGTCGTTGTCCTGTCAGCAGCCTTTTACACCATTAATAATGATAATTATAATAAGAATAAAAGGGTGGAGCACTGGCGCAGGACTCCAGCGCAGACCCCGCTACCTGTCGCTCCGCAGGCTCCGCTTCTCACTTGGGATTCCTGGTCCTGAGATTCCATCCTCCCAGCAAGAACACAGTCAGCCGACGCCAGCCGCTGCTTCAGTTTGAGGCCTCCTCCCGGCAGAGGCAGCAGAGATCATCCCCGAGCGCCGGCCGCACACTTCCGAAACAATCCGAATTTCGCAGCTTTATCCCGCCCGCCTTGCATGGTCCCGCCCTCACGGTGACAGCTCGGTCGTGGCCCCGCCCCTCGCGCGGACAGTCCCGCTGCGGGTCCGCCCTCTGCCCGAGCCCCGCCGAAGGTTTCCGAGCTCCGCCGAACGTCCGTCCTGCCGGGCTACTGGAGGCGGAGGCAGCGCCATGTTGGATGCTCCGTTTGCCGAGTGAGGAAAATCTACCGGCATCTCCCCGAGCCCCCACTAAGAGCGGCTCCCGTGACGGGGGTCTGTGTATTGGCCCCTGCGCGATTGCCACGGAGAGCGGTCGGCCCTGGTTTGGGGTTCCCGCTCCCGGGGGCCCCTCTGCCATGAGTTTACCCCAGAAACCGGCCCTGAAAGCTGCGGCACCGAGCGGGGGGCCTCCTCCTACTGCAGGGCCTCCCCCCGCAGCCTCTTCCCCACACCCCGGCATCCGGGGCCTGCAGCCACCGCCGCCACCGTATCCTTTCCGTGGGGGCTGACGGGAAAAGGGGGGATGCTGCCTGAGAGAGGAGTGGGGGGCTGACACTATATAAATGGGGGTCGGCACCCTGATAGAGGAGAGGACATGATAGGAATGGGGGGGTCTGACAGGAATGGGGGTCTCCATCATGAGAAGCATTAAGGTCTGCGGTTGGTGGCATGATTGGGGACTTGGTGTTGGTGAATGCAGGTCATTTTTACCGAACCCTCATGGGGGGGGGGGGGTTGTAGCTTGAGACAGAAGGGGCATGATTTACATTAGTTTGGGGAGAGTTCCTGTATGGGACCCCTGATACACTGTGCTGGTGGGGTTCTCTCTGTGTACCCCCAGGTTCTGGACACTTCATCCAGAAACAGGCCAAGATCTGTCATTGCGATGGCGGATGATGGAGACGCGTGTTCTGCGTGCTCGCTCTGATGCAACGGCCCCTGCAGCTTCTTTCTCCCGTTACACTCTGGTATATGGAAGAATTTAGGTAGCTGGTGGTGTCCCAGAAACAGGGTGTTCCTCAGAGCATGCGCTCAGGGGGTACTTAAACTGGCCCCACCTTGACAATGGACATAAATTCCACTGCACCCCAGTCTGGGACTGGGAGGAGGACTGGGGCGATGTGGGAGAATCCTGCGCTGCCTTACGACTTGTCTCTGGGAAGAAGAATATTGCGCTGCATCCCAGCGCATTATTGGGGAAAGTACTTTCAGCTGGTTGCGTTGAGTCTTGCGCTGTTTGTACCCGACCAGGTACTCGCTCTGCACCCCACCGCGCAGGCCGCTGCAGCCCAGTGATGCATCGGGTGCTGCGGGAGAGTAAGTGACATTTACTCTGTTACATGATGATGTTGATCGTTGTCTATATTTTTAAAATCCGATGTGGGCGCCACATTCTTCATACAGAGAATGGATGTTCCGCAGCTTCCTTCCACGTGTTTCATGCGTGGTGACACGTGACGTGTTTGCTGCCTCCGACGGTCCAGCCGGGAGATGGTGGGAGGCTGCAGTGTGCCGAATCCACAGAGTGACCCCAAACACCAGCGCTGGAGGCCTCTGGAAAGAACATGGGCGAAGGGGTGTCTGGTGCTAGCACCTGGCTGGGGTGGTATTTGGATGGATGGTTACTCGGTGTTGTGGCGCAATAGGAAATCGGCGTCCTGTTAGTAGATGTGCCGGAGCCGCGAGGATGAATGAAGGTCAAGGAGCCACCAACCCCATAACACGATATCGAGATCGCGTCCCTGCTGTCGCGTCATGGTTTTGAATGGGTTCTTGTGCAGAGGCTTCGCATCATATTAAAAAAGAAAAACAACCAACGCGGGTCTCCGGGGAGCCGCCTGCGCGGCTTTTTTTGGCACATCGGTGTTTTCTTTCAGAGACAGTGTTGTAAGGGGATGCAGGGATTAAAGTGACGGAACCAACCAATGTTGGATGCGCATAGCTAGAGATACCGTTGGCTGCATTGACAGTACGGCGGCTGCGTTCATGCGCAGGTAAGCACGTGGCTTTGTCTGCCTGGTCTGAGGCGTCTTAATGCAGCAACGCATTATGGGAAACGTCTTCAAAGAGCCAGAAGCTGCGACAGAAAAATAGTAAACTGCTTCAAAAATATATTAGCCCAGCAGGGTTTTGCTGACGGGTAAAGATAGATCTCGTGCCGTGCCGTGTGCGTCTGGTGCTGATCTGTAAGCCTGACAAATATTTGTAGCGTTCAGAAGCCACGTATGTGGGGCTCCTCCCGGCAGACGGAAAGGTGACTCTAAGTGACGTTGTGAAGATGCGCCTGTCTTGGGATTTGGCCGAGGGCTGTTCCTTTACACCAAGCTTTAAACAGGACCGGCCAGACGTCTAATAAAGATGAAGGGCCTGGCGGTTTAGGTATCCTGGCCGGTGTGTGGAGTCAGTACTGAGAAACCAACTCGTATTCCCGGGCTGGTCACTGCGCGGGCCCCGCTCGCCGGGCTGGTCACTGCGCGGGCCCCGATCGCCGGGCTGGTCACTGCGCGGGCCCCGCTCTCCGGGCTGGTCACTGCGCAGTCCCTGAGACGGTAATATTAACGTGTAGCCTATTCTCTAGCCCCATGGCCTGGTAACCCTCGAGCCGGACAAGGCGTGCGTACTTTAGCTGAAGGCCTGATTGACGTTGTTATGCGGTTCACGCTCAGCTGATGGAAACATTGGGCTTTGGTGTTCCTGCCGATGATAGATCGGTACTGAGTAGCTCGATTGCTTGCCTGGCACGGCACCCGCGTCTTGCATAATCTCAGGCCGAGCTGCGTGATTCCAGCTGCTTTCTGTTTTTATTCTCCCTCTCTGACCTTTCGAGAAGCGAAGCGCCCATAAGGAAGTTGTTTGTTTCCTTTTGCAGTACCGAGCTGTACGCGCGGCGCATGGGCATTGAGCAGCAGATACTCGGTTCATGCAGCCAGTGTTAACCCTGTAAGTGGCAGAACATCTGAAAAGAGACAGGGACTCGATTACTATGGAGGTCTCTTATATTGAGGTATCAGTGTGACTAGTGGCAGTCGGCGGGTGCTGTTTATAGGGGTCCCGTGGTTGAGTGTTATGGATTCTCCTCTGTGGGGGAAACGGGGGCAGTTGCTGGGCCTGGTGGGTTTTGTCAATGAAGCGGCAGGTGATGCCCTCCGGTACGCTGCCTGTTACCGGTGACAGATGCCAGAGCGTGTGAACGGAGCCCGGCAGTCGGGAAGGTGGGTGAAATGGTTTGATCATTTACCACCCATGACTATGGCATCGGCCCCTGCGCTGGGCATTTTAATGCGCCCAGCTGCCCCATTGTGTGGCATGTGGAATCTGATTGCTGCAGATGGATGCTGGGACTTGGCAGTGTTTTTCAGGACAGGATGCACGTGCAAGTTTCCGGAGCCAGTGTCTTTCCTGTGTGTCGTTGCGTGGTCCAGGTGTTCGGGGTCCTGCTATCAGAACAAAGCCCCTTTGAGAGTGTGGATTCTGTCCCCTCCATCCCCCACACCCTTTGCATTGTCACGTAGCGGTGACATCTCTGGCCACCCTATCCCGCTGTTTGCCATTGCCCGTTCACCGGTGCCGCAGCTCTTTCTGTTAACCCTTAGCTATGCCAAGAGCTTCATGTGTTGAGGTCTTTGCTGGCAGTCTGGAATATAGTCTGCGCTGCTATATTGTGCAGCATGTGACCGCTTTGTTTACTGCCTGTCTGGCAGCTGGCTGTGCAAAGGTTACCTAATGTATGCAGTGCATGAGCACAGCGTATACATTCCACCACAGTATCTCTCTGGCCAATCACAGGGCTTCCTATCTGTTGCCGTGTAGACTGCGTGACAACATTGTGTTCCGACCTCGAGTAACCCCGTCCGCGTTGCTCGTGTTTTTCTCCCGTCTGGGATTAAATGTCCTGTGCTTGTGCTGGGTGGCCGTGTTGCCGGGTCTCTGTGTTCCTGAGGCAGACGTGTTCGCGCAGGGTGTGATTGCGAGCCGTGTGATCTGCCCCCAGCCTCAGTGCTTACACAAGCCGGTGTTTATCAAATCTCCTTCCAGACAAGCATCGCTCCCGAGCTCCGTGTTTTGTGCAGCTGCCGGCCTCTGCCAGCCTCTCGTCAGGTGCGCATCCCGCGGGGAGAATCAGACAGCGGCTGCCGGGACAGATTGATGGGGAAAGCTGGAGTCTACGCACAGGTACAGGGAGCTTCTCGGTTGTTGCTGGCAGGTCCTTGGCTCTTGGGGTTCCCTGTGGGTCAGCCGTGTGTGCACCCCGATAAACTGATCTGCTTAAAGTGCTTTTGTCTTGGTGCAGCCTTGGTGCATTCATGAGCGTTGTGGGTGTAAATACTGTGGAGGTCCCTGAGTATGGCGCACACATCTGGCACCGGTGTATTCCTCGTGCAGTGGCCACGCTTCGCAATTATCTCAATCAATTGTTTTTGTGCCAGGGGCAATTTGTCTCATTGGAGTGTATTCCCTCAGGAGCCATATACCTATCCCGCACATGTTTAAATTCCCTGTGTTAACCTGCTGGGAAGCTACTCATCCACCACCCTATCCATAAAGCAAAGCTTCCTTAAATACAGCGTTTTCAGAACGCTGCCAATCCCAGGCTAATTTCAGTAACGGTAGTAAGGGTGGGCTGCTGCCCCAAACTGCCAGCTGATGGGTATTAAACCTGCTGAGGAAGACCGGCCCTCAGTATGTTCCCGAGACCTGCTCGCTGTCTGGCGCGTTTCAGAATCACTTCTACTTGTGTAGTTTTCTTCTTGTTTTCTGGACTTTGGGGGGTCCCGTGAGTCACGGCGTGACCATCTTCTACCGTATGATGGAAGTTTGCTAGGATGTTAGTTACACTCGTTTATAGTGTGTACAGGTATATATAATATAATTATTCAGCTTCCCCTGTACAGGTGTGTATATAATATATTTATACGGCTTCCCCTGTACAGGTATATATATATATAATTATTCAGCTTCCCCTGTACAGGTGTGTATATAATATATTTATACGGCTTCCCCTGTACAGGTATATATATATATATAATTATTCAGCTTCCCCTGTACAGGTGTGTATATAATATATTTATACGGCTTCCCTTGTACAGGTGTGTATATAATATAATCATTCAGCTTCCCCTGTACAGGTGTGTATATAATATATTTATACGCCTTCCCCTGTACAGGTGTGTATATAATATATTTATACGGCTTCCCTTGTACAGGTGTGTATATAATATATTTATACGGTTTACCTTGTACAGGTGTGTATATAATATATTTATACGGCTTCCCTTGTACAGGTGTGTATATAATATATTTATACGGCTTCCCCTGTACAGGTGTGTATATAATATATTTATACGGCTTCCCTTGTACAGGTGTGTATATAATATATTTGCACGGCTTCCCCTGTACAGGTGTGTATATAATATATTTATACGGCTTCCCTTGTACAGGTGTGTGTATATAATATATTTATACAGCTTCCCCTGTACAGGTGTGTATATAATATATTTATACGGCTTCCCTTGTACAGGTGTGTATATAATATATTTGCACAGCTTCCCTTGTACAGGTGTGTATATAATATATTTATACGGCTTCCCTTGTACAGGTGTGTATATAATATATTTATACGGCTTCCCTTGTACAGGTGTGTATATAATATATTTGCACGGCTTCCCTTGTACAGGTGTGTATATAATATATTTGCACGGCTTCCCTTGTACAGGTGTGTATATAATATATTTATACGCTTCCCCTGTACAGGTGTATATATAATATATTTATAAGGCTTCCCTTGTAGAGGTGTGTATATAATATATTTGCACGGCTTCCCTTGTACAGGTGTGTATATAATATATTATACGGCTTCCCTTGTACAGGTGTATATAATATATTTGCACGGCTTCCCTTGTACAGGTGTGTATATAATATATTATACGGCTTCCCTTGTACAGGTGTCTATATAATATATTTGCACGGCTTCCCTTGTACAGGTGTGTATATAATATATTTGCACGGCTTCCCTTGTACAGGTGTATATGGTGCACAGGTGTTTTTTCTATAATAATTGTGAAATTTCCAGGATAACGGTCCTTGTTTGCACTTTGGTTCTTTCTCTGACAGGAGCCGAGTCGCTGGGGGGGGGCTTAGTAGCCATCTGTGGCAAGATTTGTGCACTGGGCCGCGTTCTGGGATCTGTGTGATTACCAGTCCCAATAACCCCACTTGTTCTGAGCGTGCGCTCCCAGCAGATGATCTTTGATGATCTGAGTACTCTGTAGGGGTTTGTGTCGGCTCGCGTTACTGTCCCGGATTCCGTCATAGTACGTAAAATGCAGTAAACTGCTCATTGTCCTTAACGGCTGCGTTACAGGATATCGCGGGGAGCGCTGCAGCAGAGCCTCGATGAGCGGATCTTCACCCCCTCGGCGGTGTCTGCTGTCTATAGCACGGTACGTATGGGCCCTGGCGCCACGCAGTACACCAATTGGCGCCCTCTGCTTGTGTCGCTGTCGTCATACTTCTGATGGTGGCTGACGTCGCTGGGTTGTGTAGCAGACTAAGTGCTCCCCCCCTGGTAACCTTAGTGTGTGGCGTGATTACATAGACCTCTATCTATCAAAGTGCAGAGCCATCCTTGTACACCCGTGTCTTTACCCGTGTGGTGGGCACCGAGCTCACCTGCAGGGTGCGGTCAGAGGGTCTTTAATGCTTTATATAAAGGGGTAACTGGGAATCTTCGGGGATCTCTAGTCCCGGTGAGTTGGTTCACTGCTTTGCTGACAGCCTCTAAAGCCGGGTAATGTGTTACGTTTCTTCCCTCGCAGGTTGCAGCACAGGTAGCGAGACAGCCAGGGCCTCCAGCCCCCTCTCCATACTCTACACATGACTTAACCAAGGGTCACCCAAACCTGGCTGCCACCCCTCCTGGACATGCCTCATCCCCCGGATTGTCACAGGTAAGGCCTGGACCCCCAGCCTGCCCCCTCCGTACGCTGGGGGACCGGAGGAGATAACCTTACATGGCATTTTTAAGAACCGATTTGAGCCTCTGTTACCCGGGTCTCGCATACAGAATATATATTGAAGAACTGGTGCAATTCGCTAAATGTATTGGTGAACAGGAGCATTCCACTGGTTTCCATGGTGACTGCTTCATGCTTAGCCCAGAATGTGGCCCATAGGCCGTGTCCCGTGTTCCATCTCCGCGCTCGTTTACCCGGGTGACCGGTGCGTGTAGCAGAGGGTATATAAGGTGTTGGCCCGTGGCCGGCTAGTAGCTGCCCCCTTTGGTTTTCAGTGGGTGCTGCGGGTGGTCTCACTCCTCATCAGCTCGTTAGTTCAGAATATTCAATATGAATAAAGCGCGTTAGGTAACGGCCTGGACCCGTCTGTGCCGAGCTGCGGTGTTCAGAACTTTCTCTTCTGTTAATAAGCGCTGAATGGTAATATTTTTAATGAGTGGCAGTAAATCCTCATTAGAGGTAATTAAATTCTGCATCCTTTGTAATTGTTCCCGGCCCCGAAGGAAAGCAGTTGTCTCAGATATATCCACGTTGCGTTTCGCCTCTGCATTGCGCGCTCTCCCTCACCCCTCGCAGAGGTTTATTTTTAGGCCTGTAAGTGCGTAGCTTAATAAACACTGCCAGGGCCTGGCTGCTGCGAGCACTCGGGATGCCTGGGCTGCGCATACAGAGTGCACACTCATTAGTCTGCCTATCGGAGAGACAAGGAAAGAGATGAGTCATTCTGCCTGCCGAGGGCTTCCTGCTTCAGCGCTACACGGCGGCTTTACTTAACCCATGTGCTGCCGGAGGCTGCCTGGAGGCTGCCTGGTGCCCTGAAACAAAATGCTTGAGCTTCAGACTTTAAGATCTCTGATGAGTTTATTACTGATAACCGGCTGCAGAAGACGTTTGCTGGTGTGCGGTTTCCCAAACTCTCTGTTAATGATCCTCTTGTTACGCGCCCCATCGCCCGCGCCCCATCGCCCGGGCCCCATCGCCCGGGCCCCACTCTCGTTCCCCACACTCACTGTTGCCAAACACCACAGCATCCACTCACAATCTTTTTGTGTAACACTTAGGCTTCGTACGTCTCTGGACAGAATGCCGCGGCGCCCACGCTGGTCTATCCTCAGCCTCCGCAGACGATGAGCACGCAGCCTCAGACCCGCTCTCCGGTAAGAGCCATTTTCCTTCAATAGCCATGAAATGCTGTGCGTGTGAGGAGAGGGTGTGTGTCGTGTGTCCTCACAATCCAGGCTAACAGACTGACTCCCAATACAACAAATCTGGCACCTGGCTGAGCCTGGGCCGCGTTCTGGGACAATACAACAAATCTGACAACGTCGTGTATAGAAGCGGCACGGCGCCCGCGCTCCGGGAGGGTATAGAAGTGGCACAGTGGGCGTGATCGGGTGGGGTATAGAAATAGCTGAGGGGTGTTATGACCCCCTGCTTCCCTCTGTTGTCACTGAATCGCGATTCCTAAACACGTCTAATTTTGAGCACTGAGAGTTCAGGGACGTGAGTGCTCACTCGCTCTTTGACCTTGTGCTAGGCCGCTTGCTGTACTATGTATACGCAGCGCTGGGAACAGTGGCTTTTCTGTGGTCTGTCGGATGGTTCTCATCTGATTCCGAGCCCTCGGATCTCACGCTCACCCCGTTCTGTCTGCCCTCGTATCTCAGCCGTGCTTGGAGTGTTTGTGGTTACCTGTCCGTGGGCACCGTATTCGTGTTGCGATTCTACTCTCTGTGCCTCTCCTATTGTGATCGTCTTTCTTGCTCCTTCCTGTAGTTTGCCGCTGGACCTCGGCCAACACATCACCAGGTAACATGCTTTCTGTGGCCCTCTGTCTCTGCCCTTTGTCCTTCCTTGTCTCATGTGGGCTTGTGTCGCCCCGCTGTTGGTGGCTAACACTGTTTGCTAAGTGTCAAAAAAGCCAGAGGGCAGCCACAGCCGTCAGTTATTTACTATAAATGCGGAATGAACGTATTCCAAAAGCATATCGACTCCTGAATGATTTCTGTCAATCTGGCATCCTACAGGGAAAGACATTTTCCTGATACCCGTGGTGGCCCTCTGGCCCTCACACTTATCCCTGTTGAAGGTCTGAATGGTGTACATGTTTGGAAAAACAAGGCAGCCACCCCTGGGTAGAGCCTGCCGGGCCGGCCGGTGTCGGGAGTCTGCAGAATGCAGTCCTGGATCGCAGGCGCCTGCAGCAGAATCTTCCTCTTCACGCTGCGGCTGCATGTGATGCTAAAGTTTAACAAACGGGGAAATCCAGTAAGGGGATTGGAAACACTTAAAGGAATGCGTCACCGGGGAGGAAATACGGTTTTGCTGCTGCCTGGTTTTCCCTGCTGTTCGCCTGCTCTGTGCCATAACCCTTATTGCTTCCTCACTGGTGAGATCTGCAGAGTGTTTCACAGAGAGCTAGTCCTGCTGCCCAGACAGAAAACACCATAGAGATGCGCTGTCAGCTTCACTGACGCACATGCCTCTCTATGGTGCTCTGTCCGTAACTCCGCCCACCAGGGGCGGGATCATGGATGACTCAGTAAAGAGGAATCTATTATAGATGTTCTCAGTAAAGTCATTTTTACTGCTTATCAAATATTTGTTTCTCCTGATTGATTCACTTTACGACTTTTATGTTTTGTTCTGAGCACTTCCTGCTTGACACAGGAAGTTCTTTGAGAGTCGGTGCAGCTGCTTCAAGCTTCCCCTATCTTTAAAAATAAAACACATGCAACCAGGCAGATTCTGGCAGGAAATGTTTGCTTGTGATTTGTGAATCTCACATGATTTCTTTCAGCTGATCTGTGGTTGGGGGATGTGGTGCAAATCGGCAATCCTCTTAATGTCTGCTCCAGTTACAGGGTTTAGCAGACCTGTTCCATTCAATGTTTAAACGTTGTTTCTCGTCCTGTCTGCGTAGGGACTGTTTCGGGCCAGATAACTATAGTGTGTGGGGGGCTGTCTGAATGTTTGAGAGGTTGTTGTGTCTTCTACTGATCTTTGTGTGTCTTTCATTGGCTTCCCCTTCTCTGCTGCTCTGATTTCATTCTCCAAGGGAGGATTCAGACCCATCCAGGTAATTGACAGAGGGCCGTATGTATACTTTACATCCCACAGGTTACCACAGGCATCCGCAGGGAGCCCCATAGCACCAGTCACAAGGCCCTTGGTGTGTCCCCTATAGCACAGGACTGGCAGGGTTTCTTGGGGTGGTTGGGCTTATTTGTTGTTTTTAATGATAGATGAATGATGAGGCACTCCTGTCAGAAGTCGCTTGTCTTGATGACTCGACTCTAGCCAAGGTGTTTTATATGAAATGAGTTCTGCTGAGTCTTGAGGATGCAGCCATTAACTGTTAGGGGGGGGGTTAGACACTTTGGTATGAGTGGAATTCATCATTTGGCCCATATAATCCAAAACTAACCTCCCATGATGCCTCTGCCATTGCCCCATCTTTATGAAAATATATTGGGCACTATTTAGACGAGTTCTTGGTCTAAGCTTTTAATGCTCAGAGAGTAGTGGTCCATTCAGGTGGATCATTCCACCAGTTGCTATGGTTATAAGACCACTTTGCACCAAGATTACATCTTTTAGCCCCCAGTTTGAGCCTGTTTGTACAGGGTTTGACCGCTGTCTGTAAAGGGATTGAGTTGATTGGCTTTTTGCAGACGGCGGAGCTCCCTGGATACATGGAGAATCTTCCTTCTGTGAACCTGGACTGTTCCTTGTGTGCGAGAGCAGGCTGTTATACCCCGAGCTATGTACTTCCAGCAGCAAGACACGGGTGCCCACGGGTCCCGAACCGCGTGTAATGTTACTTCTTCTCGTGTACAGTTTTTCCAGAGGCCGCAGATACAGCCTCCCCGTGCAGCCATTCAGAACAGCAATCCTTCCATCCGACCGGGAGCACAGACGCCGACGGCCGTTTATCAAGCCAACCAGCACATCATGATGGTCAACCATCTGCCAATGCCATATGCAATGCCGCAGGGTCCGCAGTACTGTCTACCGCCGGTAACAGCCAGCTGTGTGATGCGCTGTAATGTCTCAATGGTCTATTATAGAGAGAGAGAGAGCTGGACGAGTTATACACGGTCTTTATTCCGGCCTGGGAACTTGCATAGTAAACTGCCGTTTTCCCTTCTAGTACCGACACGGAGCTCCTCCGTACGTGGGACCCCCCCAGCAGTATCCGGTACAGCCTCCCAGTCCATTCTACCCGGGCCCTGGCTCTGGGGAGTTCACTAATCCCTACGGTAAGAATGACGTCCCGGATCTATAGATTAATGCAGATTAGTGAGAGTTAAACCTGTTATTTGCTCGCTTTATTCTCTGGCTGTGGTTTGTGGCCCCGTGGCCCGCGCAGTGCACTATTTGCTGGAATCAGACTTTGGTTTCCTCGTCTGCACGTGGTTTCTGCTGAGGCAGCAGAGCTGGGATGATCTGCAGTGCAGCCTTCGAGAGAGCTGCCGAGCTGTTTAATTCCCTGCAGGCGGCAGCGCTGGGGGTTTAACTGCGGTCTGGGGTAAATCCGCAATAAAAATCGCTGCCCCAAGCTGGGCAATAAAAATCGCTGCCCCAAGCTGGGCAATAAAAATCGCTGCCCCAAGCTGGGCAATAAAAATCGCTGCCCCAAGCTGGGCAATAAAAATCGCTGCCCCAAGCTGGGCAATAAACTAGAAATAACGTTTCCTGTAGACTGCCTTCGTACCGCGTGTCCTTTACATATAGGGCATGGCTTGCCGCAGCGGTGGGAATCCGTTGGGTACGGGGGTCCGGTGACGGTGTAGGGACCCCGCTTGTCAGGATATCATGTTTAGGTGGCAGGTGACCCGATCAGTATAGGCACCAGCAGAACCATTTCAGAGGTTTCAGGATGTGCCCAACTCTTACAGGGTATTCTGTAAAATATAATATAAATGGGGTTGATCCTTTGCGTGATTGGCTAATTGGTTAATCACTGTCTCCCATTGGTGGTGCTTCTTGGCTTTTTTGATACACCAAGAGCGAAGGCCACGAGTAACATTTGGGGGTATTTTTTATACGTTTTATTACCTCCTCCTGGTATAGTGCGGACTCTTGAGAATATGGCGTTGGTTCGTAGGCCGTACCTGGTACCCAAACCTTTCGCTTTAATGAACGTGGGTGATTTGGGTTACTTTGCGTTGCAGGAACAGCGTTCTACCCCAGTCAGCCCGTGTACCAGTCAGCGCCCATCATAGTGCCTCCGCAGCAGCAGCAGCAGCAGCAGCCTCCACCTCCCGCCAAGAGAGAGAAGAAGACGGTAAAGGAATTTGCCTCCTTCCTTAATCATAGAATTGCAGGTTGGACTTTATAGCCGTGCTTTGCCTTCCAGAGAAGTATGCTAAACGGTGTGAGTAACGCGGGCGGGGAGATATGCGTTATAAAGCACAATAAAGAGAGCTGCAGGGTTTGATGCGTTGTTAGATGTCCCTGTCAGCTTGTCAGACCCTCTCTGTCTGTCTTTCTAGATCCGAATAAGAGATCCCAACCAGGGAGGGAAAGACATCACAGAGGAAATCATGTCTGGGGGCAGCCGGAACCCAACGCCGCCTATCCTGCGACCCAGTTCTACACCAACGCCACCTCAGGTGAGTGTCCAGCACCTGTCTGTGGCGTCCGCCGGCCGTCTACCTGTAGTGCATCCGTTATGTTATCTCCTAGGACAGGGATTTTTGGCAAAGATGACTTGTGTTTTATGAGATTTCCTGAGCTCTCTGAAGAGCTCCCGGTCTCACCGACTTCGGTGTTTTGGTCGACTTTGCGCTGTCTCGCGGTGACCGCGGTCCTACGCCTGCGCTACAGACACTTCTCCCTGGTTGCGTCCTGCTGTATACATAGCTTGCGAGGCCAGAGTCTCAGGACTGTCTGAGCTTCACGGACTCGGTCACTACAGCCTGCGTCGTGTTCCATGCGGAGTCCGTGCCCGATGAGTCTCTTCCCAGCTCCTTATGACAGGCGGAGGAGTAGTTTTATTCCCGTCCTCCTTTGTTGAGTTATAATGTCTGTATTCCTGACAAGATGCCTTCTTATTAGCTGCCATCTCTTTCTAGGAATCTCATGTCTGCCTTGCGTGCGTCTCATGAGTTTTACTGGCCACGCCGTACACGCGTGTCACTCCCGGTTCTGTAGCGTGACTTTTGCGACACGGAATGTTCTGTACACGGCTGTCCAGTCAGTGTATGTGATTTCAGGGCCTTGGTGGCATTTAGCGCGTTTCGTCCTGACAGAAGGGGCCAGGAGACCGCCAGTAACGTAGTGTTTTCTTGATAAGCCGGTGGAAGATTGTTAAAATACCTTAAATGCCGGTTAAGACGTCTGCCGGTGATTAAAAGAGATGTTTTTCTGGTGACGGGGCGCTTCGGTCTGCGCTTAAGCTTGTTCTGCGATTTATTGCCCTGACTCCTCGTGGTGTAATCTGCAAACACCTGCCCAACCGGTCAGATCTCCAGCGGATCCCCCGCATTAAATGCGATGTCGGGGGCCGGCTCTGGGAACCGCGCAGATCTTCTTGTTATTTCTAGTGATTTTCGCTCCTCGGTAGGGCCGTCGCGTGGTCAGACATTGTTTTTTTTTCCACACTGTGTCAGGGACGCATGTTCGGGGTACCAGGGCAACGGTAGGACTTGTGGGCAGAAAAAGAGTTTAATATTTTCTGTCGTTTCTGATTTTTAACGTCTGTTTTTGTCCTTTTTTCCTACTTGTTTCCTCCCTCCCTTTTCCCATTTTGTTTATTTTTATTGGACAATGTTTTTACCCCCTTTTTTTTTTTTTTTTTTATTGTTTTGCCTATTTGCTTTTTTGCCGCTATATCTGTTGCCTGCTTTAAACCCCTTTCCTCTGTCCTCTCTTCTTTTTGCCCACATGAATTTTTTGTCCCACCTTTACCAGCTTTTCTGTTCGCGCTCTCATTATCACCCTCTTTTGTACTTCAAATCCCAGCAGCTGCCTAGCCACGTTCCAGAGCACAGTCCGGGGATCTTTGGGACTGTGGAAAGCTCCCATCTCAGCGCCAGCATTCCCGCGACCGCTGCCAGGGAGCCCAAAACAGGTCAGTGCCCGACAGCGCATGCTGAAAACTATGCTGAGGCCAGAGCTTCACAAAGCGCTTCCTTACCAGTCGAGAAACCCTTTTGGGCATAACAGTAACGGGGATACGAGGCAGCCTTGCTTTTAAAAAGAATGTAATGTTTTTTGTGTCTATTTAGAGGAGAAGCCAAAACCAGATCCTGTATTAAAGTCTTCTCCTCCCCCGTGCGTTCGGCCTGAGGTTGGAGACACCAGGAAGTGTAGCGGACCGGAGCAGCTGATGGATGAGACTGAGCTCACGCACGCAGCATGCCTCTTGCCGCTTGTAGCAGCAGCTCCAGTTGCAGCGCCCGGCTCTCCGGCATTTCCCTGTCTTCTGGAGGACACTAGTGAAAGTGACAGCGCGCTGGAGGAGGGAGGTTCTCCGGCCATGGAAATTCTCCCGGATGCCACCGCAGATGAGATTGAGGAGGACCTATGCAAGGATCGTCTGGGGCTGCCGGTTCCCTCTGACATTCTAGCGACTGCAACCACTTTGTCTGCTCAGGAAATAAATGGCATAAGCTATGAAGTGACTACAATGGACGATATATTGGGGGAAAAGATGATGGGGGACATGGTCTCATCAGAAGTGCCAGAGTTGGCTTCACCATCTCCCACGGACATTGAATCCCCTTCAAACGTGCCTATCTCTTCCCCAGCGCTCTCGGTCTCGCCGCAGCCAGAGTCTCCTCCACCTCCTCTCATAGCTGCTCTCTGTACCACTAAAACCTCTCCTCCTGCTGCCGGTCTCCCACACGTGGGCCAGGAGGACGTAGAAGAGGATCTGGACTCCAGAACTTCCATCATAGATAGTGCGGAAGGCTTCACAAACACAGGACCGTTGGAAGCAGAGACTGAGCTTGAGTGTAGCGTGAAACTTCTGAGCTTCACCTCAAGAGAAAGCCCAGTGGAAGGTAGGCAGAGCTCCCTGTCCATGGTGCCACTTGCCAATCCAATAGCCTCCAATAGCCGCCTCCAGATGTCTTTATTAATCCCGATAAAGGTAGAATTATACCACTGAATAAAAAAGGAAATTTGGTAAATGTAATATGTCTGAAGAACCAGATCTGCTTTTTAGAATGTCAGCCGTCACATGTAACGTGCTGTAAATGAAGCGTACGCCAGGGTTAGAGGTCCATATCGTGTCACAGACTGCCGCCTGTCCCTGATATTACTGAGAGTTCTGAGCGTTTCTATCTCTGTAGTGTTATAAAAACACTTTTTACAGCAAATTGCATTTCTGCTCCGAGGGTTCTGTCTCTGCATCTAGGAAATTGTTGGTTAACAACATGTATATTCTAGTAAATACATGAAAATGTGCTTGTAGCCCACACAGTGGCAGCTGCACCAAAGACGAGGCATAAACCCAAAGATGGAGGCCCAGACGTGGAAGAGACATTACAGCCAGAGGAAGAGGCAAGTAGGGGCCGGGCCCTGTGGGCACATTCTCTGGGTGAGTAGCTGAGTCACGGCCACATGCCCCGAGCTAACGTTCTATTCTGGCCGCGTTACACGGAGCTGCCAGACTTAGTCTGACGAGTCACATGACCCGGACACCGATCCGGACTGCTATGTGTCCATGGGATAGCGGCGCGGTTGCCCAGTCAGGACTGTCATCTTGCTAGGGCACTCAATTAGTTGCTAAATGTAGATTCTGTTTCACGTGGCAGCCTTGTGAGTGGTTTATTTCTGGGTCCTGTTACAAAGCCGTGTCTACTGCTGATTATCCTGATTGCGCGAGACTTGTTCTATAGCCACAGGATGAAGACGATGTGTTAGAGGACAGGCCCGCACAGCTCGAGCAGATGAGCGTCACCGGTCCATACCTTACCATTGCCAAACCGCTGGAGGAGAACGGTGAGGCCGAGCCCGTGCGCAATGGGACAGATTCTGTGTCTGAGTGCGAAGCGGCAGACGTCCCGTCGGGACCGGCAGAGGGTATAACGTTCCCCTATAAACCAGGTAGTGTGTGGAATTCTAACCTATCAAAGTGTTTTGATTATTAACCATTTGCCAACTGTGAGGATATTGGCTCCCAACCATACATTTAGATGACAAATTTGGGGGCTGTTTTAACAACTTCACTATGCACCCCTTTGCTCTGTACAGGAGGCCTAGCTGAGAAGCCCTCTGAAACGCAGCCGGATGCCGTGCCGGTGCCGCTTGCCCCTGAGCAGTCTGAGGGGAAGAGACAGTACGACCGCGACTTTCTGCTGGGCTTTCAGTTCATGCCGGCCTGTGTTCAGAAGCCGGAGGGCCTTCCCCCCATCAGCGATGTGGTCCTGGACAAAGTAAGGAGCGAGGGAGGTGATGTCTGTGCGCTCTCATGTGCGGGATGTTGGGAGCGCATATCACTGGGGTTATTCATTCTGATCATCTGCAGATTGGGTGTCATGGGACAACCAAGTTTTGGCCACTAGCTTTTTATCTTCAGCTCTTCTTAAAGCCGTGCTGTATGTGAAATGTCTCACAAGTCTGTGGCCGCGGAATCCTTGTTGTGGCTTTGTTTGTCGTACGGAGAGATGCATTGGATGTGACCACAGTGTGTGCAATACTGATGATGACATCTTGTTAGACATAATCCTTTGCACCGTGTATTCTAGAACCTAAAGCAGTGCTCTCCCATACGCAGATCAATCAGCCAAAACTACCCTTAAGGACCCTGGATACACGAATGTTGCAGAGGGGGCCAGATTTCACCCCTGCCTATGCCGATTTTGGGCGGCCAGCACCAGGAGGTCGAGGGGTACCTGTAAGTATGTGCAGTGTGTTCCAGATTGTTTGTGTATACAAGGCCCTGTTGGGTTCACTTCTAAAGTATGTTCTGCCTGTTTCTGGGGCTTAGTTGGACGATCTCCCGGTTCAGTCATGGGCAGGACTGTTTGATCCATACAGATTCCACATCACCTGTTCACAAGGCTCCATAAAGCTTTGCGTAATCTCTGTAGGCATAGTCTGTGGGGCCGTGTACCCCGTTAGTGGAAGCTCTGGTCTAGTGTTCAGTGCCATCAAACATACAGCATGCTTTTCATTTAACGCTCTGCCGTTCTTTCTCCAGTTACTGAATGTAGGCCCAAGGCGCTCGCAGCCAGGCCAGCGGCGGGAGCCCAGGAAGATTATCATGAACATTTCTGTAACAGATGATGTCCATCTGAAGAAATCCGAGAATGCCTGGAAGCCCAGTGTGAAGAGAGACAGTATGCCCGAAGACCCAGAAAACCTCAAAACTCAGGCAAGTTCCGGCGCAGACGGCTGCACGTTGAGCTGCATCCCGAATGCGTAGCTGAGCTTTCCGTTCTCTCCCCAGGCTCTCTTCCGTAAGGTCCGGAGCATCCTAAACAAACTGACACCGCAAATGTTCAACCAGTTAATGAAGCAGGTGACCGACCTCACAGTGGACACTGAGGAGAGGCTTAAAGGGGTCATCGATCTCGTCTTTGAGAAAGCAATTGATGAGCCCGGCTTCTCGGTGGCGTATGCCAACATGTGCCGATGCCTTGCCACAGTAAGCATGACTGGATGCAGAGCTAGTTTGGAGTTGGGTTGCTCATGGGATTCTCGCTTCTTTTCCTAGCGGTATATTTTTACTTGTTAAGCACAAAGAGATGTACCTAGCGCTTTATAGTGTAACTAACCAGACAGCAAGTAGCAGTATTCATACAGACAGGTCCCTGCGTTCCATGTCTAACTCCAGAAAATGAATCTTTATTTCTGCTCTAGTTTATAGTGAAAGATGAAATGTGGCTTTCATGTTGTGTGGCTGGCGTGGTCTTTGCTGCTGGGTCACGCTGATATGGTCATGTACGGTCTTCATTCCCCCACAGCTAAAAGTGCCGATGGCCGACAAGCCCGGAAGCTCTGTAAATTTCCGTAAGCTGCTATTGAATCGATGCCAGAAGGAGTTTGAGAAAGACAAAGCCGATGACGACGTCTTCGAGAAAAAGCAAAAGGATCTGGAATTGGCTAAAACTGTACGTAACCGTTTAAACGATGCCGGAGGGGGTTGATCTGAAAAGGAGGGTTGGGATGAAGTCTTTTTCCTCATTCCCGCTTTCCCGAGCACTGGAAAGCCGATAGTTCCGGGTGTTTCAGTTGCCACTGTTTCTGGCTGGTCACATTGTGAACCTTGCCCCATAACTGTTCTGTCCTGTCTTCAGCCAGAGGAAAAGTCACGACTTCAAGATGAGCTGGAGGAAGCCAAGGACAAAGCCAGACGGAGGTCCATTGGGAACATAAAGTTTATCGGGGAGCTTTTCAAGCTGAAGATGTTAACTGAAGCCATCATGCACGACTGCGTAGTAAAGTTACTCAAAAACCACGATGAAGAATCCCTGGAGTGTTTGTGCCGGCTACTCACGACCATCGGCAAGGATCTGGACTTTGAGAAAGCCAAGGTGAGGAAATAAATGCAAACCAGCCGTTCATTGACATCCATGTGTCAACAAAAACAGATGTATGCGCGGGGTAAACACTGAAAGGGATTTAGGTTTCCGGGCATTTGGTCTTCTTGTTGTTTTAGTATCAAAGTTTCTGTGTGTTTATCAGCCGCGCATGGACCAGTATTTTCATCAGATGGAGAAGATCGTAAAAGAACGAAAGACGTCGTCAAGGATACGCTTTATGCTGCAAGACGTAATAGACCTTAGAATGGTGGGTGCCCTGTAGGTGTTGTGCCTGGTTCTTACTGAAAGGGTTTCTTCACTGCAATCTGCATTTTAAAATATTTTGCAATTCAATAGTGCAACTGGGTGTCCCGCAGAGCAGACCAGGGGCCCAAAACCATCGAGCAGATTCATAAAGAGGCCAAGATTGAGGAGCAGGAGGAGCAGCGGAAAGTCCAGCAGCTAATGACCAAAGAGAAGCGAAGGCCAGGTGAGGGTCAGCGGCCGACTTGCTCGGTGTCTACCTCTCGCGTGTTCGGTAAGTAGGCTGCTGTGTTCACAGGCTGTGTTTGTCCCCAGCAGGGGTTCAGAGAGTGGAGGAAGGTGGCTGGAACACTGTGCAAGGGGCAAAAAACAACCGTGTGTTGGACCCATCCAAGTTCCTGAAAATCACAAAGGTAGGCGTGGGGAGGGTCCCAGATCCCCTTCTGGTGTTTCATTGTATGTTTCTGAGTGTAAGAGGATGTTGCAGCGCTCACTCACCCTCACATTGTTGTGGTCCCATGAGAAATAGCCTGGCGCGGTGCCTGCCGTTATCCTCCCTCTCGGTGAGCGGTTTGCTGATACAGGTCCTGCTTGTACAACGAGTAAATCTTTGTAACATCCTCGAGTCTTGTGTTCTCCCTAAAGCCTACCATAGATGAGAAGATTCAGCTCGTGCCGAAGGCTCAGCCTGGCAGCTGGGGAAAGGGAAGCAGCGGAGGAGCAAAGGTCAGCGAGACGGGTAAGGAAATGAGCTGCTGCTGAGCTTCACCGCGTCTGGTTAAACCTTTGCCGGGACGGATGGTCCAGAGGCTTTGCTGGCTGGCAGTGATAGGCTGTATGTGGCGCTCTGTGCCAAGATTTGTGTATTAAGCCATGTTATGTCGGGTTCATCCGCCGCTATTAAGCAGCGCTTTCTGCCTCTCCAGAATCCTTGCGGCCGGGGGCCCCGAGCCTAAACAGATTCTCTGCTCTTCAGCAATCTGTATCGCCAACCTCAGCCCCTGGGAGTGTGGAACTAGATCCCCGCAGGACTTTGACCAGGTAATGGAGTGTCTGGCTCTCGCAAACGGATTTGGCCAGAGGGCCCCTCCGGTCTGGTGCCAGAGATGTTAACGGACGGTTTATTCTTGGCTTTATTGTGCAGCCGAGGAAGCGCTGGCCGAGAGAAGAACGACAAGCCGGCCGTCCTGGCCACAGTATCAACTGCTACGCGGCCCGGCAATTTCGTCCGGGGCAGTAGCAGCAGCAAAGAGTTAATAGACAGTCAAGAAGAGCTAAGAAGAGAAACGCTCCAGACTGTGAAGCAGCTGATGAGCAGCGCGGAGCTGGAAAAGAACCCACCAGCCGAGCGTAGAAACAAAGACCCAGGTGAGAAGCCCCGGCAGGGCTCGCCGGTGTCCGTATCTCCGCTAGAACGCAGGTGTGTCACCGAGCGGCTTCTAGTAACACTTCACACCAACACCGATTTAACAAAGCCTACAGTTTAGGGTGTGAATATAAACCGGGGAAAGGACAGAGCTGTGATCAGAAAATTCAGTTAGAAGTTAGACATCACTCTGTTTTTAGCAGCTGTAAGGTGGCAAATGTAATCCATGAAGAGAGAGAACGTTCGTTAAGTCATCCTTTTGCTGTTACGTGTAATTTAGGCAGCGATAAGGTTATCACCTTTCTAGTAACTCCGCAGCAGTGAACGTGATGCATATTATGTAACTGGCTGTCGGGGGCCGGACAGGCACATCTCTGTGGCTGAATGTCTGATGCGTCTCCCCAGCAGCTAAGTCTGAACCTCCTGAGCCTGATAAATCCGAGACTCCAGACCCGGACAAGTCTCCCCCGTCAGAGGAAGAGATGGAGCGGAAGTGCAGAGCCATCATCGACGAGTTTCTCCATATTAATGACTTCAAGGTAAGGCTTCCCTGGAATGGGGAGGGTAGAGAACCCGTCCGGATTTCTGCCCCGTTGCCTGTCCAACGTATTAGAACGCTGCGGTGTTGTGTTCACCGACATTGGCAGGCATTGCCTTGTGCTGCGTGTAGCGGTCGGGCGCCATAGGCCCCGTCTGTGTGTGGAGGTCGGGCACCGTACGCCCCATGTGCGTGTAGCGGTCGGGCACCGTACGCCCCATGTGCGTGTAGCGGTCGGGCGCCGTACGCCCCGTGAGTGTGTTCTCCCCTTGCCATCAGCGTGTGTCACTGGTGAAGTCCTTGTCATTGTTTCCTGTGACTCCAGGAAGCCATGCAGTGTGTGGAGGAGCTCCGGGCCACTGGCATGCTTTCAGTATTTGTGAGGGTTGGTGTGGAGTCCACCCTAGAGCGGAGTCAAATCACAAGGGATCACATGGGGCATCTCCTGTACCAGCTGGTGCAGTCGGGCAAACTCGGCAAACAGCACTTCTTCACAGGGTGAGTAGATGTCCCCTTGCCTCCTCCTCTGGACTCGTCCTCTGCGGTTCCTTGGTGTTCTCCTGCTCCTGGTGGGCCCTGTTTCTTAGCTCAGGGGCCGTCCTGGGTAAGTAACCTGATCATGTTGCGTCTCCTCCCAGTTTTTCTGAGACTCTGGAGCTGGCGGATGATATGGCCATCGATATCCCGCACATCTGGCTGTACCTGGCGGAGCTGGTGACTCCCGTGTTAAAAGAAGGCGGCATCTCTCTGAGAGAGCTGATAGTGTGAGTGGCGGAGATTGGTTGGGCTGTTACTTGATGCTGAAAACCTTTCTACAAATTATCAGGTTTAGATTTTCTGCAGAAAAATTATTTTTAATAATCTGTGTTTTTTCTTCTTTGCAGAGAGTTTGGCAAAGCCCTGGAGCCTGCGGGACGCAGCGGGGTCTTGTTGGCTGAAATCTTGCACCTTCTATGCAAACAAATGGTATGTGGCAGACTGCGCATGGAACCTCTCCCCAGTGACAGGTCAGGATGGCAGATCCGTTGTAACCCCCTCTCTGTACAACCCGCTCAAGGAAATCGAGCTAAGCACGAGAGACTAGAATGTTCTCCGGGCAGGTTCTAGGCTATGGGAGTGCCAGCATGTGTTCCGAAGGGCACCGAGGGCATTTATCATCAATATCAGAAAACCGATAAACTTCTGGGCGGTTTTTAGTAATAATTTGGGGGAGAAAGGTAAAGAGGCTTGTGCTACCCGCTACATCTAAATAAACATCCTATAGCTCGAGACACAGCAGGTCCTGTGGGGTAAGTGGCCGACCTGCCCTCAATCACCGGCTCTGTGTGCTCCGTGTACAGATACGGCTAGAAGTGATCCCATGCAGCACTCTTTGTAACGCACGCTGTTTGTGGAACCTCCGTTTTTATCCGTGTTCACCGTACGGTTTGTAACCGTTGGCTTTTACATGTCTGAACCCGTTCCTCTCTTTCAGAGCCATAAGAAAGTGGCCACTTTGTGGAGAGAAACTGGCTTAAAGTGGAAGGACGTTCTGCCTGAAGGCCAGGATGTTCCGAGCTTTGTCAGTGAGAAGGTGAGGGTATATTCATTACTTGTTGCCCTTTATACAGTATATTTACTCTTTCATGGTCACAGTTATGATAACGCACCTCTCCACGTCTGTTCTTCGTTGTGTTGCCAGAACTTAGAATTCACGTTGGCTGACGGCTCTGGCCCATCGGAAAACCTGTCCAAGAAGGAGGTGTCGGCAGAGGAGCTGAGTCAGCGTCTGGAGCAGCTCGTTATAGAAGAGAAAGCAAACGATGAACAAATCTTTGACTGGGTAGAGGTGAGATGTGGAACTGGACTCGTGTTTAATGGTTTCCCACAGAGAGAATTCCTCCCCGGGTTACCGTATTCTGTACGGGTTAGTAAAGGATGTCCGTGCTACTCTATGGTCAGTTATAGACTCCTCTCTGCCACCTACTGGCGAGTCTGCCATGCACTCCTGCAGCAGCTGGATCTGCACTCATTGCTCAACTTAATTCCCTTTTAGGCCAACCTAGATGAATGCCAGATGAGTTCACCTACATTCCTTAGAGCTTTAACGACCGCAGTGTGCAAAGCGGCCATTCTAGGTGAGTGTGACTGATTCAGGGGCTTAATGTGCAGAGTGGGTGTCCGTGGGTCTCACACGCAGCGCTCCCTCCTCTCTCTCGCAGGGGACTGTTCTTCCTGCCGTGTGGACACTACCTTTCTGAAGCAGAGGGTTCCGGTTTTGTTGAAATACATGGACTCTGATACGGAGAGGGAACTACAAGCACTTTATGCACTACAAGCATTGATAGTAAAACTTGATCAGCCTCCCAGTAAGTGTTGGGGGGTTATTTTGGGGTGACACTTGTCAGCCCGCTGTAGCTGCTGGCCTTTCTCATTGCCCGTCTCTTTCTGCAGATTTATTGCGCATGTTTTTCGATTGCCTCTATGATGAGGAGGTCATTTCAGAGGATGCCTTCTACAAGTGGGAGAGCAGCAAAGATCCCGCGGAGCAGAATGGGAAGGGAGTGGCTCTGAAGTCTGTGACGGCCTTCTTTACGTGGCTGCGAGAGGCAGAGGAGGAGTCAGAGGACAACTAGAAACTTTAATCAAATGACATTATACAGACCCTGCGCGGCCTCTCACAGAAGGCGAGGGCCTCCTTCAGCATCTTTATATACATTTTTTTTTTTTTCTTCTTACTGTTTTTTTTTTCTTCCATTCCCGTCTTTGCCAATCAGGGTAAAAGCTGGTAAACACAAGAAAAGGGGAGGGGGGAGTGAAAGAAAAGAGATTGAGGGTCACCGCGGTCAGGGTTGGGAAAGGGCTGTCCGCGCTGGCGGATCATGGAGAAGTGGAGGCTTCAAAAGAACGGGGGAAATAAAACCCCCGCATGCGGTGGGAAGGGACCTCCATGAACTATTTATATAGGTAAATATTTGTTTTAAATCCCCGCCCACCTTTTATTTTTTTCATTTTTTTTTTTTTAAACAAAAACCAGAATAAAAGACTTGCCCTTAAATAAAAGTACAGATCATTTCAGAAGCAAATAATTTATTACGTACAGACTCTATAAGTCCCTTTTTCTTCCCCTTTAATTTGGGGTCTGTAAGATGCATCTTAGGTGAGTTGGAAGGTTTCTCCCTCGCAGCGTCCCCCGCCTTTCACATGGAAATGGAGTAACGGTATGACGGTGCGGGAGGTCTTACCGCAGTAACTGGAAACGGATTGCTCCGTGCCCCCTTTAAAAGTCCTCTTGCGTTGCTATGGTTAGCTGTAAGTAAATAATGGGTTATTGGATCACAAGTGCTGATCCGCGGTGGCAGGGAGAATAGTAAAGCTCTGGCGATGCCGGTACCGGGTATGTAGCCGAGGCTCTGTGTTGGCGGGAGGTGGCCGCACACTGATGGTTTTCAGCCAAGCACTGTGATGTCCTGCGAACCGATTGGCTGCAGCCTGATGCCTATAGCCCCCTGCTAAGAGATCCCACCCTTACTCACACTATGAGCCCCATGGATGTATATCACCATTAACCCTTCAAGCTGTGACAGTGCATTGATTTGCTCACCTTGCTAGCAGTCAAATAATAAAATTGGGGAGGGGCAAAAAGGAGGTACCGATCCATGGCGCACAAGGGACGAGGTGGGCCTGTGTGGGGTCAGTCTGTGAAGTGTGGTGGGAGGGGCTTGTCTGCCGACCCGTGGAGGAGCGGATGCCTGTGATTGGCCGCAGGGCTGCTCGTCAGATGCTTTTCTCTTACATTGTATTTCTATTCATTTTAGCCTCTGGTTTCCTATGGAAAAAAAGGCTAATAAAAAATCCCGCACCCTGTGTGTTGTCTGCCGGTTCTTTGTGTCTAAATCTTTGGCTGCAGGGGGGGCTTCTCATAATCTGAACGATGTTACCAAAGCCTGCACTCCGGCGTCTGCGAGGGTTTCTGATGGCCACGTCTGCGAGGAAGGGGCAGCATGAGTTTGACCAGTATCAGGGGTGATTAGTCCAATAAAGGTGTGTGAGGAGATGAGGTTAATGGAGGGGTGAGGAAAGATGCTAGAAGCAGTTCTCCCTTCATTTTTGGAGATACATAGCCGGAGTGGGGGTCCAGAACCTGTGTCCACTTGGTTATGATGCCCTGCCTGGAAACCGGGATCCCTCTGCATTCCAGGACATGAACCGCACATAGAAACTCAAACATGCCTGCCGTTCTAGGCACCCCAGGGGGGTTAGCGGCTCGGTGGTGGAACTGCAAAAACCTGCTGGACTCCTCGGGAGGTGGCATGAGGGTCATCTGCGCAGCTTGAGGTGTTGCCTTGGTTTGGTCCGGGCTGTGAAGTTACCCTGGAAGCCAGTTGGACCTAAGCGCTTAGTCACCCCACCAAGTGCGCTCCGGTACGCCGGACTCATGAACATTACTCTGCGGTAGCCCAGTGCGGGGTGGATGTCGTCTCCGTCACGTCTAGTTTGGGCTCCTTGCTTTTTCCACAATCTGGCGGCGCAAGAACCACCGTAACTAAAGGTCACCGACGAAACATTTAAATGAAATGTCCCAAAAAATGAACGTGTGAGAAAAGAGTCTCCAAACAGAGCTGACCTTCGGAAGAGGGGAAACAACGCAGTTTATGGTAATAAAGGGCTGGACGCCATGCGCAGGTGGAAGAGCTGGTCCCACCCATGAGGAAGCTGCATTGTTTGCTGCAGCTTGCATGGCGTGTGTTACGGTTGCAGTATTTCATGTAATATGTCACCTTCCTGGGCCTGAGTATATAGGTGGTTCCTAGTTATGTCTTAATGAGGCCCCGCATGCTGTGGCTGGAGAACAGCCCCACTCTGCTCCTCCGTTGCCATGGCAGGGCAAGGGCGGGGCCAACGGTTGCCATGGTGGCGACGTAGGGCACGCACTACGGGGACGTGCCATGAAGGGGCGGGGCCTAGGCACGGCGAACGCGAGACAACACGACGGTCGGTAGCTCCGGAGTGCCGAGGTGATTGCGGGGCCCCACGGAGGGCGAGGAACAGGGAAATGGGGTTCCAGGATTGGGGGTGCAGCTTTAGAGCCAGCCCGGGGGGCCTCAGGGCAGCGGCCGCCATGTTTTAGGCCTGCAGAGTTAGCGATACCAGTGGCCTAGGGCTGCCCTTACCCAGCAGGGCCCTTGCTGGGGATGCAGGGGCCCATCGCTATCACGGAGGTGTTCTGAGGTTCCCCTGCACACGCGCAATCCCAACCCACTCTCGGGTCAGCCGAAAGATGCTGCGGCCGCTGATAGGCTGCAGAATGAGCAAGGCCCCGCCCCCTCATTGCTGTTTCTTTGTTTTGTGCTTGTCTAGCTCTCCACACGCTGTGCACTCATTGGCTGCTAGAGCTGCGGGTGTGAGCTGATTGGCCGGCGTAATACCTGTTTGGTACAGGTCATTCTACCTCTCACTGACCACTGATTGTGGCAAAACCTACTAACTGTTCACTAGACATGCCTGCCAGCGACAGCCCCTCATTAACTGCCCCAGACGCCTTCACCGGGGCAGCTGAGCTGGGGATGCTGGCCTTGCAGGATGTAGTAGTGAGTTGGGACTGGAATCGGGAATAATCGGGTTCTGTGAATCTGCCGGTTTTGCCCCAGGGCCAAGTGGGGTTATTAGAATAATTGTACCCCTCCCCATCGTCTGTCTGCATTCCCAATCGGACTTTGACTCGGATCCCATATTGTCCAAAATACCGCATTTAATCCAGAGCAACAAATCCCGGCCAGAGCCTCTGATCTTCGCAGAGAAACTTCTGTGACCGGTGAGGTCACCGTAGTCTGTTTATTCCCGCACCTGAAGTGTGTAATTATATTTTCACGTTGGCCGGAAGAGTTGCGTGGGGTTAATGTTACCCCATAGTTGGCTGGGGATGGTGACTCTTTGATGTAGAATGTGATGGAAGATGGTGTCCACACGTTGGCATTCCCCTGATACCCCAGGAATTTCTTGAGGTCGCTCCGGAGGAATGCATTGGCTGGTTTCCGGATTTCCAGTGACATATCTTTGTTTTCCTGCCCCAGGTCTCAGAGATCCCACCATGCCGATTCGCCGCTCAGTCAATTCATCCAACCAAGAGACGGCACCAAAAAGCCGGCCTGCTGAAAGCGAGAAGAAAGCAGGTAACGGCGGGGGGTGGGGTGGGGGCTGCGGCTGCCGGCCCTTATAGGCAGCTGCGTCCAAACTGTGTGTCCATAGTCCAATTGGTTAAAGAAAGCTAGCTCACGGTAGATAAAGCCTGTCTGCATCTCTCCCAGAGCCCGACGCCAGCTCTGAGGAATCTGCTTCCACTGGAGAGGAGCAAGAGACCGAAACGCCCCCAGCTACCTCCAGTGAGGCCGAGCTGCCCAAGGAGCAGGAGCCGGAGGCAGAGAAGAAGGATGAAGGGCAGCTAACTGAGCAGAGCAAGAAAGAGTAAGAGGCCTTTGTGTTTGTTGCACAGGGTGCGGCGTGTCCTGGGTGTTGGAGAGAGCACAGTATCGGTGGGATTTATGGTGGACGGTGGTATAAACAGTTACCTGTGAGCGCACCAAAGGATTTATTTAGTCTCCAAGTACTTTCTTTAGCCTCTTTCGGTATTCAGAGTTTTGCTAGAACGTCAGTGACGGATCTTTAATACCCAGTCTTGATTTTAGTAGGGAAAAGGAGCAATCCAAAGAAAAAGAAAAGAAAGTGAAAAAGACCATTCCATCATGGGCAACTCTGTCTGCCAGCCAGCTGGCCCGGGCACAGAAGCAAACACACATGGCTTCCTCTTCTCGTCCCAAGATGGACGCCATTCTTACCGAGGCCATCAAGGTTAGCACTGGAGAGACCTGTATAATGCAGAAAAGAAGGTCCCAGTCCAGCAATGGGGGGGGGGTAGTACTTCATTCCTGCACTCAATGCGCCATCTTTGTTTGGCACCATAAATACAGCAGAGGTATTTGCATTGCATCCTTCCCTCCCCATCCCTGCATCCCACCGGAAACCAGCAGGGAACACGACTGTCTCGGGAGGTAAGGAGGTCTCATGATTTTGTCTCTTGCAGGCTTGTTTCCAGAAGTCCGGCGCATCTGCAGTTGCAATTCGAAAGTACATTATCAGCAAATACCCTTCCCTGGAGTTAGAAAGGAGAGGGTACCTGCTCAAGCAAGCCCTTAAGAGGGAGCTTCAGAGGGGAATAATTCGCCAGGTGAGCCCTGGGCCCTGCGTTCTGCACTTTTATAGATATTCTTGTGGAACTAATCTGGTATCACGTCAGATGCTCACCGATGTGCCAGGTATCCAAGGACGATGCGCCATGAGAAGAATTCTGACTGCGCTGCGACTGTCTGGCACCGCTGGTGCTGCTCTAGGAGATGGAACAAACGCCAGGCGCTGGACACAGCCGTCGCTGGTGGGTTAGGCAGGTGTTGTAGGCTCTGACTATTAGTGATCCATGACGTTAACACTCTTCCCACAGGTGAAGGGGAAGGGGGCTTCTGGCAGCTTTATGGTCACGTCAAATTCCGGGAAATCGGCCCCCAAAGCCAGAGACAAAAAGGTAAATGAAAGCTAGAATAATATATTTAACTCAAGCTATGTTTTATATGCCGAGATTTGGTGCCTTTTCGTTCAGAGACCTAATTGTAAATTGTCTCTCAAAGAGTATTACGTGAGACCTTTGCACATAAACCCGGTTATTCCCATTACAGAAGAGCAGCTCAGCCGTGATAGCGGAACAAGTCAGTGTCAAGCTGGAAGACATCTTGCCGTTGGCTTTTACCCGACTCTGTGAGCCCAAGGAAGCCTCTTACAGTTTGATCAAGAAATACGTGTCTCAGTATTACCCCAAGCTGAAGGCTGACGTCAGGTACTGACTGGAAACATGTGAAGGCCGCTGCCGGTCACTGCACGGTGGGTCGGATCGACATCACCAAATACTATTGCGGCCCATTTCTAGTGCACACACGGATGAGGAGTTGACCTCAGCTTGACCTGTACCCTCTCCTGTGTAATGCACACGTTACAGGTTACGCTGTATGTGCAGATTCACTGTCACAGAGCACCCATCCTGTCCGAAGTCGTGGGATTTAATCATACGTTCCTTTCAGGGATCTCAATTAGGCAGGATTTTGTGCTGCACGGGGTGGACAATGCCAAATCAGAGCCAGTTTTAGGGTGAAGTACAACCTTTAACTGCCGTGAATGATGGGCAGGGGGTTATACGCAGACATTATCTGTAGAGCTTCACAGTTTGGCCTCGGTGTCTTTCTCCATGCAGGCCCCAGCTCCTGAAGAATGCCCTGCAGAAAGCCGTAGAGAAAGGCCAGCTGGAGCAGATCACCGGAAAGGGAGCTTCCGGTACATTCCAGGTCAGTGAGGCCTGTTTGTTGGTTTAGGTGGCATTTGCTGTTTGGGTTAAGTGGCACTAATTTCCTTATTTCTTTTGTGGCACAGCTGAAGCGGGTCCTAAGTGGCGGTCCATTTGAAGACGCCATCCTCTCTGCCATCACAGCCATGAATGAGCCTAAGACCTGTTCCACCACCGCCATTAAGAAATACGTGTTGGAGAACCATCCAGGCGTGAACTCCAGCCTCCAGGGTGAGAGCTGAAGGCATGTGGGCATGCGTCGGGTGCTGTTTGGGGCCCAGATGCTCTGTTAGAGTTTCTCATTGCAATAACGATTTTTAGAATTGTATGTTGTGCGTCTCTGGTGACGTCATACACGTATCCATATTCACAGAGAGGACACGGCTTCTGCAGGGTTCACCCCTCCTGGGAATTTAAATGTTTTGCCCAGTCCTGGATGCGTAAAAGGCTTACTTTGTGTTATTACACACCTGGTGTGACTTTGTGCTTTAACACCCTTAACATCTTCTTGTTCTTCAGTTCATCTGCTGAAAAGGACTCTGCAGAAGTGTGAGAAGAATGGCTGGTTGGAGCAGATCTCTGGGAAGGGATTCAGTGGTACCTACCAGCTCTCCTTCCCTTATTACCCCAGGTGAGTTGGTTTTGATGTGCCTGCGCGGATAGGCACATGCTGTGTCCTGAGCTGAGTTTGACATTGTGGTCTTCTCACTGCATATCTTCTCCTGGCAGCCCTTACGTGCTTTTCCCAGAAAAAGCAGAGAAGGAGGATAACGAGTCTGAAGTGGAAGAAGAGCCTCCTCCAAAGCGAAGGTGAGACACGGCTCCATTTATGATCCGACATTTTACCATCACTGGCTCTGAGCTCAGGAGATGTGGAGTTCTTACCCTGTGATATAATGACATGTCCCTTTGTGACTTAATCTTATTCAGGTGATAAATGTCCTTGTGGCCCCTCCACTGCTTGTTGGGCTACTGAAAGGCGTTTAAATATCAATTAAATTTGGACATTGAATACTGTGATGCGGCTTTACTCGTTTTTGCTTTACATGATTCTCCGCAGGATGCAGAAGAAAGAAGCTCCCCCAAAATCCAGACCCAGAGCCCCTCCCCCCAAACCCAAGAAACCTGCTCCGGCCCCTCGAGGGAAAGCAAAAGCTCCCCCGAAAAAGGCTCCCCAACCCCCTCCTCCAAAGGCTAAAAAGGGAAAGCCTGCCCCCCCTCCTCCCCCAGCCCCCAAGAAAGCAGCCGGTCGGACTTCCAAGAAACCGGCGCCAGTCAAAAAAGAAAAACCTGTGGCCAAGGCCAGCCCGAGGAAGTCCATGCGCACGAGAAAGTGACCGAACAGCTGTATATACAACACCCCCCTTCAACGCACAAGAGAAATGGCTCTAGGGGGGAAATTTACAGGAAAAAAACTTTTCTAAGTTTAATGCGTGTCTTCATTTTATCCTTTTCCTATTTGTTTTCTGAAAATGGTGCAACCTTAAGAGTTTTTGGTTTAGATGTAGCTGCTGTGAATCTGCCTGTCCCTGTCTGGCCTCAGACCAAAACCAGCAAATCTCCTGATCATGCTTATCGGCCCTTAGTTCGCTGCCCATTTCGATAGTTAATGTCAGTGTTTAAACATTTTAATTTTTTTATATTTGTAGAGCTGAAATTAGCAGTTTTTGGTGGCAGGATTCATGCCGTGTATTCTGAGAGAATCTGTTAGTGGCCCATAATCCAAATTAAAGGCTTTTTTTGTAATAATTTGCTTTATTGTGCTCCTGATTATTGCCGGCATTACACTGTACTGTTTTGCCTGAGTTGTTATTACTCTCCGATCTAAACGCTGGCGCCATTCGCTCGGTAGACCGTCAGATGGGGCTGCCGCCGGCCGCCCTGTTGCTCGTTCCACGCAGGCCGGGTCAGTCTTCCTCCCGTTCTCCCGCACACCGGTCTGGTTCGCAGTAGAAGGCTGACAAGCGATTAATGCTTTTTTTTTGGGGGGGGGGGTAATATGATGCATCCTTTTATGATTTGGTTGGAATCCATGCCAGTCCAGAAGAAATGTATCTTGACCTGGGTTCTCTCGTGTGTATTAAGGTCGGGCTTTTTACGCATTAGCCACTTGCCGCGGCCCCTCTCACTGCTACTAACCCGCGGCGGCGGATCCCTGTAGCATGTTGTACAGAAATTAAAGTAGAAAATGTGTGTTTCTTTTTTAAGCCAATTGTGTCTATTTTAATTTGCCATTTTGTAAAGATCTGAGTGAGGACAGCAATGTGAACTGATGGATATTCTGTTTGCTACAATAAAAGAACTAGATTCTGCTCGTGAGTGTGTGTTACTCGTCATCCTCAGACAGCCAATCCTGGCCCTGCGATGGAGGCCGTATACCAAAGTTACCGTAATAAAGGTTAGTACGGAATTCTCCCTGAACCCATCCTCATTTCACTTTAAAGAAACAAAAATGGATTCCACAAGATGCCATCGCATGGAGACAATAAACGTCATGAAGAGACCCCATGGTTGCGCGTGTGTGAGACAAACCCTCCGACAGGCGTGTTTTATCGGCATTTGACGCCGAACAACTCGTCCACACAGCCCGCGTCTCTCGGCACTTCTAATAACAATATGATGCATTTACACACCGCAGCTATAGTCCGAGCTATAAATACAGTACAAAGAGAAATGAAGATGAACACAAGGATCATACAGGATCTACTCCCCCCTTAAAGCCGCGATTGCCAGAAGCTGTTTCCCCAGATATTGTTTAAGGAAACAGTAGGAAAGACAATTGTGTGATTAACAAAATATGGAATGGTAACCTGATCACTTACAGTTGTGCGACGCGGTGGGAGTCAGTCCTTCCATAGAGCAGGTAACAATCCAGTGTATCCCGACTGTTGGATTAAAGAGAGGGAATAAAATCAATGAGCCTCGTGTTAAATAAGACGACTTCCCTGTGCTCGCTCCAGAATCCCCTGCCCAACAGCATTGATACTGGCGCTTTTACACTATCCTGGTAGAAGCCCCCAAATAAGCACCTATTACTCCACTCAGTCACTTCTCACCCATTATAAATAGGCCCCTCTGATGGTGCCTGGAATGTAAATGGAGTCCTACCTCTTCTATGTGTATCTGCAGGGTTCAGCTCATAGGCTTGGGCTCAATTAACTTAGTGGTGAGTAAATATTTCATTTAGCAGCATAACTATAATAGAGAAAAGTGGCCAACTAGACCATCTCTGGAGAGCAGCTTGCCAGGGCCTCTCACACCAAATGTCCCGTGACAATTGCTCAATTTGTGGAAAACTCAAGCTGGTTTGGACATTCTGCTTCTCCCTGCTACATGTGGAAGGCAGGAGGCAGCTCTCATGTACGGGGAGGCTGGTCTAAACCTTGGGTGGAGAATCTTCTGAGAGACACTAATCCCAGGATGAGAAGCAGCTCAGATACTACATGTGGAAGGCAGGAGGCTGCTCTCAGGTACAGGGAAGACGGTCTCAGCTTCAGGAGGCTGCTCTCAGGTACGGGGAGGTGGGAGGCTGCTCTCAGGTACGGGGAGGTGGGAGGCTGCTCTCAGGTACGGGGAGGTGGGAGGCTGCTCTCAGGTACGGGGAGGTGGGAGGCTGCTCTCAGGTACGAGGAGGTTGGTCTAATCTTTGGTCTAGTCCTCTGAGACAGACACCGATCCCTGGATGAGAAGCAGCAGGAAGAGCCTGCAGATACAGGAGACTATAGAGACGCGGAGCGGGTGAGACATGCTGGGGGTTAGTTGTCGTATGGGAGATTCAGGCTGGTGCAGGAAAGGTGTCGGTGAATGGGATAAGGAACCGTATAGCAGGCGGGTCAGTGTCTGAATGTCTCTCATGAGCTCAGCTGGCGCGTGTTTAACGGGTATAATGAGTGTGTTGAGTCTATTGCTGGATGACCCAGCGTGCTTAGTGTCTGCTTCTACCACTCTGCTCTTTATACATAACCCCGCTATGTCTGCCCCGTAGTGTTGGTGCATGTGCCGTGTGAATGTGATCACTAAGGTGTATCTGTCGTATGATGAGGATAGGGTGATATATTCATGTCTGCCGTTTTGTTCAGACACGCTGATGTGCGCGGTCAGACAGAAGGCACCGCGTGTGTTCACATGCTTTGATCCATAGTCTCGGGGCAGGAGTTGCTCACATTCATTGCTCTGACTAGCTAGTGAACACACTAATCCAATCACCTCCATAGTGTAATCCACAAAGCCCGGCTCTACCGATCCGGTGGGGAGGTCGCAGTTACCTGCAGATTAACGGCTCACCTGCCAGACACACTACATGGCGGCCAAAACAGAGACACCTTCGGTCCTGCGTGGAGTGGAATTAAAACAAACCCCTTCCTACCGTTCACATGCTTTCTGCCCTTTGCCTCCAACTGTTCCAAAACGTATTCAAAACAGTTCTGTTTTCCATGTATTACAGTTATTTGCATACTTGATGTATTAGTGTGGCTGATAACGCTGTGCATGAATGCTATCTGTTTGCTGAGGATGTATCTGGGATGTTTTGTCTCCTATTTTCAGCATTATTTCCCTTCTTATACCACGAGAAAGACGTCAGAACAAGTAGGGCCCTCAAGAATGGCTGCTCCCAGAGCCCGATTCATTACCAAGTTTGCTGAGGTGAGTGCAAGAGGTGACACGAGTAACTTCTTTTACTTCACGGCGTGAAAGGCCTCCGCAAGCAGGAAAAATTGATTGGGATCACCATCTGACCGGTCCTCAGAGAAGCTGCCTGAAACTCGATTCTAAAGCTCTGCAAGTTTCTCGAATGTTCTCAAAGCTCAAGGGAGCAAAGGAGAAGCGTTACTTTTATGTTTAATCTCAGCACCTCGGACAGGCTGTTGATTTGTACTCGTGTAACGAGCGCCATTACTATGTCTTCCCTCTCTTCTTTTCTCAGTATGTTGGTTCGTTTGTCGTGAAAGAAACAGACTGGAGGAGGAGAGTGTGGATTATAGAAGAGCAGATGCTTGACTTGAAGGTAAGTTGCTCACGACACCACTGTCTATCCCCACTCAAACATAGCAAGCTGCCATCTACAACTCCCCACCCTGAGTGGGCACATTCCGCCTTCCAGCCACAAGGGGTTCCAACACTAACCCGAACATAGCCCATCGCCGGCCTGGAATTCTTTGAATAGGTTGGCTTTTTGGCTAATGGCTCCCGTGTGTTCTCCTGCAGGACTGTCCCCGGAGACGTTGTGTGATCCTGAGGTTCTGTGAGCAGGGGGTGAAGATGTATGATGCCAATAGCGAGGTATCTGATACCCCCAGGGTGTATCCGGCAGTTTATTATTATTAATCACAGTACAAAAGAAGGTGTCATTACGTTAATGTATTAATATGAAGCCGCTTTGTAGAGTCGTGAGACAAGACAGATCTAAACACCAAAAAAAATGAACATAAAAGTTAAGATTTAACATTAAAAATGACCTCATGTACAAGCCATGCTGTCAGATCCTACCCTTAGACCTTTCATAGACTGCCGGCTGTGTGGGCACCATGGTATCAGAGGCGGCTGCCCCTGCTTGCACCAGACAGCTCTTCGGTCGTCTTCTATCGTGCGTTCATCAAATCGTGAAGAAAAAGTGCTGCGGTGATCCACACTGTGGAGGCCACAGTGGTGCTAAATCCCCAGTCTTCAGGGGTCTTCTGGGGCTGCACTCCCCTAAAAGATATGCATCCCCTTCCTTCCCACCCAGGCAGAAGCCTTGGGTGGGCCGGATCTTCTAGGATCTCCCCGAAAGGCGATCCACTGAAGTCCTTCTCATCTTCCCATACGATAAACTTACTATGGGGGAATGGGGGCCAGAAGGCACACACCGCTCCCCCCATCAATACAGGACTGAGTCTTCGGGGGCTCAGCTTCACTGTAGCTTCAGGAGACCCAATGGTGCTCAACTCACTTCCGAAACCTGAATCAAACGTGCTCTGAATCCGAAAAAAAAGTGTCGGTGCCGAAATAAGTGCCAGTGAAGGTATCACAGGCCCCAGCCAATGGCTGGTGAGATAAAAAAATTCACCCTCTACCACCAGCCAATGACCGGGGCAATTTAAGAGTGGGTATGAAAAAAGTGCATCATGACACCAGACAGCAAATGCCCTGGGCGCAGGACTCACTCTGCCAAACTGTAGGAAACCATTCCGTGCTGACCTCACTCACTACGCTGGACTGTCTGGCACGCTTCCTGTTTGAGTTGGTGTGAGTCAGCTCGAGGTTAGATTGTATTGATTTTATTCACCTCCTCCAGGTGTTATATTGTGTATAATACTCGTGATATATTACCTGGAGGGGCGTATAATGTCTAATGTATCACCTGGATGAAGTGCACGGTCCCTTAGACTCTCGGGATCGGTCTGCTCATGGCTACCTGTGCTCTGCTGTTTCAGACGCTGCTTATGGCTCACGCGCTCAGGCGGATTCGGTACACCACGTGTCGGCCAGAAGATTGCCAGTTTGCCTTTGTGTCCCGTAACCCGCGCAGCCCGGCCCATGAGCTCTTCTGCCACCTGTTTGTTAGTAGACATCCCAGCGAGGTATGATCACCAAATAAACCAAATGAAACAGCAAGCGCTGTCTAAACACCATTATACACCAGTTAGATTTGGGACATGCTGGATGAAGGCTGGACTTTGCACCCTTAGCTGGGTGTATGAGATGCAGTTCCCTGTGATACTTTAATGAGAATGTTTTATAGTAGAACAGGCTTTATCCACGTATTATTAAACCTGATTATTCATCTCAGTGTTGTGTATGGTGCTATTATCCACGGCATAATCTTTCTCTGTCCCCAGGCCCAGGTATTAAACCTGCTCTTATGCCGATTGTTCCAGCTAGAATACCTGCTCCGGCATCCTGACGTCGGGTACCAAGAGGGCCCTGCTAAGACCTCACCCCAAAAAGCCCTGACGCTGGGATCTGCAAAGAGCATTATAAGAGAGCCTCTGGACCCTGAGCTGGTGTCTCAAAACATTAACGCTTTGGTGTCCTTCCGGCGCCTGCCACTAACTGCAGATCCTGGATCCTCCGACAGACATGTGAGCTCTCCTGGTCATTACACTGTTAATGTGATTCATACATTTCGCACTAAACTTTAGGTAGTTAACGTTTAAGAATTTTTTAGTATGGACGCTCCTGTTGAGGAAAGTTTAAACTGATCTGTGAACTAAACTGAGTGTCTCACCCCCAGGCAGAGGGATCTAATGGCATCTCCATCACCAGGATGTCCTCGTTGGAAAATCCCTACTGCTCCCCAACTCTGGTTCGGAAAAAAGCGATTCGTAGCAAAGTCCTCCGGTCAGGTGCCTATCGCTACCCGCACTATCAGTCTCTACCTCGGCGAGAGGCCGAAGAGCCGAGCCAAACTGGAAAAGTCTGCATGGCTGAAGACTACTCCACGAGCCCCAACAGCGGTCAGTCCACAGCGGGAATGTTCCAGAGCTGCCTCGCAGCCAGGCTGTCCGACAGAGTGGAAACACTGATGGATGATGTTTGGTTCTATGCTGGGATTGGCAGGTAAGGCATTCAGCATGTCGTCACTTTCTGGGGGCTGTGTCTTGTTCTCTGCCTTTCAGTCAGTTACTGTTCTGTGCATTAAGAACACCAGCTGGTTGAAGTCTTCTTGCTAAGTGCTTCAGAGTAGAACTTCTATGGTTCTTTCCTACAATGTACCACTTCCCAAAATGCAATCCCTTGCACAACGGTTTAAGCTACGCCGGTGATACATCGGGTGATAATCTCCCTTCCCAGAGACGCTGGAGTCTCGTTACTGAAGAATGACAGGGTGGGAGCGTTCCTGTTATGTGCCGACCCCGAAGGAGCAGGGACTCTGACGCTGTTTGTGAGGACGCAGTGCGGGGTCATTCCTTACAGTGTGCACAGGACCCCGCAGGGTGTGTACTGCCTCGAGGTACGTCAGACGCAAGGCGGAATTGTACCTTTCCTCAGCTGTGACTAAACTACCAAGTCCTGACAGTTTTCATGTTTACACTAACGTTCTGTCCTTTCAGCGGTGTGTTTAATCATATAGACCAGGAAATGTCCTGTATTGGTTCCGGATCTAACCTTAGTCCTTATACCACCCCTTACTGTAGCTCCGGACTCTTCCTGCCCCATTGGTCTTAGATATAATGTTGAGTCAATGGTCCAGGTCCTGGTGGGCTCAGCACCGACACCTTTTTAATCCTTTTTCTCTCTCGTAGCATCTCCATGAAGACTTTCCAAGTTTGGCAGCCCTGGTGAAGCACCATTCGGGGCCTGACACCAGTCTCTTTAATCAGCTGGCACACGGCAGGGTAAATCCCTGTTTCGAGTCCAACGAACCCACAAGTGAATCCAATGCTTTGGTGAAATCTGGTCACTCGCAGGAGCCGCATGCTGAAGGAACGTCTCTTCATTTGCCTACAAATTGGCAAGTCACCTCAGTAATGACATCAAAAGACCAGCAATGAACAACTTCCTCCTATACCCATGGTTTCCTGGAGCTGCCAAGTTCTTGTTAGATACACTCCTTCTATATAATGGAGCAAATTAAGACATCCAGTCACTGAGGTGCATTTATTACATGAGACGCAAAGGTCTCCTAATGTCACGCGTGTTTGTATCAGCCACGGGAGATGCACCGAGCTGCTCGTCTCTCGTGTTTTAATACCTCAAACTCCTTCCCGTCTACCAGCAGGCAGCTCCACGTTGGCAGCCTCCCGTACCATCCAAATGAGGCGATTGCGCAAGGCAATGGTTGGCTGTAGAACTTTAGCCACAGACCGCGTTTCTGTCTACTATAACCTTAAGGCTTGGTATGTGGTTCTTGCAGCACCCGCTGTCAGGGATCTGACCACCCCGGCAACAACCCGCCAACCGACCAAACCTTGCGTGAAAATAACGGGCCGAGCCGATCGGTGTCTAGGAAGCGTTTTCCCTCCTGTGTGTAATTTATTATTGGTATAAATAGCGCCGTTTAGATATTTCTTTTGACTCATGCGTCTGATAATATATTATTTCTTTTATTCCCGAGAGTCACATCGAGGGGCCGCAAACATTTACTAAAACTTAAATGTAACACAACGCATAAAACAGATGGAGAGTCCTAACGTTATCATGTTTCAGCTAACGATGCAGTCATTTCTTTACTTAAAGCAGACGTTCCAATAACAGCGACAGTATGATCAGCAGCAGCTACATAAAAAACACCTATTATTATACACACCCGCCAGCATGCACACACTATAACACACACATTATTATACACACAACCAGCATGCACACACAATAACACAGACAGCATGCACACACTATAACACACACATTATAACACACACAACCAGCATGCACACGCAATAACACAGACAGCATGCACACACTATAACACAAGCACACAGAGCCAACATGCACACACTATAACACACACATTATAACACACACAACCAGCATGCACACGCAATAACAGACAGCATGCACACACTATAACACACACATTATAACACACACAGCCAGCATGCACACACAATAACACAGACAGCATGCACACACTATAACACAAGCACACAGAGCCAACATGCACACACTAAAACACACACACAATAACACACACAGCCAGCATGCACACACTATAACACAAACACACAAAGCAACATGCACACACTATAACACACACACAAAGAAACATGCACACACTATAACATACACACGCACACAGCCAGCATGCACACACTATAACACACACTGCCAGCATGCACACACTATAACACACACAAAGCAAAATGCACACACAAACACACAAAGCAACATAGACAATAACACACAACCAGCATGCATACACTATAACACAAACACTCAAAGCAACATGCACACACAATAACACACCCCACTCCCGTTTGCATAAATTACAGTTAGGGGCCGGAAAGGCTGATTGTAGGAGAGAGACTTGTCCGACACTCCCCGGCCTCGGTGACGTCATTGATCGGCGGCAGCTCGTTACTAGGAAACGAGAACGCTCTACGGGAGGAGGCGGGGCAACATCTGGGGGGAGTGAAAAGAGCCGTGGAACCAACCCGGTAAGGAACGGAGGAGAGACATCTGGAAAAAAGGGTAAATACCAGTGGGTTGTGAGGGCGAGGTATCAGGGCAAATACCGGGGGGGGGGCAGAGAGAACTGGGGGTCAGGGTAAATATAACAGGGTGCAGAGGCGTCTGGGGATCAGATCGTAAAGAGTACCGAGGCAGAGATGTCGTGGTGAGGGTAAATATACCAGGGGCAGAGATATGATGATGGGGGTAAGTATACCAGGGGCAGAGATGTTGTGATGAGGGTAAATAAACCAGGGGCAGAGATCTGGGGTAAATTCTTTAGTATTTTGTAAATAAAGTGGTCATAATAGGCTTTGTGCTCCCCCCGGGTAAAACGTGTTGGTCCCATCAGCCCCCCCCCCCCCGACTTTATTTGAAAAATGACTGCTGGTTTGAAGACGGGACACGTTTCCTGCACCCCTTCCAAATATTATTATTATTGTTTTATATAGCGCCATCATAATCCATGGCGCTGTACAATGACTGTGGCTTAAGTGGCACTTATCTTTACTCTCTGCCATCACAGTTACCGGAAGGATGGCTGCTGAGAGCGTGAAAGTGGTCGTACGATGCAGGCCCATCAACGAAAGAGAACGAGACCTTAACTGTCGGGTGGTGGTCACCATGGACAGCAGCCGGGGCCAGTGCTTCATCAGGAAGCCCGAATCTCCCGAGGAGAGCCCCAAACAATTCACCTTTGACGGGGCATATTACACGGAGCACTGCACTGAGCAGATCTATAACGAGATTGCTTATCCGTTAGTGGAGGTAAGTGGAGGCCGCACCACCGGACGATGCCAGTCCCGGGGGTTCCCGCATATGATGGTGAATGTCCCGGGGGTTCCCGCATATGATGGTGAATGTCCCGGGGGTTCCCGCATATGATGGTGAATGTCCCGGGGGTTACCGCATATGATGGTGAATGTCCCGGGGGTTACCGCATATGATGGTGAATGTCCCGGGGGTTCCCGCATATGATGGTGAATGTCCCGGGGGTTACCCCATATGATGGTGAATGTCCTGAGGGTTACGACATATTATGGTGAATGTCTTCTTCTCAGACTTCTCACAGCCTTGTGCGAGAGGAAATTTCCAATAATTTACTTCTCCTACAGTCCATGTCACTCTTCCTGCCTTCCTTTGAGAAACATTGAATTATGCGCCCACGTCACTTTGTAACCAGGTATCACCTGCTTCCTTGCCACAGGGGGTGACTGAGGGGTACAACGGCACCATTTTTGCCTATGGGCAGACGGGCAGCGGGAAATCATTCAGCATGCAGGGCGTCCCACACCCTCCTGCACAGAGAGGAATCATCCCGAGAGCCTTCGAACATGTATTTGAGAGCATCCAGGTGATTACGAGTGCTTGCTTTCACTATACCCGAGACATCTTCTGCCTGGGAGAGAACCGGCCTGTCTCATCTTCTCGTCTTCCATACAGTGTGCGGAGAACACCAAGTTCCTGGTGCGCGCTTCATACCTGGAAATTTATAACGAGGAGATCCGTGACCTGCTGGGAGAGGACACTAAGCAGAAGCTGGAGGTAGGTGTCAGAGTCTGGTGCAGATAAGGAGGCAACTGTGGTAACAGCTGGCATTTCCATGGCTCTGATGCCCCTTGGCTTGTACATTAACCATTATACGTGCTGCCTATAGTCCTACAAAAGCCCCAGTGCTTCATCTGAAAACAAAAGTTTCCTTTATATAAAATAAAATGTGAAAGAAATGTCATTATTACTTGTTTCACAGAAATTGGATGGGGGTTAAATGCCAGGCTTTGTTTTCCATGCTCGGCGACCTGTGTTTCCAAGACAACTGCAGGCTCCATGGCTGCTGGCATGAATAGCATTTATGTGTGACAGTGGTTATGGCAACCGGCGACACCGGGATCTGCTGTCTGACCTCGTGGACAGTATACGCAGCGTCTGCACGGGTCTCACAGACCAGGACCAGGCCCTGCACACATAACCCGGCCTGTTCAGTGCCAGAGACCCCCAAGTCCTCCGGGATAGTTAATGACACTAGAGACATTCCAGTTCCCCTGCTTGCGCATGATAGAAGGCCTAGCTTTTAATATCATTGAGAGGTGAAGATGTTGGGAGGGCCGGAGCCCCGCTACAGCTTAACAGGCAGGATGGAGTGAGGAGTAATTACATGCCTCTTCTTGCGCCGTGTCCGCTGCACCTTCTTGCGCCGTGTCGCTGCACCTTCATGCGCCGTGTCCGCTGCCTCTTCTTGCGCCGTTTCCGCTGCCTCTTCATGCACTGTGTCGGCTGCCTCTTCTTGCGCCGTGTCTGCTGCTTCTTCATGCGCCGTGTCTGCTGCCTTTTCTTATCCTGTGTCCGCTGCCTCTTCTTGCGCCGTGTCCACTGCCTCTTCTTGCGCCGTGCCCGCTGCCTCTTCTTGCGCCGTGCCCGCTGCCTCTTCTTGCACCGTGCCCGCTGCCTCTTCTTGCGCCGTGCCCGCTGCCTCTTCTTGCGCCGTGCCCGCTGCCTCTTCTTGCGCCGTGCCCGCTGCCTCTTCTTGCGCCGTGTCCGCTGCACCTTCAGACGTACTTGTTTTCATCGCCATCCACGCACTTAACCAGCAGCGGCAGTTTTTATGTTCTACGTCTTGACTTGTACCCTGGGCACCTTCATCTGGGGTTTGTTCTTCCTTTTCAGCTGAAGGAGCACCCGGAGAGAGGCGTCTACGTGAAGGCCTTATCGCTGCACACCGTGCACAGTGTGGCCGAGTGCGAGAGGATAATGGAGACTGGCTGGAGAAACCGATCTGTCGGCTACACCCTGATGAACAAGGACTCTTCGCGCTCTCACTCAATCTTCACCATCCACATAGAAATCTGCTCCACTGGTACGCTCTCAGCTGAGCCGGCGGCTTCCGACGCAGGAAGGGAATGGGGACAGTTACCCCCGTTGGGCAAGCATCAGGTGTTAATTTCATTTGTTTAAATCAAATTTCTTTACACGTAGATGCAAACGGAGAAGATCATCTTCGAGCTGGAAAACTCAATTTGGTAGACCTTGCCGGCAGTGAGAGACAAGCCAAAACGGGGGCTACAGGAGAGAGACTCAAGGAAGCCACCAAAATAAACCTGTCCCTCTCTGCTTTGGGTAACGTCATCTCAGCTCTAGTGGACGGAAAGTCCAAACATATCCCTTACAGGGACTCCAAGCTGACTCGCCTGCTTCAGGATTCGCTAGGGGGGAATACAAAGACCCTCATGGTGGCATGCCTGTCTCCCGCTGACAACAACTACGATGAGACCCTGAGCACCCTGAGATATGCCAACCGAGCTAAAAACATCAAGAACAAACCACGCATCAATGAGGACCCCAAGGATGCCCTGCTCAGGGAGTACCAGGAAGAGATTAAAAGGCTGAAGGGCATGCTGACGGAGCAGAGCAACGTGAAGGACCTGGCAGGTAGACAGCATGCGTATTGTCCCTGTCCTGTCACCGAAAGCCTGTAGTGAACCTTTTGCGATTCCCATAACATATTTAACATTAGGAAAACATGATTTGTGCCTTAACCCTTTCAGGAAGAGGTCTCTGACACTCAAATAGTGAAAACAGCTTGTGCTCAGACATCAGTCACATAACTATATGCCGATAGGTGTCAACCAGGACATGTAACTCATATATGAGAAAAGTACCTGAGGAATCAGAGCCAAAACAAACACCAGATCTGTACGTTTCATGGCAATCTAGGACCAAGTGAATGAACATTGCTGGATTCCATTGCATGAGCCTGTAGAGCATACAGGCTTTACTCGTACCCCTCGATGTGGACATGGCCGTGAGGTTTATTCACCATAAGTAATGATACTTCTTCTCCCACAGCATTCGAAAGGCTAACAATGAAGTCACCAGAAATGCAGTCAAATGGTTCTGAAACGGATACAGAGGCTGAGAAACAAATGATCAGACAGGTAACGCGTGTGGAGCAGCTGCTTGAGTCTGCGGGCCTGAAAGTCGCTTTACGTCTTCAGCCCTGAAGTCTTCCCCTCAAAGAAAGGCAGCGAGTTGATAAATAAGCGCAGGGGTCTGGGAAATAGCTATTGATTGAGTGGATTTACCTGGGAAGATCCTTAAAACCTGTATGGGTAGAACACAGGCAACTGGTTTGTGCCCCACTAGCTTACCAAACACAAGTCCACTATATATAGAGAGCATCGGGTATAATTCAATATAAGCCACTCCATCCCTTTCCTAAACGGATAATATTCTTTGGTGACTATGTCAGCCACAGCTGCAAGAGTCAAGCTGTTTCCAAACTAGTTATGCATCGGCCATGCTTTTGGGAGTTGTAGTTCTTAAAAGGCATGGGAGCGTCGTGCCTGACTTTGCTTCATGGGGTGCCACGTACTACTCCTGTAATAAATCCACACAGGAGGCATAATTTTACTAAAGGTAACCAAACTTCCTCCCCTCCTTCAGGAGTACGAGGAAAGGTTCGCCCAGCTGAAAGCAGAATATGAAGCCGAACAAAAGTCGCGTGCGCGCCTGGAGGAGGATATTAGCAATTTGCGCAACTCTTATGACATGCGGTTGGCCAGCATGGAAGAGGATCTGAAGAAGACATCAGGTGACTGGATTTACTAAAAATATTGTGAATTAGTGGTCCCTTTCTGGGGCTACATATGACACAGGTCATTGCTGTCACGCGTAACACTCGCCACCTCACAAAATGTTCTTCTGGTTTCTTTGCAGCTGTTCCTCTTGTTCCTGGGGCAGCGAGCTCAGATGATGCATCAACTCTCCAGGTATTGTGTGAAACTTTAACTTCATAGACAAGGGATCTCCAGGGGGCAGATGCAGAAATCATTGGTCACACGCAGCTCTAAGGAACTAGTACACGCATCCCTGAGCGAACACCGCTCCAGAGCTTCCTTTATGTCTCCTATTCCAGCACCGGTTCTTTTTAAGGGTGTTTTATGATCCAGCACTTGCAGTAAGGAGTGTGAGTTGTTTAGACATGGACACAGCGTGTTACAACAAGACCCATTCTGCACAGATATCTCTAGCGGCAGCTAACATATTTACGTGTTTACGAGATGTCTACATGGGAATTGTTTACCTTGCGTTGCATTTCCCCATTAGCCTGAAGCGCCTCAATCACAGGTGGCTGTGCACCTGCAGAGTGTGAAGAGAGGGAATCTGGGGCCACAGTTGGCCCCGAACACATTGCATCCTCCCGAGGACTCAACTGGGGCGGTAAGCCCCCAGCTGGTACTTGCCAGGTGAGAACCAATTACCACGTCAATGAACACACAGGACATTTGATGTACTGCCAATGCACTAGACCCACTGGGAATGATGCGACGGTACATAACTGGGGAGGGCACAGGACAGGAGTCATACGTGGAAATGCTGTACTGGATATTTAGGAATTTCGCTAATTATAACTGCTGGAGTAGGTACTGCATTTATGAGGTTCTCTGTAGAAAGGCCATATGGCCATTCCCCTTTCCTCTTCTTATCCAAAAGCCTTTGCTACCTGTATTACCTCTAACTGTAAAGGGAAATCCATATTGCCCTTTTAGGCTTCAGGTTCTGGAGCAGCAGGTGGTAGGTGGGGAACAAGCTAAAAACAAGGACCTGAAGGAGAAGCACAAGCGACGGAAAAAATATGCTGACGAGAGGAAGAAGGAACTGGTGGCAGCTCTGCAGAGTATGGATGAGGACGGCAGCGACAGGGCCCTGGTGAATGTTTACGAGTCAATTCAAGAGGAGCTACAGGCTAAGAACCGGCTCCTGGAAAAGTCGCGGAAGAAGGTAGGGTTACTCACGAATGCCACCAGGAGCCAAAGTAGTAATTTTAAGAGACAAAGAAAGTGGGGTGTAATAAATGCCGCCCTCTGCGCGTCTGATAAACTCAGTCCTATTGTAGTTGTGTTCCCAGTAGTATATATTAGTGTGGGGAGAGTCGAATGATCTGCTTTGCTCTGTAGTTGAAGGCAGCAGAGACCGAGATTGAAGATCTGCAGGCTGAGTTTGAGCGCGAGAGGAACGACTACCTGGCTACAATCCGCCGGCAGGAGCGAGAGATGCTTCTGTCCCAGCAGATCCTGGACCAGGTTCAGTCGCTCATCCGACGGGACTGCAATTATAGCAACTTAGACAGGATAAGGAGAGAGGCTTCATGGGATGAGGACAGCGGCTGCTGGAAGTTACCAGAGCTTGTGTCGCATAAAATCAGCCTCCCCGCAGGTGGGTCAATTAATATACTCCCTGCCTCCTGTTACACTATGCAACCATTAGAAATGTTATAAAAAATGTAATGAGAAGGCACAGTGTATACAGAGTACACACAGTGCCACTAATTCACCACAATATCCCAATGCCTGTCCTGGACATAACACAGTATGAATGTCCGTGCCTCGTACAGGTTCTGTCTCTCCACAGACGGGGTCCCAGTAAGTAAATGTCAGGCGCAGGAAAGGGGCGCACTCAGATGTTTCAGGTGGGACCGTGCTGCCTTGCCTTTTATTACTAGTGACTGGCCATTACCGGTTGGTATTTTTTGTTGCAGCAGCTCCTGGTTTGCCACAGGCAAAAACAAAGACATCACCAGTGGAGAATGGAGACCATCACATGGTAAGTGATATAACGTCATTATAAAACCCTTTTAAGCAGTTGTTTGTACATAATCTTGAAATCAGTAGAAATGTAATGTGTTACATGACCTCCTGCAGGAAGAAGATCGCTACAGGATGATGCTCAGCCGCAGCGACAGTGAGAACATCGCCAGTAACTACTTTAGGTCCAAGAGAGCGAGCCAAATCCTGAGCGCTGATCCCATGAAAAGTTTTGGTAAGGAGCTCTAGCAAAGCTATGTACAGACAGGGGATCTGTGCCACAGAAAAGAGCTAGCTGAGAACTAGAAAGGACTGAATTAGACCTTAACTAGGAGTAAAGAGGCAAAACAAGAAAAAGTAAGCCATAAGTAGAAAAGAAGACCTGGGGTGGAAAAACAGTGCGAGAGAGCAGACAGGAGGTAACGGGGCAGATCATACTGCGCAAGTGTTGCCTGAGCTGTGGGGCATCAAAGACACGCACGTCTGTGTATGTATGTATGATCCGTGGTGAGACATACACTATCCCCGCTAATACATAGTGCTGAGGAGCTGTCTGTTCTTGTCTGTTTATTAGCCGTAATGAATAAAATTAAAACAAAAATATTAAAGCTCTTGTTCCATTTAGACAAAACGTTACTTGCAATCCCAAGCAAAATACACAAATAAACCTTAGAAGACCTGCTATTTCATTATTTCCAATGATGCTTTAATCACATAAAAACAACACAGAAACTTGTAAGGGGTGTTGCTATGGCAACAACCTATTAGTGCCTGCTTTTATGTTCCTGTTATGAATGCAGCTAAATTGTATTTGAGTGAAGAGTTATTTCTGTGAAGGAATTGGGCATTCAGCAGGACTGGGAGAAGTGTTAATCGGCAGAGTAAGTGGAACCGCAGCTTTAACTGAACTCATTTTAGTTTTATTGTGTTCGCCCACAGTGCTGCATAACTCCTCGCCCGTATACTCCGCATCTCCAAGCGCATCCAGTTCCCTCTTAACTGCGAGTATAAGCTCAGCGTCGCCGCTGCAGGGAATCGATCTGCCTTTGCCTCGACCGTTCCGGCTGGAATCCTTAGAACTTCCCAACCCATCCGCCAAAAGTAAACGAAAAAAGAACAAGCTGCCGCCCGGCGTGGATCCGCTGTGATTGCTGCCGAGTATCTGCCACATTCTCATTTGTTTGCCCTTAAAGGGTCAGCTTCTTCTACAAAGAAGAAGCGCGACTCACAAACTCAAGTATTTACCTTTAAAAACAAGAAAAGCACCCGATACGAACGTTTTTTGTCTGATGCGTGTCGCCCAGACCCTGCTGTCTTGGAACGTTAAATGTAATGTCAGAATGTTTTTTGGGTTATAACGTTATGTTGGGAAATACGTGATATTATACGGCTTTTCTCAAACAAAGAACATTACATCATAATCTGTTGGTTCCTAAAGCAGCCCTCAAGCTCCACCAAAGCTCTTGGTGTTACCTGTTTCCATACTGGGATCCAGTTGGTGGTTCTGGTCGGTTGGGTTCGGAGACGAGCCGGCCCAGGATCCTCTGCTACAGACGGGGCACCAGTCAGCGTCACTACCAGCTGCGCCACCTCCAAACCGCTGCATGCTGCGCCACTGCCTGAGGGGGCACATTTTATATGAGTTACGGGCTGTCGACTTCAGTCCCCACAGAAGAACAAACGTGTTACAGACATGACATGATTAAGAGACAAGAACGCACCAGCTCGGCCGGGACAACTGCCCCTCAACTGCCCTGTGAGAAGGCTGCGAGCTCCCACTTTATATAAAGACATGAAGGGCCGGCCCGGACACGTTGGACCCCCAGACAAACTGACAGAACGGTGTCGGCAATCTATGGTGATTGCACCAGAATCACTTTAAATGTCATCCTCATTGTACAGCTTGTGATTAAACCCCTGTGTTGGGAAGCAGTTATAATAAAGGACGGGTTTTCCTGTCACTGTTTATACGCGTTTATACAGAAAGCAATATATATATTTATTACAAACCCACCTTACGGTATCCCACAGGGGCAGCCACCTGTCTGAACTCCATGTTCTCTGCAGGATTATTCCTCCCCGTTATGTTATCGCCCCCCCATTGTTAAGTTGCTGGTTTGCTCAGGCAGTAAGGGTTGCCGTGACAGAGAATTGATGGGAGAATGGTGGCTCTGACACAGGCTGCTACCAATCTCAGCTTGTCTGAGGGGAATTTTCAGAAGGAATCTCTCCTAAAGAACCCCACTGTAAGGAATACTGAGTAATTGATTTGGTTGCGCGGGGGCAGTTTCCCCTGGTTATAAATTGCTATCTGCCCCACTAGGACCCTCCCTGTCTTTCTTAGGTTCTCCTCAGTATGTAATTCCTCACATTTCCCGCTCTCTAGCTTGCTGATCACGTGCCTTAGAGATCTGTCTCTTTCTGATTGGTTACAGACGAGGTGGGCGTAGCCATGTCCTTAGCGGTCGGTTACCGATTGTTTTTTAGGTGCAGCGGATCCGTAGTCACACCCCCTGTATTATCTGTACAACATTTCCACACTGAGCCCACGCGTGGGCATGTGCCCAACTACAGCAGAGAGCTGGAAACTAGGCATTCTCCGCCGCCATCTTTAAAATTGGCGGCCCGCCCTTTGCGGTGAGTGGAACATGCCCTTCCACAAGATGGTCGGCTTGGCTTCCGCTCTTCGCTTCAGTGCAGGAGCTGGCAACGCGGTATTGGACGCCCGGGGAGCGCTTCCGGTGACGTGGAAGTGGCTGTGCCGGTTTGGAGAGGGAATGATGGCTGCTTCCCGATGCACCTTGCTGCTGCTGGCCGCCTTGTGTGTGTTGCTGGGCCCTGGGGCACTTGCCGGTCCCCGCACGCTGGTTCTGCTGGAGAATATTAACATCAGAGACACCCATTCATTATTCTTCCGCAGCCTGACCGGTGAGGGCAAAGGGGCTGACAGGATGGGAGGCAGTAACAGGGGGGCAAAGGGGCTGACAGGGTTAGGGGCAGTAACAGGGGGGTAAAGAGGCTGACAGGATTAGGGCAGTAACGGGGTGGCAACGGGGCTGACAGGATGGGAGGCAGTAATAGGGGGGCAAAGGGGCTGACAGGATTAGGGGCAGTAACAGGGGGGCAAAGGGGGTTGACAGGATTAGGGGCAGTAACAGGGGGGCAAAGAGGGTTGACAGGATTAGGGGCAGTAACAGGGGGGCAACGGGGCTGACAGGATTAGGGGCAGTAACAGGGGACAAAGGGGCTGACAGGGCAGTGACTGGATAGATGGCTGATTGGATGGGAGGCAGGGGTAGTAGGCTGACAAGATTGGGCAGTGACTAGGCAGATGGTTGACGGGATGGGGCAGTTACTGGAGAGATGGCTGATAGGATGGGGCAGTTACAGGAGTTGGGGGGTAGAAACAGGGGCAGGGAGGAAAGGGGGCTGTAACAGAGGCAGGGGGCTGACAATACGCTATGGCACAGCCCCAATACATCTGTAGATACCCCCAATACGGGGTGTGCATGTTAATGATAACGGGGCAGATAATAGAAGTGAGTCCGTTACGGCTGATGTGTGCTCTAAACGTTCTAATGCTGGGGCTCCCGTGCCCCGGCGGTGACCGCGCGGTAACGCTCTGCTGGTTACTTGGCTCCAATTGCTGGTTTCTCTTTCTGCAGACAGGGGATTTGACCTTTCCTTCAGGACGGCTGACGACCCCAGCCTGTCGCTTATCAAGTATGGCGAGTTTCTGTACGACAACCTGATTCTGTTCTCGCCCTCAGTGGAAGGTACGTTCCCGACAGTCTGTAGTCCAGACCGCGACACATAATCATACGGACGTTCGCACCAAAATGCTTGGGGTAGTGGGGTTTTTAAGGGTTACATTTATTAAAGAATAAGAGTGTTTAGATGTGACAGATGGAAACATCCCAGAGATCCAAAATCACGGCAACAATGGAGACACGTTAAGCCTCACCGCGAGGTCCACCTTCTCGGCATGTCTTCCGTTCTTTGGAGTACTGTGTAAACGCCGCGTAACCTGCTTTAATACGCTGTTCTGGTAACTTCCGGAAGTCCGCGCCGTACTCGCCAATGCCGCGAGGTGCGTTAAGGAATCGTGCTTTCTCTCTCTTGCAGATTTTGGAGGGAACATCAACGTTGAGACGATCAGCTCGTTCATTGACGGCGGCGGGAGTGTTCTGGTGGCGGCGAGCTCCGATATTGGTACGTCCGGTAACCCCACGCAGCGCCCTCCTCTCTCATAGGAACACAATGTGCTCAGGATCAAATGGGGGGGGGGACATAGAAGGGCGAAATGCCATCTGTACGCTCTACAGTCTGTGGGGGAGCAGACGCCGTGTCCCCAGGGAGGGTATTTCTGACCTTTGGGAGGCTGATGTTGCCCCTCGTGATGCTCTCTAACTTCCCGCGACTTTGTGTTTTTGCCCTTCAGGGGACCCGTTGCGGGAACTGGGCAGCGAATGCGGCATCGAGTTTGATGAAGAAAGAACCTCTGTGATTGATCATCACAACTACGACATCTCTGATCCCGGCCAGGTTTGTGTCCGTAAAGCAGCGGGGAAAGTGGCTGAACGCGGCAGCGGCATGTTTCCAATCCGTGTTAATTGGTGAATGTAATTAGTGGTTATCCAGCAAACTGTCGATGCTGATGTACAAATATAGCATTAAAACACTAGCTTGCAAGGCAGTTTTCACCATAATATGGTTGCTAAAGTAGCGAAAATCCGTCTGTAGCTAACTTGCCTTTTCTTGTAGACTCTGAGGGGCGTTTCGCTGCATATTCTGCTATTTTATTAACGTTTTGTGTTTCTCTGCCCTGAGATGTCGCTCGTTTCTTTGCCTGCAGCACACTCTCATCGTGGCTGATCCAGAAAACCTCTTGAAAGCCCCAACCATTGTAGGGAAATCGGCACTGAACCCCATCCTGTTCCGCGGTGTTGGGTAAGTGTCCCCCCGCTGACTGGCGCTAGGCTTAAATGAGTGTGAGCGTGAGTGGTCGTGGTTCATTGTCCGCTCTCTCCCTTTGCCCTGCAGAATGGTGGCAGATCCTGATAACCCTCTTGTACTGGACATTCTCACCGGCTCTTCCACATCCTACTCATTTTTCCCTGATAAACCCATCACTCAGGTGAGCTCTTATTTATCAGGACGTCCGCAGTGTTGCACGGTTCAGTAACGTGTGTGGTGGTCTGGGCATGGTGTTTATCCCAGTGTCAGATTAAGCGGTAGGGTGCATGTTTCATGCAGGTTCTGTGTATCTTCCTCGTCGGCCCTTGCCATGGTTTTTAATCTCTATTTCTTTCTACTAGTACCCGCACGCTGTGGGAAAGAACACTCTGCTGATCGCAGGATTGCAGGCCAGAAATAACGCCCGTGTTGTGTTCAGTGGATCCTTGGATTTCTTCAGCGACGCTTTCTTTAACTCAGCTGTGCAGAAAGCTAGTGCCGGCTCTACCAGGTACTAGCGTTGGGCATCTTGCCGTAGTCCTGCTCCTTCTGCGTCCCTCGCCAGTCACTCGGTGACGATTGATGAGCATTTGTTTTCTGCTCTGATATACAAAACAGAATAAGAAGCATTTTATTCCCTGTATATTAAACTTTAGAGTAGAGTTGAGTCGTTTGTGGTACTGCAGCAGGACAGGATTTATTGTGCTTTTGCCCTGTCTAGGTACCCAAAGACTGGGAACTACGAGCTGGCTGTAGCGCTGTCCCGCTGGGTGTTTAAAGAGGAGGGTGTCCTGAGAGTGGGTGCTGTGTCCCATCACCGCGTGGGGGAATCCACGCCTCCCAGCGCTTACACGATCACTGACCTTGTGGTAAGGAGTGCCGACGGGACGTGTCATGGTTGGGAACGTTTTACCTGCTGTCTGAACCGACACACGAGGAGAAGGCGTCGTATAGCGATATATAATTAGTAATATAGATCACTATTAATGCGCGTTTCAGATTTCCTATGCAGTTTCAGAGCTTTATATGTCTTGTAAAGATTAGAAATCCCGCGTCCTCCGTACTCATCGCTTCATAGACCTGTCTGCGATGTTTCATTTTAATGGCGGTACTGTTTGGAGGCGCACGTCTATCCTGCTAACGCTTTGTTCGGAGCTGCAGTGTTTTGAGCCGCTGTCAGGTTGGCATTAGGAGGGAAACATGTTGTCTCTTCTCCCCCAGGAATACAGCATAGTGATTGAGAAGCTCTCAGAAGGAAAGTGGGTCCCCTTTGATGGAGATGATATTCAGTTAGAGTTTGTTCGCATTGATCCGTTCGTTCGGACTTTCCTGAAGAAGAACGGTGAGTTCGGTGCTGCCTGTAATGTTTGGGGGGACTCGTTACTAATGGTGTCCCCAGTCAGGCCTCTGAAGCTCCTTGGGGTTAGTAGGGGATTTGGGGTTAGTTACGGCAAATCTGCTTTTAACTCTTTTGATGCCTTAGTTTTCTCTGACAGAATAACATGCTGTTTCCTTCTGCAGGTGGCAAGTACAGCGTTGAGTTCAAACTCCCTGATGTGTACGGCGTGTTCCAGTTCAAGGTGGATTATAACAGGCTTGGATACACTCACCTGTACTCCGCCACCCAGGTGAGCTCAGTGTATGTGGCAGTGTAGCGCTGCTAGGTGGCGGTCTTCCTTTCAGATGGGTGAGGGTTAATATTCTGCTGTCGCCATGTATCTTGGTAAAGGTTATGGACGCTTGTACTGGGTTGGACGGGGATAGCTGGTCCAAGGCCTTTCCTGTTATGTCCATTTGCCGGTGTAAATGTCACCCTCGCGTGCATCGCCCGCTGAACGGTTATTGGGTGGCTGGCCCAGAGTCCCATTAAATGACAAGCCATCCCCCCCCCCAGGTCGCGTCCGCAAGCTCTGCTTCCCTTCATGCCGTTGACACTGTGTCTTCCGTTGCAGGTGTCTGTCCGTCCGCTCCAGCACACGCAGTACGAGAGGTTCATCCCTTCCGCCTTCCCTTACTACGCCAGCGCTTTCTCCATGATGGCCGGACTCTTCGTATTCAGCATAGTTTTCTTACACATGAAAGAGAAGGAGAAATCTGATTGAGAAGGACTTTCCTCACCGCTGGCTTTGGTCAGCTCACCAAGCCGCGGCAGAGATGGGGCTGGGAGGGGGAACCGGAAACATCAGTGATTTTGGGGAAGGTTTTGTAAAATCTGTATAATTTGTGTCCATTTCTGTTTGGGGGGGGAGCCTGGCTGTCAGTGTGCTCTTTGTGTTCTGTGCTGTGCCCTTGGAGATTATTTTTGACCATTTGTAATAAACACACGCGAGTTTCCCCATTCAGTGTCTGAGAAACTTCACTATGTGCTGCCCGATTCCTGTTACAAGCGCCCGCCCTACACTCCACCTCCTAGCCTTTCGCTCTACCCCCAAGATTCCCTCCTAGTGGGCGGTGCTCGTGCGTCACATGACTTCGCACGTATCTGAGTCGTGTCGATTCAGACACCGCCTCTTGGTGAGTGTGCACGAGCCTACTGCTTCCGGTATCCGCGAGGAGCTCGCCGGCTGCTAACTAACAATAACATCCGGTACCGGGCGCCGCTATGCTCATCACCGTGTACTGTGTGCGCAGCGACCTGTCCGAGGTCACCTTCTCCCTGGAGGTGGATGACGACTTCGAGCTGGAGAACTTCCGGGCGCTGTGTGAGCTGGAGAGCGGGATCCCGGCCTCCGAGACCCTGGTGAGCGGCCCTGAGGGGATTGGGCCCTAGAGATCCCGACCCAGAGAAACCGGGGCCCCCAAACGCATTAGGGGATGCTGGGGGGTGAATACACTGTAGGGGCAGAAGGGATTCTGATAGCTGTGAGGTGAACGTTCCACGGGGGACAGGAGGCCGGTGGAGTGGGGTGTGTGCGAGTGGAACGTTGTTGAGGGAGGTCCCGGGTATCACTCGCTGGGCCCTGAAAGTAACCAGTAACGCATCAGGCACGGTTGTCGCTATGTGGCCGGTGACCGGCTGTGTTGGGGTATCTGGCTGTGTGTTGCGATGGGGACGCTGTCTGGAGAGCTGCGAGTATTTCTTGCAGGACGGGTTCTTCTGGCCGGGAGTAGCCGGGCGCGCGGCGTGTCCCAGAATGTCTCTCTGTGAAGCAGTCATGACATTCTTGCTAAGAAAGCTCTGACGCTCTGTCTTGCGACAGACACACAGGTAGCGAGTTCCTCCTCAGCCGTCAGACAAATTCGCTGGTCGCCGTCCCCCGGCTGCCCGACGTCCCGAACGCTGTCCCCCGACTGGCCGCCTTCCCAGTCCTCCGACTTTTTCCACCCCTTTGTGTAGTAACGAAACTGAGCAGGGATTCGTTGGCCTTCATTATTCTGCATTATGGTTTATAAATCGCCATAACACCCCACCTGCTGCACCCATTGGTGAGTTGGGTGAGAGGCTGGGATCCCCCGACTGCAAGAAGCGCTGAAAGGCTTAATTGGATCACGTTGTTTGCCCGGAACAGATCTCAGGTCTGTTTTGGGGGGAAATTTGGGCTCAGGGCAGGGCGTTCGGCAGCTGCATCCGCAGCCCCAAATAATCCGCTCGTTTGCTGAGGGAAACGTTAACCCTCAAACCATTCATTACAGATAGTCTACGCCGAGAGACCCCTGACCGACAACCACAGATCTCTGGCCTCGTACGGGTTGAAAGATGGAGATGTTGTTGTTTTACGGCAGAAAGAACCCAGCGAGCCAAGACCTGCAGCGCCGTTTCCAGGTAAAGGTCCAGCATACAGGGTTACATCACTGGCTGTACCCCCAGGAGGGCTTGTGTGGGGTATATTGTCAGGCCATTGCTCATCTCTTTAATACGCATGATCTGGAGAAAACTCCGTAATTAAGCTCTTCCGGTTTTATCTTCTGGTTCCAGGTCTGCCGAGGATAGATTTCAGCAGCATTGCGGTCCCCGGGACCTCCCAGCAGCCGGCTCCCCCGCAGCCTGTCGCTGCTCCCCCTGACTCCACGTCCTTCCCTCAGGGTCTGGATAACCCCGTATTACTGCGGGAAATGCTGCTGGCGAATCCTCACGAGCTGTCCCTGCTGAAGGAACGTAATCCCCCACTGGCTGAGGCCCTGCTGAGTGGGGACATAGGTAAGTTCCTCGTGGCGTGTCCGTATCGTACGATGGCTGTGGATACGAGCAGTTTGGGAATTACTTTGTGTGTTTCCATCTCTTATAGAAAAGTTCACCAAGGTTCTGTTGGAGCAGCAGCAGGAGAGAGCTCGCCGGGAGCAGGAACGCATACGTCTCTTTTCAGCTGACCCCTTTGATTTGGATGCTCAGGCAAAAATCGAGGAAGATATAAGGTGAGGCCATGAGTATCATAATGAGTTCTGTCATAACACCTTCTACACACAGAGGTTGAAGATAAGAGATAAGGACCCATGATACGTTGTCCTATCAAAGCAGGAGGTCTTTGCGGTCGGTTTCACTGCTGGCTTCTCTTCTTTGTCACAGGCAGCAAAATATAGAGGAGAACATGACAATTGCCATGGAAGAGGCTCCAGAAAGCTTTGGCCAGGTGGTGATGCTCTACATCAATTGTAAAGTGAATGGCTACCCCGTGAAAGCCTTTGTTGATTCAGGTGAGGATGCAGAGTGTTTGATAGTAAAATGTGAAACTGCAACCAGGCCCTGCAGCTTCTCACAGCCCAACTCTGTCACCACAGGTGCTCAGATGACCATTATGAGCCAGGCATGTGCAGAAAGATGCCACATCATGCGGCTAGTGGATAGGAGGTGGGCCGGCATTGCCAAAGGTGTCGGGACGCAGAAGATCATCGGCAGGGTGCATTTGGGTAAATCTTCCACCTGTTTTTTTATTGTTATACCAGTAAAATATTTGTGTACCATCAGAAGTGTGAATGACAGTATGAGTATATCATACGTATTGTTGGTACATGTAATGGTTCTGCCCGTGTATTATCCAGTATTTGTTGCGCTATGAGGGTGTTTTTACTGCCATGAGGTATGCTGTTCTCTGATTGGCTGATGCATGTCCTCCAGCTCAGGTACAAATTGAAGGTGACTTCCTGCCATGCTCATTCTCCATCCTGGAGGAGCAGCCGATGGACATGCTGCTTGGGCTGGACATGCTGAAGAGACATCAGGTAATCACAGTGTGTGTATTATGGACTCTAGTGCGTTGGGTCACAGCAGTAACACGTCAGGGTCCATATGAGGCTCTGCATAACAGATTGAAGTTCTTAAAGCTCCACAAGACCTTTCTACCCAGACATTAATCTCCGCTCTGTAAATCCGTTGACTGTGTCCTTCGTGTAATTTACTTTTTACTGATCAGTCCGAGGACACGTTGCAACCACTGACAAGCCAAACAATAAAGCAAAGAGCACACCTTGGTCAGACATCATTAGTGTAGTTCCGAGCGGCCTCCCTGGTGGATTGCTTGTGGGGAAGTGTTTCACCTCTATCTGTGTTGTGCCTAGTGTTCCATTGACCTGGAGAAGAATGTTTTGGTGATTGGCACCACGGGTACCCGCACCAGCTTCCTGCCGGAGGGTGAGCTTCCCGAGTGTGCGAGGCTGGCGTACGGCCCCGGCAGAGATGATATGCGCCCAGAGGAGATTGCAGACCGCGAATTGGCAGAAGTGCTGCAGAAATCGGCAGATGAAGCAGGTACTGTGCGCCTTTCCGTGTGATATGGAATTGCTGTGGGACAGGCGTGTCGGGTGCGCTGAATGCTGTGATCTTCCCCAGAAGTGCAAACGTTTCAATTCTGAGCAGTCTTCAAGTTGCATGTGCCGTATTTTCCAGGTTGAGGAAATGTTCCTCCTCTTTCCGTGGTCGGGTTGTGATTTCCCTCCAGCCCCGTGTACAATATTGACTATTATTTGGCAAGTTAATATGTATCCAGAATACTGCACGTGTCCTCAGCGTCCTGTTGAAAGTGCAGCGATTGACGTGACTGCTCATCACACGGGGGTTTCTAGCGCAGCTGGGGGCTTTAGCTGTTGTTACCCCCTGAAAAGTGTATCTGTACAGACTTGAGTGTTTTGAAAGCCCCAAGGCTCCTCTTGGAAGTAATCTGGGATGGGAGCGTTTTCACAGATAGGGCTTTGTGAATGGGGCTACGAATAGTTTTGGTGCCAGGAATTTGCGTGTGCATGTTGTGTGATGTTTGCCGCGTTCATGCTCCGGATCCACTAACTCTGCATGATGCTTTCTGTGTAACATTTGTTTGCTGTTTTGTGTTTCCTAATCCACACAGACCAACAGAAGCCTTGATGCATGTGTGTGTATTCTGCAGCCGGAGGGGCCACACCACAGGTATTTATAGACGTGTCTGCAGAATATCGCTCCCGCGTTCCGATATCCGCCCTGTTTAGTCACGCACTAAGGTTCTTTTTTTTGGTTGTACTCAAAACCGCTAAGATAAAAAGATAAAAACCGCCGTAGATGAAAATCCCATGAAACACACGTAAAGGAATTTGTCATCTGCTTCTGATAAATGAAACTCTGACGTACGGTATAAAATGATTAATATTTCTAAAGTTAGCAGCTTCACAGGCTTCTTTAATTGCTCATAGGCTCCGTGTTTTTTTCCCCTCCTCCTAGATAAGGAAACTACCTCACTGAAAGATCCATTGCTGGTGGCACCAACCGATGGACATCTCCTCCCTGCCCATCCTTCGGACATAGCTTCTGAAGCCCCTGCCGTCTGCTCGCACCCGTCCGCTGTGACTCAGAGCACAGAGCCACTGGAAGAACTATCCGAAGTGGAGAGCTCTGCAGAGGACGGCCTGGACTTACACATTAAAGGGGGTTTGCCGACTGGGCCCCCGTCCGCTGTTATAGCCGGCAAAGGTTTCAGTCTTTGTAAAAATGATTCGGGTGTTTCTGATGTACTGGGTGCTGGGTCTCTGCAGATTGATCAAGCTGTGACAGATATAGAGGGAGGTGCAGACAGCTCGATGTTAGATGTGTGTGACATCCCCCGACCAGTAGAACCCATTCATTCTTCTGTTTTGCAATCTAATTCACAAACACAAGATGACTTTAATCAAAAGGACTCTGTCTGGGATAGCTTGCCTGACTCATCCGCATTGTGTCAAGATATGGATGGAGGAGCTTTGTCTGTCTGTGCCGAAGCCCCGATGGATGTGGATGTATCTGCTATTTGTCACAATGATGAGAATATTCCTGGAGCAGCTTGTGAGAGCCCTGGATTTCCTGAGCATCAAGAACGTGACGATTCTGTAACACAGCAAACTCCTCGAGACAGCACCATGCAGCTGTTAGATGACAAGGGATCTGAAAATCAAAATCCGCTCTCCGAGGTGGTTGGCTCTGTGTCCTCGAATACGTTGGCACAGCACGTGGACGATCACTGCTTCTCTTTGGCTACTGCCTTGAAGGAACTTCACAAACTCTTGGTCTTGAGTGGCCAAGGGCCCTGCAGAACGGCTCAGGATGATGCAGTTTCTGAAAGCACGGACACTGGCCACTGCAAAACGTCTTGTGTGAATGGACTTTCAGATGATCGCCTTAAGCAGAAGGAAGATGCCTCTGCAGAAAACATTGTCAGCGACAGATTTCAATGTACTAAATCTGAGGACGGCGATGGGACTCCTAACCAAGATCTTAACAGCTCGTCCGATGCCGATGAACGCTTCAGATCTGCTTCAGGTTTGGACTTTACTGACTCAACTGATCTTCACAGAACCAAGGCAGAGAGTTTAACAAGCTGTTCTGCTACCGCGGAGGCATCTAACACAAGCAAGTGTCTGACCTCCAACCAAGCTGACTGTCCATCAGAAAACCAAGAGCCATTATCCGGGTCTCAGACAGAGAAAGACCTTGCCTGTGCTGCCCCTAAAATAACCTCTGAACCCTCCACAGAAGGCCCTAGCCCCTCGCAGCTGCCACCTTCCTTCCTGACTTCTGCCGTAGAACAGATTGTAAGTGCTGGCTTTTCAGTGGAAGATGCGGTCCTGGCACTAGAGAACGCCGATGGCAATGCCGAGCTTGCCCTCCTAGCTTTATTAGTAAAGAACATTGTTGTCCCTACATAAGATACTTAAAATATCACTTATAGGAAGAAGGGGAGCGTCACAGTTAGGAAAATATGTCTCTTGGTTCGTAAACATTTTAAAGACCACCGTCATGGTTTCTGAAACACTTCGATAGCTCTGCCTGAAAGCCACCTCATCCTGACCGATCAGTCCTTCCACACGCTGTCAGCCTTGAATGTTCTTCTGTGGCGAGAAAGTGAAGAGACAGACCAGTCGCAAGCAGGTTCCCTGGAGACACCAGTCGGCCGGCACCGCGGTCTCGCCAAAGCCACCATCGAGTGACGTTAGTGTTAGCTCTATCACGTGTGCTGCAGCTTCTCCTACAGCCATAATCGTATTTTACCCTTTTTAAACTATTTTAGAAAGGCATGAAGCTTCTCTTGTCGGGACTGTCCAGGAAATCCACCTCCTCCATCGGTCGTTTTTCTTTTGTTTTGTGACATTAACCAAATTGTGAAATGTTTCCCTCCTCCTCTATTGAGTCATTTACGGGATTGTTCTCTGATGGTAAATTGGGGGGGGGGATTTTTTAGCCTCTTAAATCATATTGTTTACAGATATTTGAGACACGCTCATGGAAATAAAGACATTGTCCTCTTTCACACTGGACGTGGACTCATTTGCCGCAACGCTGGGCCAGCGCTCCCCGGTGCATTTACTAACAGCGACTGTCTCTTTTGTTTAGTCTAAGGAGGGTTTGCACGGTGTGGCAGCCGCGCGTTTCAGAGATGACGTTCCCGTTTGTAACCGGTGTGGTGCCCGTGGCAACGCGTCTTCACCGGAGCCCCAAATCTGCTAAACGAGCAGGAGGCAGATTATACGTTATGGTGACGAAATAATGAGAAGTCGCTGCATACGGAAACACCATGAGGGTGCAGCTGCTCCGTGTGCCCCACAAGCCTTTCCACATGCCCCATGGGTCTGACGGGAAGGGGGCATATTTAGGTTGCGCTCAGGTTGATAGCGTTCACTGCAGAGGACGGCTCGTTCCCCTGGGGTATTATGCTTAGAGAATTTGGTTTCTTGCTGTGGTCGGTGTTGGCTGAATGCTGGTGCTGCCCCATTAATTACCCCAACCCTCACTAGGGCAGACCTGGGGTACACCAGTATGGGGCTGGGGCGGTTAATCCCAGAGACTTGCCTTGCTACCCCCGCACACATTAATTACCCCAACCCTACCCTCACCAGGGCAGACCTGGGGTACATCAGTGCGATGCTGGGGCAGTTAATCCCAGAGATTTGCCCTGCTCCCCAGCCAGCTCCAGGGTAACCGGTTAGATCAGAGTTTCAGCCTCTAGCTGAGTGAGAATCTCCCAGCGCCCCGCGCCATAACCCCGCCTTGATCGTGACGGCTGTTCCGGGAGGGTCACGTGACGGGCAGTATGTGTCGGACATGGATCCCCGGGAGGTGAAGGATCGGATCCTGGAGAACATCAGCCTGTCCGTTAAAAAGGTGCCCGGGGGAACGGAGGGGGCGGGTATTCTAACGGCACAGTGACTGTGTATATCAGCGCCGGGTACACAGACAGCACAGTGTGTGTATATATTTATATCACTGCCGGGTATATATATATATATATATATATATATATATATATATATATATATATATATATATATATATACACACACACACACACACACACACACACACACACACACACACTACAATGTGTATATCACTGCTGGGTACACTGACAGCAGGGTGTGTGTGTATATCAGCGCCAGGTACACAGACAGCACAGTGTGTGTGTATATATATATATCACTGCCAGGTACACACACAGCACAATGTGTGTATCACTGCTGGGTACACTGACAGCACAGTGTGTGTGTGTGTATATATATATATATATATATATATAACGCTGCCGGGTACACTGACAGCACAGTGTGTGTCTACCACTGCCGGGTACACTGACAGCACAGTGTGTGTATCGCTGGCGGGTACACTGACAGCACAGTGTGTGTATCGCTGGCGGGTACACTGACAGCACAGTATGTGTGTATCGCTGGCGGGTACACTGACAGCACAGTGTGTGTGTCTATCACTGCCGGGTACACTGACAGCACAGTGTGTGTGTCTATCACTGCCGGGTACACTGACAGCACAGTGTGTGTGTATCAGTGCTGGGTACACTGACAGCACGGTGTGTGTGTATCAGTGCCGGGTACACCGCCAGCACAGCGTGTGTGTATCAGTGCCGGATACACCGCCAGTGGCTTTGTCACGCGCAGTGTGGGTGAGAACAGTTACATTGTGTGCTATTTTTAGCTGTGACCCCCAGTAACCCCTCGGCGTCCCCGGCAGCTGGTAAAGCAGCCCAGGGTCTGTTGCCCAGAATAGCGCAGCGTGTGGCGGCTGCCGGCAGCATACTCTGTACCGGTCTGTGCAGCAGCTGCCTCCGCCCTCTGATGCAGCTGTTTTATGGGCCCTCTGTGAGGTTGGGGAGTAAATAAGTTTATAGCAGGCGTGTGCAACGCTACACGGGATAAAGTGCGCATGGAACCGGGGCCACAACCCTTTCAGTGCTGGGAGGAAATCACAGAGCAGGCATCAGTGAAGTGGCCCCTGCTCCCTGCCGCACCGTCTGCACACGCGTGGCCCCTCACGATGCCCCCGCAGGTAGCTTTCTCAGTGAAGTGGACCCCGCTCTGTGCCGCACCGTCTGCACACGAGTGGCCCCTCACGATGCCCCCGCAGGTAGCTTTCTCAGTGAAGTGGACCCCGCTCTGTGCCGCACCGTCTGCACACGAGTGGCCCCTCACGATGCCCCCGCAGGTAGCTTTCTCAGTGAAGTGGACCCCGGTGTCTCCTCCGGTTACAGCAACGAGTAGATTGTGTGCAGCTCAAGAGCTCTCAGCAATGCCAGAAATCCAGTCCGGCCGCATCGTGCTGCTCTTGTGCAACATGCAGGCTGGGCAGATTACTAACCCCGGCCCCGTCGCCCGGGCAGATTACTAACCCCGGCCCCGTCGCCCGGGCAGATTACTAGCCCCGGCCCCGTCGCCCGGGCAGATTACTAACCCCGGCCCCATCGTCCTGCTCCTGCAGCCCCATTGCGTTTTACGAGCACACCCAGTGCTTCCCTTTTTTCCATTATATTCTATAGAAAGCGGGTTGTTGTGTAAGAATCGTCTCTGACGCAACCAGACTGACTAACTCCCACTGTCAGCGCTGGGAGTCTGCGGATTAATCCTGCTGGCAGTTGGTGGCGGTGCTGGGAGTCTGCGGATTAATCTCGCTGGCAGTTGGTGGCGGTGCTGGGAGTCTGCGGATTAATCTCGCTGGCAGTTGGTGGCGGAGCTGGGAGTCTGCGGATTAATCCTGCTGGCAGTTGGTGGCGGTGCTGGGAGTCTGTGGTTTAATCCTGCTGGCAGTTTGTGGCGGTGCCGGGAGTCTGTGGATTAATCCCGCTGGCAGTTTGTGGCGGTGCTGGGAGTCTGTGGTTTAATCCCGCTGGCAGTTGGTGGCGGTGCTGGGAGTCTGTGGTTTAATCCCGCTGGCAGTTGGTGGCGGTGCTGGGAGTCTGCGGATTAATCCTGCTGGCAGTTGGTGGCGATGCTGGGAGTCTGTGGTTTAATCCTGCTGGCAGTTGGTGGCGGTGCTGGGAGTCTGTGGTTTAATCCCGCTGGCAGTTGGTGGCGGTGCTGGGAGTCTGCGGATTAATCTCGCTGGCAGTTGGTGGCGGAGCTGGGAGTCTGCGGATTAATCCTGCTGGCAGTTGGTGGCGGTGCTGGGAGTCTGCGGATTAATCCTGCTGGCAGTTGGTGGCGGTGCTCTGGGCACCAGATGTTAGGTGGGTGTGAGAATGCACGTCTTGTCCTGGGGGGATCTGTTTTACACCCACTATGTCTGTAGTTGCAGAGCTACTTTGCTGCCTGCGAAGATGAGACTCCAGCCATTAGAAACCATGACCGGGTGCTGCAGAGGCTGTGCGAGCATCTTGACCATGCGCTGCTGTATGGGTGAGTAACGTGGCATCTGTAGGAGCCCCTGTGTCTTGAAAGAACAGTAAGAGTTCCATGTGGGTGCAGAGATAACACTCGTGCAATGCAAGGGCAGGCTGACCGCATCCTGGTGCATGTGGCACCGGCCCTGGGGCCTGCACTGCACAAGCGTAATGCCGTCCTATTCCATATTACAGGTTGCAGGACATCTCCTCCGGCTACTGGGTCCTTGTTGTCCATTTCACTCGCAGGGAAGCCGTGAAGCAAATTGAGGAGCAGCAGCATGTGGCTACCCATCTGGGGCGCAGTGAGTAACAGGCAGTGAGAATGGCAGTGTGCCAGTAAGTGCCCCGGAAGCGGGTATTCCGATTCTCTGGGGTTAATACCTCTGTCTGTGCCGAGCAGGTCGGGCCTGGCTGTACCTGGCGCTTAATGAGAACTCTCTGGAGAGCTACCTACGGTTATTCCAAGAAAACCAAAGTCTGCTCCAGAAATACTACTACAAGTAAGTCTGCAGTCCCAGACCTCCCATCCTGACGGCTGCGCCTGCTGCCTGCCCTGACTCTGGCCTTCTCCTTTCCAGGAACGCGCTGGTCTGCAGCCATGATCACCTCACGCTCTTCCTCACACTCGTATCTGGCCTGGAGTTTATCAGATTTGAGCTGGAGCTGGTGCGTATGAGCAGCGGAAGGGATTGCGCGTGGCTAACAGTGACAGGAACACATTTATTTAACGGGGTTAACCAAGGGCCAGTGGGGCCAGGAAGCAGGGTAAAGCATCTTGGTGTTTTTGCATGTACAGTATAGTTGTTTGCTGTTTGTAACCTGCCCCGCACTCTGTATACAGGATGTTCCGTACCTGGATCTGGCCCCGTACATGCCCGATTACTACAAACCCCAGAATCTTCTGGACTTCGAAGACCGTCTTCCTACCTCTGTGCACGGTTCAGACAGCCTCTCTCTCAACTCCTTCACCTCCAATAATTCTACCAACCTGGAGTGGGATGACAGCGCCATTGCCCCATCCAGCGAGGGTACGGTTGGAATCTGGAATGTGTTGTATTAGTGGGGGGGTCAGGTGATGGGTGCCACCTGGGGCTGTTGGCATTCTGTGAACTTCTTCTGGGTAGAAGATACAGGGGGCTTTCTTGCCCATATATTTGATTGCCTCTCCAAAACCTCTCTCCACCCCATGTGGCGGTTACTTAGACGGATTCAGAACATGATTCGAGTCGTTTGAATGCGTAACATGAAGCTTTGCTGAAAACCCCTGCATTTTTCCCTGAAACATGTTTTGCCCCTGACCCTTGTGTAGAGTTACCCAGGTGCGGGTAGCTAGTGCAGATTTTGGGCACTGCACCTCATGCCAGACACGGCTGCCCCATACCTTTCCCCGGCGATCCAGACCCTCTCTCTAACCAGCTGTTTTGTCCCCGGTCTCTGTAGATTATGATTTTGGAGATGCTTACCCTGCAGCGCCGTCCGTACCCATGACAGACTGGGAAGGTGGGGACCGTCCAGCCTTCTCTATAGTACCCGCGTCCTCTCTGTCACGTCCTTCCTTCTCTCCGTCCGTCTGTCTCTGCTTTCTCTCCCTCCTGTTCACAAGTGCACGAGAGCAAGGCTTTGTCTTCAGGTTTTATGTTTCTAGAGAGCGGCACGTTCTTGAGCCGATTTAAAAAAAAAAAAACTGAGCGGGGGATAAGAATTTTCTATTAGTTGACCTGAATGCTCTCGCTGTGACACTCCCTGGTGGTCCTAACGACTCCAGGGGTCTTTCACGCTCTTAGCGGGCCACGTCCAGAGCAATTACTGCAGAAGAGTTAACGTACACAGAGTACGCAGATCATCATCTCCGAGATCTCTTCCCTCTTTCAGTATTGTCGGCGGGTAAGAGGGACGAGGTTCTTGCGCTCAGTTTAACATCAAACCCCGTACTAAAAAAAATTCGAGCTCGGGACTCTCATTGTACGTGTAACCGAATTAACTGGCACGGTTGCTGATAATTATAACATGTCGGTAAAGCATGCATCAGGCGTGTCATTAACCAGCTTTGTGATCCAGTTTACAGATTGGCTGCCTGCTGCGCATGTGCTCTTCTTACTAATCCCCCTGAATACAAAACTGTGATTTGGAAAACAAAAGGCACTACATAGAATTGTAATAATTCCACAAATTGATGCTAAATGTGTGTCCCCTCTCTGTATGATTGTATTTATCTGCTGGTAATGTGAATTATCCATTACAATGGGTGGCAAACACGACTAACCCTGCTTTACCTCTGGTGTAGGCAAACTCTTACTGCTGCCTTTTGTTCCTCTACAACTTCCACTGTCCACACTAAGCCCGGAATTGGCTGAGGATGCTGGTAGTTGTGTCCCACAGAGACTTGCCTACGCCTTGCTTTGCATGACTCCTCTCACTCTTTATGCTCTCCTGTGACAGACGGAGACGGGCACAACGGCAGCAGCTTCTCCAGCCGGGCGGCCGGGGTGCACAATGGCCACACAGCCCAAGGAAAGAGAATAAAGCATCGGTACAATCCGTTTATACGAGATCTGTCATCTTCTGATGTCATCCCAGGGCCGGGAACCGCTGAGGACTCTCCAGACACCAGTGAAGCCATCACACAGGATTCAGAGATTGATGTTGCTTCCCTGGACGCCACCCTGTCCTATAATCAGCCACCGAGGCCCAACGAGCTGACGTCAGACAGCACAGACCTCAGCACACACGATACGGCCGATGGTTTGTCCACTTCAGAGTCTACTCCGGTGCACGGCGCAGGCTGCCGGAAAGAGGCTCCCGCCGCTTATACCACCTACACCGAGAACAACTCGGAGCTGGAGGTCATCAGGTGAGTGAGGGCACCTGTCTCACGGCTTTCTCAGCGTCAGAGGGGGGGCGGTAACATTAAACGCACATGGGACGCGAGAAGTACGGTTCCGTAGCACTCGGTCTAGCGGCGTTAGCTGCGTTAGCGTCTTTGGCCGTCAGACTTTAATACAGAGAGCGCGCTGTGAGAGCCGCCGGCACACAGCAGTGTTTGTGTAGTGCTTAAATCACACAGTAGAGTTATAAGGTGGGCTATTCGGATATCCCGGTGCACAGAACATAATGTACAATTACATGTACAAAAACAAGGAAATCCAAAAATGTCATAAATAGTGCGTGCGCATGTTTGAATTTACCTCCTTCCAGGCTGGTGAAGAAAAAGCGTGGTGGGAAGCGCAGGAGAACTCGCGCAGAGGAGGGATGCCAGCGTCTGCTCCTCAGCACCTCAGAACCTGAGGACCCCGATGCGGAGCAGGAAAAGACTTTGGAGCCCAGCAACAAAGGTGAGGAGGAGAGACCAAGTGATCTCTCGGAACCAGCTCTCCGGCTGCCCAAGATGCAGGACACTTCTATGGAGCGAGTAGGACAACCACTGAGTGAGGTTATAGACAAGCTAAATGGTCAGCTGGACCCTCATGGCTGGAACACTCATCCAGAACCTACAGACCAGTCCTTTCGGACCTGCTCTCCGGGGGAGACCCCCGGTGGCTTTCAAAGGCAGGACATCAGACAAGGAACCCAGGACCCCATGGACTTCTACTACTTTACCCCAGAGAGTCCAAACGCTGCTGCAACAGGTAGTGGCCACAATGACTCTCCAGGCCCGGGCCAACCAGCACATGTTTTTGGTGGCTTTGAGGATGCTCGACAAGAGGAAGAAGGAAGAAGAGGACCGGCAGAGATTAAAGGATCCCTAGAAGCCCTGTCAGAAGGGACATCACTAGTGCCTCCTGGTGGGAAAAGCAGCCCATCTCTGAGCATCGCAGAGGACTCTGGTGTTGAAGAAGGCCAGGGAAGTCCCTCTGATTCCCCGCACCCCAGCGAGTTCAGGTACTGGTCACACTAGCACAATATCAAATGGCCTAAATTGTGAATACTGATGTAGCAGAGGTAAAATCGCAAAAGTTCTCGGCAGGAGCTGTAGGTCGTGTGCCAGGGATGCCGTCTGGGATGAATGTGCAATTTTTTATCCTTTGTGGTGGCAAACATTGAGTGACACTCAGGTGCGGGCCACCCTTTTCTCCTCTTACAGGGGAGGTTTAAACTTGTATCCTAAATCTGTGTACAGTTTGATTATTAATATCTTGTTGTACGTCCACTGGAATATTTTTCAATCTGATATTTCTGGAGAGACCCACATACCAAATCTTAATGTATAAAAGCAAGATATGCGATTTTTGGCACAATGTTATCGTTATTTGATCTGTTTGAATTTGAGGGACAATTTCCGCTTCTTAAACCCCAAATCTGTCTTCTCTGCTCCCAGGGTAGATAATAATCTGCTTTTGCTGCTAATGATTCACGTCTTCCGGGAAAACGAGGAGCAGCTCTTTAAGGTAAAGGCGGCGGGGTATCTGGGTGCTGTCTTGCCCCTGAGACGTGTGGACCTTTTCATGTTCATAATTGCCCTCTTGCTTTTTTCTAGATGTTTCGTATGAGTACGGGGCACATGGAGGGTGACTTGCAGCTTGTCTACGTGTTACTGACAGATTGCTACATCTACTTACTCAGAAAAGGTGATGTCGGGCAGCGTGGATTAGAAGCACCTTTGTTTAAATCGGAAACAGAATTGGTATAGAAACACTTTGTAAGATCTGCCCACATGAGGCTCTGATCTGGTCTAGACAGAAGATGCCAAGGCATAAAATTATTTGCCTGAGTGTTGCATTTATTGAGATTTCCCACAGCTCCCTGTCGCGCAGGCAGAAAGGTGTTGTCTCTGGAGGTATTCCCTGCAGCACTGTGTGATGTCCTGCTTTTGTTGTCTTCCAGGTGCAGCCGATAAGCCGTACATGGTGGAAGACGCCGTATCGTATAATGAGCTTGACTACATCTCTGTGAGTGGAGCCCTGTTTTATGTGACATGCTATCCGTTCTTTTCTCTGATAACCTAGTCTTTGCATTATTTTTTTGTCGTTCTGTCTGTTAAGTGTTTGTCTCCTCTGTCTGTCACAGGTTGGTCTGGACCAGCAGGCGGTGACCCTCGTGTGTGCAAACAGGCGGCGTCAGTTCTTGCTGGACGCTGCAGACGTCAGTCTGACAGAGTGAGTTAAATGGTCTCTGCTTATAGAAAACTGTGAAGGATGTGAGGGCTGAGTCTTCTTTGTAACTCAACTTAGTTGGAGGTTCTGAGGTTCTCTATAGATATGTTCTCCTGTGAAGACCAGAATGTGATTCCCACTCCTACTCACTCTACACAGCACTGTCCTTCAACTTTAATACCCCATACGGTTTTAATTTCTCCATAGAATATTCATTGCTGCTTTAAAGTCTGCCATGATTAATGGATGCCGGGAGCCTCCTTACCCTGGGATCCTAACTGATGCCACCATGGAGAGACTGGCCTTGGCAAAATTTGTGTCACAGGAGTCAAAGCAAGAGGTACGGCCCATTCCAAAGGCCAGTTAGGTTGGCTTCATGGTCGCCGGTGAGCTCCCTCGTCTGCGTGGCTTGGTTCAGAGGTCATTACTGGTGTGTGCGTGTATAATGGATGCGTGTTCTTGGCACAGGCTTCAGAGGTGGTCATGCTGTACTATGGGCTGGTGCACTGGGAAGACCCTTTGGATGAAGCTCTTGCAACTGGTGACTCTACATGTTTTGATCAGAATGTGTCCAAAGAAGGTGTTCTATACTATAAAGCCAACACATCCTACCTGGGCAGGGAGACCTGGAAGACGTGTTTTGTGGTCCTTAGGTAAGCGTCTGTGAGAATAATTTGCATTATTTATCAGCGGACTTGGTTGAAGGTCTGCTCACGCCGTTGGACTCTCACGCCGTTGTATTCTTTACTGCTGTTGGTCTTTATGCTGACTTGTCACATTTTTTGGTTTTACAGCAATGGAATCTTATACCAGTACCTAGAGAGGACAGATCGGACTCCTGTGCTGTCTGTAAACTTGGGGTAAGTCTGGCTAATCTGTGTAGCTTTAAGAAGTTGTTTGCTGTGCTGCTGTCACCAGGTGAGGATTCACTCTCCTGAGACACGTGGGCAGCTAAGGTCCCTTTTCTAACACTTTTCCCCGACCTTCCTAGGAGTGAGCAGTGTGGCGGCTGCCGGCGAACAAACACCACGGAGCGGCCTCACTCTTTCCAAGTAATCCTCACCGACAAGCCTCCTCTGGAGCTGAGTGCAGCAAACGAGGAAGAAATGGCAGACTGGATGTTGCATCTGTGCCAGGCTGTATCCAAGGGGGTGAGTCCTGAGGTCCTGCTCTAGTTTTAGCTGTAATGTTGGCACAATACTGTAACAATGGCTATAAGGCTGTGGTAACGTTCATGTCCCCGCAGGTCATTCCTCAGGGCATCGCGCCTTCCCCCTGCCTTCCCTGCTGTTTAGTGCTCACCCAGGACAAGCTCATTACCTGTCACCAGGACTGCCAGACCAGCTTCTTCCGAGCCCTTGGCATCACAGACCTTCATAATGTTTCTTCCCTGAGCACTGAAGATCACAAGGAGTACTGCATTGTGGTGAGTGGTACCTGGGATTGTTACAACACGGGCCTGCAGAATTCTAGAACATGGCGGTGCCAGAACCATACCGGTTCTGCTTAAGCTGTAGGTAGAGCAGAACCCGTTCCTGTCTTGGACAGTCTAAGCAGTGAGTTAGATCTTGTTTCCTGCAGCCTGTTCTTTCAGACTCTTCACGTGTCGGCCTCCTTTGGCGACGTGATTGCTGTGTCACAGTTACCTTGGATGTATATTTTATATCAGAGGATATGTTGAGTGTATTTAGCCATTTCTAGGACGTGTGGGTTTATGATAAAGTAGATATCATTTAACCTCTGACCCTCACTCACTTGTAGGAGTTCACTCAGGATCACAGGCAGCTCCTGGCGCCTTGGTTCCTGTACTTTAGCTGCAGGAAGGAGCTGGAGAGGTTTGTGTCTGCGCTGAGATCGGCCTGGAAAGCCATGTATCAGGTGAGTTCTTTAAGCAGAAAGGTGCGGCCGCGGAGTACAACGAGCGGAGTGTGGACACTGACCTGTGTCTTGTTTCAGGTGGATCTGTCTCACAAGACCTTTGACGAAGCCACCCTGAAGAAATGCGAAGACGCTCTGTCTCTTATCCACAGCTCCTGGCAGCGAAGCGACAGTCTGTGTAGAGGCCGTGCTTCACGAGACCCCTGGTGCTGATCTACACGCCAGAGGAAAAGTCTCTGAACCCCCTGCCAGCGAGGCGTGTGCCAGTCCGGAGGCTCAGAGGAAGGCCCGCTCGGATGCCTCTCTCTGGTGGGGCAGGAGGACTGAAAACCTGCCTTGCTTTCTGTAGAGGTTAAGGGCTAAGCCTTGCATTGGAAGCTTCCTACATGCACAGAACTGTGTATATCTATACATTTATATATAAATAGAAGCCTATGGGTGTATATGTGTACATACGCTGAGAAGCTGCTGCTTTTAACCTGTATGCCTGTGGCGTACGGATAGGACTTTAATCAAAACTATTTACAGTAGAGTCACTTAGGCTGGGTTGTAGACACTGATGCGGCCGGTGGGATTAATTCCACCCCTTGGCAAGAATATTACCTAAATTAATGCTAAATATAACCAAGAAATGGTTAAATGTTTGCACTCTGCCTAAAGCATCACTCTGCCCCAGTAAGTAAGAATAACAGCGCCCCCCATGGGCCTGACCTGGAACATGTCCATGGCAGGGGAGTATTGCACAGGCCCGCCGTGGTCTGGGCTCAGTCTGTGGCCTTATAGTGTTATGGGGCATCCTGTTGGTGTTGGTGGCCGACTGAATGTCCGTCTCCTCGATTTAAGGAGAAAAGGCAGGAATTCCAGGGTAAATGTAGCTCGGTGCCAGGCGGGGGGGGGTAATCAAATGTTATAGTCTACCAAAGTGCTGCTTTTAGATTTAACCCTGTGAGTTCCAGCAAACTGCAATGCTTGGCATCTTGGGGGTTAACCTTTTTTTTACACTAATGGAAATCTTTTTACAGTAAGTGCTTCATCGCTGAGGATCGCACGTTGCGGTTTTGTGCGTTTGGCTTCCGGCCTGGTCCCGAAGCGCTGCACGTTATACATTCTGTTACATTATACGAAGCGGTTCCCTGCCACACCACACATCCGTTCTCTCTGACATCTTCCAAACATGTCTTCTTTCCACGTGAGGGCACGAATTACGGTCCCTTTCGTTCATATACATTGTATAGTGTCTTCGGGGACTTGTATAAATTATGTATGACGAACCACTAATGGTTAGGGCCTGGGGGGGTCCAGTCACCAATCTGCCGTTCCGAGCGGTTCTGTGCCGACCTGGTTCCGAGCTGTTCTTGAGTTGGTTGTGTCTGATTGCTTTCACGGCTTTGCGCCTGCGAGGTCCGCTCTAAGTTCGTGTGCATGCCGGAGCTGCTTGCGTCTCTGGAGTCACATGTGTTTGTACGGTAAGCACTCTGTAAATGCTAAGGTACCATATTTATTTTTGCACTGATTTGGGGGATACTTCTCCTGTAAGGTGAGGCCTTCTGGAACAGGGAGACTTTGCGCATGTCTCCGGGTCGGGAGTAAAGCCAAATACTGGGGTAATCTATACATCCCGTGGTGGGTTTATCCGAGAGCAACGTCCTCCTGCCAAATCTCCGCAGGACGTGGTCTGTGATAATGAAGAGTAAACGGCTTGTTCTAGATTAACGGACTAATAACAGAAGCTAAAATCATGTTCCGGATTCAGGAGGCGGTTCTGCTTGTGCCGCTTTACCAGTTCCTCTGTCCGCTCTCTGTATGTAAATAAACACTATGTATGCGCTCACATTGACTCCGTGGTCATTCATGTAAAGAGCTGGTGATACCCAGCTAGTGCCTGACGGATATCTGGTCCTCTTTAGGGTCACCGTGTTTATTTACCATTGTGAAGCGTGGGGTGGGAAGGGCCGATCTCCTGAGACGAGGGAGGGCAGAAAATGTTGGGTTTTTTTACTCCTCAGGTTGGGTGTGACAGGTGTGTGATGTCCTAGGGGCCGAGGACCACAGAGGAACCTTCTCCTGCTCCTCATCCCTGGCACTCGTTATTTTCCCTCTGGCGAGGTGCAGGGGGTAATATGTTAACACAGTTTCTAGGCACGCTTTCCTTGATGCCTCGGTAGCAATGCCCTGTTGGGGCAGATTACTGGTGTGTTTAAGTGAAGCAGCTTCAGTATGTCTTTGGGGCCTGAACACAAGAGGCTAAGTGAAAACATGGCGGATATTCTGCAGAAAGTGGTCACTTCAAGGAAAGTGAAAGCATGAAATCCATAATATTGTACTTATAAAGATCCTCTTACCTCTCGTGCTCTTTAACCCCCGTGCTCTTTAACCCCATTCAATTATTTGGGAGAGCTCGGTGAGGCCTCTCTGTACTACGAGCTGCTGTCCCCTGCACAGCCACTTGGTGGCAGCACACAGCTTGTTTACCTCACCAAGTAAACAAGGACACTTGCCTTCCCAGCTTTCATTATTACATTATATCATTATTATTATTAAAGTTGGCTGAGCCTGATGGGAGTTCTGAATCAGGGAATGGCTGAGCATTGTGTGATTTGTGGCATTTCACTCCATCCCTTGTCCAGAATCTGGTTTCCTCCTTATTGTCTATGTCCGTGACAACCGTTTGGGTTACGGAGACTGGTCCTTGTTCTCTCTGTGCCACAGAAATACTCGCCTGAAGAGCTAACCATTACTGTAGCTTTTACACCAGGCTGCAAAATATCTCCTACTGTAAACATAGTAGTCGATTTAAAATCCAAGGAAATGTCCAATCAAAAGGGCTGAAATCACAGAGCTAAATGTGTTGCTAAATAAGAATATTTCGAATCTCGGCGCAGGGGAAGTGGATACATTGCACTGGGAACAGCCAATAAAAATGCTCTTATACAAAGAAACATTTATAACTATATGTTACACATTTTACATACAAAGTGACCCAAAACCCCCCCATCTGACTAGGGTTAAATAAGCTGCTTCCCTTTGACCTCTCCCCTACATTTGATGCGACTGGGCAGGCCTGTGTGGAGGTGTGAACTGCTAACACACATTGGATTGGTCCAGGGAGGCAGGGGGTGTGGCTACAAGGTGGCTGGGCTCTGTAGCCCACACTGGAGAGAGGATGTGTGCGCACACAGGCGGTGAATGGCTGACAGCACACTGCCAATGAGCGGCACGGCAGCGATCAGCGCAGGCACACACCAGCTTACGCACGATACAAAGTTTAGCCCATGTCCCCAGCAACTTTCCTGAGGACACGCCTGACGTCCAGCTGTTCCCAGACCACAGGGGCCGAGCAGCAGAACATTATCCGTGTGTGGCCCCTGCCCTGGACTTGTAACTCTGCTCCGGGGCCACTGTCTGCATAATCTGGGAACCCCTCATCACCTGGAGGCTTGACAGCGCTGCGGATGGTGCTAACCCCCCTCGGACAGTAAGCATTGTTTATGTCTATGATGCTGTGTCTTAGGCTAAGTTATTGTCCATCTTGTATGTTGTTAATTTTAGTAACTGCGCTACGGAATCTGTTGGTGCTCCATAAATCAAATGTAATACGTTTTCTTTGGAATGATTGCATAGGACATTTTGGTTTGTTTTTAAAGATCCGCTATGACGACTCCGCCGCCTCACCCGGCTATTTCCATCTCTCCGCCGGTGGATTTCGTGCTCGGTGCCACGGCATGCTGCATGGCTTGTGTATTTACTAACCCTCTGGAGGTGGTGAAGACGCGGCTGCAGCTGCAGGGGGAGCTGAGGTCCCGAGGCTCGTACACACGACATTACAGAGGGGTCATGCAAGCCATGCTGGCCGTGGGGCAAGCGGACGGGCTGCGGGGGCTGCAGAAGGGGCTGACGGCTGGACTGCTGTATCAGGGGCTGATGAACGGAGTCCGCTTTTACCTGTACTCGCACGCGGAGGACATGGGGCTGACCCAACAACCCGGGGGAAACATCGCAGCGGGAGCCATTGCAGGGGCGCTGGGAGCATTCTTCGGGAGCCCTGCATATCTGGTGAGAATAAAGCATGAATGAGCCGCATGGCGTGGGGACCCGGGGACACACAGAGTGACGAACCCATCAGTGGTCCTGGGGCATCTTACATTAGAGTATTGGACCTGGTTCCGGCCACGGCAAACACCGCTGCCCACCCCTGGTGCACGTCTCGGGTGACAAGCCCTTTAACAGAGCCCAATTATACAGCACTGTGCCCCCAATTACACAACTGTCACCCACCAAATATACAACATGCTTCCCTTCCAAGGGAGCCCTATAGCAGCCCCCCCCCCGATATACAGCATTCTGCCCCAGGTATTCTCTAGTGTATGCACAGCGTATATAGACTGTTCCAGATCACGTATCACTGCACCAAGCCCTCCATTATATGTCCCTCGTGGTGTTCCCTCCGGGTCCCGTGAACACCACATAACTTACACGCCGTATCCCCGCAAACCGCGCTGCCGCAGCATGGACATCCCCCCAATACACACGAGCCTCCAGACACCCACCACATAGAAACACTTTACACGCACATGTCTGCCGGGGTGCGGACGTGCCACCATCGCCGTCTCTCTCCCCACTTGCAGCTGCGCCAAAGCCTCGCAGTAAACACAAACCCGCTAAACATGCGCTTCTGCTGAGTTAGCACGCGTTAAGGTCTATATGTGTCTGCGTTAAGGGCCTGGGGCTGCGTGCTACCCGTGTCCTTACCCGGAGTAGTAAAGCATAGAGCTGGTGGCCAGAGGACAAATTGCTTTGGAGAGAGGTCATTTAAATGGCAGTAGTGAGAAGGGCCGGTGGCAGCTGATCGCGGCCCTTGGGTGAATATTCTTCACCTTGCTGCGTTCAGAACGTGGTTCACCGGCAATAAGCTGACACTCGTGTCCTGTGCACAACTCGCACAAAAGGTCCGTGCACGGTGACTCACAAGTGCACCCGCATGTACTGTGCGTGAATGACAGACGGGGGCCGGCAGGACTGGCGGATATCATTATGTGTTTGCTTTTTGCAGATAAAGACCCATCTCCAGGCACAGACGGTGGCTGCCATCGCAGTTGGGCATCAGCACGATCACCAGGTGAGTCCAGCCCTCCTGTCGCACACTTGCATTGCGCAGGGTTTGCCCGCAGGGTATTTTGGGGTACACAGGAGTCATTTATAAAACCTGTGCCAGCTGGCCATAGCCTGGCCCCGGGGACCCCTTTAGTGTGGGAAGGGCCACCCTTGCCCGGGTGCTCAGTTTATTCCAAAGTCCCGCTGGGTGTTGGTTGGCTGCTGCGCCCTGACTGGTCAGACCACAGTCAGTAAACACCAGCAGCAGTCTACAGACTCGCTCTTAACCCTTCTGCTGCCAGGGCCACACAGACTGGGACCATCAATATTAACCCTTTGGCCAAGTTACATAAAATGCCATTCTGTGTAATAACTCTTGTATTGCCAGACCACACGCGGAGTCAACTGGAGTATCACAAACCCATTTACTATGTGGCAGCATAGGGGCAAGTCCCCTAAACCAGGAGCAGCCAACTTGCAGCTCCCTTAGCAATGCTTAGTGAACCTAGCCCCATGTCTCTGGAATAATCCGATGGGCAGCAGGAAGGCCGTTGCCAGCTGCAGACCCTCTGAACATGCCGTGCGGCGGCTCCTTTACCAATCTCATAGAGCAGCGTAAGATTATTAAACGGAAAAGTAAGATGCGTGCAAGGATTGAAACAGCAGGACTTGGCGGTAAAGACTCTCTCTCTGTTTATCCGACGCCGGGTCTGCGAGTTATTTATTGTTTTATATAGCGCCATCAAATTCTTAGCCGTAGTTCTTAGCCGTTCTCCGGAGTTTTCTAGCCCCAAGCTTGGCACGTTACTCCTCAGCCTCCCCCGACTTCCAGCCGGGACCCCCACCGTGCCCCGTGTAAAGGTGTCTTATTGTCTTCTCCCGGCTCACATAAGTGCATTGAAGAGGAGGATGTTTCCCAAGAGCCTCTGCTGCGCTTCCAGTCTTCCTGCTTCCCTATATTTGCATTTCTTTAGAAAATATTTTTGCATCAAAGACACCAAAACACAGGGCCGTAAAGATGCAGAGCTCTCTTTGTGCGTCACAATGAATTTATCGGGGTCCATTCCTGCGGAGGTGGGGGGAGAGCCCAGAAATGAAGGGGTCCGCAAGTGGATCGCTTATCACAGAGCCGCTGAAATTACTCGTTACAATTAAATCTAAAAACAAGGAAATGGAACATGGGCTCAGCTTAGTGAAATAACGAGCTGAGTATCCCTGCTTCCAATGTAAAAGCAGGCGAGGAACCCGACGGTGGGCTTTTGAGGGGGATCGGCGTGTTTTAGGGTGTGAGCTCTCAATATTTTTTTGCTTCAAACAAGTCAAAGTGACTGAAGCGGCCCCCAGGAGCCACGCCTGCAATCCCGTATCAGTGAAACGTGCAAAGGTCTCTGTTTATGAAAGAAAAACAAAGCGGCGTGAACTTTGTATGTAACGGAGGAGGGGCATGCTTCTTCTTTGATAAATATTCCATTTTCTCTTCGTAGAGTTTGACCGGGGCCTTTGAGTCGATCTACAAGAAGCAGGGGATACTGGGATTATGGCGCGGGGTGAACGGCGCGGTTCCGCGGGTCATGGTGGGCTCTGCTGTCCAGTTGGCAACATTCGCCAGCGCCAAAGAATGGGTGAAAAAGCGAAAGGTATGTAAAGTGATGGTGACGGCCGGGGGTATCTGGTGCCTTCGGGGGGCTGTGTAACGTCGGGGCCCCAGGTTTCTGATACCGAGTGTCTTATAGTGGTTTCCGGAGGACAGCTGGCTGGTGGCCCTGGCCGGAGGCATGATCAGCAGCATCGGAGTGGCCATCGCAATGACGCCGTTTGATGTGGTCAGCACCCGCTTGTACAATCAACCCGTGGACAGCGCAGGCAAGGTAAGCAGCCCATCTCCGCTCCTTCCAGTACATAACACGCCACACACGGCAGCCCCCGTACCCAGCACCGAGGCACGCGGCGGACCCCTAATGCCGGGCGTAAGGCAGAACCATGCTCTGTGTCCGTATTTTGCAGGGACAGCTGTATCGTGGATTCGTGGACTGCTTTTTGAAGATCGTAAATACAGAAGGGGTCCTAGCTCTGTATAAAGGGATTGTGCCGGCGTACGTGCGTCTGGGGCCACATACTATACTTAGTTTGCTCTTCTGGGAAGAGCTGAGGAAATTTACGTACTATTATCAGCACCACTGACGGCAGTGGGAGCGGACAACCAGCAGAGATGTGCTACGGGAGGCGGAAAGAACCTTTCGTGGAACTTGTTGGAGAAACAGCCTAAGGAAAGGGGTGAGGGGCATGGAGTACGTGTGCTGTTTGTTATAGCCCCAGCAGAACGTGAAGAACTACAAACAGAGGGAGTGATGAACGCCACGGAGAATCCATTTCTCCAGCAGCCAAGATGGACACCGACCATGGACTGCGTAATCCGAAAGGTGAAGCTGCGTTCAGTGACCCCGTGACACGCTGACCACTTTCACTTAACATGTTCGTTGTAGGGCCGCACTGGTCTCTGTTGTATGAAGGCCTTGTTCTGGGTCCTGATCCCCACTCTCAGGTTCTGAGCTACATGTTCTAGGGGTGATGTTCGCTGCAACTACATACCTCACGCTGTACACGTCGAGAGACATTAAACACAAAACGGCTATTATATTTTGACAAAGCGATACAGACTTCTGCGCGTCCTTCCAGATTCTGGTGTGAGTGGAGAGCGTTACTTCGGGGAGAGGTAGAAGACAAGCAGAGTGGAGATGATGCCTTTTAGAATTAGAGTACAAGGGATGGAGACAGCTTAAGTCTCTTCATCGGGCATGCCTGAAGGTGAGACCTATATTGCCTCTAAAGCTTGCACTCTAATTCTACTCGGCCAAAGATGGTGTAACGCCGGCTCTGCTTCTCGTCCTGATTCAGTGAATGTGTTTGGCAGAGGTGGTGATCGTGGTTAACGTGTACTCAGCCATGTAACTCTCACAGGGCTAGACGTATGACGCAGATGGTAAGATATAGTCTCCCGGGACCCGGTATGTAAACAGAAAGGCCGTGACGTCGGACATGTTTATGGTCACAGGCACAATAGGTCTCCAGGAAAGTGCGGTAACCGGCCTGCTCCACGTTATAATGCTGCCAGCCCCAATATGTCACCCGTTGGAAGCTTTAAAATCTAACGTGTGCCCTGAAACACGACAGACCCCCCCCCCCAAACACGGTTACAAGGATCGGCTTTTGTAATCATTAGTATCTGCGCAGCCTTACGGCCAACCATCTCGAAACAGTCCTGTCAGATGCAACATGGAAGGGATGTGCTATGCAATGTATTAGGACCATGACATCATGTGATGTCACCACAACATACTGTCCTGATTCTACCAGAGTGTTGAGGTCAGTGGAGCTGCTAGATGATGCAATAAAACAAAACACTGATGTCAGACTCTTTATCTTATCTCTATGATAGCCTTATGCTTATCCCATCCATGAGCAGACTTCTTCTCTGTATTAACCTCTACCACCACTGCTAGAAGATTATTCCATGCATCCACTACCCTCTCAGTAAAGTAATTTTCCTTTTGCCCCTCTAATTGATAACTATGTCCTTTTGTTGTGGTGGTTTTTCTTCTTATAACCTCTGTTATCGTGTTGATTCACACGTAGCTGTGATGACAATTCTTTTCCACGTGCTATTTAAAGCCCCGTCTCCTCGTGCCGCGCGGGTGCTAGGAGCAGCTGAACTCGGGGGAATCTGAGCTTGTAAACAAGTGCTTTATAAATACAGCTCTGGCTCTCCGAGTCATCGGGGGGCGCTGCTTCAGGGGTGATTGTCGTACGGCAGATCCGGCCAAACTGGAATGTGACCCATATTTAGGGACCTGGGGTAACACGTCCTAAACCCGCGTATACCAGTATAATAAGCAAACATATGCATTAAACAGAACCTAAAGGTCAAAGAGAGGGGGGATATGATAGAAACATTGAAATATAGAGAGGGCTGCCGCACAGTGCAGGTGGGAAGAGTATTCCAGGGGGGCTTCGACAGTACAGGCGTCCGTCTCCTCACCTGACAGCGACGATCGGAGGTAGGCATTGGGAGGTAAGTAAAGAGGCTTCATTTACCTAAAGCTTTGGGACCTTTTAACATAGGTTAGGAAGACACTTTTCGGGCACATTCAGCCATCAGAGGAAAGGTATGCGGTATATCGGAACAGAAAAGACCGAGTAAGGGGAAACGGGCAGATTAGACGGTGCCGACGGCAAGTTCTAGACACCTATAGCATGCTTTGGATTTTTCTTTTTAGGGCTCGGGTTTAATGGTATTTAACTGCCCCCTGGTGGTGGTTCAGGGAAGCGGCTGAAGTCCAATGGTCGTATAAAGTATTGGCGATGTAGGATTAATCGTCTAAGTGTTATGGAGAAGTTCCAACAGTTTTAAACACACAGCTGGAGAAATATTTATTTAGTATTAAAGGCCCCTTTTCGTCCAGTTATTTGCCCCCTACGTCCATCTGAGTAGCTGGAGAAACGTGCTGGTTCTGGGGCAGACGAGGACTCATTTCTCAAAATAAGCAACATAATTGATTAATAAACGCGGCAATGGGGACATTATATTAAAGCGCAGATTATAATGCAAAATATTAGGTTACCGTTTCTAATGTTGGCCATTAAGATAAAATGAGGCAAACTGCCGATCTGAACCCAAAGTAGAAAAAACCCCCGCTATTAAACCAGCCCCCGCGTCCTGAGGCTGTGTGCTCTTCTCCGCAGGGGTCTCCCCCTTGGTGTACCTGAAGTTTGGCCGGTCTGCCCCCCTGCAGGGTGTTTGTAACACTTGTAAATATTTGTCTTCCTCCTTTACACTATTACATCATAATGTGTAATGGCCGCCCCACAAACACCCAGGTTTGTAAACATGTATCTATTTAAATAACAAGCATTACCCAGTGAGTGTGTGACCTGCGGGGGTCTCACATAATACAAAGTCCAAGGACCATCAGCAGACTCAACAAAGAGGAAATACAAAGGATTTGTGCCCCCAATGCCTGCTAAACAGCTCCCAGCGCCAGTCCGTGACCAAACAGTACCCCAGTTTAACGTATACTCCCTGCGGTTTCTATACACATTATCGGGGCTTTTAGGGCTGTAGAACCCTGTGATACCCTCATTAGGGTGACCACATTTTATTTCTGCCATTCAGGGACACACTATGAAGCCAAACAGTCCACCATGAGTGAACTTTGTCCCATAAACACCCTGCCTGTGCCATCTTGGTGACCAAGGCTCAAACACCCTGCTTTTGCCATCTTTGCCCTTCCACAAATTACACATCTATGATACACACAAACACTTTTACAATCACTCACTAATTCACACTTTCATTCACACAATTATGTATTCTCTCACTCATTCACACAAATCATTTACACATTAATTAATGCATTCTCACAAATTAATTAATTCTCTCCCTCATTCAGACAATTCATCCACACATTAATTCATACTCTCACTCATTACCCCCTCTTCCTCCCTTCTTACTATGTACCCCCTCTCCCTCCCTTCTCACTATCTGCCCCCTCTCCATTGCGGGATAACATTTATTTATAAAGCGCCGGCGGGACATGTGGTCACCATAGAACTCATAGAAAAGAGGGGCATCGGGGGGGCATCGAGGGAGGAGAGAGGGGCATCAGGGTTTGAGGTCACAATAGGGTGATCTGGGGCAGCCACCATTTAAGGGCTGTCTGTCTAGGAAGAACATGCTTAGAGCCTGCCCGATTCAGATTAGTACTAAAACCAGCACCCGAGACTGCCTAAGATTAGCCCGTCTGTGCCACCTGCCCTCACGGTCACTGAGTGGAGTGGCGGGTACCTGTCACACAGACAAAGGTGCCGTTATTACTCTGGCAAAGAATACCTCTGCACCAAAGGCGTCCTAAAGATCTACTGGTCAGGGCCTGGCTGGGGGTGAGATACAAGGATAATATTATTATTTTGGCCAAATTTCACCTTATTAACCCTAATAACAAATTACCTGGAGTAAGAGGGGTGGGAGTGTGTGCCACGGCCTGGCTCTCGCAGAGTTAATGTCTGCCTGGCCTCCCTTTGCCCTGTAGGGCTGTTATCAGCTGTCTTGCCAGCACTGACCTTTACACTCAAATAACAGAGAGGAAGAGTCCACATTGCCACAGAGAGAGGAGCCCGACCACAGGCTCCCATTCCTCTGTGTCAGTCGAAAGCCATGGGCCTCATCTCCTACATCTCCTCCTTCCTCCCCGGCCTGCCCTGGCCACACTGGGGCAGTGTGGACTCTTTGCTGCAAGGTGAGCCACTTTTACCCCTTCAGGGGCTAGAGACAGCTAGATTAGGGAAAAGGAACAGAGACAGATCAGCATATAAAGCACACAGTGTCAATATATGTGTGTATGTACATGTGTGTGCATATATGTGGATGTATATATGTGTACGTACATGTGTGTGTGTGTATATGTGTGCATATATACGTGTATGTGTATATATGTGGGTGTATATATGTGTGTGTAAACATGTGTGTTTTATATATATGTGCATATATGTGTGTATGTATATCTGTGACAAACACACGCAGCTCACATTGGGATTGTGTGTTGATTTTATGCCGCTGGTGAGTTAGAATGTTCAGGGGTTCTGGGCTCACCACTCAGCTCAAAGTGGCCCTACTGGGAGGGGGAAATCTGCCCTAGATATTAACCCATTTACATGGAAACCAGGACTTTAATTCATACCAAGTTACCAGTTCAGGAGAAGCTTGTGTTTGTCTCATATTTTCTTAATCTGCCACCTCTGCTGAAAGATTATTCCATTCGCCCATCACCCTATTCATGCCACAGACCATCTGCCGGGCTATCTAAAGACCCCTCAGTCCCGTTAAATTCCTGTTCTTTAGCACCAGAACAGAGCCGATACCGCACACTGATATACACCGATCAGCCATAACATTATGAGCACCTGCCTAATATTGTGTGGGTCCCCCCTTTGCCCCGTCGAGGCACGGACTCCGCTAGGCCTTTGAAGGTCCCCTGTGGTATCCGGCGCCGAGACGCTTGCAGCAGATCCTGTTAGTCCTGTAGGTTTTGAGGTAGGCCCTCCATGGATCGGACTTGTTTGTCCTGCGCATCCCACAGGCGCTCGATTGGATTGGGATCTCAGGAATTTGGAAACCAAGTGAATACCTTGAACTGGTTGTTGTTCCTCAAACAATCCTGAATCATCTTTGCTGTGTGGCCGGGCGCATTATCCTGCCAAAAGAGGCAAATACCATCAGGGAATACCGTGTCCATGAAAGGGTGTCTATGGTCTCCAACAATGCTTAGGTAGGTGGTACGTATCACATCCACATGAATAGCAGGACCCAAGCTTTCCCAGGAGAACATTGCCCAAAGCATCACACTGCCTCCAACGGCTTGCCTTCTTCCCATAGTGCACCCCGGTGTTGTGTGTTCTCCAGGTAATCGACGCACCCGGCCATCCACGTTATGTAACAGAAAATGGGATTCTTCAGACCTGCCGTCTTCTTCCATTGCTCCGCGGTCCAGTTCTTGTGCTCACGTGCCCATTGTAGGCACTTTCGGCAGTGGACAGGGGGCAGCATGCGCCCCATACTCAACAAACTCCAGTTGTAGCTGCAGTCGCTCGTCTGTTGGATTTGGCCCCACGGGCCGCCCCACATCCACACGCATCAATGAGCCTCGACCACCCGTCACCACTTTTCCTTTCTTGGACCCCTTTTGATAGCTACTGACCCCCCACAGGAGCTGCAGTTTTGGAGATGCTCTTACCCAGTCGTCTCGCTGTCACAATTTGGCCCTCGTCAAAGCTGCTCAGATCCTTACGCTGCCCATTTTTCCTGCTTCTAACATCAACTTTGAGGACTAAATGCTCACTCGTTGCATAATATACCCCCCCCAGTGGCAGGCGCCATGATAACGAGATTATCCGTGTTGCTGTGGGTAATTCCCTTCACCTGTCAGTTTGCAGAATGTTATGGCTGATACGGTGTGTATTTAACAGAATGCTGGATCGCCTTATTTACTACCATTCGCGGACTCTTATATGTAGGCCCCTCTAACATGCACCTCATTACAGGTCTGGTCGGGGCCTGCGCGGTGTCTGTGCTTTACAACTTTATGAAGGTTCATCTCTACATCATGTGCCTGAAGTAAGTAGCAAACATTGAATGCGGCGCAATAAGAGATGCCCCCGCCGAGCGCGACTCTGCATCCCGCGCCGAGCGCGACTCTGCATCCCGCGCCGAGCGCGACTCTGCATCCCGCGCCGAGCGCGACTCTGCATCCCCCGCCAACCGCGACTCTGTATCCCGCGGCGTCCGCGACTCTGTATCCCGCGCCGACCCCGACTCTGCATCCCCCGCTGACCGCGACTCTGTATCCCGCGCCGACCGCGACTCTGTATCCCGCGACGACCGCGACTCTGTATCCCGCGACGACCGCGACTCTGTATCCCGCGCCGACCGCGACTCTGTATCCCGCGCCGACCGCGACTCTGTATCCCGCGCCGACCGCGACTCTGTATCCCGCGCCGACCGCGACTCTGTATCCCGCGCCGTCTACGACTCTGTATCCCGCGCCGTCTGCGACTCTGTATCCCGCGCCGACCGCGACTCTGCATCCCGCACTGCCTATCAGTATCTGTGCTGACTCTGTATCCTCTCTGATTTCTGAGGGGAAAAACAAGCCTTCTGGCTTGTCTGGTGTCTGCAGATGAGTGTTTAAAAATGCTTCTACTACCCCCTTAATTTTAAGTGGAAGGGTTTACCTCACCTTTACCCACCATAACTTTTGTTATTGGTATGACTCTGTATCCTGCATTAACACTAACTCAGTATTGCCCCTGACTATAACTCTGTATCACGCACTGACTATGTTTTGGCTAATACACACACCAGAGACCCATTAAATAGGCACATTCTTGTCACAGTGATCCAGACAAAGAGAAGCATGCAGATCGGCTTCGCTCCCAGTATCGACTGCGTGACACTCTGCACCTTGGGCTTCTAGCCATCATCTACTCTGTGCTGGGACCACGAGTAGGTGCTTTGGTGGTCCTGGAGTTTTCTTTGAGAGCTGTCTCCATGGTCCTGTCTCTCAGTAAGGTAAGGTGTAACCTAGACAGCAGAATGATGCTAGTGACTGGTTTGTCCATATCTGTGGGACCTTATCTGCCAGTATGGAGGGGCAGGCCACCTGGTTGTATGGTTAATTCCATCTCATTCCATGCAGGGTGCCCAGAGTTCCCAGCTCTTCCTCCTGTGTCAGTTCTCCCTGGGATGTGGGGTGAGTTGCAGCCTGGACTACCTCCACGAGGGCGCCCCGCATCGCACCTGGAACCTTCTGCTGGCCGTGGGTCTTTCAGGGCTAATCCTCTGGCTTAGCAGGAGGATGATCCGCCATGTGGGCACCATGTACCAGCTGCATAGCAGAGAGCGTTACTGTGGGGTTTGCCTGTCCCTCTTGGCCTCGTGGAGGGATATCCCTGATGTCCTGTGTCGGGCCCTAAAAGTTGCTTTTCTGGTGTCTGACCTGGCCGGTGTGGCGGTGATCAACAGAGATTTCCTCAGCACCTCGGAGGCAGTCCGTTTCTGGACCCCTCTCACCATCTGTTACACTCTGCTGGTCATCTACATGCAAGGTGAGTGACCATCGTTGTGACAGTCTGGCTCTGGAAAACAAATGCACTTTAAACCTCCAGGGGCTTGGGGCTTCATCTGTATATCTGTGCTAAGAGCACTGGGCATTGTGTCCAAGGGGCTTTTCTCTGCTCTTGTAGACCCTGTTTTTGATCTTTAGCACTGTTATGATTTGGCTTGCAGAAGAGCAGCACCAAAATCCCACAGAGCAGATGGCGTTTCAGACGGTGTTTGTGCGAATGGGGGGCCTCCTCATCCTTATGATGACAGTTGGCAGGTGGTCTGACATTTTACACATCATCATCTCATTGGTGGGGGAGATATGGTGCCTGATCCATGCTGGAGCCATGCTGGACATCTGCCGAGAGCAGGTTAGAGGAAGACATCTCTATACCTCATGCTAGCTGTTATTATATGGCCATTGGGTAGAGTATAAGGCTGTGTGTGATACCGTGTCCATTCCTTCCCATAGGACTACGCAGGAAGAGCCTCAATTCACCACAGCTCCAAGATGTCAACAAACTCCCGACGCAGTAGAGAAGACACCGGGCTGGAGGGATAGAGACTCTCAATCGCACTGAGTCTGTTACAGAGTTACAGGAATTATCGGAATTCTAGAAGATTTACTGAAGCGTTTAGTTTTAATCTTCAGGGTGGTTTGCGGGACAGGGTGCTTGCTGCATGGCTTCCCGCCAGGGGCAGCCCCCGCTTCTGCCTATATGACTCTGTGCTGACAGAAGCATGTCAGGACCTACCACACAAGATGCATTTAACCGAACTGTTATTGGAGGGACAGCTCGAGTTCTGCGGTTCAAAGGAAGCATCTGAAATTACCTTGCGAAGAAACAAATTTCATACAACCCCGGCTCATTAAACTGGAAAACCTCTATAATCCACAGGTCACAATGCCTCCTTCAACCGCCAGACACTCAAACAATCAATCTCTCCATATTTGTGTATTTTTTTGAACATATTTTTGCTCATCTTTAAATTTACAGGAATGTGTATAGTCATTTCTTTTCAGTCTTCATTCTTTTCAGTGTGATTTATGTTTTTTCTAATGTATTTTATGCAAACCATTACAAGGTGAATGTTGTATTATTGTATGTTCAGCACTCGGCACCTTCATACAATAAGTACACGTGACGCACACACTTGGCTCTCTGTTATTTGCAGGGTGTTGGATGACTTCTATAGAAAATGGAATGGGAAGTGCAAACCGCACAGGAACCGGCCTCGTATCGTGTGATGTATCGGCAGTATCTGTTATACTCCCAATGTGCATCATTTATTAAAAGTGTATAGTAACACAGAGTCAGTAAAATTATTGGTCACGGTAGCAGCCCTTCCTGCATTTGCCCCGTATAAGTAACAGCGCAGTCTGCCACTGCCTGTGTTCACGCTGCAGTACTACAAGAGGCCACCAGAGGTCACGCTTCAGTCTGCTGCTGAGTGGAATTCCTCTGGTTAAATATTAACATCTGTTTGCGAGCCACAGGCCACCAGAGGCTTGGAAACTCTGGAACATATAATAACTAACATGGTAAAGGGAGAACATGTGACGGAGGGGGCTACGGTACAGTAACTACCAATAAGAAATGGTCTGATCAAGAGGACCTTATCTAAGAGGCAACACTAGAGAAAAATAAACACAGGTTTCCCAGACCCCTGCCAATAGCTCTCACCTTCAAAATCCCCGGGCCTCCCCCCCCCACTCCCAGCCTTTCTCTCCCCCCGGCCTCCTCCTGCCGACTCCCAGCCTTTCTCTCCCCCCGGCCTCCTCCCAGCCTTTCTCTCCCCCCGGCCTCCTCCCGCCTCCTCCCAGCCTTTCTCCCCCCCCCCCGCCGACTCCCAGCCTTTCTCTTCCCCCGGCCTCCTCCCGCCGACTCCCAGCCTTTCTCTCCCCCCGACCTCCTCCCAGCCTTTCTCTCCCCCCGACCTCCTCCCAGCCTTTCTCTCCCCCCGACCTCCTCCCAGCCTTTCTCTCCCCCCCCGGCCTCCTCCCGCCGACTCCCAGCCTTTCTCTCCCCCCGACCTCCTCCCAGCCTTTCTCTCCCCCCCGGGCCTCCTCCCGCCGACTCCCAGCCTTTCTCTCCCCCCCTGGCCTCCTCCCGCCGACTCCCAGCCTTTCTCTCCCCCCCCGGCCTCCTCCCGCCGACTCCCAGCCTTTCTCTCCCCCCCGGCCTCCTCCCAGCCTTTCTCTCCCCCCGGCCTCCTCCCGCCTCCTCCCAGCCTTTCTCTCCCCCCCAGCCTCCTCCCAGCCTTTCTCTCCCCCCCGGCCTCCTCCCAGCCTTTCTCTCCCCCCCGGCCTCCTCCCGCCGACTCCCAGCCTTTCTCTCCCCCCAGCCTCCTCTCGCGGACTCCCAGACTTTCTCTCCCCCCGGCCTCCTCCCGCCGACTCCCAGCCTTTCTCTCTAGTTCCGACAGGAATGGTTTAATAATAGTTTAGTTCTGATAGGAACAGAACTCGGGCTGATCACTTCTGATAAATATTCATTTTGTTAAAGGCTACATGTGTTTCTCATTGTGGATCCGGTAACTAGAACATTTTTTGTTGTTTTTTTTAACCAAAATTGTAATCAGACAAGAATTTTTTCCAGAGGAAGTGACAATGGGGATAGATTAACTAACTCAGTGCCTGTAGTGCTGGCTACTCTGCCCAAGAAGGGTCTCTCGCAGGCCATGCTGCCACCAAACAGTTAATCTCACTTATCAGTCTCTGGAGGAAAGGTTCATGTTGGTGCAGGAATCCGGCATTACATCAGGGTCTGGGGCAGCGCTGCCAAACAACCAGCAAAAAAAAGAGAGCATTTCGAAAGGTGCAGCTGTACCTAAAACTGAGCCTTTCCAAAACAGATTTCATATTAACCCCTTCCTGATCCTACTAAACCTTCCCATCATCTGGAAGGATAATGACTATTCTCTGAACCTTGGCTGCCATCCAGTATTGGGGTAGACAGTAGAGATCAACAGATTTAGAGGTTACCATGCAATATCAGGGTACACTGGGGGGGCTAATAGAGTTAGGGGTTACCACCCAGTATGGGGGTACACAGGAGGGACTGAGAGATTTAGGTGTTACCATTCAGCATAGGGGTACACAGGAGGGACTGACAGATTTAGGGGTTACCATCTAGTATTGGGGTACACAGGAGGGGTTCTGTAACTGAAACTTGACAAGGATTTGGTTGAGAGACATAACGGGGGCTGTTTTTCTTCCAAGTAATGTTTGGTTATTTGGCCGATGATGTCATGGCCATGTCGACCTGGATGCGATAAAGTAATGAGGTAATTTCTATGAGTCACAATGAAAATTAAACATATTTAAGTTTCAAACTAATCTTGCCAGACAGATATGTTTTATGTTCAGACCCTACTCCCCTTTCAATTGTCAGGAGTCATGTGATTTAAACAGCGCACCCCAGCGCATGTGTCTCTATAGCGGTGTAAGTCCCCCTACTCCGCAGTGGAACGTTTTCTCCCTGTAGACAGATATATAACACAATATGCTTAGCGGTTGGAATCCCACCCCTTTATATGAACCCTTAACGGCATTGGACACTTTTATTACATAAATTATCGAAACGTCATATGTCAGTTCGGATTGGCTGGAGTAATGTGTAGCCTCGCACAGACTCTTCTCATGTGAATATCCTGTCTGGTGGCCGAGTCCCCGACCCCCCGACCATGATGTGCGCCAGGAAATAGGGGAGTACAAAGCAAGGCCGGGAGGAACTGCACACTCTGCCTATAATATGATGTAATCAGCAGAGAATTACGTAACATTTATTACATTTTAATGAACACCCCAGTTAAAACAAGCTCCCGGCGCTCTCTGTGGGAATATTCTGGGTATTGCTGAATCCTTCTAATAATTATTGGGTGTGACGGAAAGGATGCCCCCTCCCCCGACGCACAGATCCCAGCATCTGGAGCTGGCAGGGAAGGAGCCGCATCAAACAGACAAGGAGGCAGCAGCCTGCAGCCTCTTCCCAGGCCGGGAGGAATGTGGAGCGGCGGGCAGACAGAGCTGACTCAGCCTCACTGTGCAACATCCTGCCCCAGATCACACGGGTCTGAGCACGCGCTTACCGAGCAACCCAGTGTCTGAGCACGCGCTTACCGAGCAACCCAGTGTCTGAGCACGCGCTTACCGAGCAACCCAGTGTGCGCGCACACGCTTACCGAGCAACCCAGTGTCTGAGCACGCGCTTACCGAGCAACCCAGTGTCTGAGCTCGCGCTTACCGAGCAATCCAGTGTGTGCGCACACGCTTACCGAGCAACCCAGTGTCTGTGCACGAGCTTACCGAGCAACCCAGTGTCTGAGCACGCGCTTACCGAGCAACCCAGTGTCTGAGCACGCGCTTACCGAGCAACCCAGTGTCTGAGCACGCGCTTACCGAGCAACCCAGTGTGTGCGCACGCGCTTACCGAGCAACCCAGTGTGTGCGCAAGCGCTTACCGAGCAACCCAGTGTCTGTGCACATGCTATTCACTCCATATACTTCATTTTACAAATACAAAGAACGGCGGGGATCAGCATCTGGAATGATTTTGGAGATGCTTTGAGTGTCTGATTCACTCCTCAGAAAATGAGATTTTATACAAACATTTCAAACATCACCAAACATAAAAAGTGGAATGTTTCTACTCTTTGCCATCAGGTTGTGACCCCCCACAGGATGTCTGCTGCCCCCAGGCCTTTATCATATCCAGATGTAAAGTCAGACCCAAAGTCACATTGCAACAGCAGCCCAGAACTAGAGAAACCCAAAGTGTACCCAACCAGGCACTCAGGACCCCCTGACGCATTCCACAGGGGAATAGCGCGGTTATTGGTTCATCTGCCTGCCACAACCACGTGCAAAAACAGGCTCACCTGTGAATAAAACAATAAGCTTAATGCCGAGACCCACAAACTTTCCGAGCGAGTGAGATGCACGTACGCTAGAAACCTGGGAGTCTAAGGTATGGCTTGGAGGTATAGGACTTGGAGTTCACAGCCCTGGAACAGCCTGCACGAGAAAGCAGGTAGAAGAAAAGTTCCTCCTGTTGCCCTGATACTCCCAAAGCCTCCACCTTTTATGGTAAAGTGAGGGCTGAGGGGCAGGACAAGGTTGGAAGGAGGGAGGCAGGAGGTGCACAGGGAGGCAGGCAGTGGAGGAAGGGGCCGGTGATGTCAGTAGGAGGCTCTGTGTCACTCGCTGACCCCTGCACAATTCACAGTAGGCTTGATCACAAATAACAAAGAGACGCAGCTCAGCTATTGTTCTGGGAAGACAGAAGGAGCCGGACACACACCCACTCAGGATTACTCAGGGAATCCCCACGGCACACTCAGGTATGGACTCTGCTTCACAGGAAGCTGAAAGACTCCCTGCCCTCTGTCAGTCTTTTGGGTTACATTATGCATGTTTTAAAATGAATAGGGAGGGAATTGGCTCATATAGGTAAGCGTGTCTGCCCATCTCTGAGCTCCTCAGTCTGGATGGGTGTTATTAGTAAAGGGTTAAAGAATTAAGCTCTTGTGGTCCTTGTGGGGTGTTTACGTTGGGTTATTAGGGGGTTGTGTTGAATGGTACAGGTAAAGAGCCACTGTGACAGTTTGGGTTAGAATCCTTCTCCCCGGCGGAGCTTTCTTTGCGGTCTGGTGGACAGATGACGTTCTGAGCACCGCAGGGGCCCCATTATACAATGCCCTGCCAGGCTCCGTACTGGAAATGCACATTATGGTCAGAAAAGGACGTGTGATCGGATACATCCCGTGTGCTACTGGGGACAGCTCTATAAAGGAAGGCTGAGCAACGAGTGTTTTACCAGGGGGCTTATTCACTATCATATGATGTATGTGAGATCGACTCCCGGTGAGCTCCTCCCGGGAGAACGTAATTCTGGAGGCTTACATTTTTCATCTTAAACTCACTGTTTTATGAATAAGACCCTATAAGTATGGCGCTTGTGAACGCCGCAGGTACAGAATGGGCTACAATGACAGATAATGCTACAGAGTATCTGGAAAGGGAAAGTCTTTCTGGTGAAATGTGTTTCTATAATTACACTGGAAGTGCCTGGGATAATTACAGAGGGAGCGGGGTAACTACGCCCCTTCCTGTTACTTGGTGTCACATGTTTATATGGTATGTGTCTTGTGTACACTGTTTTATAGGGTACTTTGTGATAGGGGCAGATACTGTATGGAGGATATACTACATGGCAGTAGTATACACTATATACAGATAACTGTGAGGTCATCGCTAGACACTAAGTAATGTGAACCTGTCAGCGACACGTTGAATCTTATCAGAATTACTAGCAGGCTGCGTGACAGCGGGGACTGCCAAACACTTAATGCCACTGAACGGGCGATAGGGACCTCTGGACAAGACACGGCCGTCTGCGGCATTAACGACCTTGAAAGGAATTTGCTAGCGTTTTACCCGGGCGAGTTCCGGGAGTAATTAACATACATCGGTTTCCAGGGGATCCTGCCTTTACTTCTCAAGAATTCTCATGAAACACAGGAGCCCTAGATCCCTATCTGCATGACCGCGACTCTGCATGTATCATGCATGTGCCGTGTATGAATCTGGGATGATTGAACTGGTAGCAAAGTGCACATTACTGGGTAAACGCCATCAGCAAATACACGGGTGTGCCTATAACTCCATCACCGGCGGATATAGAGCTATTGCGTTTTCTGCCCCTAAGAGCTTGCAATTTATAAGAATAAGGAATGAGATGGAAATGACAAAGCTCCTCTGAAACCCACGTGGCTCTGCATCGGTGGATAATCTCCCAGCTGGGGTTGACGGGTGAAGATCAGTAGCTGTAGAGGTGAAGGAGCGAGTGGCGCAGGGGTCACTAGGTCCTCTACTTAATTAAATTGTAGATTAATCACTTAGAAGTCCGTATCTTAAGGAATCACACTAAACACAGCTCAGGGCACGTTCCTCGAAAAGAAATCCTACTAGGCGGCAGATGACGTTTAACATTGATACATGTAAAGTTACGCATCTGGGTGGACACCATGAAAGATGTGGTTTTTATTGGGAAGAGTACAAAGAAAGGCAACCAAGTGAACAAAGGCAATGGAACACGTTGCTAAATCCGAGACGCCCACTCCACTGAACACCGTTGCTCTTGTGCTTTAGTCAAAGCGTTTAGTAAAATGTTTATATTATGTGGGTCTCTCTTCCTCAGGAGATGTCAGGGAAACGGATGGTGTCCTCGGTTCATATCACTTTAACCTCACCTTGGAGAGCTGAAATTCCACACAAGGCACATCCACAGGTAGACAAGCAGGGGCGGCCCAGAGAGGGGCAAGAACTCTCCCTGTCGCCTCCGCACCCGCAGATATCAGACAATCAGTCCGTAGCAGAACAAGCAGACATCCAGAATGGAGGTAATAAGGGGATGGCGCTTCTCTCCTTGCCCCTCTATATAACACTCATCCATCTCCCTCTCTGCATTCCAAGTCTTCTGCTCCATGCGCTGAGCTTGGGTTGAATTCTCCACTTTTAGAATTCTATGCAGGGCTGTTTTGTTTTGGGGACCCCTTCACAGATTCTAGAAAGTGGAAACCACTTGTGACGTGTAGATTAGGTTAATTCCCTGACTCCTCTTGCATGGCCGATGTATGTACCCTGAAATGTACACAGCTTTCTGTCCCCGATAAGTTCCATGTAATCGCCGGAGACAGACAGGGACGGGGTGACCCCTCCCGCAGGAATGCCATGAGGAATCCCGGGAATACCACAAGAAATCCCTGTAATTGCCCTAACAGGCCTCAACCCACCCAGATCCGCTCTGCAGAAGATGTGAAATCCAGCATCACCAGGACGTGCTCTCTTGTCAGGATATTTCCCACCTCAGTCCCACCCCACAGAAGATATACCCCAGTCCTGCCGCCGCACAGGGTCTAACAAACAGTAATAACATTTTGCGGATGCATCATACACAAATTCTCTTATAGACAAATTCAGAGGCAAAGGATGATAGGAATGGAAGTCTTATAACTGATATAGGTTACTTTCACAGCGTATCTTCCCACCTGCCTAGCAGCTCTTGGCCCTGAGTGCACCCAGATATTAATTCCCCCTGTTAAGCCCTTTATGTTGCACCAGCATAGGCTGCTACAGACCATGTACCTCTCCTCCCTACAGGTTTCTCATCCTTCCCTTACTCCTTCCTGGATGACATCCCTGCGACAGATGATTTTCTTGGACCTGATCTCCCTCCACCGCCTCCAACTCTGCTAAGCAGTCCAAAGAAGATCCCCCGAAATTCCTCATCTGCTCCTGTCCATGATCTCCCACCACCGCCTCCTCCGCCTCCAACTCTGCTAAGCAGTCCAAAGAAGATCCCCCGAGATCCCTCATCTGCTCCTGTCCATGATCTCCCACCACCGCCTCTTCCGCCTCCAAGTCTGCTAAGTAGTCCAAAGAAGATCCCCCGAGATCCCTCATCTGCTCCTGTCCATGATCTCCCACCACCGCCTCCTCCACCTCCAAGTCTGCTAAACAGTCCAAAGAAGATCCCCCGAGATCCCTCATCTGCTCCTGTCCATGATCTCCCACCACCACCTCCTCCACCTCCAAGTCTGCTAAACAGTCCAAAGGAGATCCCCCGAGATCCCTCATCTGCTCCTGTCCACGGTCTCCCATCTCCGAGTCTGCTAAAGAGTCCGAAACAGATCCCACAGGAGGCTTTCTCTGTTCCAGATCTTCCGCCTCCTCCCCCAGATTTGTTAACATCTTCCAAACAGATCCCACTAGATCCTTCACCGGCTCCTGTTCCAGATTCACTTCGTTTAGAACTGATGAAGCTGGATTTGACCCACAGCACCTCTGCTCAGGTAATGACGATAAAGTATGTGAGAGAAGTATATATCTCAATAACTAATAAATGGTTATTCTAAATATAAGAACATATTGAACTGGGTGCCCTCAGTCACATTCCTGAAACCCCCGTCTCTAACAATGTTTACAGCCCTGGGACAATGAACTGACCGGGGCCGGTATTTACGTGTCATGTTGGCCCAACCTTAGGACAACATTCCCAGTTCAATAACAAGAACGCAGAGAGAGGTGCCGTTCCCTCTCATAGACGTTAGGGTGGGCAGTTTCTTGAGTGCCGAAGGTCAGGCTTTGTGGCTTTTCCACATCTGGGATGTTTGTCTCTACTCAAGAATCAGGACTAATGTAAACTGTAACCGATACAGCCATTGGTTGCAGGTTATATTATAAATACAGTTCCTGGTAACAGTTTTGGGGAAATTATTTGTCTTTCTGTACACAATCTTTGACAAGACACGGTCTGTTCCCAGAAGCTAAACTCTGAGATCCCGACAGAATTGAATGTTACGAAAAGTGTTCCTGGGCCCTACACCCAGCAGAAGAGAGAAGAGCCGATGCCAGCCAGGAAGCCTGAGAACGGATACCCAGGGAAGCAGGAAGACTACGGTACGAGGGGTTTCTTATCTGTTCATAAAGCCGCTTCTCTTCTGCTTCCTGTATTAAGGAAATATAGACGCCTTGAAATTTGTCTATTTTATTTGAAATGAGGCTGATGCTCCCTCCCCTAATATCATGGAAAGTGACAGTGAATTATGCTTTACTAAGACTCCATTTCCATGGTTTTCTAAGAAGTTTCCTGGCAGGGGCAGGAGGCATAGAAGAGGTTTTATCTGCTAAAAGAACATTTGTTTGTTTACAGAGAAATAAATGCTCAATGCTCCCTCTTCAATCTAATTTCCAGACTTGGTCTAGACCAGGAACAGTCTCCTGGTTTCACACCTTATGTATTGTCTTTTTCTTTTGATCAGATGTTTGTGCTTTCTGCCATAAATCCATTGCCCCCAACGCAGCTGCCATCGAAGCCATGAAGAAGCAGTATCACGCCAGTTGCTTCACGTGTAGAAAGTGCCATCGGTTACTGGCCGGACAGCTGTACTACCAGAAAGACGGGCAGCCTATATGTGAGCACTGTTACAAGGTAAAGATGCCCCGTGCAGGGCACATGCACAGCTTTCATGCTCTGTTATTGTTGATGTTAGAAAAAAAATCCAATATGAGTGTAACTGGTACAATTATACAGAAAAGGGGTCTTGTAGGGTTTAAAAAAAAAAAAAAAGCGCAAAGGGAACAGGAACATATTAGTCTGATATACTGGGAGCAGTCACACTGGGATCCAGCAGCAGAATACGTGAGCAGTGACAGTGGGATCCAGCAGCAGAATACGTGAGCAGTCACACTGGGATCCAGCAGTTGAATATGTGAGCAGTCACACTGGGATACAGCAGTAGAATCCGGGAGCAGTCACACTGGGATCCAGCAGTAGAATCCGGGAGCAGTCACACTGGGATCCAGCAGTAGAATCCGGGAGCAGTCACACTGGGATCCAACAGTAGAATCCGGGAGCAGTCACTCTGGGATCCAGCAGCAGAATCAGGGAGCAGTCACAGTGGGATCCAGCAGTAGAAGCCATGAGCAGTAACACTGGGATCCAGCAGTAGAATATGTGAGCAGTCACAGTGGGATCCAGCAGTAGAAGCCGTGAGCAGTCACAGTGGGGTCTAGCAGTAGAATCCAGGGGCAGTCACAGTGTGATCCAGCAGTAGAATCCAGGAGCAGTCACACTGGGATCCAGCAGTAGAAGCCGTGAGCAGTCACAGTGGGATCCAGCAGTAGAATCTGGGAGCAGTCACAGTGGGATCCAGCAGTAGAATATGTGAGCAGTAACAGTGGGATCCAGCAGTGGAATATGTGAGCAGTAACACTGGGATCCAGCAGTAGAATATGTGAGCAGTCACACTGGGATCCAGCAGCAGAATCTGGGAGCAATCACAGCGGGATCCAGCAGTAGAAGCCATGAGCAGTAACACTGGGATCCAGCAGTAGAATATGTGAGCAGTCACATTGGGATCCAGCAGTAGAATCTGGGAGCAGTCACAGTGGGATCCAGCAGTAGAAGCCATGAGCAGTAACACTGGGATCCAGCAGTAGAATATGTGAGCAGTCACATTGGGATCCAGCAGTAGAATCTGGGAGCAATCACACTGGGATCCAGCAGTAGAAGCCGTGAGCAATCACAGTGGGATCCAGCAGTAGAATCGGACATTACTTGGTTACTGTGACAAAGTCTGCGTGATGCTTTGGATGAAGCGTGGATGAATCCCATGGCCCTGACATCACTGAACTCATTCCAAACCCGGCGGGGTAAGCAGCAGAGGTTACTGTACAAAGCAGCAGTTATTCCCTGGGCAGCGGACTGTGAGCTTGCAGATAGTTTCGCCAACTTAGCAAATTCCAGTGATCAGCAGTTAAAACAAACACTGTTTGTGTCTCTGTTACTAAAAGGGCCAGAAATGCCAACGCAACAAAGCGCCAGGTATAAAAATATCAGCATGACGTGTCCCAGGAGAGCGGTCAGGAGGGGAAAGTGCGTGACAGATATAAGGTGTGTCCCCCGACGTGCAGATCATTTACAGACTGGAGACTATGGCGAGAGGCCAGCTGACAGAGCACCATGTTATACGACAGACAGAATGATAGATATACAGACAGGTATCTAAATGGAGACGATGAGCAGGCTGCAGGTAGAAGAGGGATCCCCCTGTATAGCGCGTTCCCTGAAATGCCCACCGAGGAGTAAACGTGGATTATCTGATCATTTCAGGACACTTTGGAAAAATGTGCCAAGTGCCAGACGCTGATCACCCAGCATATTGTACGTGCCATGGGGAACGGGTACCACCCGGAGTGCTTCACATGTGTAGTTTGCCACCGGAGGATCGCGGACGAGAGCTTTGCGGTGGATGAATACAACGATGTTCACTGCGCTGATGATTATTACAGGTGAGGGTCCAAATATCTGCTCCAGGAACACACACTTCACTCTTATCACTTGCCGTGCATTCACACCACAAGCCCGGGGTTACGGACATTACCTTTATTATTAGATATGGTAATTGGATCGGCAATTACTTCTTCCCAGACACAAAGTGACATGGCGTTTTCATCTTCTACCCCCAGGAAATATGCCCCCATCTGTAGTGCTTGTGGAGAGCCCATAATTCCTGGAGAGAGAGACGACTCGTATAAAATTGAATGTCTTGGGAAGAACTTCCACGAGAATTGTTACCGCTGCGAGGTGAGTGAGAATCCCTTCCGTGGGAATTTACTACCGGTTCCCGTCTGTAGCGCGGGACGGGGCCGGACGGAGCCGCGAATGCACTTCTTCTTCATTAACTCCCGATCATGTTTAACAACCACGTTTAATGCATTTCCAGCGCTGTCACATCTCCTTGTCTCTGGAGCCCACGGAGAGCGGCTGTTACCCCCGGAACGGGCACTTGCTGTGTAAGCCTTGCCACCTCACATGGAAAGATGGGGGGTCGTAATGAACGTATTCGGGGCGTCTTTAAACATCATCTCAGCGCACAGATTAAGCTGGCCGAGCTCACTCACAGAAAGAGGTCTGCACAGAATTCACTAGAAACAACTTATTCTCACCCGCTTTGGGCACCTCTGTATCCGAAGACTAAAGACCGTGGCGCAGACGCCCGCCAGCTGCGGCTCATTAACTAAATGGTGCGCGTGCCATAAAAGAACCGAGACCATATTTCAGCCGACCAAGACGACTAAACCGCACAGTATCCAACAGATAACAACGATCCGCACAGGACTGTGCAGGTGCAGCTTTACACGGCTTCGGTGCTACGTTGTACAGCGCTGCAGAATATGAAGGCGCTATATAAAGTAAATAATATGGGAACACGGCACATAGTGTGTACGTTAACTATTCAGACTTCACTACGTTCGCCGCAAAGTAACGAACATTTCTCGGAACACGGCAAAAATCCTTTTTTTAATTTTTTTTACAAATTACAGCTTAAAAATAATCAAATACTTTTGCAAATGAACCAGGATGTGAAAACTTACCAGATAATCGTATCGTTCGATATTCGTGGGTTTTTTTGTAACGATATTTAATTCTCTTTGTTTTGGAGACACATTTTATTTTATTATAATTTTATGTTTATGCTACATAATTGTATCAAATAAATAATAAATAATAATTTTATATATATTTTTACCTGAAAATTAATGTTTTCTCGATGTCCAAGCATGGAGATTTGGATCCAGCATGTTTAAGTAATTTCTACAAATCATTTAACCCTATGCTCCCCACAACATAGCTCTGCCCAGGTATTACATGTAGAGGGACACGCACCATCGCCAAGTGTTTTACTAACGTTGTCGTAAAACCTGTGGCCCCTCACGCATCCTCACGTCAGGGGAAGCTGCAGATCATGGCAGAGCCCGAGGAACACTAGAGATTCAGCATCAATGAGCTGCCGTGGAGAGTGTATGTATCTCTGTAGTGTTTTGGGTTATGGTATACCCGGCCCTCCAGGGTCTCTCTGCCACAGGATGGGGTAACGGAAGTGGTTATACCCCGAGGCTTTAGGCGAAGCGGATTCCTTTTCCCAAACAGATGCTGAGTTTGCACATAAGCTTTTGTAAGCTCTTCTCTATATGAAGCTCCTGTAAACAGTCTCTAAACTCAGCATCCTTTACAGTGACTCTAAAAGGCTGGGGGGCCATCTCAGCTCCGCAACAAAAGCCCCCCATACATCAGGATGACGTGTTCTGGTGAACGGTCCAGCCAGCAGCCGCATTCACGCTCAATGTTTGTATTCACTATTATTTAACACTGTTGCCATTGTGCAGATAGAGGCATGGCCACTGGGTGGCGCTAATAGCCTAAAGGATGACCTGCGTGCCGGCTGCAGTGATAAAGGGTGGGCCGGCCCGGCCCTTCATTACGTAGCGGCTGCGGCTCTGGATATTCTGGTTTGTCTGGGCACGGCTACTATCATTTAGATCTGCGGCCATTGCATGTTCCTCGTGACTCAGCCATCTTTCTGATCTGTAGGAGAACGGAGTTTATTTGTATATAAAAGGCTGGTGAATAAATGAAAAATAATTGGCAAAAGCCAGGGGGGGGGTCTGGAGCTGTTAATCCCGGACTAGAGATTAACTACCTCCAGGTAAATGACACAGGATTAGAGCTGAAACAACGAATCGATAAAATCGATAATAATCGATAACGGAAATCATCGATAACGATTTCCGTTATCGATTAATCGAGTGATCAATTCGTTGTTGGAGCACTCGGCTCCTTTTACTTACCTCCGCGAGCGTTCCCCGCTTCTGCTACACGTTCTGCAGTCTCCGCCTTCTTTTAGCTACGTGACGGATGTGACGCGTTCCGGAGGTAAGTATTCTTCATGTCTATGTGCACGGATCGCACAGAGCCACTCGCACAGAGCGAATCGCTCTGTGCGAATGGAGCCACTCGCACAGAGCGGTTCGCTCTGTGCGAGTGGCTCCACTCGCACAGAGCGGTTCGCTCTGTGCGAGTGGCTCCATTCGCACAGAGCGGTTCGCTCTGTGCGAGTGGCTCCATTCGCACAGAGCGGTTCGCTCTGTGCGAGTGGCTCCATTCGCACAGAGCGGTTCGCTCTGTGCGAGTGGCTCCATTCGCACAGAGCGGTTCGCTCTGTGCGAGTGGCTCCATTCGCACAGAGCGGTTCGCTCTGTGCGAGTGGCTCCATTCGCACAGAGCGGTTCGCTCTGTGCGAGTGGCTCCATTCGCACAGAGCGGTTCGTGAGTGTGGGTGCAGGGCAGAGTGGGGGTGGGGGTGCAGGGCAGAGTGGGGGTGGGGGTGCAGGGCAGAGTGGGGGTGGGGGGTGCAGGGCAGAGTGGGGGTGGGGGGTGCAGGGCAGGAGACTGGGTGCAGGGCAGAGTGGGGGTGGGGATGCAGGGTGTGAGTGTGGGTGCAGAGCAGAGTGGGAGACTGGGTGCAGGGCAGAGTGGGGGTGGGGATGCAGGGCAGGGTGTGAGTGTGGGTGCAGGGCAGAGTGGGTGCAGGGCAGAGTGTGAGTGTGGGGGCAGGGCAGAATGTGGGGGCAGGGCTGGGTGCAGGGCAGAGTTAGAGACTGGGTGCAGGGGCACAGTGCAAAGTGCTGGGTGCAAAGTGCCAGTGCTGGGTGCAAAGTGCCAGGGCTGGGTGCAAAGTGCTGGGTGCAAAGTGCCAGGGCTGGGTGCAAAGTGCAAAGTGCTGGTGCAAAGTGCTGAATGCTGGGTGCAAAGTGCTGGATGCAAAGTGCCAGGGCTGGGGCAAAGTGCTGGGTGCAAAGTGCTGGGTGCAAAGTGCCAGGGCTGGGTGCAAAGTGCCAGGGCTGGGTGCAAAGTGCTGGGTGCAAAGTGCTGGGTGCAAAGTGCTGGGTGCAAAGTGCTGGGGCAAAGTTTCTTGAACAGTAATAGTCCACCTCTTTTCAGAATGTTTGGGGTTATTTTGTTTCATAAATATTGTGTTTGGGTTCTTGTACTTTGAAAATATTGTTTTTTATTACATCATAACAAAATAAGAATGTTAATGTAAATTTTAAGTTGTTTTTTAACATCCAGTTCATTAAATTCTTTTAAATAAACGAAAAATTTGCATATTGTTTTTTTTTATCCGATTAATCGATTAATCGAAAAAATAATCGGCCGATTAATCGATTATTAAAATAATCGTTAGTTGCAGCCCTACACAGGATAAACCATTACTAGAGCTCAATGAGAAATAGTCACTGGATGCGAACCGATACCCCGTAAAATCAAAGAAACTAAAGAAACGTGACAGTTACACGCGTGTGCGAAACACTCTCGTCTGTTATGACATCCACAATGAGACAGAAAGATCCGTGTTCCTCCCAAAGTCTGCTTTGTGTATTTCATTAGCTGGGGGGCCGCACCATATCCGGCTACAACAATCCCCATGAAGCCATTGAGAGCCGGGGGCTGATATGATGAGACTCTCAGGCCCCAGGGACTCTAACTCCGGACAGCTTCCACCTGCGGCAACCCTTTGTGTGCCAGGGCCGAGTACCCACTCCAGGCGCTGACTCTGGCCTATCGAACGCCTCGACGAAGGCCAGCCTAAGGAGAGGACACGCGGCTTTTCCCCGCACGACGGAGCTGGTTAGACGTTCGCTTCGGGAGGTAATAACAGATGTTTGTGCCTTTCTGCAGTTTGGTTACAGAGGAGTCTTTGCCCCTGTGCCGGGGTAATTACTCTCCGTGGGAACGCGCCTGTCATCAGCGCATAAATTACAATTTGCTGGAAGAGCCGGCAGTGAAAAAGCCAGCGTGAGATGGAAGAGGCAGATCTTCCCACACCGGGCTGTGTAATGGGAGCCGCTAATTCCCCATAATAACCCCTTACAGTGTCACACATGCCCCCCCCCCCGGGGTGAAGGGGCTAAACTCTATAGTGTATCATTTGATTAGCAACACAAATCCCTCACGAATAATTAGGCAGGCAGCATATGGCTCAGACCCTCCTGTCTGCGGCTAATGGGGGCTCAACTTACACCCTCGCCGGGATCCGGCAGATGCGGGAATTAAAGCTGGCTTCAGCACAACGGCTTTGGGAAAATCTGCACATTGCTGCCGGTTTTGTAAAGAAAATGTCCACTATCCTGTTTCCCACCGCCGGCCCAACGGTCCGAGAGTCCAGCCTGGCACCGCCGGGCCAACGGTCCGAGAGTCCAGCCTGGCACCGCCGAGCCAACGGTCCGAGAGTCCAGCCTGGCACCGCCGAGCCAACGGTCCGAGAGTCCAGCCTGGCACCGCCGAGCCAACGGTCCGAGAGTCCAGCCTGGCACCGCCGGGCCAACGGTCCGAGAGTCCAGCCTGGCACCGCCGGGCCAACGGTCCGAGAGTCCAGCCTGGCACCGCCGGGCCAACGGTCCGAGAGTCCAGCCTGGCACCGCCGGGCCAACGGTCCGAGAGTCCAGCCTGGCACCGCCAGGCCAACGGTCCGAGAGTCCAGCCTGGCACCGCCGGGCCAACGGTCCGAGAGTCCGGCCTCCTACAGGCAGAGTTACAGAAAAAGTGAGCATGCAGAAATCATGAAAGGTGACACCATGTATTTGCAGGGAGCCCGGAGCAGTGAAATGGATACACGGCACTCACATGGGGTCACGGCTAAGGTGCAGAAACACTGTGCAGATAGACTACATGGTGAGAATACCCACGATCACTAACCGTCAGGGCTACCTGCTCCACATATGAAGTTACAATGCTTAGTAATTAAACAGATAAACTAGTAACAAATAACACGTGACGACGATGACATAACGTGCAACGCAGCCAAAGAACCGGTGGGCGGATGCCACAGAACTCCAGGGCGGTTAAACCGATCGACCTAAATACACATATCTGAAAAAAAAAAATCGCTTTACATGAATGTGACATTTAACTCATTTGTGTCCATGAGACATTAACGATTTAAAGACAATGTGAGGTGCCAGCTGCACGCAGGGTAACCTCGCAGGTCTCGAAAATGTTACCAAATGCCATTTCCAACCCAAAGGAAAACAAATACAACCTTTCCCAATAACCGAGCCGGTTACCGCCTTACACAACCTTATATCAGTTACAGACGCTGAATGGACACAAAGTCCACAAAGGAACAAAAACTGGTTTAACGAGCCTACCCCTGGGCAGGTCACACTGCCCTCTTACAGCACAAGCACATACAATGGCTCCACGGGCCCCAGGACACGCTTCATTACATAGAAGAAACGCAATGTAACCATTTCAAATGTCCGGGTCACGGGAATCCATTGTATGCAGATGAGCAGATTTACAAACTTCTCCAACGACTCTATAATTATCTTCACAATAAAACATTCAGTGCGAGATTCCGGGATGAATCACGCGAGGCGCTCCAAAACCCTTCAATCATCTTCTCCAATCTGAAATCTGGGGCATTACAGCATAGGCTACAGTAAGACTTGTTGATATTTATCATTAGACTCCAATAATCACAATACATCTAACCCCCCAGGCACATTTAGAGGGCACCGGTAGTGGGTACTGGCTGTGCGGAATACACCGGCCTGACATTTCCATCCGTTTGGAGAACGCCCCTCCGTAATTGCATCGCTTCCAATGAGCGACGTGCACGTTTCACGCCCTTTATCACTAGTGGACTTTGATTTTTTTTATTCCTTTGTTGAAACATCTTCTTTTCTTCTGTGCTGTTGTAAAAGAATCCCAGTAAAGGTCAGAGGTCACAGTGCAGGAGGCAGCTAGGAATGTCCTCAGACATGGGGTACGTTAAAATCACGGGGGGGGGGGGAATAAAAGATATCCAGGGGAGACCAACCTGAATAACAAAAACGGTAGAATCTTTTTTGTTGCTTGCTTTACTTGGCACTCTCCAGAAGGAAATCTGTGACACGCAGCAAACAGACTGTTAATTATCGCTGCTTACTGTGTTACATATAGTCTGGTTGGCAAGGGGGTATAAACCACAGTGCTACGGCCATGATGTGGTTGGCAAGTCGCCACGTAGTGCGCACGCGCCTTTAATCCATCACTTAAAATGGCGGACACGAAGCTTCCAGAAGATCGCAAAATGGCGGAGCTAACGACGGCAATTAACCGAGCTCCCGGGACCTTAAACTCAACGCAGCGTATAGCAGCACTTACACCACGAGAGTCACATTAATAAATCACCGAATCAACGACACGGCAAACCCGGACTGCGCTCCCGCGTCACCTCCCGGCCCCGATGTATTCTGCTATGTGCGCGTCCCCGTGTCCCTGCACACGCTGCTCAGCCCCGGAGAGCTAGGTTCCGGGCATGCGCATCCTGTACACAGGTGGCCAGCCGGGCGCACCACAATGCCCTTCTAAACGCTGCCCCCCCTCCGGCTACAGACACACAGCTGCACGCTTACAAAGCCCAGACCCCAAAGCCTTCTGTGCAGTTGGAGGATATTGGTATTAACGGGTGTTAGCTGGTCACTCCATGGCACCGTGCAAGCCAAAGTCACCGGAGCCTTCCGGGAATCACCAACCTGGAACGTTCCCTGCGCGTTACAGGCAGCGCAAGGCAACGTTCCCTGCACGTAACCGGTCACGGTTGAGGATCATTGCACGTTCCAGCCCTGGCCCCAGTCGCTATATGTGGGGACACGCAGCACGTTCCGGCCCTGGCCCCAGTCGCTATATCTGGGGACACGCAGCACGCTCCGGCCCTGGCCCCAGTCGCTATATGTGGGGACACGCAGCACGTTCCGGCCCTGGCCCCAAACCACGCTCACAATATTATTACTTGCTAAAGGCTCAGCTGCAGCACATTCTGTAACCATGGTTACACAGATCTTCCGGAGCCTGAAGGAACAGCGTGTGACACGATAGTGAATAACACTGCATGTCCCATGTCTGTAGCGACTGAATATGAGTGACCGTCCCCTGCAGATCTCCGGCCGCCCCCCTCCATGATAAATCTAATTCATGCATGAACCCCGCACGGGCAGCTCCTCAGTGTTAATGCAGGATAATAAAGGGACGTTCCACCTGCTCAATGAGATCCGCGGTTACACACCTCACACGGCATCCACCAGCGGATAACCAAAACCGAAGGCTTGGGCCTGGGCGTGACAGATCAATAATGGGCTCTGCGGAATAAATCAATAAATAATAATAAATAATACAGCTGCTGTACTCCGGCCGGCAGTACGCGCTTCCCGACACGGCCCACGCTCCCCGCTCCCCGCTTGGCACTGTATCAGGTCGAGGGCCATGTCGCTTGTCCTAAATCCCACAGTCTCCTCCCTGACACTCAAGATCCTCCATTTGGAGCATAAAGAGAACAAAGCCGGGGCTACAGCGAGCGCCGAATATTTACAGAGATTCGTCGGGGTGCAGCCGTGCTGTGAATAGTAACAAGAAACATCATCAATCACACAGGCGCCCCTTCCTGCCGGCTCCGGCAACATTCAGAGCGCGCGGACGCCCAGCAGACGGCTCGCAATAATTTCATGTTCGGTACCACGCAGGAAATTTGTTTACCAAACGGTGAAACAAAAAACCTGAATATGTATGTGAGCCGCTTCCACCCGAGGGCATTTTGTCACTAGAAACGTCAATGCAAATCTATTCAAAGCAGCACTTGGTACCAGAGAGGCAATAAAGGAGATCTCCCCGGTGAGGGGGATTTAAAGCCCCCGGAATGGATTTTCCAGTGTGTGCCACCTGCGTCTCTGCATCAGACACGGGGGGGGGATAACATGGCGGCCTCTGGACATGGATTGGTCTGTTACATGCGTGACATTTCCTTAAAGAACATCCAGCATAGCAGAAATAATCCACACAAAGCATGGCAAACTCCAGACGTGATCGATCAGACTCCTTCTAGAGCCGGCACAGGTCCTGTCCCTCCTAGTAGCCAACTCTCACTGATCCACCATCAGAGCTCGATCTTCCGGCACGGTCTGCAGAAGTCGTTACACACCGGGGGCCGAGTCGGAAGATCGAGCTCTGATGGTGGATCAGTCAGAGTTGGCTACTAAGAGGGACAGGACTAGGGAGGCCTTTTACTCTACAGGCCGTTCATGTGACATGAAGACGGGTGAAAGCGGAGTGACGAGACCGTAAGGTTGCCAGCTGTATCATGTCCCGGGACTGGAGCAGCATAAACAATGTCATTGAACATGAGCCTGCGGAGATCTCTGCCGGCCTGCAGAACAGCTGCTGGCGGCTAAATTTAGAGAGCAGCAGAGTCACGCACAATGGAGGCAAATACTAAAGTGAGCGCTGATAATTAAGAGGATTAATTTAAGGGCTGGGGAATAGGTGAACACTTCAGCTGGAATCACTAATGATACAGAAAGAAAAGGTTCATTGTGTCTGCGGTTCTTCTCCCTGAGCCAAGCTGCTCATATTTAGGCATTAGACTGTCTGTACGCTGAGAGCGCCATCACGCCCGTATGATGTCACATCCCCTACTATTACCAAATAACTAGAACGAATGGCACATGTCACAGCATTATATTCAAATACATTGTTGTTGCCCATTTTGTTTGTTTGTTTGCCCATTTTGCGCAATGTGTCATTTCAGTTCATGGTTAGGGTGCCCCCGTCAGCAGCATTCAGCGTAATATAGAAGCAATTGTGAATGTTTACCACGTCAGGCACTTACCTTACAGCCGAGTTCAGCGAGCGGGTGACTACGGACTTGTTGTTTCCAAACACATACCACATTTAATCACATTAACAAAGTCTTAAGGATTTGTCCGTGGTTACCTGTACAAAGCCAACGGCTGCCTTGTGTCACGGGATCAGCTTGCGTTCCCCGATGTGTGACGTCCGGTGCCTGGCGCATTAAATCTGCCTGGCTACTAGGCCGTAATCTTCAATGGCACAATTACCGTTACCAATGGCTCGTTGGTTTTTTCCTGCTACAGTACTTTGCCATAGGTTTATCTGGTTCATTATCCGACCTTCCACTGGTCCAACCCCTGAGGAGCAAAGAACAACTTAGATTGAGCTTTATTTTTCTCCAATTCCACAGGCTTTACTCAATTATATAACCCATTAATAACACAGGTACTGTCACCAGCAATATTTCCCTGGGGGGGAAAAAAGCGGGAAATAACACCAAGGAATGACATGAGGGGGTTAGATAACGCCAAGCAATGATGCACAGGGGCAGATAACTAACCAATGATGCACAGGGGCAGATAACACCAAGCAATGATGCATGGGGGCAGATTCCCGTTACTTATAAGGAACTTTAAGCTGCGTGACGGCTTATAGGAATCATTAAAGTGGTTTTCAGTCCTCACAGTTCCACAAGCCTTACTTTTAATGTGTGTGAGATGGCTTTACGTGCAAAGTATTTGCTGCAACGCAAATATAGAGACTGAAATACAGCATGTTCTGCTCTACAGAACACTGAAGATTAAATCCTGCCTACCACCTACTCCAGTGCAGACGGTCTGACTGAAGCCATGCCCCTACAGCTACTGGTCAGTCTGAACTCCCTGCACCTCCTCAGGGAAGACTGTCCAGACAATCCCAATTACCCGACGGGCCTTCCCCTGTGACTCATGGGCAGCCCGGGTTGGGGCAGCTTCACCGGTCGGGTTATTTTGCTCATTGAGCGGGGCCTTCTCACCTTTTGCCTCTCTCCAAACTGTTATGTGATGCATTACTGGTCATGTCCTGTAAACTCATTGTACAGCACCACAGCATATGATGGCGCTATATAAATCAATAAGCAGTAATAATGGGAGAAGAGCCTGTTTCCAAGGGCAGGCCTCTGTACAGGGACTTTCTCACACAGGCCTGAGGAAACACAGACACAATGGGCAGATTTCCCACAATATCTGTATAACAGCCAGAAGCCCGCCTCAGGCAGGGGAGCTGCTGCGAGGGAACCATTTCTCCTCATCTCCGAGTACCCAGAAACCTCCAGGCCAGCCCCGCCTTCACCTTATATAATGACTTGCTCTAGGAGACACCCCTCCCCCCACTGTTTTCCCAGCTCAAGCTGAGGGAAGAGTACGCATGCGTTTCGCTACCCATCCCATCAACCCTGAGCTCACGTCCTCCCTTCCCGTGTAATGCGCATGCCTGCAGCCTCCCCCTCTCGCCTCAGTGCCCGTGCGCAAGCCCAGTGCCCGCCACCTCCCTCCCGCGCACACAGCAGCGCGCGGAGCGGCCCCGCCCTCCCCTACCCCCTCAGTTCATTCGGCGCCTGCGCAGAACGGCCCCGCCCTCCTCGGCTCCCCATTCACCTCAGTGCGGGCCGCGCATGCGCAGAGCCGGTGTCGGCGCCAAGGGTTGGCAGTGCGTGTGTGACCGGGACACGGCGGAGGACTCGGCCCTACAGCCCCGGAGAGCTTCCCGCCAATGCGGAGCCGCCGCCGTCCGTAGCTCTTCCCTCCGTCTGCATGAGCCGGAACGGCGAGCCAGCATGGTCCGGGAAACCAGGCACCTGTGGGTGGGGAACCTGCCCGAAAACGTGCGCGACGACAAGATTATCGAGCATTTTAAACGGTGAGAGCAACGCCGGATACGCCTATGACAGCCAGACCATCTCATTCCGTGTAAACGTGCGGGAGGTACCCCCGGCGCCGAGCACACGGCCCGCCCGGGAGCAGCGACCTGTGCTATATGTGTGTAGTTGTGAATGTGTGCTGAATGCGTTGTGTGTATACTGTGTGCACACCGTGTCATTGCGGGTGACATGTCCCCTCAGGTGTGTGGGTAGTGTTTGTGTTTACGTGTAGTTTGTGTGACGTTGGCTGTGCTCGGTGCCGTACGATAGTACCGAGCTCTCCCGGATCAGCAGCGACAGTCAGGGCGGCGCTCTGTGTGAGTGGGTCGCAGGTACGCGGCTCCAGGTGTGGAATTTCCGCGCAGTGTTGGCTTCCTGGCTGTGGATTCCCGAGCCGGCGTGGAGCCCGCAGCATCCTGTCGCTTCCTTGGATAACTACGCCATCCTCGGCAAGTGTTGGAGATATTTTGATGCCGGGCTGGAGCATTATGAGGAGCAAACAGCGTGGGGCATACGGGGCGGTTGAGATGGGCGCACTGCGTGAAAGGGATATGGGGCAGCTGAGGCGGGCGCGCTGGGGGTATATGGGGGGGATATATGGGGCCATTGAGGTGGGCATGCTGCGTGGTGGGTATATGGGGCGGTGGAGATGGGCGCAGAGGGTATACAGGGCGGGCACGCTGCGCTGTGCGGAGGGTATATGGGGCGGCTGAGGCAGGTGTGCTGGGGGTATATGGGGGGGACATGGGGCGCTCTGCGCTGGGGGGTATACGGGGCGGTTGAGGCAGGTGCTCTGCAGTGGGGGTATACGGGGCGGTGGAGGCGGGCGCTCTGTGGTGGGGGGGTATATGGGGCGGTTGACGCCGCTACGCTGGGGGTATACGGGGCGGTTAAGGTGGGCGCTCTGAGCTTGGGGGGGGAGTATACGGCCACAAGCCGCGGCTATTAAAGCCGTTACTGGGGTATTTGTGTAGATGGTTGTAGATGCCCCTTGCTTCTGTAACGCGGGTGCTTTGAGCCCCTGCTCCCTGATGGAGTCGGCTCCCGGCAGCTGCAGAAAGCGGCCCCTCCGGCTGCCGTATTGTTTGTGACTTTCTTTTCTCTGCGGCCAGCGAATTATTTCATCCCCTCCCCCCCTCTGGGTATCCGCGTGGAGGCAGCGGGGATGTGACCCGGGTACCGGCCATTCATAGTCCCTGCTGGCTAGGGTTTTGGTGGGAAGCTGATGCACAGGTCGGGATTAACTCTTTATGGCCTGATGTAACGTGGGGTTTAGGCTTTTATGTGTACGGAAGAGACTGTCCTCCTGGCTCAGGGGTATTTCTTTCTCTGCCTCTCCTTGTAAGGGTAATACCCCGCACTGTTTACAAGCCCCCCCCCCCCCGAAGCCAGGGATGTGCTGGCTGCAGGCGATTATTCTTTGATATGGTAGCCAGCACCGAGCAGACCCGCGGCCGTCTGGGCATCGGTCTGCGTTCTTTGCCCCATCTCTGCCTCTAGCGGGGGTTATTTTTGGAGCTGTAGGTTAACGTGACATTCTGTACTCTGCATGATCCAGCGAACCGTGTCTCGTGTTGCTAGGTTTTCCGAGCAACGTAAAAAAGGGGTTTAAATATGGTGCTGGGGTTGCTACGGTGATGTTGCTAAGAGATCTATGGGGGTGGGATTTACAGGTAGCCCTCACGATAACGCTTCTCACCCGTTGGCGTACCTGCCGGCGGCTTTCGCCCCAGCGCCTGCATGCGGGATTCTGTATTGTGCAGGAGGGGGCTAAAGACTTGATTTGGGGTGTAAATAGGCCGTGTAAGTGTTAACAGGCCGTGTAAGTGTTAACGTGGCTCTGCGACGGGCTCTTACAATAGCTGACGGCTCGCCACTGACTGTAGAGATGCGTAAAGCCGCAGGTCGTTGCTGGGGTGGAATAACACCTTTCTTTGTGGGGCTTTTCCACGTAGCTGATATTCGGTAAATACTGTGCAGGTTCCCACCCATCCCCCAGCCTGAGAAAATACAAAAGGCTTAGTAAGGCTAATTAAATAGCGAGCTGCCGTTGTGAACGCGAGCTCCATGCTGACTGATCGCTCACAAAATGTCCGCTCCGCGCTTTCTTTTCCTTGTCAATCGTCTCCATGGCGGCATAAACAGTGTTTGGCCCTTTGTTTGCCTGCGTGAAGGGCTTTTATCGTCCGATATCAGCATTAATCCATCCTTTTGTGGTGTGAAAGCCCGGCTCTCGTACGCTCTCCATCTGAATCGCTCTCCGGTTACCCGTAGTTTGTTTACTGTGGCTTTGCATGCTAAATACAGATTGAGGGGCCCTGGGGAAATGCCGCTGTGCCGATGAGCGAATGTTGTGGAATGCGGGGGGCTTTGTTCTCTGGTTGTGGGGGGCTGTGGTGGATGGATTGGAGGGGATAAACGGTGAAACGTCACATCTCCCCCCCCCCGCTTACTACATCTGGACGATTGCGTTACGCTCGCGGCAGTGTCTGAAATGCCCCGTAATGTGGTGCTAGTAGCGGGATGGTCTGCGCTGGACGGCGCTGTCTTGTAGAGGGGCAATATTCTCGCTGTCAGAAATGGCACTGATTTTATGTGCGAAACGCATATTACAGGCGCATCCCGTTGTTACGCGGGGGGTCTTGTGCCGCGACGCCCGAAGTTTCAGTGATTTGGGTTTGATCCTTCCCGGACGCGTTTTCGTTTTGCAGAGAATGTTTTTTTTGCCCCTGTGTCTTTGTTCTCGTGTGTAAGGGACTCGGTGGTCTCGCTTTGACCTCGTCGTTTCATAGAAGGAAAGTTCCCGCTGGTTCTGTGCCGTCGGCCCGGCGGAAGGGATTCCCGTAGAGCCGTGTGAATGTGCCGTTACAGCAGTGCGCGGTTATAGGTAGTCACGGCCGGCATTAATCCGCCGGGTTTATTATATTTCCCGCTTGTTAAAATAATCCGTTTCTAATTAAAATACATCCCGCGTCCTCGTAGAACCGGCCTCTGCTGGAAGCCGCGGGAAGTTTAGACCGTTTGGTGACCCCGGTTTTTAGTTGTGGTTAATGATCGCAGGAAACAAAACGCTTTCGTTCTGCGATGTTCGGCTTCCGTGTTGTCGGGGCGCGCTTCGCTGGGTGACGTTCCGCTTCCGTGTTGCCGGCTCGTCGGGCCGCTCTTCGCTCGGTGACGCTCGGCTTCCGTGTTGTCGGGCCGTGCTTCGCTCGGTGACGTTCGGCTTCCGTGTTGCCGGCTCTTCGCTTGGTGACGTTCGGCTTCCGTGTTGCCGGCTCGTCGGGCCGCTCTTTGCTCGGTGACGCTCGGCTTCCGTGTTGCCGGCTCGTCGGGCCGCTCTTCGCTCGGTGACGCTCGGCTTCCGTGTTGTCGGGCCGTGCTTCGCTCGGTGACGTTCGGCTTCCGTGTTGCCGGCTCTTCGCTCGGTGACGCTCGGCTTCCGTGTTGCCGGCTCGTCGGGCCGCTCTTCGCTCGGTGACGTTCGGCTTCCGTGTTGCCGGCTCGTCGGGCCGCTCTTCGCTCGGTGACGCTCGGCTTCCGTGTTGCCGGCTCGTCGGGCCGCGCTTCGCTCGGTGACGCTCGGCTTCCGTGTTGCCGGCTCGTCGGGCCGCTCTTCGCTCGGTGACGTTCGGCTTCCGTGTTGTCGGGCCACTCTTCGCTCTGTGACGCTCGGCTTCCGTGTTGCGCGTATTTCCAGTATGGCTTCAGTGGTAGCCGGTTTGTGAGGCGTAGCTGTAGGTTATGTTTGGACGGCCGTTGCCGGTGACCCTTTAAATGCTGGAAGATACTATACCGTTTAGTGTTCTGAGACCCTTTCTCGTGCCAGGACTAATGGTCTCTTCCAGGCCCCGGCATTTAAACGGCTTGACCTTCGCCTCTGCTTCTGAAGTCACATTCTTGTGATGCTTTCTCAGCCCGAGCACCGCAGGGGTTACATGTAAATCCAGTATGTAGCCGGGACGGGGCGTTTCGTCACGTGTTCAGCTCTGCGGCGGTCATCCTGAGTGCGCTACAAATGGTACGATTGGCGAAGCGATCCGTGTATTTATAGCGCGTCTGTAATGTATACGCTGTTACAAACTTCGACAAGATGCAGCCTGCTACAGAAGGAAGCTTACAATCCATTTGTGTTTTAACTCCTGTAAGCGGCACGCTCCGCGCAGACGGCCGCATCCGGCGAGGTGATGGGAGTCTTCCTTCCAGGCCCTCGTACCTCCGCTGGTTCCCCGCTTCCAGTCCGGTCTGGCTGCTGGAGAAAGACTCCATAACGTCACATTCTATTTTTTCCCCCTCTTTTAGTGGAACGAGTAGAGTGCGGCCGGAAATAACTTCCAGATGTGTGTGAAGCGGCTCGGCGTGTATCTGTGAGAGCGGCGCTCGCTGACACCCCGGGGATATGCGCCCTCGGCGGCCGGGTCACCAAATTATACTAAAGTATGGGGGGGTCTTTGTAAAACAGTACAAATGTTTCATAAACTACTTGAATGGGTACTTTTTGTAACACTTGTGCTGCTGATAAACATGATGAGTCAGTATTTCTGGTTTATGTGACCTAACTGCTGTTTTAACCCTGTGCGTCCCGCCTGTGTGCGTTTCTCGTCACGTGCCGGACGGATGAGCTGTATGGTCAGTCCAAGCTGATTCTAATGACTTCTGTCTGCCTTCTTTTTGTCCCTGCAGATATGGACGTGTTGAAAGTGTCAAAATCTTGCCGAAAAGGGGATCTGATGGCGGCGTGGCAGCATTCGTGGATTTTGTGGATATCAAAAGTGCACAGAAGGCTCACAATGCAGTTAATAAAATGGGTGACCGAGACCTACGGACGGATTATAATGAACCCGGCACCATCCCGGGTGCAGCTCGCGTTTTGGATGATACAGTTTCCATAACATCTCGTAGTAGAGAGGTTTCTGGGTTCAGAGGAGGTGGCGGAGGGCCGACTTACGGCCCCCCGCAGTCACTTCATGCACGGGAAGGACGTTATGAACGGAGAGTGGATGGGTAAGTTCCAAGGTTTCTCTAGGCAGGTATTTTGTATTTTATATGGTGACAAAAAAACAAAACTGGTGTAGGGCCCCCCGATGGATTTCAGATTTTGGGAAACGAATATGCTTCCTCTTGGGTTTGGAGACAGAAGTGATGCTTCTCCTAATCGGTGGGATCTTGTGGATCCGTAATGGATTGCTCCTGCAGCTGGCTGGATGTGTGTTTGGTGATTAGATTCTTTCGTTGGTTGGCGTGGATTCTGGGATAATTCTTATCGGGTTACCGTTCTGTGGATACTACGTCTCCACCTATGGATTTATTCTTGGAGTTACAATAAGGTGAAGTCCGGCCCTGGAGTGCTAACGTGTACAGGGCTCGCGTTCGGTGGCTGGTAGATTTTAACACGTTTGGAAGTGGGTTGGTGGTGAACGCCGTACGAGAGCCGTGTGGATTCTACGTTCGTTTCCTCGGAAGACCGAAGACTCTGTGCTGGAACTACAGCGATTCTGCTCCCGTGGGGATTACTCTGTGTTAGGGAAGCGCTCCGCCACTAGACGGTTTGGAGTTGTAAGGAATTACGGAACGGGGATTATCGTGTAAAATATAGACTTAGTGACTCAGAACATCGGTGCATTGGATTAAAAAAAGCAACGTGATATCGGATGAATCCTGCGCGGAACCTCCTATTCCCCCCCCACCTTTTTTTTGGTTTTATCTTTGGCCTATGGATATGAAAAGAGTCTGGGCGTGTAGAGCGTTACCATGCGAATGAACGGCTTATTTAGACCTTAATATGGATGTCTGGGATCGTTCTCCACCACAAGACCAATTTACCAGCTGAATGCTGAAGGACGCATTTCTTCCCGAAACCCGCAGCGGACGAGTGGAGAAGTTTTAGGACTGTTTTTTAACCATACGATGGAGCGCTCCTCTGTGGATTGTCTTTTTTTTTTTTTCTCACATTTTAATTTTTTTTTGGTCTTTCCACTAAGATTTTTTTTTTCCTTGTTGGTTCATCAAAAGTGTCACTTGAAACCCTTGCCCTTTTGCCTCATTGAGAAGGTGGATTACCCATAAAAAGGGACCAAATTGGGGAAGTTATGTTCTCAAATCACTCCCTAGATTTAAGTGGGATTGTAGGTGGTGTTTCCTCGCGTGGAAAAGGTTGGTATGTGCTGCCCTGTGTATATTAGCCACTTTCCTAACCACGTCACCCTTTATTTCCACTAACCCCGATAGACGTTAGTACTAATAGATAATGTTATAAAGTCATTAGTTTTCTCAGCTTACCGGTCTGCCTCCTCTTCTGCTTCTTCTCTGCAGCCCTTATATTAAATGTCAGCCGTTGCGCCGGTGTGTTTGCCGTAGCTTAGAGCATTTAAAGGCTTCTCACACTTCCTTCCACTAAACTGACGGGTAAACCCTCCCCGTATCCACTGACGGGGGATTCCTCGGGCTGCCCCCTGAGCCGAGATTAATGTGTTTTAAGCCCAGGACAGACTGGGGGTTAGGGTTAAACCATAAAAGTTCTGGGCCCGGGGCTAACGAAGAGAATGGATGCCATGCCGTAACCAACAAGGTGTAAAAGTAGCCAGGACAATAACCGAAGATCAGTCTTTTACCCCGATTTCCTTCATCATCCAATAAAGAAGCACCCAGAAGACAGACTAAAGTGACTCAAATCACCACAATCCGCCCAATTAACACACAAAGCGAATTAGGTAGTTAACACTAAAATATCCGTCCGCTCTTGCCTCGCTAAGCAACGAGTCCATCGTGTCGCGGGTTTTATTTAACCGTTGGTGGCTCCTCCAAGAAAGTCGCTTCCCAAAGTTCTATGTCAAAGCGTAACTTAATATTTCCTAGATTAACCCCTTATTGATTCATTACCAGACTGTTCCACATCCACAGAGCTGTGCACAGATAGGTTACTCTTTAAGAATTTATACGAGAGAAGTACGTTTTAACATGCGCCCCCCCCAAAAAAAATAAGGACTTCCATAATTCTGAAAGTCAGAGAAAATTCCACATTTTAATACGGCAGATGAGACGCGTACCAACAATACAACATATAAAACCGGTTTCTTCTGCAGTATATATCCCAACCCCCACATCGCAGAGATACTTTTTTGGGGGGCCGATTAGTATTACAAATTGATATTTAAAAATACCCAATAACCAGTCTAAATCTATTTAAAATAATTCTCACCAGCCTTATTGATGTTTCCTACACACAAATATATGTATCTATTACATGCATAGATGGACGCATCGTATACTTTGTACCTTCCGGGGACGTTGTCTATGGATGAAGACTCGTCTCCCCAGTCCAGACCAGTAACACTCGGGCTTTGAAGTGGAGTTTTCATGGCCACTGGAAAAAAACCTTTATTTTTTTAGCCTCTTCACTTCTTTCTCTTTTACATTTTCTGCTCTGTAAACTAAAGGAGTTTATTAAACTGCCCCATAGCCAAAAACTAACACCCCCCCCGATGCCTTACGTTCCGTAGGACCACTGGCCATGAAAGCCCTGCAGCCTGCAGATCGTTGCCTAGACTCCCCGAGGACGCTGGCTTTTTATCCTTTATACGCCTGATAGGTCGTTTTCTGTAAATGCATAGCGTTAAATCTCACTGTCGATGTGTTTGCATGAAATGGTTTTGTTGCATTTCTCTGCTGCGTTTAGCCTAAAATCCCTTTTCCCCCTTCGATGCAGGGCTTCTGAAACACGGGAGCGTTCTTATGAACATAGTGCCTATGGACACCATGAAAGGGGAGCGGGAGGATTTGATCGCACGAGACATTATGATCAGGATTACTATAGAGACCCTCGGGAACGGACACTGCAGCACGGGATATATTATAATTCTCGTCGGAGTCCCACGCGCTTCGATGCCCATGATCCTCGCTATGAGTCTCGGGTGCGGGAACCGTTTACATTACCCAGCGTCGTGCACAGGGACATCTACAGGAATGACATTTCCCGGGAGGTACGAGGAAGACGCCCCGATCGGAATTACCAGCACAGCAGGAGCCGGTCGCCTCATTCGTCCCAGTCCAGGAACCAGTCCCCCCAGCGGCTGGCTAGCCAGGCGTCCAGGCCGGCGAGATCGCCTAGCGGCAGCGGATCCCGAAGCAGATCCTCCAGCAGCGACTCTCTCAGCAGCAGCAGCAGTACCAGCAGCGACAGGTAGGTTCCTGGCAGAGGCGACCCGTTTTATTCTACTCGGAACGGCGGACTTTGTCTCCAGAGAGTAAAAATAATAATAAGCGGTGAAATGCTCTTTCACGCGGTCCGTGCTGCTGTTTGGTCTGGAACGTGTTATTGGAGTCTGAGGATTATTAATCCGGTTCTGTATCCGGGCTGCTTGTGTTCTGAATCGTACGATGCTCCCCGGAGCTCGCAATTACTGTGACGGGAACGCCTCTGCCTCGTGTGTCCAGAAATGCATTAAAGCTGCGGATCGGGGTTTCTGCACCTCGGTGCGGTTCGCTGCGTCCGCCCAAAATTTGGGAAAGTACAGGATTTCGTCGAATTTAGTGTCCGTGTAACATTTCACTTTGTGTTTTCCTTACGGGGGTTTAGCACCAGTCGGGGGTCCGTGGCAAACAAAGGTTTTGGCAGTGAGCTGGTTCATATCGTGTCTCTTCATGCAGTAATTTGAGGCTAATGGCCCCCAGGGCCGGGTTTTGGCCAGCCGCGGAATAGACCCGTTGCTCTGTGGAATGCAGGTCGGAGTAGATTGTGGCTTCTTTTTTGGTGTTCGTTTGTTTTGGTTATTGGATGGTTTTGATGCCGATTCGTCCCGCTCCGTATTTATGTTTATGCCGCTTATTCGTTAGAATAAATTGTTTTTTTTTCCCCCCTTTCCCGTTGGTGAGCAGCACTGATATTCTGCATGTTGGGGATTATCTGGGGCCCCCCTGCTTTAGTCTGTTGGCTCCGAATTGTCGACTGAATTGAACTGGAATTCCCGGCTGAACGGGTCCTTGGTTTGGGGGGGGATTAATTTCTGGTAATTCAGGCCGAGGCACCGGAGTCCGCGGGATGTAAAGTTTGTTTTTATTTTGTTTTCGTTTGATTTTAAATCCCAATCCACAGCCGCAGGCGAGGAGTCCATTTGTCCTGTACGAGGAGCAATGAGTCTGCTCTACACACGTACCTGTACCCAGCAGAATGCACGGATCAAACACGTTACGGGATTACTCCCGCCGCACGCCACGCCATAGTCACGCTTCTCAGACCTTACTCTTGTTTGGGGTCCACTAGTCTGTTGGGGGGCTTCCCGGAGCCGGCGCGCCGTCTTCATCGTTTAAATCGTTGCATTTCTAGGCCTGCTGTTCCTAATTGGTATTAATGGCGAGAGCCGGCGTATTAAATAACCGCAGCGCCGAGTGCTTGGCGTAAATATCCCGTGACTCCCCCACCTATAACATAATAAACGTTTGTGTTGGGGCCCGTTGCGTGGGGTGGTTCTCGGGGGGCGGCCCCTGCTCTGTATTATAAAACACACACACACAGGGTTTCATTGACGGAGCTGGTCGTGTGTTCTGTGGGTCCGGCCCGTTCCGGGGAGCAGTAGCTGCCCTCGGTGTTAGGCTGCTGGACGCTGATCTTAGTGAATACGTGTTAAGTCGCTGGCCGGAGACACTCTCTTTATCCGCGGTTTGTGTGAGGCCCGGTATTTTTAGCCGTCTGGTTTATTTAATGAGCGCATCCATGTTTATTTGGTACTTTGTGCGTGGGAACGAGGTGCGTTTGCCGCCAGTGTGCCCCGGTCTGATCTGTGCGGATGGGGGAGGGGTGCCCAGTCTGCATGTTGCAGAGGCCCGGGCTCCTTGTTTGTATGTCTGCAACCAGTCTGGACTGGAATTATCCAGTTTCACTTGGCCACATGCCACATCCCAGGGCTGTGTGCAGGCAGCGTGCGGTGGGGGAGGGGGCGCTCGCTCGCTTAGTACTGCTGTGTGGCTTCCAATGAACCCGGATATGTAGCTCGGGAACGTGGGGACCCTGCTGAGGATAGTGGGATTCAGACCCCCTCGTTACCCAGGCTCCGCTTTCTTTAAACTTGGTACTTTTTACCCTGATCTCTTCACCTTTCAATGTGCAAACCTCTGCCGTCCACGCGCCGTCTAATACCACACACACACACACACACACGGTCTAATACCCCCAAGGAAAACACACACACACACACCGTCTAATACCCCCAAGGAAAGCACTTCCATGGCAGATTGGGCTTTGTCTGCGTGTGCTTATTACACGGTATAGCAATTTATCTGGTTGGTTTGCGCCGTGGCCGGGATCTGTGTTTTCTGTTGTAAAGGGTGTAAACCTTGGCGCGAGACCCCTCGGCGTTCACTGGTGCGCCCCTCGGCGTTCACTGGTGCGCCCCTCGGCGTTCACTGGTGCGCCCCTCGGCGTTCACTGGTGCGCCCCTCGGCGTTCACTGGTGCGCCCCTCGGCGTTCACTGGTGCGCCCCTCGGCGTTCACTGGTGCGCCCCTCGGCGTTCACTGGTGCGCCCCTCGGCGTTCACTGGTGCGCCCCTCGGCGTTCACTGGTGCGCCCCTCGGCGTTCACTGGTGCGCCCCTCGGCGTTCACTGGTGCGCCCCTCGTGCAGGGGCTCTGGGTGAGGAAAGTGGTGTGCTGGCATGGTTTTGTGAAGCGTGCGCTTGTATGTGAGTATGATGTATAACGAGCCGTGTAGGGTGCACAGCGTGTGCGGGAAGGGCCCCTAATGGTCTTGTGTGATCGCTTGCACTGGAACGTCAGCCCCCCCCCAGTCTGAATGCGGGAGCTGCACGCGGGGTCCTGCATCACGCCGGAGTATTTAGTAGTGATTGATACCCCGGCCTGTTCCTGAGGAATAAAGCTCGTTCTTGGTAAAATCCAGTCCCTCTGCCATAGGCCTGATCCCTCCTATGTGTGTTTCTGATGTGCGCATTCACGTGTAACGTATTTCTGGTGAGTCAGTGCGTTACACCGGGCCGACAGTTGCTTGTGGTTGTCGGGGCCGTTTTCAGGAGTAGTCTGGGATTTTCAGGTGCTGAGTCGATGTTCATATTCCGGTGCCGGTCCATGTTCCGCGGCTTTGTTTACCCGGAGACGGTGGTTCTGTAAATAGCTGCTGCTGAATCATAAAGCTAGATGCATCTTTTACATAAAGATCCGTGTACCGTGTGCAGAGACTTCCGGGGCTCGCTGCTGCCGCCCATCATAATGTCTCGTGTCGGGAGATAAAAACAGAAGCGGTGCCGTAAAGCGTTCAGTGTCGGGAGATAAAAACAGAAGCGGTGCCGTAACGCGTTCAGTGTCGGGAGATGGATCGGAAGCGGTGCCGTAACGCGTTCAGTGTCGGGAGATGGATCGGAAGCGGTGCCGTAACACGTTCTGTGTCAGGAGATGGATCGGAAGCGGTGCCGTGACGCGTCCCGTGTCGGGAGATGGATCGGAAGCGGTGCCGTAACGCGTTCCGTGTCGGGAGATGGATCGGAAGCGGTGCCGTAACGCGTTCAGTGTCGGGAGATGGATCGGAAGCGGTGCCGTAACACGTTCTGTGTCGGGAGATGGATCGGAAGCGGTGCCGTAACGCGTTCTGTGTCAGGAGATGGATCAGAAGCGGTGCCGTGACGCGTCCCGTGTCGGGAGATGGATCGGAAGCGGTGCCGTAACGCGTTCCGTGTCGGGAGATGGATTGGAAGCGGTGCCGTAACGCGTTCTGTGTCGGGAGATGGATCAGAAGCGGAGCCGTAACGCGTTCTGTGTCGGGAGATAGATCGGAAGCGGTGCCGTAACGCGTTCCGTGTCAGGAGATGGATCGGAAGCGGTGCCGTAACGCGTTCCGTGTCAGGAGATGGATCGGAAGCGGTGCCGTAACGCGTTCCGTGTCAGGAGATGGATCGGAAGCGGTGCCGTAACGCGTTCCGTGTCAGGAGATGGATCGGAAGCGGTGCCGTAACGCGTTCCGTGTCAGGAGATGGATCGGAAGCGGTGCCGTAACGCGTTCCGTGTCAGGAGATGGATCGGAAGCGGTGCCGTAACGTGTTCCGTGTCGGGAGATGGATCGGAAGCGCTTTTCTAAGCTTTTGCGCGTTTCCGGCTCCAGCTTGCTGCCGGCTCCGGGTGTTTCTGGGCGCCCGTTCTTATTAAATCCTCTTTATTCTGTGTGATCTTTTAGTGGTAAATGTGCCCCGTCCTTACGTTTACCCAGCTGCGTAATGTGATGATTTAACTATTCCTACCCTCCTACCAGCCACATAGCTGCGTTATTCCTTCCCAGTGGAAAGTGAAACCTAAAAAATGCGAGGAGGGTTCACATGCGCTCTCTTCTAAGAAATGTTGCAGCGAACGGTGGCCCGGTATTCAGGGGGCCGCGGGGAAAAGCAGCGTTATGGCCGCTCTGCTTACAGGGGAATAGACTCGGGTAAATTTGTCTCTTTGTGTTGAGCGGCCGAACCGTTACTAGACTCCAGATCCCTTACCCAGGAACCCCACAGCCGGTACCTGGCAAGCATTTCCCGGACAGCAGATGATTTTCTCAACCCAGAGAGTCATTTATTAAATCCAAACGTCATGAAATGGGTTTACTGACATAGATGCGCACGCTCATGCACGCGCGCACACATTCATATACACGCGCGCACACATTCATATACACGCGCACACACGACAATGCTTCCCGATCATTGTAACGCGAGAGGGTCTGAGGCTGAGAGGAAAAGTAAAGAAATGTTACTTTACTGAGAGGGTGGTAGATAAGTGGAACATCCTCCCAGCAGAAGTGGTAGAGGGCATTAAACATGCATGGGATAGGCATATGGCTCCTGAATCTAAGACGAGTCTTTATAGCAAGAGAAACGGGCGACTCGACGCAGCGACAATTCATGGCAGATTCACCAAAGAAAAAAACCTCGATAAACTTCTTCCTAGAAGGACATTATGTTTTTTTTATTTTATTTTTTTTGCAGAATTTCAAAAATGTCATAATAAAATAAAAGCAGCTGAATATTTGTATTTTTTTTATATCTTTGTCTTGGTACGTTCCAAAGAAGTTATTGTTGGGTGTTTGTTGTATAAATGCCATCCTGAGTTGCACAGCAGAGTCCTGCGCCGGTTGTTTAGGAAGCACTTGCTGTATATGTTTAGAGAAAGAGTGTAGGTGTGAAGATGCAGCGCTGGTCCGCGTGTGCACAAATTTGATGAGGGCCACGGGCACACGGGAGCCGTCAGATCTTTGAGTGTTTGCCGAAACACTGTATTTCTTGTTTTTTTTTTTTTCTTTTATCTTGTGTTTTGCCCAAATATCATACTCTTCACTGCAAGGGTGGTAGGCAAGGAGAACAGCCTCCCAGCAGAAGTGGTAGAGGGTAATACAGTGAGGGTATTAAACATGCATTGGGTAGATATAAGATGAGACCAGCAACTGATTAAACCAGAAAAATGGGCCAAAAGCCCCTTATACTCATTCTGTTTCTGTCTAGAATGAGACTAAGTGCTGTTGGCGGGGCCACCAGTAAAAGCGCTCCTAGGGGCCCAAGCCACAGAGATGGGGGTAGAGGGTCGTGCGTGACAGACGTGCCCCTGATTGATGGGACGGATGTCTGCCGGCAGTCATGGGAATCTGTTGGCATTCAGTATAATGTAAATACAGTAAGAGACAAAAATAGGGTTTAGTTTGTTCACTGATTCAGCAAAACACAATGTTGTGTGGCGTGTTGCGTGTCACTCTCCCGCTGTCATCATGTGACAGCCATATCTGTGTCTCCTCTGTAGCTCCATCATTAGACATAAGTCATGCAGGGTTCTGGGTGTCGCGCCCCGGCTGCAGGCCCTCTGACCTGTTGGCACCTGCCCAGCTGCACAAAGATGAGTTCTAACGCGCTGCCAGCGCCATGCCCGTATCCATGCCCGTATCCGTTTGTTCATCGAATGCCTTTCATGCATCTGATCCTGATTGTACCCTGTATAGAAAGCCAGAGACCGGGGTGCAGATCACAAGTCCTTCCCCTGTTCACGCCGGGGGCTAACGGCATCTTTCTGGTTACAGCAGCGACTCCAGCAGCAGCTCGAGCGATGAGTCTCCGGCGAGGTCTGTGCAATCTGCCGCCGTCCCCGCGCCTCCTTCCCAGCCGCTCCTCTCTCTGGATAAAGACGAGCCTCGCAAGAGCTTTGGGATTAAGGTGCAGAATCTTCCTGTTCGCTCCACAGGTAATCTACAGTTAGCCAGCGTGTGTGTGTGTGTGTGTGTAAGCGCGCGTGTGTAGGTACACATAAGTACGCGTGTGTGTGTAGGTACGCATAAGTACGCATGTGTGTAGGTACGCATAAGTACGCGCGCGTGTACGTACGTACGTACGTACGTACGTACGTACGTGTGTGTGTGGGTACGCGTGTGTGTGTGGGTACGCGTGTGTGTGTAGGTACGCATGTGTGCGATATCTCTCCAGTTTTACAAAAACACTGTAGTACAAAGGTTAGAGAAGCCGTCATCAGGTGGTAACAGTGAAACCTTCCCGGGACTGCACCATGCGATAGACGCCCGTACTGGCCCTCCGGGCCCTTGGAGCCTGCGCAGTATATGAAGCACATTTACCATGAGAATAAAAACATTTGCCTGTGTTTATTGCACTTTTGGAACCTGCTAATGGCTTTATCGCAGTTTTTATGTCCTCTGCCGGCCTTTCCCGTGACGGTGCCTTTTTTATTTTTAGATACCAGCCTTAAAGATGGCCTCTTTCACGAGTTTAAGAAATACGGGAAGGTGACGTCGGTGCAGATTCACGGCGTGTCGGAGGAGCGTTACGGGCTGGTATTTTTCAGACAGCAGGAAGATCAGGAGAAAGCACTTAACGCGTCAAAAGCCAAGCTCTTCTTTGGCATGCAGATCGAAGTCACCGCGTGGGTTGGACCAGGTATGGAAACTCTGCGCATGCAGCACCACGTCAGGGTAGCTAGGCTGGTACCCAAAGGCTGACCCTCCATGGCCCCTACGGAATGATGTCTGAGGATCGCAGTCCGTTACGCAGCTTGAAAGAGCTTTGTGTGAAATAATATAATTGGGGTACCAATTTCTTTTTCTGAGAAGGCGATGCTGGCTCCTGCAGACATATCCGTGTGTTGTGTTTTAATTGCACCTTAAAGACTGCATTCGTTGAGGTCCCGGCCAGTTTGTTGACCGTGATTCGCAGTCTAAAGACCCCCTGTCTCTGATTTTGCTTTAGAAACAGAAAGCGAGAATGAATTCAGACCTTTGGATGAAAGAATAGACGAGTTTCACCCAAAAGCAACAAGGACTCTGTTTATCGGCAACTTGGAGAAGACAACCACTCACCTAGAGCTGCACAACATCTTCCAGCGATTTGGGGAAATAGTGGTATGTAAAGCTTAGCGCGACGCCATCGCATGCAGCGGCTGCTACCAAATTCCTAAACGTGGCGGCCGTGCGATTCAGCAACCCAGTGAGGGGCTGCCGATTTCCTCAACATGGGGAACAGCCATTGGCATCTAACGCAGTACTTTGACCATTCGTGTCAGGGCCTGGCCTGCGTTACATCACTCGATCAGCGCATGCAGACGGGGCTGTCTCCGTCCGGTCGCTCCGCAGTATTTTGCCCTGGTTACAATCAGATTTATTTAGGTGTTTTTGTCTTTTTATCCAGTTTCCTTTTCTTTCTGCCGGGCGGCATTGATTTGACTTTGTTCTTATCCTTCCCTGTCCAGGATATCGATGTGAAGAAAGTGAATGGAGTCCCTCAGTACGCGTTTCTGCAGTACTGCGATATCGCCAGCGTCTGTAAAGCCATTAAGAAGATGGACGGAGAGTATCTGGGGAATAACCGGCTGAAGGTATAGCGTTCAGTGCTACTTGCATATGTATCGTGTTTTTCAGGCCCTATTTTATCGATATTTTAGTAAAACACGTCAGATCAGGTTTTACTATGTAAACAATAAGTACTTCTGCTAGACCAAGATTTATTAACCTGTAACGGCAGTGATTGAATTGGGCTTTTCCAGGGAAAGTTCTCCTCCTGGGGTAGTTTATATAACATTAAGTTATAACTTCTAAAAAAAAAAAAAATATCTTGTAAAGAAAGTTAAGCAACTGAACGGAAAGAGGATGGTAAACGAAGAAAACATGATTACCCGGATAATCAAAGTGTCGTTTTCCAGCAGGGACACTTCAGTTTATGTATTTATTATTTATGTATTAAATATACATATTTTTCTCTTCTTACAGCTGGGATTCGGAAAAAGCATGCCTACCAACTGTGTGTGGATAGATGGGCTTTCTTCCAACGTCACTGAACAGTATTTAACCCGGCATTTTTGTCGTTATGGGCCTGTCGTAAAGGTAGGTGAAATTTCAGGAAGGTTGCGGGTTTTTTTGTTTAATTGAATGGATCCTGCATCTCCTCAACCTCTTTCCTTTGCTTCTAACCGTAATTACGCATATAGTCAGACCAGGCAGGCTGTGCGTAGGAACACTGAACGTTGTGTCGACTCGTCTGACTGTATTTGTAATGAGCATTTAACGCTACATGTGTAGTCCCCGCACCCTCTTCTCAGCCGTGTCATAGGTAGCGCTTGCATGCAATCTGTTTTCAGACCGTTTCTTCTGGTTTGGGTGCATCCCGAGCCGCATTTTCCCCATGCCGCTGCTTAGGAAGGACTGCATCCTTCTTTCCTATCAAGGACCATGTGGTTGTCTTACCAGTAACAATGTAACGCCTAGGATTTTCGTGTGGGGTAGGTTCCCAGATCTTCCGTTTCTTCAGAAGAGCCTGAAAATTAATAATTTGGTAACCCAAAATTAAAATGACGAGCAGACGTTGCCGCAGTGCCTGAAGCTGCTTTCTACAGAATCAGTTGCACTGCGCGGGATTGCGAGGAGGCCGTTGATTGAAAATCGTGATTCAAACCAGAAAAGATGAACAGTGATCTTTTACCAAATCCTTAGTGGGCAAGGCTCTTATATGTCCTTTTTTTTTTTTTTTTTTGACAGGTGGTGTTTGATCGATTTAAAGGCATGGCCCTGATACTCTACAATGAGATTGAATATGCCCAAGCAGCTGTAAAAGAGACCAAGGGGAGGAAGATTGGTGGGAATGACGTTAAGGTGTGCAGAGACCACCTTAATAAGCGTATCAAAATTTATAAACCACAATACTTAAATTCCTCTAGGGATCATGGGAGTACTCTAATAAAACGAGGGGAAACCAGGTCCAAAGGGTTAAAAGCTGTTTAGGCCTCACAGCGTCCCATAGCGTTTGATCGCACGTGGATCATTTTGCGAGCCCCAGGCAGTTTAACGGCGTGCCGTCCTTGTGTCTCTGAGCTTCTTGGTGATGTGTTGTTCCATTAAACTACTGTTGTTACTGGTAAACGGTTAAACCACTACACCAAGGTAACCCCGAACATGCATTTTCGCTTCATGAATGGATTCTCCTGCTTTTACATGGAAAGCAGAAGAACATTGGTGGGGGTGTATGTCCCGTGGGCTGCCGCTAACAAGCCCTGCTGTCCCCCGCAAACCTCTCCTTTAACCCGGTGGCAACTTCATCGTGGAGATGTAGACAGGACTGGCGATAGTTATTCAGGCTTTCTTGCCGCGAATCTTGATGCTTTCATCACGCGCTTTCAGAGTTAACCTGCTATCCCTCCTTAACGTTCCATTTTAACATCTGCATTATTTATACTCAAATACTATTATGTTCATCTTTGTTTTTGAAAAGATGTGAATGACCGTTTCCATTGCTTTTGATCCCCGGCTTCTTGCTCCAATAAATCCATTTTATCACTAAACAGAAAGTGTTGAAACCCATCCGCTACCTGAAGGGTAGATCTGCAGCGCTCGATATCACCTTTCCCGCGTCTGCCCTCTGTAATCAGAAGAATTCAGTTGTTTTGTGTTTTGATAAACTTGTTCTCTTTTCAAAAGGTGGATTTTGCAAACCAAGAGTCCCAGCTGGCGTTTTACGGGTCTATGGAGTCGTCGGGGCAGGATATACGCGACTTCTACGACATCATCTCAGAGAGACGGTAAGTCAATTCATCTTCAGCGTGCTGGGAATCTCGTAGGGATAAACATGTTTGGAATTGGAATGGTTCACTGAATTCATCGCTGTGGGAATGTGTTTATCGATTGCATCCAGCAGTAACACAATATTTCTGTTCAGTACAGCGTGTCCTTATCTTCTTTATGGAATTAAATAAAATATTAGTTGGATGTGGTATAACTATTTTACTATCAATGCTTTCTTTTACAGAGGGGATGAAACAAGGAGAGGGTCTTACCATGAATTTACATCCACCGAGCGCACATACTATGACACGGTCCGCACGCCCGGCACGTACCAGGAGGAAACCAGACGAGAGTATCCTGCACGAAGCAGAGAATTCTATGCGGACTGGGATTCATACCCCGCAGATTACTATGAGCAACGCTACTACGATGATCTGCGAGAGTACAGGGACTACAGAGACCCATACGAGCAGGACATCCGGGAATACAGCTATAGGCAGAGAGAGAGGGAGAGAGAGCGCTTTGAAACAGACAGAGATCATGAACGACGGCAAATCGAACGCAGCCAAAGTCCTACCCATTCCAGACGGCCTCAGAGCCCAGCAGGGTCTCCGTCGCAATCCGAAAGAATTACAAGCGACCCCGAACGCCGGATCTACAGCCGCTCGTCTGACCGCAGTGGCAGCTGTAGTTCTCTTTCTCCGTCTCGATTTGACAAGCTGGACAAAGCTCGGGCGGATCGTTATATCAAAAATGAAAAAACCGAGAAGGAACGCTCCTTTGACTTAGAAAGACCAGATAAAGAGAAAAGGCCACCTAGGAAAGAAAAGACTGATAAAATTGAGAAAGACAAACCTGACCGGACAAAGCGAAAGTCGAAAAATCATTCTCCAAGCTCTCAATCCTCTGAGACTGATCAGGAAAACGAGAGAGAGCCAAGCCTTGAGAAACTGAAGTCTAGTAAACAGCAAGCCAAAGAAAAGCCAGACAAGGATACAATAGCCAAGAACCGCTTGGACCTTATGCCGTGCGTGGTTCTTACTAGAGTCAATGAAAAGGAAGGCAAAGTTTTTGAGCCCCCTGGACTTGAGAAACCAGCCAAGTCTAAATCAGATAGCGAGTCTGTAAAGTCCCCACCGCTGGACCAGAAACTGTCAGCGCCCCGACTCGAACAACCTAAGTTTGAGCAAGCAAAACTTGAAATGGCCAGGAGCAAAGTGCCAAAAGAGAAGATTCTTTCCAGCCACGTCGAAGTGGTAGACAAAGAGGGTAAGCAAAAGGTAAAAAAGCACTTGAAGACGGAACCTGTGGAAGGGGCTACGGCAGCTGACCTGGACAAACTGGAAGCTCGGAAAAGGAGGTTTGCTGATGTCACTTTAAAATGCGATAGGCAGAAAATGGAAGTTAGACGGAGCAACCAAGATGAGGAGGATCAACGCGTCGTATCAAAAAAGCAAATGGAGGCTGTTTCCTCAAGAGAGGTGACTGTGCTTCGGGAAGGAGAGTCTGAAAGGAAAGGCTCCAGGAAAGATCTTCTGAAAAGGGAGTCCAGAAAAGCCAGACCCGACAGACTTTTTACACCAAGCAGTCCTAAAGATGGCCAGGAATCACTTGGGCTTGCTCTTCACCCTAACTCAGATTTGCAGTCCCGTTTAGGAGAACCTGTCGATGACCCGTTTGAAACAGCAGAGGCATCGAGTAAAAAGGTTAGCGTCATGAAAATCCTTCCTCGCCATTTGCAGCTGGCCGAGGACCTGGATAAAGAAGCTGCTAAAGAAGAGAACAGGAAGATGTACTCTCTCTCAAGAGAAATGCTAGGACTGGAAAGATCGGAGACAGAAGAGAAACTTGGGATAGACATCGATTACACCCAGAGTTACAGAAAGCAAATGGAACAGAGCCGCAAGCTCAAGCAGCAGATGGAGCTGGAAATATTGAAATCTGAAAAATTTGGTAGCCCCAACAAGGAAAGTGATGAGTTGGAGAGGAGAAGTCTTGTGCATGAGGTGGGCAAACCACCTCAAGACGTCACAGACGACTCGCCTCCAAGTAAAAAAAAAAAGACTGATCACATAGAGTTTGAAAATGCTACAAAAAGGGAACGGAACTATCGGAGCTCCCGCCAGATTAGCGATGACCCAGAAAGGATCTGTTCTCCGAGCCTGCGACATTTTCCTTTTCACGAAGATGAGGATGCAACAAGTTCCCCACGATTAATACCGGTTAAGGAATGCAGAGAGTCTCCTAAGGTGGATGACAAAATGGCGTTCTCTAACGTAGCTGTTAAGGAGGAGCCTTTTAAGCCGATTCCCAGTGACTCGGTCAAAAAGGAGCCAATTGCAGAAACGGCCAAAGTTAAAATGTCTGTCATGAGTCCTGACGAAGAGTACGGCAAGTGGGACAACCAAATAAAGCCGGAGAGTAACAGGACTGACATAAGCTTCCCCAGCAACATAGTCAAGCGAGAGAGCATTCGAAAACGCTCTCGGGATCTAGAACCTGGTGAGGTTCCTTCTGATTCTGATGATGACAGTGATAATAAATCCCACTCACCCAAAGCCACCTCCTTGTTGGACACCTCAAGGTTTTCTATTTTATTACGAGACGGGGAAGAAAAACTGCGTGACCGGGAAGAAAGATTAACTAGCTCTCTGGAAAGAAACAAATTTTACTCTTTTGCATTAGATAAAACTATCACTCCTGACACTAAAGCTTTGCTGGAGAGAGCCAAGTCTCTCTCTTCTTCCCGAGAAGAAAACTGGTCTTTTTTAGACTGGGACTCTAGATTTGCAAATTTCCGGAGCAACAAAGATAAAGAAAAAGTTGATTCTGCTCCACGACCGATACCATCGTGGTACATGAAAAAGAAGAAAATCAGGACAGATCCCGATGGTAAATTGGATGATAAGAAAGAGGACAATAAAGAAGAAGAGCAGGAGAAACAAGAGTTATTTGCCTCCCGTTTTTTGCATAGCTCCATTTTTGAACAAGACTCCAAACGACTTCAACACCTGGAGAAAAAAGATGACGACACTGACCTCTGTCTTCTTCGACCGTACGGAAGGCAGATATCTTCGGATGGAACGAGCAGCGTGCCTGACCTTGTGCAAGAGCCGGTTGTCCTTTTTCACAGTCGTTTTATTGAGCTGACAAGAATGCAACAGAAAGAGAAAGAAAAGGAGCATCGACCCAAAGAAATAGAGAAACAAGAGGAAAAGGAGTCACAGCCAACTCCTGACAGTGTCCCTGAACCCAAGGAGAAGGACCTTAAGCCATCTACAGTGCCAACCCCTGCCCCTGTTTCTCAACAGGAGCCTGCACCACCTGTTCCGGAGAAATTAGTTCCAGATAAAGCCCCACCTGACACTGAACCACCTAAAGAAGATAGGCCGACTGAACCACCTGAGCCCCCACCACCGGAGCCTACACCTCTTCCGGTTTCTCCTCCAAGAGCTGTCGATCCTCCATCTCCACCAACTCCAGCAGAACCTATACACATTGTAGAGGAACCAAAGGAACCTTTGCCTCCCCCTCCGGTTCCTGAAGGTCCCCCACCAGAGGAGCATCCTTCATACTTGGATACAAAGCCCCCTACTCCAGGAGCTTCTTTCGCAGAGTCCCGCTCTGATGCTGTAGGTGAAATAGAACATGACACAAGCAGTAGTTCTCCTTCCAAGTCCATTACAAAGGCAGAAGACATGAATGAAGCCTCTGAAGATACCGCCTCGCTGACAAATACATGTCAAAGACCTGATATCGTTCCTGAGGTGCAGCCACAAGTTTCTGAAAATGATGTGGAAGCAGAGCCTCCTACCCCGGTGAAAGAGAAGAATCGCCACAAAAATAAGAGGTCAGTTGCTGCAGATAAGCCAGCAACCAGAAAAAGTGTTCGAATTGACCGTGAGAAACGCAACCGATCCACATCTCCACGTGGTGAGGCCCCAAAACAGACTGAAACAAAATGCGAGTCTGAGCGGACTTCACGGGGCACAGCAAAGTCACCCAGCTCGGTTCCCGAGCCTGAGATCTCAGAAACAAGTTTGCTGTTGGGCAGGACGAGGCGAAGAAACGTTAGATCCATTTATGCTACAACCGGGGACAACGATGGGCAGACCTCTACTAAAGAACCTGTTGAGACACCAAGGCCAACTAGGAAGCGAGTAGAAAAAGAACCCAAGGAGGCCCCTGCGGTTGTACCGAACACACCAAAAAGAGGTCGTCCTCCAAAGATGCGACGTAGAACTGGAGAGGAGGTATCTCCCACCAAAGCAGAGGCTATAAAGCTGGAGTCTGAAGATACAGAAAGTAAGGAACCAATCGAGGCCACAAAGCCAACAGAGGGATGGCGTTCTCCACGGTCACAAAAGGGGGCGCTGACGCACTCTCCTGGTTCTAGCAGTCAGGTGGGTAAGAAAGGAAAGACCGACTCTAAATTACCACATGATGCTTCTGAGGAATCACCTGAGGAGGTCATTGAGAACAGAGAACCCGCTCCTGAAGACAGCAGCAAGGCAAAAATGGCCAAAGAAGAAACTATCACAGACATTAAGCATGAATATAAGGAAGGAGACACAGACAAAACTCTGATGGATGACCCCGTTCCCGATGTGCTGGAGAAGAAAAGTCTTGAAAAAACGCCAAAGTCGAAAGTCGGGCGGACAAAGTGTGGAAAGACTGTCGTGCGTTTGAAAAGTGTTGAAATTCGCCTCAACGTGGATGAAGTTAAAGGCGCTATGAGGCCTCTTGAAGATGCTGAGCCTACGGCAGTATCACCCATTACGGTTAAAAGCCCTCAAAAGGATGACGCTGTAACGACCGTTTTTACAAACAAAGACACGACTTTCCCGGAAACACCGGAAAAAGAGGCCAATCGAGATCCCAAGCTTACACCTGAAGCAGCGCAGCTCGCTCGGCAAATAGAACTTGAGCAAGCTGTGGAAAACATCGAAAAAATCACTGAAACGGCCGACCCGGTTTACAAAGATGCGCAGGGCGGTGAGGTGGCAGAAGGTCGCTCAGAAGAAGATGGAGAAAAGCCTGCACATCAGGCCAGTGAAACAGAATTGGCGTTGGCTATCGGGTCCATCATCTACGATATTTCTACGGATGCTGAGAGCTTTCCGGCACCCCCAACGTATCCACCTGAAGGGGAAACCGAGCTACCGGCAGATGCTCCCACTGCCCCTGCTACTTCCCAGCCAGACATGGAGCCCGAGACCGACCAGGCGGTGAATGTTATTTTAGAGACCGATTCCGCCATCGGTACCGAGAGCTCATCCGCTGGTCCTGCGACAGCTGGAACGGAATCTGTGGAAGGGAAAGACGTGAGCTTCAGCGAGTCTTCAAATTCTGCGCAAGAAGCAGAGTCTCTGCAAGACGTTGAGTTCGTTCCCAAACAGAAAGGCCGGCCTAAGCAGACGCGTCCTAGGCGGAAAAAGCTACCAGGCAAAAAACTGGAGCCGACAGACAGCCACGCCGTCGCGGGTGATGATCTCCAAGATGCTTCTCCCAGAAAAGATGAAAAGATATTAGAGGAAGGCCAAGTTGTAAAGTCTGCTGATCTGTCCGTTTCTTCCATCCCTGAAAAACAGACTCTTGACACAAGTCTTAATTCTTCCTCTGAAACCATTTCTCGAGACGCCGAACAAGATGACGACATTGCGGAGCCCGCGAACGTAAGCCGTTCCCCGCAAACACTACTCATAGACGATGTTAGCCAGGGCAGTTTTAAGCTGCGTTCGAGTATGGACAATCCCCCTCTATCGCCACCTAGTGTCGCCGCGCCTTCCGCTCTGTCAGCTGCACCAGGAAAACAAGCAGCACCTTTGCCTGCGGCTCCGTTATCTCATACGGGGTCGGCCATCATATCAGACTGGATGGTAAGGCATGAAGATACCGCTAGCATTCCTACACCGCCACCTGCAATGCCTCCAGATACAAAGGCATCTGACGTGGATACCAACTCCAGCACCTTGAGGAAAATTTTAATGGAGCCCAAATATGTTTCTTCATCTAGCAGTACTCCAACAACTGTCACATCTTCTATTTCCGAGCCTGTCTCTGCGTCCCAAGTAGAGGAGCCCGCTCCTCCACCTCCTGTGGAGGCCATTAAACCAGTTTCTGAGGAAAAGCCTTCTGTCCCCCTCACTAATACAGTGGTTCCACCTGCAGCGGAGGCTCCTGTTATTCAGGAGAAAGGGGCTACGGTGACTCCCAAGGCCACCTCTGTAATTAGCAGAATGCCTCCTGCCTTTGATCTGGAGGAGATGCCGAGAATCGCTTCAGGAAAGCATTCCCCGCAGCTCCAGGCTGCGCCGCCCTGCATCCCCTCGCAGAAGATTAAGCAAAGGCAAGCCCCAAACGACGGTCGTTCCTGCATGAAACCCACCATGTCCATCATAGAGGAGCGACCTGCCGAAACCGGTCCTAGTCCAGGCCTGCGAGTAAACACGTCGCTAGGAATAATGTTCTTAACGTACTCTGGCCAAAAAACCGAGGGCCCTCAAAGAATCAGTGCAAAAATTAGCCAGATCCCTCCCGCGAGTGCTGTTGATATAGAGATCCAGCAGTCTGTTTCAAAGACTCAAGTGAAGCAAGAACCTCTCAACACATCTCAGATACTCCCGAAAGGCTCTCAACCCTCCGCCGGCTATCAGCCTTACAACGCCTCTCCAGTTATATCCACTGTCAAGCAGGAGAAGCCTGAATCCAGTCACATAACCATCCCCAATGCTTCGTCCCAGGCTGGAGCGGTCAAAGTACTTACCCAGAACACCGCCCCGGTGCTAATGCACAGCCAGGTGATGCAGACTCAGATAGGAGCTGCCAGCAAGAAGATTACGGACGCCAAAGTGGAGTCAAAGGTTCTTCAGCCTGCGAGTATGAGCCCCGGGCTCAGTCCCCATCATTCATCGCTGTCTGGCAAAATGCCGTCGGAATCAAATCACGTGGGCTCCGGGTCGAGCACGCCGACAGAGCGGACTCTCACACATCATGGGGTTAAACAGGAGCAGCATACCCCCTGCACTGCCGGTCATTCTCCGTCTCCCTTCACCAGATCGTGTCATCCCAGCGTTACGGCGTCATCTGCCTTAAATACCAGCGCCTCGGTCATGCTGGCTCCTGGAATCCCCGTGCCGCCTTATCTGCCCAGTATGCACCCAGAACAGACGGTCATCATGCCTCCGCACAGCGTGACGCAGCCGGTGCCACTCGGCCATCTGGCTCAAGGGGACGTCAGAATAAATACCCCACCTCTTCCGTCAATGCAGTACGGCATTCGCCCGGAGGCGCTTCACTCTCCCAGAGCAGCTATGCAGTCTCAGATTGATGTCCGACCCCAGAGGTCCAGCACACCCCAACCAGCACCTATCCGAGAGATAGTGCTTCCTACCATGTCTTCCCAACATCCCCCGGAAGAGGAGATGCATTACCACCACCCTGTTTCTAGAGGCTCGGGCCACGTCCAGTCAGACGTATTGGTCATGCAACCTGATTACCGAATGCCTACGTCAGGCATGCGTATAGATCCATACGGTGTCACTCGCGACGTCCGTATGATGATGCACTCTCATATAACGGCTGTAAATGATCACCATCAGGAGGCGAGACAGTCCAGAACGCCAGAGGGTCCGGTCAAAACGCCTCCTACCAGCAAGACACCACAGCCTGTGAAAGACTTGGCCAAACAACCTGATGTAAAAATGCCCCATTCACCGCACAGCGATGCCAGAATGCTTAGTGTCCCACCTAGTGGGCTGAATCTCCCTCAGCCGGTGGTGGTGCCTCATGGTGTGCCTCTTATGCACCCTTCTGGGGGTTCCTTTCACGATTACCGTCCTGTGTACACGGATATACGGAACTACCACACCGCCACCCAGCTCGGTCACCCTCAGTTTTCAGGGGCATCGCCCATCGGTTTGCAGTCTCGGAGTATGACCCCGTCACAGGTGAGAACGGCAGCGTGACATGCGCGCACATCTTTTAGTTTCTTTTAATGTCTGCGAAGGAGTTTACAGGTTTAAATGTGTTTTAGAAACCTACCTTATGGGAGCAGCCATCGTACTCGTGGCGCGATTACTGCTTCCCATCAAGCTGAGTGTCTGAGTAGATGTGATGTGGTTCTTGGCAGCCCTACAGGGGGGACAGTGAGAAGGGAGGAACGTTAGTATTTAGATAATGGTTTAACACAACAAATTGTTAATGCAAAAAAAAAAAGGTGCCAACTAGAAAAGGCTACTTTGATATCGGTCGTTATCCGAATCGTATAACGGAAAGTGGACTTTAATGTTACAGGTCGGCCCGGACGGGGAGCATTCGCATTCAAACCAGCCGGTACGCAGCAAAACGCCGCAAGTGAGCCAAGACTCCAAGGTACCGCAGCCCCTGGTCAGTGAGCAGAGCCACCACTCCTCACTCAACAGGCATACTGGACAAATGGATCCGCACATTCAGCATCTGCAGAGGGGCTCCGTGGACACGTCTCAAACGTCCTACCCATCGCCTGGTGCCATCAACCTGAAGTCTGAAATGTCCTCTTCTCACCAGCCCCAAGCTGTTCAGAAACACTCGGTGTTCATGACTAACATGACTTTGTCCAGGCCGGAATCCCTGTCTGTCCCCAAACAGGACCTGCCCCATCGATCCGTCGACATGGTACAACTTCTGACGGTACGTATTCATCCTTTTTCTTTAGTTTGCTAGTTGTGAATTTTAGGGTTTCTCAAATTTTATGCCTGAAAGCTTTAAACTTTTATGAAACGCCTTGCATGAAATTAAACGTTTCTTCTCGATTGTACGGGGATGGACGGTTTACAGGAAAGTCCGCATGCGATCGGGCGTGGAGAATTCACTAGTCTGGGTTGTTTTTAAGGAGGGCATAAGAGAGCATGGCCAGGAGTATACAGAGCTGCAAGGGGCAGAAGATATTAGCCGATCTGTCAAAATTCAACCAGAAATACTGTGCAGCCACCTCAATGTTTCCGCATTCTTCTCTTCGCAGAAATACCCCATCGTCTGGCAGGGTCTACTGGCGCTGAAGAATGACACCGCCGCGGTGCAGTTACATTTTGTGGCCGGGAATAATGTCCTGGCTCATAGGTCCCTGCCGGCTCCCGAGGGAGGCCCTCCTCTGAGAATCGCTCAACGCATGAGGCTCGAGGCCACACAACTTGATGGAGTTGCCCGAAGAATGACGGTGAGCTCATCTACAGTAACGAGGCGGGGGGACCGCATCTAAATCTCTATTATTTTTAATCATTGTGTTTGTTGGACAGGTGGAAAGCGATTACTGCTTGTTACTCGCGCTTCCTTGTGGCCGTGACCAGGAGGACGTGGTCAATCAGACAGAGTCGCTGAAAGCTGCGTTTATCACCTACCTGCAGGCCAAGCAGGCTGCGGGAATCATCAACGTACCCAACCCGGGGTCGAATCAGGTACTCACTGCTACCCCATACTGTTAATTTGGAGGTTTAGGAATGAAGTGAGAGCCGGGCAGAATGATTAGTAGAGGAGCAGGACAATGTATTGATAAATGTTCGGTCCATAGAACGGGTTACTGTGGATCAATGTCTTATCTGGATATGACCCTTGCCTTACGTGGCCTTTTTTCTTTTTCCAGCCTGCCTACGTTCTGCAGATCTTTCCACCCTGTGAATTTTCCGAAAGCCACCTGTCCCACCTCGCGCCTGACCTACTAGCCAGCATTTCCAGCATCTCTCCTCACCTGATGATTGTTATCGCATCAGTATGAGCTCCAGAGCTGCCATTCCTGACCTGTCGGACACCAGACCAGCGCTAGACGAAACATTTTAGTGGCGAGAGCTGCCACTGGCTCCGAGGTGCTGGGGGGGTGGAGAGCGGAGGAGGATATGCAAGCTTCCCGCGGAGTGAGAGCCGACTTGGATGTTTACATATTGGACAACGATGCACACGGCCAGAAGCTTTGTGGTATTGGCAGGCGCGGGATGCCGCTGCCACACAACTGCAGGATATTCCAGGATTTGTGCGCTTGTCGTGTATTTTTTATTTTTGAGGAGCTGAACCTGCCTTTGCACTAAATTAGTGACTTTGGATCTTTGTACAGCATTTCCCTTGCCCCTTATTTTTGTGTCATATTTTTGATTGACATGCTGTGATGTTGGAATATCTGAACACAGTAGCGATATGCTGGTGGACTCATGCAGGAGCCTGTGAATATTCAGCCAGTGACTGCGAAACGCGCCGGAGAGCGAGCGAGGGTTTAGTGAACGGCTCCCGGACGTCTCTCCCGTCTCTGCTTTCGCTTGGGATGTACAGTTTACATGGGAAACCTTTCAAAGGGAGATCAGTTTCCTCTCCTTGGATGTTATAGAACTCCATGGGTGTGTGTATATAAGTATATATAATATATATTATATATAAATATATATAATACTGACTTTAAAGAAATCCAACCCCCCTCTCGACATACATTTTTTTAATCTGTGCCAAAAATGTGTTTTCAGAGAAAAATCTTATTTTCATACAGACGTATCGTCCCTCATTTGTAAGTGCTTTTCATTAAGACATTAACTGCTCATCACAATCTGTGTGGAAGTGTTACACACATACGGACAAAAGAATTTTAATGCCCTCATGTCCCTCCCTTTTATATTTTTTTTTCGCTGACACCTATTAATTTATGGAATCTTCTTCCCTCCCCATTCTGAAGTTTTTTTGTTTTTGTGTGTCCATTGGATTACAAACTTTATTAAAAAAACAAAAAAAAAAAATACGTGTTAACGTTAAATGCATGAAGTGGGATTCTTCCTCTGTAAATGTGGGGTTAAAGGCGAGGTTCCACTGTCACGACTTTAACCATAATATGCAGGCTGTGGGGGGTGGCGCTGATGGGCATCGGTGCGAGAGCCTGAAGTCTCTAAACGTTGAATGACTGTTGTGAGGGGCTTGTGCAATGCGGGGTCTGGAAATGTAACCGGTTTAACTCAATGCCTTTCCTGTTGGAGGTCACGGCACCGATCGGGGTGCTGCTCGGCCGGTACCGGCTTCAGACCCCACAGTGCCCGCTCAGGACAGCTGTCGCTGAGAAATCCCAAAACGCAGGGAACGGCCCATCCGCTTGCTGGTGAATTGGTATAGATGATGTGGCTCGTCTCTCAGACGTGCATCCAGCACATGGCGGGAACTTGTGACGTTTTGTGACCTTGTTGCCCCAACACGGTGACTTCAAAACAAAAATCAATGTTCACCGGGGCTAGCTTATAATAAAGAACTTTCCTGGTGGCCGAGTCCCACGGAGCAGTGACTGGCACAGAATCATTTCTGGGCAAAACGTGGTCTTATTACCATTGCAAACCTAATCAACCCTACAGTTGCTATAGTGATAACACCAGTTTCTTTGTGATTTACCTGCACAATAGTGGGGCTTCCCCCATGAGTTTTAAGTGGTGTAATTGTTCCATATTTGGTGGGGTTTTTTTTCCACACAACTTAAAATGCTTTAATGGCTGACCACGTAAGTTACACTACCTGCTTACCACGCAGCAAGTCGCCAAAACAAAGAGCGATGCACGAGGTCATCTAAAAACCTCTTTATTTTGTAATCTTATCACCTCCAGGAACGATGCATGGGGTTTATATAATGTCATACAAGAAGTCATCACAGACCCATTAAAAAATATTTAATGCATAAGGGCACTGGTACAGGCCAATATCTTCTCACAAATACATCTTTACAGCTGCTTTGTAGCTTTGCTCAGCACTTCTCCAGCACGTGGTGCGGCTGATTCCCGTCCGGGACGACGCGGCGTCTACTCCACCGGGCCCTGGCACTCCATGGACTGAGGCTGATCGGACAGCAGGTCCCCGGACTGTATGACCTGTTCTGCGTGCCACGTGGTTGGGGCGCTATACTGGTGATAAAAGTCTGTGTCTGCTTGGAACATGACTAGAGCCTGCGCCGTGTGAATCCGCACGTGCTGCGCCAAGCTGTTGGCGTCCAGAAACTTATCCCCGCAGGAATCGCACGCGTACAGAATCTGTGTGTTGGGGTCTGCGAGAGACAAAAAAAAAAAGCACAAGCCTTCATTCCTGGCACCGGAGGAACCTCGAGGAGCATCACAGCCTAGCCTTATATGCAAATAAGCTGCTTTGCATACAAGGATGTGACGTTTTCACTAACGTTCTAGCTCTGCCCCCCTGCTAGTAATTGTGACAATGAAGCCAAGGTGGACATAATACTCGATCGTTTAGAAACTAACCAACTATTGTGCACGTTTAAGGAAAAAAGACATCTATGGGATGAAGGGGTTAATGGTGATTTTTACCTGCTTCCTGAACCTGTTTCACGGCCTTGGTGATCTCTGCCTTGAGTGCCTCCGTCTCATCAGCCGCATCCGTGACCGGAACCACTGGAAAAGCAGATAGAGTTATGGATGGAGACCAGTCCTTGCTGTGATCTATCGCTCTCCCGCCGCCCCGTGCTGCCTAGTCCTAGATTTACACGAATCGCTGGCTACCATTTATCTCACCGGTGAGTTCTGTGACAGCAGTTTGTGCAAGAGCTTCGGTGTCCAGCGTGACCATTTCACCAGAAGTCACTGTCACAACATTAACCTCTTCCTCATCCATGTCACCGTCCCCGTGATGCTTCATTTTCATGCCAGCCTTGCCCTTGTGCACAGTTTTCACGTGAGAGCGCAGGTTGTCCACCCGGTTGAAGCCACGACCACACTTGTCACAGAGGTACGGCTTCTCTCCTAGCCAAGCAAACAACACAATGTCACAAATTTCTAAGAGCTTTACACGCAGAGTGCGTGTGAGAATGTCGCGTCCGCTCACCAGTGTGAATGATCACGTGCTTAGTCAGGTCTCCGACGTTTACAAAGGCTTTGCTGCACACGCTGCACTTGTGCGGCCGGATGTTGTCGTGATGGCGGATGTGATTCGCAAGCTGGCTGGACTGGACAAAACTGGGAGACAAAGCAGATTATTTAACAAAACCTCACTTCCAGTCCAAACCTAAAATTACATTTAATTAGATTACACTGTAATTCATTCACACGCACGCTAATGATGTCAGCTGCCCCACTGCTTCCATACATCCCACGTGCACAGGGTAGTCGTGCGACTCCATGTCTTTATCGAACGCCCTGCCCATGACGCCGAAGCCTCACCTTTTGCCGCAGCGCTCGCAGACATAGGGTTTCTCCCCCGTGTGTTTCCGCACGTGAGCGATCAACGAGCTCGCCTGGGTGAACGCTTTCCCGCAGATCATGCAGAGACACGGCTTCTCCCCTTTCAAGTGAAATAAAAACGAGAACCTGAAAGCTCTGGCATATTAACGGCATATTAAAGGACGACAGCGTATCATCTGCGTGTTCGACCCTCGCCCACATATAGCACTGCTTAGCAAGCCCGTCCCCAATGTAACAATGATAAATAAAAAAAGACTTAAATCCCGTGGCCGTGAATGAAAGTACCTGTGTGCGTGCGGACGTGCCGCTGCAGAGCTCCCGGGTCGGCGAACTGGCGCTTGCAGTGCACGCACACGTATGGCTTCTCTCCGCTGTGAATACGAAGGTGTCGCTTTAAATTCCCTGCGAAAGACAGGATAAAATACAGATTTTGATGCCCCCTCCGCTCCAGGGGCAGACGGAGTAATGAGGCCAGGGGAGGGGGGGTATTTGCCCGACCGGTCTCTTGGCCCCTTTGGCTTATTTACCTGAGGTGGTAAATTGCTTCCCACACTCTCTGCATTTCAGGGGTCCGTCTGCGATGTGAATTTTTAGGTGAGCTTTCAAGTTGCCAAGCTGCGGGAGCAAACACGCGGGTCACATATTACGTACACCAAGATCAAACAATCCCCGTCCGTCCCTACTCCTACCGGTGGGACCCTCACTCATACTCACTTGGTTGAACTTTTTGTCGCAGTGCGGGCACTTGTGTTCCTTGTTGGTGTCGTGTGTCTCCAGGTGCCGCATCTTTGAGGTGGGATCAGAAAAGGGTCTGTTGCAGTACTCGCACTGATAAGGTTTCTCCCCGCTGTGAACCAGGTAATGTCTCTTGAGGTTGCCGGACGTGCTGAACATTTTGCCGCAGTCCTTGCAGTGGTACTGCAGCTCGCCCGTATGCTGCTTTCTATGCAGGTTCAGTAGGCTGACGAGCCGGTAGCTCTTCCCACAATCTTCGCAGCCGTGGGGCTTCAGGGGGCTGTTGGAAAAAACAGAAGGTAACCCGTCTGCCTCGGCATTCGCTGCCCCCCCCCCGCGTGCCAAGCGGTGATTACCTGTGTGTTTTCTCATGGGCTTTGCAGGCAGCCGGGTCAGAGAAGGCTTTGTTGCACTCTTGGCACGTGAACGGCTTCTCCCCCGTGTGGGTGCGCACGTGTCGCGTGTAGTTCCCGGTGTGCGTGAACGTTTTCCCGCAGTACTGGACGACACAAAGACACATCCACGAGTGAGGAATGGCACGACAGCCGCACGAGACACAAGCAGTCCCAACGGGCCGTCTGTCTGACCTACCTCACATTTGTGGGTGATGGGGCCGTACGTCCGGGTCTCGCTGCGATCGCCGTAAGTCAACGTTGCCGACCGCAAGTGGCGATATCCCACCGACGTACCTTCATCAGAATTAGTGGCTGCAGACTGATTATCGTCAACACTCTCCTCATTCTCCATTGAAGGGTCTCTCTCAGCAGCTCTGTCATCGTCGTCGTCGTCCTCCTCCTCCTCTTCCTCCAGAGATCCTTCTCCCGGCAGAGATGGCTTGCCCCCTTCCTCTACCTGGGAGATGGCATTCTCGCCCTCCTGCTCACAGATCAACTCGAGTTCTTGCGGATTGCCGGCGGCTGCTTCTTTTTCCTGCCCTGCCGGTGCTTCTGTAACCTCAGAAACCGGATCCGTCTTCTCTGCAGAACCCGGGTGCCAGGCGGTCTGATTTATCGGATCTCCTGCTTTGATGCTCTCACTCCTACTTTCAACGTCTGCAAGATATTTCCACAAACATTTCCTGAAGCCGATCGCACGAAGCACCCCCTTATAAACCCCTCGCCCCGATAACTGGACCCTTTCCCATTCTCTCTCCATAATGCGTCTTCCTCGTCGCTGTCACTTTTAGACCCAAGTGCAGCTTGAAGTGACACGAGGGGCCACTAAATTAACCCCCATCAGACCTTACTGGGGAACCAATCAGCAGGCGGAAAGCAGGAATGTCGACCTTTCCCAAGAGTTGAGAGCAAGTATAGCAAGGAAGGGGTGAATGGCAGCGGAAGGCACAGAGATAACATATCTAGGGGCCGGTAAATCAGGTTAAAGGGCCATAATATTGTTTGGCAGCAGACCCACCTTCCTCCGGGCTCAGCATCTGCTCCTCGGTATTGCTGGTCTCAGGCATGGCCGGTCGCTCTATGCAGAGATCAGCTTTACTCGCTGCGAGGCCTGGGGATGATACAGACGGTTACAAGACGGTTACAAGACGGTTACAGTCACCCCCGACCCCCCGGGGGCTGTGCGGGCAGAACTGGGTCACATGGAGAGGCCATGACGGTAAACAGATGTACTCCAGAAAACGCTTTCCGGGCAATGCTTCTTACAATAAACGTTTTCATGCGTCAGGGAATGTATGAAATATATATGAATACCGCGTGTTCTCTGCGGAACGCGGTCAGACTGGTTAACACCACATTCAAACGTTTCATTCTTTCGCTAAGGGCCCTGCCGGCCATTCCATCCCTTCACGATGCCGGCTGGGAGCATCTGTACACCTCACCTTCTCCAGGGGCTCCTGCGCCATCCTTGCCAGGCTGGTAAATCACCGGCACAGTGACACTCGCCTCCACCACTAGGGCCGCGTCCTCGGCTGGAGCTGCCAGCTCTCCATCTACGTGAAGCAGTTCTCCTGGAAAAGGTATTCTGTTCGTTAGTACGACGTCCCCTTAGCTTCCGCGGCCGCACTTCTTATAGACCCCAGCTGGGGGTTCCTGCCGCCTTTACGGGGAAGAGCTTTAGAACCGTACCTTGGCCGGGGTCGAGTGTCTCCAGGGCGCTCTCCTCCGCAGGCATGCTCAGTGATTTCAGAGCCGTGCATGCATTGACAATCTCCTGCATCTGCAGAAACCCGGCCACGGCCAACACATCCTCAACGTTCTCCCGCGTCAAGCTGAGACGGGCCGTGTACATGAACTCCAGAACCTGGCCCAGACCTGAGACACACACAACGTTTATAACGAAGTACACAGAAGACACGGTATCCCAACACGCGACCAGCGACGGACAAACCTTCCATTCACTTTACGAAAATGGAAGCTGCTCTTGCAAGAAGGGCTGCGGTGAACCTGTATAATATATACGTAACGTCAGTGGGAAGACTTCCGAGTCATCACACCGATTTAACTACACAATAGTATGTATCCATACATTATAGGGGGCCGGCTCACCGATTCACTCATACATTACGCAGGGCCGGCTCACTGACTCACCAATGTGCAGTCCGTACCTGCTGCGTTGCTAATGTCCAGATGAACTACATCCTTCTGCTCCACGAAGAGCATCCTGAAGTACTGGCTGCAGGCCGCCAACACCGCCTTGTGGGCCTTAAAGTCAATCCCATCCACCACAAACGTGCAGTCGCACAGAAGCCCCAGCTGCCTCTGCTGGTTCAGCTGCTCCAGAACCAGGTGGCTGTGCTGAGGGAAGTCCATCGCTGTAGAGACAAGCAGCCCAGACACTGTAAGAAGGACACCCAAAGAGCTGACACTCTACCATACCCACTGGTGACAGTGAACTGGCGCGGACTATGCGCAGGACGCGAGGGACGAGTATCTGGCCGGCTTGTTCTCATTGATTTACTGCCAATCAAAAAGCATCTATAGTATCCAGAACCCTCTCGTACCGGTACCAGGGTGTTCATTGCTATCATTGCTAACCTGCACCCTGGGGGCAGATGCAGAAACGCCGCGGGGCAGCAGAAGGGGATAGATCTCTATACTCGGCAGCCACGCACCCGACACAAAGTCCCACGCGGACCCTGTTTATCTGATGAGGAGGAGGAAGAGGGTCTCAGGGTTCTTCATTAAGAATTTTCTCTGTTGCTACACCCCGAGTATCATCTCCCATGTGTGGCCCCTAACTGCCCCTGTACCTAGGGTGTCACCCCCCTTACTGCCTTGACATCTGGGGTGTCCAACCACGCTTACTCCACCTGTGACTTCTGCCCACATTTGCTGCCCCTTCACTACTAACGCCACACTTATTGCCCTTCAAATCTGTCATCTGCCCGCTTCCACTTACTGTCCATATGCCCCAGTAGCCGACCCCACTTTTTCCTCCTCTATACGTTGAGCACCCACCTCAGCATACTGCCCCTACACCTCGGGCATCTGTCATGGGGGTATCTGCCTCTGCATATTGCCCCTACACTATTGTCTGTCACCCCAATAGGGCAATGAGGGGCAGGCAGGGGGTAATTGCTCTCACTCCCCCGAATGTCAGTGTGAACGCAGAGATGGGGCGAGTGAGCGCCTCCCCCCGGGTGTCAGTGTTAATACACAGCATGTTTCACTCTCAGCCCCTGTGTGAGGGGGTAATGAAGGTCTGGCTGGGGGTAGGACAGCCCTTCTCCCTCCCCGGGGAGTGCCAGGATTTGCCCCTAGGGGTAGTGCTGGGTGACCCGGTACCTGCCATCCCGGATCCCCGCCGCAGTCACATTATACAGCGAACTGCTACAGCCGGACAAAGGGCGCCGCCATCCTGAGACAGGGCGGAAGCCTGTAGGTTCCGGGCGGTCGCACTTCCGCTTACGTCACGTCTTCTCATCGGAAGTAGTGCGCACGTGCCTGAAGGGTTTCCATGTTAGTGTCTGGTGTCTGCCCGTAGCTCCTGATTGACTGAGAGGAGAACAAGGGCCCCACTGCAGCCGAATTAAAGGGACCTTCTGTCATATTAGCCCCAGACTATTAACCCCTCTAACAAATGGCTCTTTGTGTATAAAATCCATTCTAATGACTCATTACAATAAGAGAGTTACGTGGCCCCTACTGCCCGGGGGTGCGAAGAAATGGCTTAATCAGTGTCTGCGGGTCAGTCACATTGTAGGTGCATGCGGGCGCATGTGCTGCGACTAGACATGCCGGTCAGAGAAACATACACAGGACACGGGAGCGTCTTTCCTGCGGTGGATCCGTGGCTGACACGTCGCTAAACATTAATGCCCCAGAGCTGCTTCTAACAGCCCTGTGTTTACCCATCAAAATGTAACAGAGCAGCTTCCAGACGCTGCCGGGTCCTGGGGGGGAGGGAGCGACGCGGCCGTCACCTCACTGTTTGTGCAACAAACACAATACGGCCGGATCCTCCGATCTGTACCTGCGCAAGGTGAAGAGCCGTGAGACCCTCTACCCCCGAACCGCCTGCAGCCCCGTCCTTCCTCCTGACCCAACCTGTTGGCTTCTCTTCCTTCCCCTTGCTGGGGATGATTGACAGTTTGGCGGATTTACTGATCACGTTCTCACGTTGGGGTTCCTCGCAGGGCTCGATGACATCAGAGCAGCCGTATTCCTTAAACTTTCTCACACGGTTTACGAGCGGCGACTGTACAAATATTACGCTTCAGCCGCGTGACGAGGACCTACATGATGCCGGCCAACGTACAAAAAGAAACCCGATTCATAGAGCGCAAGCGCGTGGTTGGTCGGCATGAACAAAGGGGCTTCTCAGCAGAGGTGGTAGGGGCTAATTCAGGAGGAGAGTTTAGGAATTCCTAGTAGTACACGGTCCGAGCAGCCCGTTAAATCCACCGGTCCTTTCCACCTACAGATCACCCCCGCCAATACGCGGCCCTTGGGTTTATAAAAAGGTGACATTGGGGCCGGATTCCAGTGGGAAGCGACCCTTGGGGGGGGGTCTAATGCTCCTCATTGTTAACGCTCTGATTACGGCTTCAGTTTGCTGCCGTCACCGTTTCAGGTGTGTATGACATCACTATAGCGAGCTGGGGGCCCGGCGGTCTCTCTGGCGGGGGTCATGGCAGCTGATGAGGCTGGGGGGTTGTCTGATCTCGATGTCCTTCACGTGTCGCCGTGTTGTCACCGCAAACACAATTGTTTCTTTTTCAGATACAAAGAGCTCCTCTCCGCCCTCATCTGCCTGACACCAGCTGCTGCCACGACGGCTCATTACTGTCCCCACGCTGAGCTCGCAGCCACTAGGGAGCAGATCCAGGCAGCTGATTGGATACTTACCCCAGGACCGGGTTCATAAAGGCCCGGAGCGAGGACGCCGCAGGATCAGCCTCATCCGAGGGCCACGATGTGTCTCAAATACAGTCTGCAGGAGGCGGCCGGTAAGAGCAGCGAGCGTTCCCGCGGTTATTAATGTTCTGCGTTTATTTGTGGAACGATATTCCGTGGTGGAGGAGCGCTGCGTTCGGACCGCCGGCTCCAAAGGAAGATGGAGAGCAGTTTATGCCACGGAGGAGCAAGCCGCGTTTAACCCTTTCAGTGACTGGCGAGCTGAATGCTGCGTTGCACGGCTCCCCTCTCCGGCACTGAGAGTGTTAAAGGCAGAGAATGTGGACGGGTCGGTTTGTCGGAATATGGATGATTATCACAAACCTGTTCCCAGCCCAGACCACCGTCACTCGGCTTCCAGCAGCATGAGTGGCGCGAGCCTCGATGCTGTCTCATGCTGTGCTGAGAGTGATGAGAGTGCCGGATGCGGAAATGCGAGTTTTCCCAAGCCAGTCACTTTTTCTAGAAATCCGTCGTGATAAATGCACAAAATTGCTGCTGTTTCCAAATATTTGGCCAAAGCGGTAAGTCTTGCATCTGCGCATACGTGTAACATACGTTTGACAGCCATGTGAGCAAAAAAAATCTATCCATCACAGAATGTGTTTATTCCGAACTGTCCACCTGTATTCAGGCAGCGACGTCACCTAGAAGGTACAAGTAAGACAAATCCCGGGGTTTCAGGTACCATGGAGCTGGCGCATGGCGAGTGGCAGGTTTCATGGTTACCGCTGGGATGTTGTTAGTCGCTGACTAAGTGTAAGCCTTGGGGAGCGACAGAGCCTCCATTCACTGGTTGTGCATGTATGTATGCGCGCGGCCTCTGCTCCACCGGCGGGACACATCACATGTTACATGTTACATTGTTACATGTCATTAGGTTACATTGTTGTGTAGCAGCGCATGTTGTATAATTAGCCCAATGAGACTAAGTTAAGAAGGGGTCCGGTTGCAGCAGGGGTCGCACCAAATGACTTTTCTGTTCCCTTCTGCCCCAGAACCAAAGCTTTGTGACTGCGCAGTCAGAAGACGAGAAGCCACCATGTCTTCCCAGCACCATACCTACCTGATAAACTGCCAGACGGGGGCCTGCATCTGTCTGAGCGGAGACCCCAGACCGCCGGCGATCCCTGCCCAGCGCAACCGCTCCACGGCTTCGAGGCACCTGCTCAGACTGTGCTTTCTGCCCCGCGAGACCGACAGCAAGCCGAGCGCAGAACCCGGGCGGGCAACAAATGCACCAGGGCCCGCTCCAGAAATACCCTCCAGAACCCCCCAATCCTCACCCAAAACACCCCAAAGGAAAATGGCTGGAGGCCACACTCTGCTGCTCAGACCCCTTCAGGAATCCTTCAAACGCTGCCTACGGAGCCTGTCGTGCTGCGTCCCCACAGCCAAGGAGTGACGGCGACAGCAGAGAGCCCCCAGGGCCGCCTGCACAGTTACCGCCGATGTGCTGCTTTAGGGCCACGGTCCACATATATCAGGAACATACGGAGAATCAGCTGGCGGATACGCACCGGGGGATGCCATGCGCCACTCTTCTGAAACAGGAGGCATATATCGGGGTTAATAAGACATATATTGGCTCTCGCTGTAAGTTAATGAAACAAACGTTACTTTATGTGACAATCTGCTGTGTTTTAGTTAACCCAATAAATCCATTTGACGGTAAATTTTGGTCTGGAGTCTTTTGCTGCATGTGCTTTATATTTACACCGAGTCCATCCTGTTACTGAAGACTTTTTAATAAACTAAATTAATGAAACTAATACATTTATAGAAACCAAAACCAAATCTGCTAGAGGTTTCCCAACCCCCCATAGGATTCCTGGCGCTACGCTCTGCGTGGACCCCAGACAAATATTTGGGGAGCCATCACGCATTCAGGGGTTCCCTTTAATAGTAGATCTGATCCTCCCTCTAGATTGTAAGCTGTCTGTCCTAGTCTCGTCATTCTCCTTATATAGCATATGTATGGTCAGCGCTGTGTGAATGATAATTTATATAATAGAATTATATATCAGTAAAAGATAATATGTTACTGTCCCTTTAAGAAATGTATCCATTGGGCTGTTACATTACTTCAAGGAGTACCACATGTGGCCACAAGGTGTCGCTGTGACTCAAATTTCTTTTGTTACCCTCCCCTGGAATTTCACCAGCCCCACAGTAATGCCCCCTATCGCCTGAACTGCCCCCCACTCATTTTATTAGCACAGGGGATTATCCTCAGCTTTTGTACAATTTTCTGCGAAGAGAAAACAAAATCAGCAAAGTTTATACCGAAAACGTTGAGGCTGGGCCGAGACCAGTCGTCAAGCGCCATTAACTGCCCCGTGCGGAGTCTCAGTATCCCCCACAATGACCCCAGCAATTAGTTTGCTGCCATAAAGCGAGGGGGTTACCTGGCAGGTGAATTATGACATCACTTGCGGCGAGCAGCTGCCCTGGATTACTGCGGTTTACAGTAAACACAGATCGGCGTTTGCCCTTCACTTCAGCACAAGGGCATCATATGTACAGGAATTACCCCATCCAGCCGCTCACCCCCCCTCCCACCTCCGAGTATGAGCTAAAATACGGAAAATCAGGTAATGAATCCCAAAGCGAGTCTAAGGAATGTGACATCACCGGGAGACGATTGGAGGAAAATTCTACCCCGAATAATAACCGGGCGTTACAGAGGCTCGCTGGGCGCATTAGGAGGCGAATCCGGATGAACGTATTTTGGAACTTGCTTTGGCTGCCCCCAGATAAGATCCAGAAGTGGATTTTGTGTCACCCTTTACCCCCCATCCGATGTGTGAACGGGGCGGCCCATCCAGTCCTTTCCAGAATGCTTATTGTTGTAAATGTGAGAACGAGTCCGGTTCTGTTTAGAGAAATTCAAGTGTGGGAAATAAATTTGGGTTTTAAAATAAATACCAAAAAAAGTAGCGTGTTTATTTACCACAATAATTTAACCCCTCTCCTCCTGGCATATGAGTTATAGGCGTTGAGACCCCGTCGCTGCACTTCCGCGGTGTCTTAATCCCGCCCGATGCAGACAAGGCACCAGAGCTCCCCAAACCCAAAATAAATGTCGTGCTGCCGGCGCCGGCTCTGCCTGATCCGTTTAATTCAGCGAAACCTCCTAATAAGGCTGCGCAGTCCCCGTCATCCTGAAAGGCTGGGTCGTGCCGCCCGCTCGTGACTCGCTGTGAAAGCTGATATGAGTCGGACAGCTGGGTCCATACAAACAGTACAATCACAGGCCGGCCATAGCAACCCGTCTGCCATCCAGCATCCTCCAGTAACACGTTCACCTCCGAGCCGCCCTGCCAGACCTCTACATATCTACCCTACGAGGGGCAAACCCGGGAGAGAACAGAAAGAGGGAGAAAGCGGCGTCTCCGCGTGTTCTGTAAATACCCCTGTTGCCCCGTGTGTTATTCTGCAGGTAATCTGTCATTCAGGCCAAGGTTTCCGTATCAGGACAGACCCCTGTGGGGGTACAATAGGTATTCAAAAATAGGGCATTTTTACCCAGACAATACAAGCCATTCTGGGGCAAAATGCTAAATGTCTGCAGGGGTGGTTGGGGATTTAGCATTTTGCCCAGATGTGGTGTCTACGTGATCGATATTTCCCGGACCAGTTCGATGGGCTGCGTGCCATCCGTACAGCCATCTGTATGCCCCCTAGGCCAGTCCCTGTGCCCCCTGATGGGTAGGATTCACTGCCCCTGATGCCCAGCTGCCATCTTGTCTGGGTTTGAAGGTGACCTTGGTGGGGCGTCTCAGGTTTCGGAGCTGGGATTTGTAACCGGGCTGCAGAAACATTCATTCCTCTTTCCATTGTCACAGCTCTATAAATATCCGGATATTTCTGGAGGGGACCGGGGCCAAGACGGAGGAGGGGGCAGCTTAACCGTGGAATGGGGCGCGCTGCCACCTAGTGGCAGGGACTGGGATCACACCACACGATCCTTTCCACGGATAATAAATGTTGTGGAAATCCGGCCATTAATTATTATTTTTAACAGAAAACTTGACGTCTATTCCTGTAGACTTATCTCTTCTCCTTTGTAGGCGTGGAGACTCCCAGCAGCCTCAGCCAGGGCTAAAGGTTCTGCAAACAGACTCATGGTGGCCCTGACAATCTGCGTATATATTTTTAGCTTTATCATTGTTACGGCCGCTTTAAACATTTTTTCCTTATCTGCCGTTCCATATGTTTTTGGAGACTCGCTAAATTTTACCGCGGAGGCCAACAATTCTCTGGGGTAACAATAAAAGTCAACAACTGGGAAATTCCACAAAAGAGACAAAGAAGTCCGCGGCAGAACAAGGATACAAATGGTTTAAAATAAAACAACAAAAGCAAAAACAATCTATATACAACAGTGTGAGACCCTGTGGATACAATATGTCACGTAAGGAGAGTAACAACCCGGAACCCTTCAAACAACCTCACAAACAACCCACAGCCTCCACAACCAAACAACCCACAGCCTCCACAACCAAACAACCCACAGCCTCCACAACCAAACAACCCACAGCCTCTACAACCAAACAACCCACAGCCTCCACAACCAAACAACCCACAGCCTCTACAACCAAACAACCCACAGCCTCCACAACCAAACAACCCACAGCCTCCACAACCAAACAACCCACAGCCTCCACAACCAAACAACCCACAGCCTCCACAACCAAACAACCCACAGCCTCCATCTCCCAAACAACCCACAGCCTCCATCTCCCAAACAACCCACAGCCTCCACAACCAAACAACCCACAGCCTCCACAACCACAACCAAACAACCCACAGCATCCAGCCTCCACAACCAAACAACCCACAGCATCTATCCCCCAAACAACCCACAGCCTCCACAACCAAACAACCCACAGCATCTATCCCCCAAACAACCCACAGCCTCCATCCCCCAAACAACCCACAGCCTCCATCTCCCAAACAACCCACAGCCTCCATCCCCCAAACAACCCACAGCCTCCACAACCAAACAACCCAAAGCATCTATCCCCCAAACAACCCACAGCCTCCATCCCCCAAACAACCCACAGCCTCCACAACCAAACAACCCACAGCATCTATCCCCCAAACAACCCACAGCCTCCATCCCCCAAACAACCCACAGCCTCCACAACCAAACAACCCACAGCATCTATCCCCAAGCAACCTCACAGTGTCCACCCCATAAACAGTCCCAAACAACCCACAGGCTCCGCAACCCAAACCACCCCACAGCCTCCAGCCTCCATAATCATTCTCCCTAACAACCAAACAAGCATCACCGAGAAGCATGCGAAGAGTCTGAGAGCCCAGCCCGTGGCAACTGATTAGTAAAATCGTCGCGATGCACCCGACATTTCAGTCTCAGGGGAAGAATTACCGGGGCCACGGAGGGCACAGGATGATTGTGTTTCGTTTTCCACCGTTTATTTCGGTTATTATTCTGCACATAATAATCGTTATTTTAATGAAAGCGAAGACTTGTTCTCTTTCTGCCTCTCTATGGTTTTCCCGACCCTTTCACGCTCCGCGTCCACCGGCTATTTTTAGATGTTATTTCTGGAATGTCCACACTATCTATGGATTGTTCTTAGTGGAGTCTCGGCTCCGGCAGAGGCTGCGTTCCACGCGCGCCCAATGTGAGGATTTTGAAAGCAAACACGAGTATTGTTAGTGAGAGACACAGCTACTAATACCGCCACGCCTGGGGTGCTCAGAACTCTACGTGACTCCTTAGACAGTGGACACAAACTTTGTAACAACCTTTGAGAAAGAACTTTTGTGATAAACCCTCAAACAGTTCTTTGGCGTGGCCTCCACCGGCTGCAGCCTTCCTCTAGATTTTGATCTCAGTCCGGAACGTTTCCTTCATGTGGTCTGTGTGCTTCGCCGAGTTCCTCTGAGCCTTGACGGTCAGCATCCCATCCTCGCCCAGGGCCGAGGTAACCGTGGTGGGGTCCACGTCTTCCGGGAGCTTGCACTTGTGGGTGAAGGTGTTCATGATGGTCCCATCTGAGGCTAGCTGGGAGCAGAAGGAGGACACCGTTAATTAGTAAAACAGGAGGCCATGTGTGATAACTGGGCAAAGACATTAAACTCAAGTCATGGTGGCTGCCATCATCCTACAGGCCTGGGTAATATCAGTAAAGCCATGTGGCCTCCCCAGAGCATCTGGGGATCTTCTCACTACAGGGGCCCAAGGGGCAAAAGTGGGGCAGTTACCATGGTAAGGGAGAACTCTCTCTGATAAGTAATGCACGTGACACAAACCCCTTGTCTTCAGTTGCCAATATCTCAATATACCGAAAATTACATATTTGTGGCCACGTTGCGCGGCGCCCAGCATATAACGAGAAGTCTCGTGGTAGCCGGACTCTAAACACTAAAGGGGTTTACTGAACCGGACAGAACCACGAAAGCAGCAGGACGTGAAGCCGCACAGGTAAGGGCCGGGGAGTGCGTCTCATGTAAACCCCCTTGTTGGAAGACGTGGCATTTGAACCCTGATGTCTTGTGGTGGCCATGAGACCTGCTTACCTTCTCAGCGTGGACCTCGATCTGATTGTTGGAAGTGGTGACAATAATGTCCTCCGGGGAAAAGTCTCTCACGTCCACGGCAAACTGGTAGGTGTTCCCCAGCGACTTCACGTTCTCCGAACCCCCAGAACCGGCTGTGAAGAGAGACAGCGTTATCAGGAGCTCCCTGCGGCCAGACCTGCGCGACAAGCCGGGAGCGTGAGATCTACCTTCCTACCGCTAGGTTTATCCACGTAACCCTTTAGGTAAAGTTCCTGGGTACCTCCATGTTCAGCGGTGACACCCAGACTTCCGTGACATTATCAATGCTCTGTCACCGACACGGCAGCCGCTCGTATTGCTCTGCGGCTCGGACATGACACTGAGCTCTGCAGAAGCAGCGGGACCTCTGATTAAGGATTAAGCAGCCTAGGGGCTCCTGCCAGAGGTCACAGGAAGACATGAAGGGCCATGCTTACTCACTATGCTCCCTCTAGGCACTGATTAAGGGGCAGATTGCTCATCGCTGCCGGGTTTGGAAGACGCTTTCCAGGTAAATGTGCCCCATAGTCCCCAAAATCCTAAGTGAAGCCAGTAAAACCCGCTGAAGTCAGAAGCTGCGATTCCTCCCCGATTCTAAAGGACGTTAAAAACTAAGAATGTGAAATAAAAAGAAGCGACACTCGTGACTCTCCGTGGCCACCCCGCTCCGTGACCTTTATGCCTCCATCACCTGGCTGTAACGCCCGAGACATTGAAATATTACTTTTCAGGTGAAAATAAACCCTCAGCCCCCCAGATAAGAAGCAGTTGGTTCCGGAAGGGATCGGGTCTGAATGGACCCTAAATTATCGACATCTTCTCTTCGTGGTGAAAGGTGGTTATCTGCCGGAGACCACGTCCAACTTGCCTGAGAATCCGATGGGGTCCCCGAGGGGCCTCCTGAACTTCCCAAACTCATCGCTGAAGATGCCCAGCTTGTTGTCCATGTATGGCTCCCGGGGTTGGCCGCCGCTGCTGCTGGACGAGGACCTTTGCTGAAAGCTGTGCTCCGCTCGGAAGGCAGACGACGATTTCACGTTCATTGAAGTCAGTGGACTCGGCGCTGGAGACACGAGAGAGACGGGGAGTGCGGCTGCCGGCTGCGCGTCTCTGTGACGGCTCCGTCTGTCTCTTCGCTGGTTTATATAGCGATCGCCCACCCAGCCTCTCGCCGGCCCGGCTATATTTAGGAGGCTGCAGCATCTCCCCGGCAGCTGTGGAAAGTTTCGGAGAGAGTCTGTGACCCCGCGGTGATCAGACACAGAGCGCCGGTGACCTCATAGCTCAGATAGCAGACCAGCGACCGGCACACAACAATAATCTGCCCCTCTGTCCCCGGGGGGGGGGTTAAAAAGGGGCAGTTTGTTTCGTGGCGCATTTTTAGTGACGGGAATGGATTTCTCTTTCTATCTCTGCCCCCCCCCATCTAACGCCCCCCCCCATACCCCTCACAGCGTTTCTGTTATCTTTCCAGAACAGAAAGAACAAAGAGCCGGCGACGGCAGGACGGGGTGTGAGTGGAAAAGACAATACACCGCCCTGTAACTGCCCCAGCCGCTGGATTTAGGGGTACCACTATGTGGCAGCATATGCCAGAGCGCAGCACAGCGAGTGAGGTATATTCCAAGCCAGTCTGGGTTAGACCCGTAGTCCAGCAGAACCTTGCAGGGCAGCTGGGAGATGGTGGTAATGGGTGTCTAGTTTGGCAGCTCAGGTCATACACCAGCTTTTAACAATATGATTTGAACATGTGCCACACCTGTGCGCAAGCAGGTCATCCCAGGAATCCAGCCTGCTCTGGGCCGGTGATGTTTTTTCCTGGACACGATGTAACAGATAATGTTCTTTTTATTCTTCTGTTTCATTCATGGACCTCGTACGCCTGGGGCCAACCGTGGGGCCGTGCCTGGGGCCACCCCTGGGCTCAAGCAACTTCTTTGTACTGATTGGACTACACCCTGTTTATCGCTTCATACACACATTTATTAGTGAAAAAAGTCATTTTCATGAATATCACAATCCCAGGAAAGCAGAGAATCGGAGGGACGAGGGACGGGAACCCCCGTTTAACCCCTCGCGGCTAGTGCTGCCTGCAGTGGTTTATGAGATGCTGGTTTGTCTGGGGGCCGAGGGGTTAAGTGCCGTCTTGTCTCCGCATTGGGGGATTTCCAGAGCCCCTCCTGCCCTCCGAGGGACATCGTTTCCTATTAAGGAAGCCCCTTCCCCTGGATAGTTATATCAGCCTCCAGTCTGCCCATGATGAGGCGGGGGGGGGCAGAGGGGGTATTTGTCTGGTGCCCCTGGCCCCTGTGCCTGTCCATTATACCCGGCCTTCCATGCATTGGGGATGATGAGCGTTGCAGTCTCCGGAATGTAACGCTGATGCCCCGGCGCCCCGTCCCTGCGCGCGTCGGCTGCAGAAATAGCCCCGCGCATCACGGCTCTGGAACTGGGGGCCGCGTGACCTGCTTAGTAATACTGAGTCACCGCCGTCAGCCGTGCGGGCCCCCAGTGCCACCTACTGCCTGCCTGTCCAAGGGGCCACAGAGGGGCCGCCATCTCACCGTTCATCATCAGAATTCACAGCCAGCGGGAGCTATTAACCCCTGCACTGCCTTCACTAACAGACAAAGCAGATCCTGCCCCCACACGCCTGTCACCGACAGTATAACTATTAACCCTTACGTTGCCAGCACAAGGTAAAACGCGGAGATTACCCCCTTCCTCCTCTCACTGGGGTAAAACAGCAGTCATTAACCCCATGAAGGGTAAAGGAGCTGGTTTTATTGCAGGGAGCGGCACGGCGTCCTCCTTGTCCATCTCGTTTACAATCACTTTTATTAAATGTTTTCACAACATCAAATCTTATTGACACAACAGCCCCGGGGCCCGTGTACGGAGCACACGCACACACCGTCCTCCGCTCAGCCAATCAGAGCTCTGGACTCGTTATCCCCAAACCTCATTAAATCATTCAATTTAAGAGACAGGAGCGGAGCTGCCCCCCGATGTGGGGCATATACCCTGCAAAATGTGTCTGGGCTTTGCCATGTACCCCAAAGTGTGTAAGTAATTGTGTCACTGGCGAAACGCGTCAGGTTCCTCGTCCACATCACTGAATAGAACCGGTTTACAATTTCTTGCCAGACAGGGAAGTGTTAAAAAGACATTTAGAGAGATTGTACAGCTTGAAGCGGCTCCCGCGTCTTATTTTGCATTATTGGCAGGGATGATATCATTATTAACCCATAAAAGTGAATTATCCGAAGGCGCGTTGGCAGTTAATACGTTGAGATTATTAAGAATGTTGTGTGTTACGAAGTGTTTGTGTTTGGGGGTCTCGTTACCGATAAAATTCCACCAGTCTCCGCCAGACCCAGAGTGATTTTAACCCTCTGATAGGCTGGAAGCTGCGAAATGCGTTGTCAAAAATATTGTAGCAATTTTGTTATGGAAAACTTACGGAAACTTTAAAAGTTACCGAAAAAAATAAAACCATTTGGTTTTAAAAACTGTTTGCATTGCTGATGGCGGCTCTAAGAGACGGCAATTTCTGTGCAGGGGTCTAAGGGTTACGGGGCTGAGATGAGACAGACGGGACCCCCGTATCCTCTACAGACTGAGGGCAGGTCGCGCTGTGATGAAGGTGACTGGGCAGGAATTTACCTGAACTCATTTCTATTCCAAACACAGGAAGCCTGAGGGCAGGTTCTGCCTGACTTCTCAAGGACAGGTGCCTAGAAACCTGTGTGTGGTGGGGAGGGAGGACAGTGGGTACCTGAGTGTAGAGCGCGGAGGGAGGACAGTGGGTACCTGAGTGTAGAGCGCGGAGGGAGGACAGTGGGTACCTGAGTGTAGAGTGGGGAGGGAGGACAGTGGGTACCTGAGTGTAGAGTGTGGAGGGAGGACAGTGGGTACCTGAGTGTAGAGTGTGGAGGGAGGACAGTGGGTACCTGAGTGTAAAGTGTGGAGGGAGGACAGTGGGTACCTGAGTGTAGAGTGTGGAGGGAGGACAGTGGGTACCTGAGTGTAGAGTGTGGAGGGAGGACAGTGGGTACCTGAGTGTAGATTGGGGGAGAGGACAGGGAGTACCTGAGTGTGTGGTGGGGAGGGAGTACCTGAGTGTGTGGTGGGGAGGGAGGACAGGGAGTACCTGAGTGTGTGGTGAGGAGGGAGGACTCCAACGTACCGGTGGCTCATTCCCTGTCTGGACTGCTATCTGCAGAGGGTCCGGCTGCTTTCATGTGATGTCCCAGAGATACCCCAGGAAGGGGCAGCCGTGTGAAGCTCATCTCCCTCAATCAGAGAGCGTGCAGGTGAGTGCGGACCCCGCGCCGGGCTCTGGAGCTGACGCATTGCGTGACATTGAATATTTCTCTTTGGATTCTGTAACCAGCGACTTACTGTTAACATTTTAGTAAATTGAATGGTTCTGACACAAAAAAGATCTCCTCCTGCCCCCCTAATGAGGGATCAGATCATTAAAGGGGACAGAGAAGGGGCAAAGGGGAGGAATACAGACCCCCTGCTGTGAGGACAGATTAATGAGAAAAATTCATATGAAAGCTGAAAACTTTTACATTAAATCCACAGTTTCAAATTGTAAGCGGTACGGTTCTATTAGTCACTGTGTGTGTGGTTGGGGTCTGTGTGTGTGTGGTTGGGGTCTGTGTGTGTGTTTGGGGTCTGTGTGTGTGGTTGGGGTCTGTGTGTGTGTGGTTGGGGTCTGTGTGTGTGGTTGGGGTCTGTGTGTGTGGTTGGGGTCTGTGTGTGTGTTTGGGGTCTGTGTGTGTGGTTGGGGTCTGTGTGCATGTTTGGGGTCTGTGTGTGTGTTTAGGGTCTGTGAGTGTGTTTGGGGTCTGTGTGCGTGTTTGGGGTCTGTGTGTGTGGTTGGGGTCTGTTTGTGTGGTTGGGGTCTGTGTGTGTGTGTGTTTGGGGTCTGTGAGCGTGTTTGGGGTCTGTGTGCGTGTTTGGGGTCTGTGTGTGTGGTTGGGGTCTGTGTGTGTGTGGTTGGGGTCTCTGTGTGTGGTTGGGGTCTGTGTGTGTGGTTGGGGTCTGTGTGTGTGTTTGGGGTCTGTGTGTGTGGTTGGGGTCTGTGTGTGTGTTTAGGGTCTGTGAGTGTGTTTGGGGTCTGTGTGCGTGTTTGGGGTCTGTGTGTGTGTGGTTGGGGTCTGTGTGGTTGGGGTCTGTGTGTGTTTGGGGTCTGTGAGCGTGTTTGGGGTCTGTGTGCGTGTTTAGGGTCTGTGAGTGTGTTTGGGGTCTGTGAGCGTGTTTGGGGTCTGTGTGCGTGTTTGGGGTCTGTGTGTGTGGTTGGGGTCTCTGTGTGTGGTTGGGGTCTGTGTGTGTGTGGTTGGGGTCTGTGTGTGTGTGTGGTTGGGGTCTGTGTGCGTGTTTGGGGACTGTGTACGTGGTGTATTTATGTGAGGTGCGCGTGGGGTAGTGGTGCTTAAATCTTTGTTGATGAGTGAGGGGCTCATGCAGACCCCCCTGTCCAGTCCTGTTGGTTATATCCGTGTGCAGAGAGCATTTATATTCAGATTGGTCCCGTGTCACGTTACCACGCTTGGAACATGTGCATCGAGTCAGTAATCTGCGGGACTGTAGAACATTCTGATTTATCACGCACCCCCTCGCAATGTGCCCGTCAGACTGCCCCTCCACCCTGTCACGACAGCCCCACTGAGGGTATTGGCAGCCATTCAGTTTAATGGAAGCTTCTGAGTGGCCCCAAGAAGCCCCCATTCTGGGTTCCATCAACTCAGGAACTGGGCATTGAAAAAAAACAAAGTAACAACGTTTGGGATCTAATCTGTAATATTCTGTAACATTGTTCTATTTCTTCAAGATAATAAACTATTGGTGAACAAATAAAAACAATGTTGCAGAAAAAGATATATTATACATTATATTATATATTATATTACACATCATATCATATATCATATATTATATTATACATTATATCATATTTTATATTAGACATCATATCATATATTATATATTATGTTATATTATACATTATATCATATTTTATATTAAAATATTATATATTATATCTGATATCATACATTATATTATATAATATATTATATATCATATTATACATTTTATATGATATATTATGTTGTATTATACATCATATCATATATATTATATGTTATATCATACAATATATTATATATATTATAGGTTATATGTTATGTGTTATATTATATGTTATATATTGTATTATGCAGTATATATTACATATCATATGTTATAAATTATATTATACATTATATTATATAATACATTATATTATATGTTATACTATTTATTAGCAAATCTGAGGAGAATTTGGGAACTAGAGGAGCCACCAGAGCAGGTCCTAAAAGAAGTGCTTTTTGTGGACTCTCTCCACCATGGAGGCGCTGACCATTGAACAAAAAGAGGACAGGACGCTGCTACAAAAGGACGTCTTCCGGCCATGGCCCAGAACACGGCGGACGGTCAAAGGTGAGGACGCTAATTTGATGGTTTTACAGGGATTATAGGAGTTGTAGTCCGACTCATAGTCTATACGGTATGTTTATATGGTATATAGAGGTATATAGAGAACATGCTGATGTTCCTCTGCTTTTCGCACAGGTTGCCTGCTTGGCCTGAAAGGGTTCCTCTTCCGCGTTGGCGATGACTGGTACTTCCTGTTTGCGCTCGGCGTTATTATGGCGCTAATCAGCTTCACCATGGATTTCACCGTCTCCCGCATGCTGAATGGTAATTGGTTCCCCGGATTGTTTAATGGGCCGTGGCGGACCCCCACCGACCGCTACGGGTCTTATCAGTAGTAATTACTACGGGCCTGGCTCTGGAACATTCATCGCGAGTATTAAACATTAAGACGGACAAACGGCCAAAACACGGAGGAAACTTATTGCCCCAGCGAATGGCTGCTCCGAATATCTCGCCGTTCCATATATTCTCCTTAAAGTTCCTAAAACCATTTAACCCCCTCCCGGATGGCCCATTTCTCACAGGTTTCTATGAGTAGCTGCCCTATCTGCCTCTCGGCCATTAACCTTGTGATGCCCTCACCGCGGGGCTATTTTCGGAGCGCTGTCTAGATAAATGTATCGGGCCGTCAGCAGGGCGTCCGGAGTCTGCAGGACAGGACGTTATATTCTCACTGGCCTCTATACAGGGAATGTCGGCTGTCACTGGCAGCCAATCAGAAACAAGTATCTGTGCCAAACCCGCGCGTTTCAGAGCTTAGATCCGATACCAAAAATACCACCTTCTGCTTCCCGAATAATCAAAAACTGGTGAGCCGGGATACAACTCCCACTACCCCAAGCCCGCCTGTATTGTAGCACCACCAATTAGAACGTGGAATGTTCCACCAGATTTAGATGGAGCTCGCAGGGTTAAGGATCAGCAAGAGTCAATTTGTAATAAATGATTCATATAAATATACAGTCTGGTGGGGGGATGGGCTTCTGGAAACATTTAACCCTATAAGTGCCAGAAGGATTACTGTCCACCGGGTTCCGTGTAACATACGTGTAACGTGTTTATTGTCAGAGATCGTGGGATTGAATTCAGGTCGTTCCTCCAGTAATTAGCTGATAACAATGTATAGATATATTACTCGTGTTCTGGCCCCGGAGGCCGGGAGAGATGTATAATAATTTGAGATATTTATCACTGGGGCTGGTACGGTGGCACCGTGGGCAGGCTATGGCACCGGCGGGTCTGAGAATTACAGCTCTGGCGCCTAGCTGTCTGTACGTGGCAGGGATTGGTATCTGCGTCAGTCGAAGGATTCAGATCCTGGCCGTTCACCTGAATGTGGGCCGTGTCACCGTGGGAAAGGTGTGACTGCGCAGGGCAGCAGCAGGGGGCAGATTCACAACCTCCATCCCCCCAAAAAACACAGGAGGCAGTATCATTATTACTTGCAGTGTCTCATATGGCCACAAGAGGTCTAAATGCCAAATGCTTAGTGCCCCATGGCAAGTCCAACATCTAGTATCACAGAGAGGATCCAGTCATGGTGGATTCATCATACTCAAGATGCTGCCCCAATGTGGCCCTTTGCGGAATTGCAATCAATGAAAATGAAGCCAGCTGAGGGGGTGATTGCCCACCGTGCTCCCCCAAATTACCCATTCTCCGCACCCTCCTGACCCCCTTGCTAGCGTTAACCCTCTTTATTCTCCCCGAAAGCTCACAGGTGGCTGCAGCAGGAGCTGGGAGAAAACATGCTGCTCAGATACCTCTCCTGGATCGTTTATCCCATCTCCCTGGTGGCATTTTCTACAGGCTTTGCACAGAGTATCACCCCTCATTCTGGAGGTAAGGTTTCTTTTCTAATTAGGTGGGTTTCTGCCCCTTCCTTCCTATCTGCCCCGATGTTCTTCACTCATTGCTGTGTCATCAGGCTCAGGGATCCCTGAACTGAAGACAATCCTCACCGGGGTCATTCTGGAGGAATATCTCACCATCAAGAACTTTGGAGCCAAAGTGGTGGGTCTGACCTGCACCCTGTCGGCTGGAAGCACCATGTTCTTGGGCAAAGTGGTGAGTTGAGCCATTTCTCTACAAGAAACGCTTCCAACCACAAAACTCGCCCCTCAACCCTCCAAGTGAGATGCCCGGCAAAGCTCCAAAAGCACTGATGGACCAAAGACCACCGAATATCCACGTCTGGAAGGTTAAAGGGTCTCGTGTTTGTCATCTTCTCCTTGCAGGGTCCATTCGTTCATCTTTCCAGCATGATTGCCGCATACCTTGGCCGAATGAGAAAATCTGTCACTGGAGATTATGAGGCGAGTCGGGGCAGTTTGGGTTACGTTGGGGATCCTTCTTAAAAGTAAGAAGTCCTAGGAACCTAGTGATTAAGATTACAGTTTAAAGATCATCATAACCCCCCCCTCTCTTCTCTCCCCCAAGCTGGACATATTGAGATCCCTCAGTTTTTCCTGTAAATCGTTCCCCATTTTAGTCGCCTCCTCTGAACTCTCTCCAGAATGTCACTATCCTTCTAGATATCTCCTCCAACTGTATCCACTACTCTACGTGAGGTCTGACCGCAGATCTGTAAAGTGGGAGAACCACCTCCCTCTTCCTACCACTAATGCCCCTCGCTATACACCCAGCACCCTGTTTGTATTAACATGAGACCTCCTTCCATTCTCCTTAAATCATTTGGCTTATTTCCCTGGGAGGTCCAGACTTTTCCAGATCTTTGGTCCATCATCAAATGCATGGAGGTCTCCTGTGAAGTCATGATAAGTTTTGAGTCCAGTCCTCTGAGCGAGAAGATAACATTAAACACGAGATATGATTGACGAACTCTCAGCTTCTTAATTGTGTTTCCTCGAGAATGCCGACTGATTAACGTCTTCTATCTCTCTGCAGAATAAAAGCAAAGAGCATGAAATGCTGGTGGCAGCGGCGGCCGTTGGCGTGTCTACGGTGTTTGGGGCTCCTATCAGTGGTAGGCGCAGTGCATAGAGCATGAGATAATGAGGTGTAAATAAGCGATATTGGTGGCTGGAATATGTTATCGATTGCAATTAAGTTGGCTGAAATACCTAAGATGTAACAGGATACAAACAGTGGCCCTGATAGAAAGTGGATCAGACTAACAGGTCCGTGTTTCCCTGCTTCTGGCAGTAGCCGGTTGATGTTTGGTCTCTGTCCCTCAGGTGTCTTATTCAGCGTGGAGGTGATGTCGTCGCATTTTGCAGTCAGAAATTACTGGAGAGGATTCTTCGCTGCCACCTGCGGAGCCTTCATGTTCCGTTTATTAGCCGTGTTTAACAGCGAGCAGGGTAAGGGGTGCTCGGAACGTCTACAGACGCATAGAACCCCTAAGATGTCAGAATGAAAGCCGCGAAGAGACATTCACTAGGAACCCCCTTCATCAGTCATTGGCCACTAGCCTATAATTCAACCCAAAATCATTAAACATCTGCCACCTTAATACAGAAATGTTAAATTTAAGATTGTGTCTAAAGTTTTAAGATGCTTGGCACTTATTACCTAAACCCTCGGAGCCTCCCCTTCCCCTGCCGGGGATGTGAATAATGTCCCTCCAGTTAACCCATCGTGTTCATCTCCTCCAGATACCATCACAGCCTTGTTCAAGACCAACTTTAAGATCAGCTTTCCGTTTGACCTCCCGGAGACTTTTTTCTTCATGATGTTGGGGTGAGCAGAGACTCGGTCATGATATGTGAGGCTCTAAATCTAGAGCGATTCTTCTCCTGTCTTCTTCAGGTTTGAGATAAGAATAGAGAATTACGCACGAGCCAGGCCTGGCGTTCCAGAGCCATTTTGTTGGGCTTTCTTGTCACTGGATTAAAGTTGCCCGTCTGCCTCAATGCCTTAGAAAAGTATTAATCACATGATAGTTAGAGGTAAACGTGGTGGTTTTGTTCTCTTTGCCCCTGCAGGGTGATTTGCGGGGTGGTGAGCTGCGCCTATCTGTTCTGCCAGCGCTGGCTGTTGGGATACGTCCGGAGGAACAGCTTCACCTCCAAGCTGCTGGCCTCTGAGTGAGTCTTATCTCAATGCTTCAACCTGCCCCATTTAACTGACAAATGTGCCCCAGCTGCCCACCTGACATTTGCCCCATTTAATCACCAGCCAGGCGTTATTCACAAAATACCAAACTTATTGCCGTGAAAACAGACACTGGGGATCTCCAGACCTCTATACTGGCGACGCACGCGCTTCACCGGGGCCACTGGCAGCTCATCCCATCTCCATTCTAATTGTCATATTTATTTTGCGTTGATTGGGACGTCCTTTCGCTAGTAATTCGTCGTTCGTTTGTGTTTAGTAAACCCCTGTACTCTGCCTTGGTGGCGCTCCTGGTGGCATCTATAACATTTCCAGAGAGTCTGGGACGGTTTATGGCTTCACGGGTAAGTTTTTTCAGTATCCCATATTGTCCAGTGTTGAAGGCAGGGGTTCTTGGGAGGGCCGTATAATGGTCCAAGGCCAGGAATGTAGAAGACATTTATTTCTCAGTCACTGATTTGTGGTGTTGGAGGAGACAGATGGTCTGTAAGGTCAGAGCGGAGGGATCTGTCAGTTTTTCTTCTCCACAGGTTATTCACTAATATTAGGATTTGTGTTCAAAGTTTCCAATTTACCCTCCTCGCTTTGTCTCATCTGTAACTCTTGTGCTGGGTCACGTTACTTACAGCTCACAATGAAGGAGCTTCTCACCTCACTCTTTGATAACCGTACATGGTGGACACTTTCCCAGAATGCTTCTCTTGAGAGACCACCTGGAGTGGACCCCGACAACCTTTGGATGGAATGGGCGAACCCCCAAATCACCATCTTTGGCACATTGCTTTTCTTTATCATCATGAAGGTACATGTTTAGTGGTCAGAAATCCGCGTTTCTATAGTCTAACAGACTTTCTAGCCTGATCATTCATCTTCTTTATCTTTCTTCTGCAGTTTTGGATGTTTATTTTGGCCACCACCCTGCCTATGCCTGCAGGATACTTCATGCCGGTGTTTGTGTTTGGTGAGTGTTCCCCGAGGTCTCTTTTATTTCTCCTCCATCACCTCCTGGTTGCTATCTCCTCAGTTCTACCATCTTAGTCTCATACGGTTTAAATGTTTCACCTTCATTCCAATCTCCCTATTCTCATTCTTGGCCAACATCTTCCTTCCCACCAGCAATTCTACTAAGTCACCCTTTCACTTCTTCCTTCCTCATCAAGCAGTCCTCATTTCTTGCTCTTTCCCCAGGGGCTGCCATTGGGCGCTTGGTGGGAGAAACTGTATCATTCATCTTTCCAAATGGCATCACCACAGATGGGGCGATTAATCCCATCATACCTGGAGGCTACGCATTGGCAGGTGAGACACATCTATGGCGCACCACCTCTGCTGCCATGGTTTTAAAACCAGATCTTGGACTTCTGGCACATAAAAGACAGAGACAACACCGTCCCAAGCTGTTACAGTCACATCTTACCCAAGAAGCTTCTGTACTATGGATACCGTAAAGTCCTGCATTCATTTATTCACAAATACCGGTAATATACATCGGCAGACTCGATGGGGCCTTAAAGTCTATGTTTAAGTCTAGAACAAGGTTCATGCCATAGGTTTATTCCTCTGTGTCTCCCTGCTTGCTATGTACAGGACAGGGTCATGTGGCTCATAGTTTTATTTGGTTTCACTATCCCCTCTCTCCCCATTTACAGGAGCGGCTGCTTATTCAGGGGCAGTTACACACAGTCTCTCCACCGCGCTCCTTGCGTTCGAAGCCACCGGTCAGATAGCGCACATCCTTCCGGTGATTCTCTCTGTTCTGGTCGCCAATGCCATCGCCCAAAAATTCCAGCCATCCTTCTACGATGGCACCATTATTGTGAAGAAACTTCCATACCTACCAAAAATCCGAAGCCGACAAATAAAGTAAGTAAAATGTAAAGTGAAGTGTAGGGGCAACTAATAAATGCGGGAGAGCCAGCTGCTTATAAATTGAGGGAACCACAGCTATGGGTCCACAGAGTGAGGTTTATGATCCATCTTGTTTTCTGCCCCCTCCCCAGTTCTTATAAAGTGAACACCGAGACGTTTATGGATACGGACATCAAGGTCCTTTCCACCGATGCCAGCTTTGAAGATGTCCTCAGTGTGATCACGTCTTCTGAAGACCAAGAGTTCCCCGTGGTGGAGAATACAGGTGAAGTGTCTCGTGTTTATAGAGCACAGGCTGAGCTGGACCATGTCCCAACCTCTCTGTGTATGCTGAGAATTGTTGTTATCAGACCTTTAGTACAAATCCTGCCCGGCCGCGTGGGTTGAGTCCCTGGCTCTGTGTAATGTTCTGCTACATGTCGTGGCATCTTTAGCAGATAACATGTTAGTAGGTGGAACACAGGTATGGTCATTATCCAGAGAAGGAACACGGGGGACACTTTGCCATTAGCAAAGCTCGCAGACTGACGGGTGAGATGGATTGAAGGGCAGGCATTAGGGTTGTGATGGAAACCTAAACATCTATTTTGGAGATGTCAGGGGAAGATGCATTTTCTACATGCTCCTGTACTCTCCATCTCCCACAGAGTCCCGGATTTTGGTGGGGAAAGTCCAGAGGTCCCAGCTGATCCGCTTCCTGGAGACCCATGAATCACAGCAACAGCCTAAGGCCGTTCAGAGCAAGGTGGGGAGCGTGGAAGGTTTTTATCCATTTTCCACTCAACACCCACAGTAAATGTGCCTTCTACACAACGGGGGCGAAAGGCCAGGATTATACAAAAAGGGCCAAACTTCTCAACATGGAGCAGTCACCATAGAAACCAATGGAATGTCCCTGCTGATTGGGCCACATTCAGACCTTTGCTCCATAATTGCTTGTTGTGAATACGCTCATTATACGTGTGTCCCAGATGAGACCCCCCGAGGGACATGCTCCCGCGCGTTGGAGTCTTGGAGCCAGACGTTTTCTAATAACAACAGGAGATAAAAAAACTATATTTACCCTTTAAATACCATTCAATTCACACCAATGTTCACACAATTAATTACGAATAACCCTTATCTGAGCTTTTCCCATCCTCCTCTAGACTGAGAACGAGAATAACCTGAAGGGCGGATGCACCATCGAGCCGATCACCTTCCAACTGTCCACATGGACCTCTCTGCATGAGGTAAATTCATGAACTGCCCCCAACTCTACTAAAATGCCACATGTCGAGGTGTAACCATACCTGCTCCTGACTCATGACATGGATTTACCTGCTCCTGACCCGTGACATGTGGGTTCTTTTTTAAGGGGTAATTGCCCCGGGGTCTGATATACTGGGGTAACATACAGCCGGTTTTAGGTGCAGCTGTTAACCCTTTACCATATATTACAGGCACACCATCTCTTTGAGTTGCTGAGTCTGCAGCATGTGTTTGTCACCAAAAGCGGGCAGATTGTCGGACGTGTTACGAGGAACGAGGTATGAATTGCAGGGAATTACCCAGTTAATGTTACTCCTGCGTTCTGGTACTTGCTGCGCAGGCATCTGGTGGAATCTGGAAGTCCTGGACACTGATAGTTAACGGTGATCTTTTGTCTTTAGCTGAGGATGGCCATTGAGGCTCTTGCAAACCCGAAATGAAGCAGCCGGGAGCAGGAAGCACCGCCGGTGATCATCGTTAACGCCGTTATCTGAAGAAAGCTGCATAAACGGGGACCACATGTGTTGTTGACCGGCACAGGTAAAGTGCTGCCCCCTGCAGTGCACTGGGGGGTATAAACTCACAGAAGGGAATAAATTACTCAGCTATACTCCCCACATACTGCAGGGGGCAGCACTTTACATGTCGGTCAACAATGTGAATTTTTTTTAGTTTGTTGCAAAATTTATATTTAATTGTGAATTATTTGATGTTTGTTTTTAGTCCTACATCCTGAGTGTGTTTCATACATAATTAGTACATGCGCCACAAATCGCACCAGCCCCTGTTCTGCACAACAGAATCACTGTATTTTTAGTAATTCATATGACTCTGGAGGTCTTTTTTGTATGGCTGTTACGCCTAGATGTTTTTTTTTGTTGTTAAAATCTTTGAAAAGCAGAGTAATAAAAGTGGAGAGAACAGTTTACCTTCGTGCGATCTCTAGTGTAATCTACATGAACGGTTGAGAAGAAGTATATGTTATGTAATATTATTTTGTGCATAATACCTAAAATAGAGGAAAATTGTGAATTATATCCTCAGGATTTTACCCTTTATCTGCCCTGTCTTCCAGTAAACATGCAATTCCCATATCAGCCACAGGGTGTCACTAGAACACCAGAGTGCAGAGCGGGGCAGCGGCGCCGGGATTACGGCCAGACCCATGAAGCTGCCCGGCGGGCAATTGGCTTCCCCAGTGTGTTCTATTAGACTCATAACACCCGCCTGTCTCTGAGTTTTATTAAGTCATCGTGACATTCACCTGTTTCACAGGACAATAACATGGTGGTGGAGGGGAGTGCGCTGTACAAAACCAGCGTGACCCTCAGTGCCCACTAATTCACACGGCTCCATCGACAACATACAAAAATATATAGATATATATCACCCGCACGGAACAATAGATTACTGTAAAGACACTCCAGTGGTGAGAATGGGGGTACAAATCTAGTGGTGAGACGCTGGGGTACCGCTCCGTACTTCAGAATAACATCTCTTAAACCTGGATTCCTTTTACTTCTCGAAAGACCCCAAACCCAGTAACCCCTGAATCCCCGGATTGTCCTTATTACAGTATGAATACACCAAACGCCCCGCTGTGCTGAGGCGCAATCCGCAGTCACTATGGAGCGCAGCATACCGGATGTCACTCACTACAAGGCATCACGTAACAGGCACTAAGACATCGAGACGTTCTCAGGAAAACAGAACAGCTTCTCACGCAAACACACGCTTTCCAAAGAATAAGGCTTCGGCTCAGGACAATTCTACTGTTAACGACAAAGCGTATTGCGGCAGGTGGACCCTTCCACGTAAATGCTGGTCTGGACTGAAGGTGTCTATATCACGGGACAGATATAGTCGGGGATGCTTCTCGGAAAGTTTTGAGTTTTTTTTTCTGTATGAATGAATCTCCAGCCTTTCGGAATGAGATCTTCCCTTGAAGCGAGATTAAGGATGTCTCGATTACTCCATAACAGCCCAGACTGTCTCCTGCACCATACATTCTTTTTGCTCGGTAAAATCCTTGTGTCACTTGCATGACGATGACACGAGTGGAGCTGTGTGTTATTTGCACACAGGGGCCGAGGTGAGGGGTAGATGGGATCCCAAAGTATGGTGGTCAGGCAAGGCTTTAATGGCCACAAACTGTGCAGCGTGACTCAGAACCCAAAGACCCATGGCCTCCTGGTTCCTTGATGTTCCTCGGGAAGTGTCTCAGCTGCGTCTTAGTTATAAAACACCTCGTCCTCGGACATGGAGCTGCTATCCACGTAGTGCAGGGAGGTGTTGAGCCGCAGTTTGTAGCATTCTGGAGCCGGGTCTCCTTCACCAGCTGTCGGGGCTTTGGAATTATCAGAACTGCTGCTTCTGGCTGCTTTGGGTAACGGGCACTGGCCTGGGGCCCCCTCAGCCAGATCCCACCTCTCCGCAGGCAGCAGCTGAGGGGCCACGGCCAAGGACAAAGCTGAAGAGTAAGACAGGCCGGGAAGGCTTCCTCCGAGATCGGAGCCGCAGGCATCGCGAGCGTAACTCAGCAGCCTCCCCTGGAGGTAAAGGTTCTCCAGATCTGCACAGAAAAGGCACAGGTTATAAGGGCATTTAAAAGCTCCCCGGGGACAGGGCTACTACAGGGCAAGTGCAATGGAGATCCCCAAACCCCCTCCCCTTTTACTAGCGCTGTAGAGCTGGCCAATAAAGTATATTAACAGTAAATGTGGTGTTACAGGGCAGACTGACAGGGTGACTGGCACTCATTAGAGCTCTCCCCCTCCTGCCACTCTGTCTTTGGCGCAGCGCTACGTGCCGTGACGGCGTGATTGGTGGAGACTGAGCGCTGGGGGGATGTGATGTTTAATTTCATGACGTCACTTCCCCCAGCGCTCTGTAGTCTGGCAGCATCCGCAGACCGACCGGCCGGCCTGTGCAAGCTCGCTGTCTGTGGACTCGGAGGAAAAAGCCTTATGTCCCAACTCCTGCCTGCACTGATAAAAGTGAACTGAGGTAGGTGCACATTATGGTTCTGTGATAGGAAATATTGGAGGGAAGGTAGATGTTCATTATGTTTCTGTGACAGGAAATATTGGGGGGGGTAGGTGTACATTATGTTTCTGTGATAGGAAATATTGGAGGGAAGGTAGATGTTCATTATGTTTCTGTGACAGGAAATATTGGGGGGAGGGAAAGTTGGTGCACATTATGTTTCTGTGACAGGAAATATTGGAGGGAAGGTAGGTGTACATTATGTTTCTGTGACAGGAAATATTGGGGAGGGAAGGTTGGTGCACATTATGTTTCTGTGACAGGAAATATTGGGGAGGGAAGGTAGGTGTACATTATGTTTCTGTGACAGGAAATATTGGGGGGGTAGATGCACATTATGTTTCTGTGACAGAAAATATTGGGGGGGGGTAGGTGTACATTATGTTTCTGTGACAGGAAATATTGGGGGGGTTAGGTGCACATTATGTTTCTGTGACAGGAAAAATTGGATGGAAGGTAGGTGTACATTATGTTTCTGTGACAGGAAATATTGGGGGGGAGGTAGGTGTACATTAAGTTTCTGTGACAGGAAATATTGGGGGGTAGGTGTACATTATGTTTCTGTGACAGGAAATATTGGGGGGGGAGGTAGGTGTACATTATGTTTCTGTGACAGGAAATATTGGGGGGGAGGTAGGTGTACATTATGTTTCTGTGACAGGAAATATTGGGGGGGTAGGTGTACATTATGTTTCTGTGACAGGAAATATTTTGGGGGGGTAAGTGCACATTATGTTTCTGTGATGTCACGCATATATAAATATGATGCAAATTAGCATGGCCGGTATTTTTTTGCAAGAAAGGTGGCAACCCTATATGAAACCTATAGAATTCTGTGAAACCATTATTCTTAAAATAACCCACCAGTGACGGTGTTTCTGCCAATCCCTGCAGTTAATCCCCCTCTGTCGGTTGATGGATGGTTCTGCTGCCCGGTATCACCGGTGTGTCCCAGATATTGGCACCCTGTCCCCAGCCATACAGCACAGAAATAGCGCCCGTCACACGCAGATCTGGGTTGTTTCCATTAATCAGACCCAGGAATAGATGCAGCTCTGGTTTCTAAGAGGGAGCCCGATGCACTGATATTTCTCCCCCAGGGGGTGGCATTAAGACACTAACAGATGGGTCTCCTGTAACTAGTTCTCATTCTCCCTGAGTTCCCAAACTTTCTTTGACGGCTGGGTTATTGCCGAGGATGTAAATCATGCGCATGATGGATTCATCTGGCAGGACACAGTCACTAATGGGGCTGTGGGATGCTTAACTCTTTTCTCTCTCCTAAAGCAACCACCATACCTAGAGGCAAACAATGTGCCAGTCCAGTGATTAGCTCTGCCACCAATAATCTCCCTGAACTGCAGAGGTATGGGGTATTTAGGGCAAGTAGGTATCCATGGAACGAATAGCATATACGCTAACGTCAACTCAACTGGAACCCCATCTTTGCTTTGTGTCTAAATGGAAGGTCCACAAGGTGACCTGTTCCCAGAGTCAAGGTGGAACTGAGCTTCAACTTAACAAAATCAGATTCTTAATAAATTGAGTACTCTGGCCATTAACTCAACGTTAACTTGCCAGCTGTTGGCTGAAGCTCAACGGGAAACTTGAAATTGTTGCTGTGTGAGTCTGCTCCTTCCTTCTCATCTCACAGACTCACCTTGATATTGGCGGATGTCCTGGGAACCCAGCCCATAATGCATTTCTTCATCATCCAGAGAAGACCAAGCACTTAACGTTGCTTCCGTGATCGCGAATTGCTCAGCCACCCCTGTGCAAAGAAACATAAAATCACCTGATGGGTTAACGAGCAATACCCTGAATGACAGCAGGAGTCACCGTGGTCTTAACAAACCTGCAGCAAATCGTGCCTCCTTCAATTCATCTGTGAGGTCCGAGTAATTCTCATCATCAGTCAAGGAGGGATCCCATCCAGACTGGGGAGCACTCCACCCCTTCCATTCAATAAGGTGGGCAACTCGTCCCCGCGCCATTGCAGTTGGTTTGGTGATGTGATCTTTAATGGTCTGCACTAGACCTGTGAGGACAGAATGACATCAGGATGCTGGTCTCGATGTGTATTATAACCCCAAAAGTCAGCACGGATCTGGACATGAAGAGACCTGAAGCTCTTTAAATGTTGGAGAGTGGATCATTTATCATGGAACCCAGTTTAAAGATTAAGCCCTAACCCGTCACAGTACCGAGTCCATGCTCATCCCTTGGGGGCCCAGTTGAAACTTACTCCTTCCTGAGCTCTGATGCAATGGTGGGATCTCAGCTCTATGAAAAGCTTCAGGTTTAATTGCCCGTTAATCAGACGGACGCATTATCTGTGCTGAGTGGGGCTGTTTAATCAGAGCGTGTTTACCTATGCGTTTGACAGTAGATAAGGCAGTTGACTGCTCCGCGTCGTGCCGGGGTTAACAGTCGACAAAAGGCTATTTGCAGGGGGCACCCGGGGAAATGAGAGCTTTAATAGTCCGGTTCATGGTGTTTCCACAGTAACACGGAGCGAGATAATCTCCAGACCTTGGCTAATTAGGGCGACGCACGCAAGTGAGAATCTCTCTCATTACTTCACCAGCCAGTCAGCTTTTAACGCGCAGCCCAGCCGAATTTACACCCCGGGGGGCAAACGGGGACAACCGACAAGAGGGAAGCATATATGGCTAACTGAGAGATCTGGGGAACCTGTCTCGGAATCAGAGGTCTGGGGACACCTCTCTCGGAATCAGAGGTCTGGGGAACCTGTCTCGGAATCAGAGGTCTGGGGAACCTGTCTCGGAATCAGAGGTCTGGGAACACCTGTCTCAGAATCAGAGGTCTGGAAACAACTGTCTCGGAATCAGAGGTCTGGGGGCACCTGTCTCGGAATCAGAGGTCTGGGGACACCTCTCTCTGAATCAGAGGTCTGGGGACACCTCTCTCGGAATCAGAGGTCTGGGGAACCTGTCTCGGAATCAGAGGTCTGGAAACACCTGTCTCAGAATCAGAGGTCTAGGAACAACTGTCTCGGAATCAGAGGTCTGGGGGCACCTGTCTCGGAATCAGAGGTCTGGGAACACCTCTCTCTGAATCAGAGGTCTAGGAACAACTGTCTCGGAATCAGAGGTCTGGGAACACCTGTCTCGGAATCAGAGGTCTGAGGTCCCCACTGCTAAAACCCACGTCTTTGCAATAACATGCGAGTGCATGCGAGTTCATCTCGCATTTTCATAGTTATGGAACTTCCTGTTAACTAAGGAGCTAAATGTGGGGGAGATTGGGGCACCTACCACTCACAGAGAGAACGGTGGGTAACTACCACATTGAGTCATAGGAGTTACCCCCAATGGATTGTGATTTCTTAGAGAGCCACTGGCTTTATGGTTATTTTTACCACAGATCACGCCTTACGAATCCCTCACGGTCACAGGGACTTCTTACCAATCAGCGAGGAGGTGGCCAGCTCCGTGATGTCATAGTTGCTGGAATTGGGTTTGGACTCACACATGAAACCGTTGGGTGACTTGAGGCATTCCTGGGGATAAACATGAATATAAACAGTTTGCCAGGATGGGCCGACATAAAACATACAACCCGGGGCTTCTACAGCCATAATTCTACCCCCCACTAAGGGGGCAATTAACAGATCAAAAGGTCGTTTACACATAGAGGAAAAGACACAGGGTAAAATGGATAGAGCTTTAAAACAACCTGTTCCTTAGAATTTTTTTGTTGGGTTCAGGAAATGTAAATCACGTGTGTTCTGTGTACCTTGACTCCCCAGCCGATAAATCACTCTGCAGTGTGAGTGTGCAGTGCGGTATCACCGTGTAATGCCCCAGGCGCAGCAGCTGTTCCCTAGAGTAAGCGACTAGGTAGCGAGAGGGCTTTATTTTCTGGGAACATTTGTGGGTTACATACCTTTCCAAGGTCATTGTCCCCCTCTTCCTCTTCTGGGGTTTCTGTGGGTGCAGTGCCTCCTGCGGGCTGGGGTATCTCTGGTGTGGGGACGGTGGGCTTTGTGCTATTGTTGGTTGAGTGGAGATCTTTGTGACCACCGAGGAAAAATTCTATAATGGAAAAGAAAGGAACAGTAAGTGTTCGCCAGGACAGAGGCCGGAGAACCTGATAGTGAATGTGCACTAGAACAGACGCCAGAGAACCTGATAGTGAGTGTTCCCCAGAACAGACGCCAGAGAACCTGATAGTGAGTGTTCCCCAGAACAGACGCCAGAGAACCTGATAGTGAGTGTTCGCCAGGACAGAGGCCGGAGAACCTGATAGTGAGTGTGCACTAGAACGGAGGCCAGAGAACCTGATAGTGAGTGTTCCCCAGAACAGACGCCAGAGAACCTGATAGTGAGTGTTCCCCAGAACAGACGCCAGAGAACCTGATAGTGAGTGTTCTCCAGGACAGAGGCCGGAGAACCTGATAGTGAGTGTTCCCCAGGACAGAGGCCGGAGAACCTGATATTGAGTGTGCACTAGAACGGAGGCCGGAGAACCTGATAGTGAGTGTTTCCCATAACAGACGCCAGAGAACCTGATAGTGAGTGTTCTCCAGGACAGAGGCCGGAGAACCTGATAGTGAGTGTTCCCCAGGACAGAGGCCGGAGAACCTGATAGTGAGTGTTCCCCAGAACAGATGCCAGAGAACCTGATAGTGAGTGTTCCCCAGGACAGAGGCCGGAGAACTTCATAGTGTGCCAGCACCTTGGCACCATTTCAATGCTCTGCATGCACAGTGAGAATGCTCTGCAGTTTCTGGACTCTTCCAAGTCAAACGCAGAGACACACGCAGGAGGTTGCGCAGGCCTGAGCGTAACCATGGCAACTAAAACACGCACGTCTGCTGGAAAACAAGCCAGTTAATGTGCAGGGACATGTCATGCATACGACATGCAAACATCATGCAGATAGACGCCGTGTGTGGACAGACAGGTGGAGCGTGCGGGATCCTCCGCTGTCTCGATGAGAAAAATCTAGAACTCTAATGAATTGTGCCCAGAAAACCCCTTCTGAGCCAAATACAGATATACCCAAGACACAGCTGTGTGTAAATATGGGGCAATTAGTGAGTGTGACGGGGGAAGGCATGTGAGACGGATATACTGCCCCAACTATTTACCTCCCTCAAATATTTATACCACGCAGAATATATACTGCCCCAAATATTTACCACCCCCCAGAACATTTACTGCCCAGAGTATAAATGTGTTTATCTCTAAACATAGAACTGAGCTGGGACTTGACCTGTGGGCTTGCAATCTAGCAAATCCATCCCCAGAGGACATGTGAGGGCTCAGCAGGGTAACTGTTGGGGCATTTTAGCTATAAGGTGAGAAAAAGAAGGAAAGAAATGGCATAGAATGAGATAAATATCCGTATTTAGTGATAATCTAATACAGGCAGCTCCTGTTAAACTGTCTTCATGGCTTTAAAGGGGGTAATTAAGGGGGGAAATGTTTTGAACCCGAGGACCCTCAGAATGAACCCCAGAGGACATGTCGGCGGATGCAGCCAGCGCCGCGCAGTCCATGCTCATTATATTCACTCTCTGTATTCATCTTTTGAACATTTGGTCATTGTGCCACTCGGTTCTCTGATCGATGTTGCCATGGGAACGACATAATGAAAGTGCGGCCTCCGGCATAAGAGCCAAATACCCCCTGAGAAATTAAGTGAATTCGCCACGTCATATCGAGCAGCAGATCCTGTGACTGCAGGGACCTTCCTTCCTGACAGAGGGGCAAATTCCAGGAATACACCTACCCCAAGAGTGTCCAACTCTTCTTTCTCCCTCTATTTCTTATTTTGTTTCTTCTCTCTCTCTCTCTCTCTCTCTCTCTCGCTCTCTCTTTCCCTTTGTTACTTTCCCTATTCCTCTCTCTTTTTCTCTCTTCTTATTTTCCTTTCTTTCTTTCTCTTTCTTTCTTTCTTTCTTTCTTTCTTTCTTTCTTTCTTTCTCTCTCTCTCTCTCTCTCGTTTTCATACTTTCTTTCTTTCGTCCTTTCTCTCTTAACCTTTTCTCCTCTTTCCTTCTTCTGTCTTTTATCTCTTTCATTTTTCTCTTATTTTTCTTCTTTTCGCTTCCCCTTTTCTTTCTTTCCCTCTTTCTTCCCTCTCTCTCTCTGTTCCGACCTTCTGTTCTTTCTTTCTCTTTCCCGTTTTCATACATTCTTTCTTCCTTTCACTTTTTCTCTCTCATGCTTTTATTATTTATCTCTTTCTTTCTATCTCTCTCTCACTATCTCTCTCTTTCATACTTTCTCTCTTTGCCTCTTCTTTTTCTTTCTCTCATTCGTCATTTCTCTCTTTCTCGCTGTCTGTCTCTTTCTCTCTTGCTTTCTTCCTTTCTTTCTCTCTGTCTTTCCACTTTCTTTCTCTCTTTATTTCTCTTCCCCTAATATCTAGGTTTGCCGGACAGATCATTCCAATAGTATCCAATACTGTATGGAATCTTTGCTGAAATCAGCGGTTCTTTTAATAAGTTTATTAGACAGATCTCTTCACTTCTACAATTAGAACAGTTTTGAGATGTAATATTTATCTTTGTGGCGTTTCTGAAATGGGAAAATAACGAAGCGATTCCGTGGCGGGAGGAGGCCAGCAGACGCCACATTAAATGTAACACAATTTGCCCTGAAGATGCTGCGTAATGAGAATAAAGAGAATAAAAGAAAAGGGTTACATCTGGTTATTTAGAGAATAAGAACGGAGATGATTTATAGGAAGAGCGGTGGCACGAGCCAAGAAGAAAGGTATTACAAAAACAACACAACGAGCCAAGACAAAGCAAAAACAGCCTAATTAGTGAGGAAAATGGGGAAAAAACATGTTTCGATGCATCCGCGGAATCTGGAGAACCAGAGAGATTCCTGCGAGTGATCAGGAACTTAATCAGGAAGAACTTTTCATTACAGAGAAGATAAGTTGAGGATTCTTATGGAATCTCTCCAAATTCAAAGGGGATAATTCCAGATAACGCGACCCCCTGACAGTATGTCGAGAGGTTAGACTTCGCGTGCCAAATAACGCGGCCCCCTGACAGTATGGCGAGAGGTTAGACTTCCACATGCCAGATAACGCGGCCCTCTGACAATATGGCGAGAGGTTAGACTTCCGCTTACCAGAAAAAGCAAAAAAGCTTAAAGAGTTGGAATCATGGTAATAATAATAACGATAAAAGTGATAATAGTGATAATCAACTCCTGATGTGTCTGTATTAATGTATATTTGTTATGTGTTAACTGCCCCATTGAAATTGTACAACGCTGTGTAATTTGTGGGTGCTGAATAAATAAAAGGTAATAATATTAATAGTAGTGATAGTAGAGATAATAGTGAGAATAGTGATAATAGCGAGGAGAGTGAGACTAGCGACGAGAGTGAGAGTAGTGATGAGAGTGAGAGTAGTGATGAGAGTGAGAGTAGTGATGAGAGTGAGAGTAGTGATGAGAGTGATAACAGTAATATTTCTGCTTCACCTACGCACGTAGAATGGACACTTTAATTGTTAATAAACCTGTCTCTGACTGTGTGCGAGGCGCGGTGGCCCCTGTCTCGGGACGCAGAGCCTCTGCTTGTGATTTTCCTACCAGCCGTGTCCTCCGACTCCCCACACAGAGAGATCCATTGCGAAAACTTTTAATAATCTTTCTGTCCCCATACATTCCTAAATAACTATTCATCCAATCCATAGATCAGGACTCATAAATAGTGGCTGGTATCACATATTAGCCTAACTCTGGCAGCCTGTGGTGGATGCAAGCATCTTTCAACAGGCAGAGCTGGTACCAATTAAAGGCATTATAATCTGTTCTTCTATTTACAAGGGGAGTGAAAGCCTGGTGCCGGTTTGTAGTGTAACCCCCTTTGCGGGTGCTTCCAATCAATGGATCAAGAAACTACCGCCCCCCCCCCCCGGGTGACCCTGGGGCAGAGGCTGTTAGGTAGAACAGTGGAATCCGGGCTCCCAATAACCCCATATTGGTTAAAATCTGCCGGTGTCAGTGAGTCCCCGCAAACTAGTCACAGAGCCGACGCTTAGACAAATGACCTTAGGAATGACCCCTACGCACGGGGCCCTGTGTGTCACCGGCAGATCACCGGCAGCCCCTCCGGTTTTACACAGGAGCAGAATCCCCGGTAAAAAAACCATTTCTTTAAACGTCTTCCTGTAAAAATTATTTCTGATGCACGAACCGGGACCCCGGAGATTATTGGCACCGTTATAAGTAACTTTAACGCTTCACGGACCACCGCCACAAATTAAACTCCCACGTTATTCCAATTAACTGCCGTTTCCAAAGCTCCGAGCAGGATCTATTTACAAAGAGACTTAGGAGGCTAATTAATCCACTTTGTGGAGCTGGTGCCCACCACTGACATTGAAAGCCCCCATTTAATTTCCTCTCTATAGAAACGCGCCGGGCTCGCTCCGCTCCCAACAAATAGGCATTAACCCTGCGAGTCCTGGGGGGTTTGCAATGAATGAGCGGATTGTTAAGTGGCCCCCCGGCACTCAGACCATTCATCAATATTCAACTTTGCCCTCTGTCTCTCCCAACTTACCTTTAGAAATGCAGGAGCCCATCTCTATCGGCAGACGGCCCCGTGCCATGAAAATCCTCCAGGATAACGAGCCCCCCGGGATCTGCCTTCACCTGAGAAGCCTCTTCTCTGATAACCTAAATCCCAACATGGTTACTGCATGATTGGGGGTCTCAGAACGCCCGCCTGTCTCCCAGCGTGGCACTGAGACTGGCACCCGGCAGGACTTGGTGGGACACACGGGGCTTGTGGCTGCTATGCAGGGGGCTGACGTACATGGTCGAGGCAGCGAGAGGACGTCCGTATATTTAGGCTCTGTTGGAAGTAATGAGACCTGCGGACGAGAGGGAGGATTGTCTCGTTGGATGCTGCAGTTGCCGAGAGACTCTCATAGAGACTGCTGGATGTCACCACCCCCCTCCATCCTTCCCGTCTCTGGGAGGTGTCTCTAAGGATCGGCCGACATCTAACTAGGGATGAGAGGCTCCAGCGCTCTCCTTTATTCCAGTAGGTGTAGGAAGCAGCCGTTGTTAATGCCCAGCCGCGGGGGTTTAACACTGTGTGTGCCAAAAAGAGGGGACTTGCTACTGATCGGTGGCAGCAACAGGCTGCTACGGCGCCACATCCTGGCAGAGCAGAGGACGAGAGCATGAAATTAACGGGAGAAACGGGTATAATGGAGACTTTCTAAGCAGGCAACACTCCTGAAACACCCCAAAGACTGCCCCCCCACCTCATTCATTCTGCCCTATCTGCCCTCCAGGCAACTATTCTGAGGACGGACACCTAGGAGAATGTGTCTGGCATGGGGCTCGAGGCTTATCAACAACGGAGCGGCCATCACATTGGTTCGGTCTGGCAATGGATGGCATTTTTGGGGCAGAGCTGGCGTGATATTCATTCCCTCTAACGATGAGACAGTTGGTTGGGTTTGTTGGCCGGGTTCGGCTCGGATGACTGTTGCTCGTGGGGCGAGACTGGCAGCAGACAGGACACGTGGGAAAAGCTGGCAAGAGGAAGAGGTGGCACTGCTGGCGGAACTTCATTAACGGTACGAGTAAATCATGGAGGGGGCCGGCAAGACCCTGACTCATAACCGCTGCCTCCCGAGCAGCGCCGGTGACTCAGCTGCCACCTGCTGCCGAATGAAGGCTTAAAACCCAGACTCAGGATTTAACTGCCCGCCTTGGAGGCCACCCATCCAGGGAAATATAGCCTGGGTTCTTTTCACTTAAACAGATCCCTTAAAAGAAAGAAACACGTTAGTCGAGGTTACTAACACCTCCACAATATCACTTATACAGTTCTACTGAAGGTGTCAGACTAACAGGTCCGCGTTCACCTGCACCTGGAAACCCCTATAATTGTACTTATTTTAAACCAGCCAGCAGTCCTGTTAAACACAGGAGGGGGAACACACGTCATGTTTAATTTGGGGCATATAGGTAAAGTAGGTGTTTTGTAAGCAGTGTTTTAGATAAGCGAATGGTTAATTTTGGCGACAAAAAGAAATGGAAGTTTCTATAAAATGGGATAATAAAGGATTCTGCCAATAAAATGAAATCATCATCCGATATAATCGGAATAATAATAGGGATTTCAATTTCCTCTTCTTAATATAAAGTACTTAACGGCATTTCAAAAAAACAAGTGATGGACGGAGGGGGTCTCGGGAACGACTCGACTGTCTCTTTTTTTACAGCAGGAGAAACGGGCGATTTGACGGGGGCTGGATTGGGGCAGATTAATTCTTTATTTTGTTGTGCATGTCTTCACTGGAGATTATGCAGCGAGACGTACACCAACGCTGACCGACGCGTGTCGCTAAAACTGTGGCGGTGAGAGCCGAGTCCCGGCACTAGGGGGCAGCAGATTAACACACGAAATGGACTTCGCTTGTGAACAGGAGCCTAACCTGCCGCTCCCCGCGGGGTGACCCGGTGACGGCCACGCAATGATGGGCTCAGCATGGGGGCAGTTTAATAATCGAGACCCCCTCGGCGTTCAGTGCAGCAGGGGCTAATCGTGCGCGCTCTCATTCCTCATGAGTAGACAAGGCTTTTCGGAGCTGTCTCGCGTCTCTCTCTCTGCCTTTCACCGAGCGCCGGTGGCAGGAGACGCGTTCCTGAAAATGACAACATCGCCGAGGGAACGAGCCCTTGTTTGGTGACGTCGGGTGACCTTGGGCAGTCCTTTCATCGTTCCGTGTGTTTACTGCCAGTTTCTAAGAGCGTGGCTGACATACAGTGACAGTGACACCTCGCGTTAACCCCTTCCGCGAGAGCCACGCAAAGCAGAAACATATATTTATATATAACGTGAGCACGGAGGGGCCCGCTGGGGTTTGGACCGATTCTACCCGCGTTACCCCTGAGAGGGAACCGCCGTCTCTGCCCTGACGCACCTAATCAAAAACATGCAGCAATCTGTGGGAAAATTCCATTGGTTGCTATGGTAACTGCACCAGTTTGCAGTAGTGTAGCTATTTCAACATAACTCCCTCTGTATAAGAGATAAGGGAGCATGATGAGTTATGCTGGGGGATAAAAAGCGGGGTACAGAACACCCGGGTAAACTCAGCAATGTCAGCCCCAAGGGGTATTTGATATTAAGCACACAGAGTACATGGCGGGCAAATCCAGGGGTGCTGGCACCATATTACCTAAATATCCATGTGCTGGTAGTACATACCTGTATCTGTGTATTAGGCGTATGCTGGTAGTACATACCTGTATCTGTGTATTAGGCGTGTGCTGGTAGTACATACCTGTATCTGTGTATTAGGCGTATGCTGGTAGTACATACCTGTATCTGTGTATTAGGCGTGTGCTGGTAGTACATACCTGTATCTGTGTATTAGGCGTGTGCTGGTAGTACATACCTGTATCTGTGTATTAGGCGTGTGCTGGTAGTACATACCTGTATCTGTGTATTAGGCGTATGCTGGTAGTACATACCTGTATCTGTGTATTAGGCATGTGCTGGTAGTACATACCTGTATCTGTGTATTAGGCGTGTGCTGGTAGTACATACCTGTATCTGTGTATTAGGCGTGTGCTGGTAGTACATACCTGTATCTGTGTATTAGGCATGTGCTGGTAGTACATACCTGTATCTGTGTATTAGGCGTATGATGGTAGTACATACCTGTATCTGTGTATTAGGCATGTGCTGGTAGTACATACCTGTATCTGTGTATTAGGCGTGTGCTGGTAGTACATACCTGCATCTGTGTATTAGGCCAGTGTGTGTTACTAGTTGTAATTCTCCTCTATAGCCACAGGAGGGAGCCTTTTCGCTATCTAAGTTTAGAATGGTAGACCCTGCGCTCTCGATATATTTCCATATGTGTTCCTTATGTTTCTAAATGTTCCTAAATGTTCCTGTACGTTCTTATATGTTCCTGTATGTTTCTATATGTTCCTGTATGCTCCTATATGTTCCTGTATGTTTCTATATGTTTCTATATGTTCCTATTTGCTCCTGTATGTTTCTATATGTTCCTGTATGCTCCTGTATGTTTCTATATGTTCCTATATGCTCCTGTATGTTTCTATATGTTCCTGTATGCTCCTGTATGTTTCTATATGTTCCTATATGTTCCTGTATGCTCTTGTATGTTTCTATATGTTCCTATATGCTCCTCTATGTTTCTATATGTTCCTATATGTTCCTGTATACTCTTGTATGTTTCTATATGTTCCTATATTTTCTTGTAGGTTCCTGTATGTAATCTTCTTTGAGGTGACATTGAAGGAAAGGGGTATATTTACAAAGTTTAGAGTTGGAGGCAAGTCAAACCTCCTAGGGTCATCTGAAGAGGGACATCTTGTCTATTTAATTGCCATCTTCACTTACAAATTCCTGCTCTTCAGCTGACAGCGACTTCCCGTGAAAAGCATTATCACCGCGTCCGTCAAGCTGAAAAATGCCCCAAACTCAACCAAATCAGGCCCAGGAGGAGGCAAAGTGACAAAGAACTGATTAAACTCAACTCAACGACCAGCGTCCAACCCAACGACCGGCCAACGCTCTGCGGGCGAGATGCTGATTGCAACGGCCCAGTCCAGCGGGCTCGAGTTAAGTCGGTTTATCTTTATGGGATAGATGTGATCGTCGGGTGAAATGTGAATATAGAGAATACATTCGGGGGGTTTATCTCTGTAAATTATACCGGGAGCGGCGTGAATGATCTTTGCGTTTGGGGGGGGGTTCTTCTAGAGACTGGGGGAGGCAGCTGGTAAGGCGGGTTTCTCAGGAGCGGATTGCTCGGCGGAGCTGGGGTCTGCCGACAGGTACAGTAAAACCTGGCACTGGCAGCGGGGATCGGCGAGGCCGCCAGCTGGAATGCGTCTGAGTCACGTCCTGGCGGTGCAGGAAAGCATTCCTCGCATTCCTGATAATTACCCTGCCTCTCCGCTGCTTATTCATTGTCTGTCTCCATAAACTGATAACGTCTCTAAGAATACAGAGCGAGCCCTTGCCAGGCGTGCCGTGGACCCCCCCTGCATTTCTCTCCTTCTCGGGGGGTTTCGTGGGACCCGGCCATTCGCGGATCTGTCCCGGCCGGACGTGGAAGACGCCGGGAAAAGACAATAAATCCCTAAGATCCCTAAAATGTAGCATTAGAGCCCCAATCAGCGCCGCGATAGAAAGCGACTAATGAATAAACCGTGGGCAGCAAATGGCGAATTATCCAACCCGCCGCACTTTGCACCTGGAAAACAATGGCCGCCATTAACCCTTTGTTCTAGGCATGTCGTTTGGCCACCTGTGCCAAGCGCTGGCTTGACTCATCTCTCCCGCCTACTATTCACAGGGGATACGGAGGGGGATTTTGTGGCCTCGCAACTTGGAATGTAAATAGAAAAAGGTTTTAAAGCCTTTGTTTCTGTAAACAATGTGCCCGATCCCAGGTGTCCTCCCGTTTGATCCGAAGACCAGCGCAGGTAGCTCTCCCAGCTATTCATCGCTCACCTTTCGTCATCAAATAAAACAGCTGTTTGTGATCCGGTCTCCACGGAGACCAGATAAGAAGCCGCTGATAGCATTGTCCCGAAACACGCAAATCACCCCCATTATTTATTTGTGTTTTCTAAACTTTGAAACGCCTTTACAGAAGAGCAGCGCCGTGTCACTTCCCGCCGGCCCAGCCATTGCCAAACAGCATCGCCCACGTCATTCACCGATGAGCCACGACTGCCGGCCTAGGAACTATCTGACCAAACGTTGTGAACCAGGATTGTTCCGGCCGAATGGAGCTCCAGCTGAAATGTACGCCGCGTCTCGCCCCGACCTGCCGCGGATCCCGCTCTCCGGCGCCGTCCGTTTCCGGGGTTAGTTGATTTGGCAGATGGCTTCTTACGCGCCTCTTAGCAGGTCCCGTCTTCCATGGCCATCTCTGTCGTTTCTGTAGCCCTCCTATACGTCTAAATGGTCATAAGCGGTGACCTATGGGCGTGTGGCCCCGGGCCCTGTCTGTTATTAACCTGTAATCATCTGTCCTTCTAAGACTATGAGCCCCGCTCTAGGGATTATAGTTCAAGGTTCTCCCTCTATAGAAGCTCTGGCAACGTGTTGTAATGCCCAGACACCTGACAGGCTCCCGAGTTTAACCCTTTCTCTTACCACACCCCATAGAATTGCGATGATACAGCGGGGCCGGTGCAATGCGGTTCTGTGAGAGGTCTCTGGGGTTAGGGTCGTGGTTTCCATTTAATGGCGGATAAATACCGCTTTTGCTGTAGGTTTATTAACGAGGCTTTGCGGTCCGTGTCTGTATCCAGAGGAGGTCAATAAACAGATAAATAAATACCAGCAGGCTGAGATCACGCCGCACGAGGACGGCTATCAACCTTTAAATACAGAGATGTCCCAATTTTCATGCCCTTGGGGCGCGTGATTCATCCCGCCTGCTCTGTGGCTTCATTCGATGTAATTATCAGCTATTAAGTGGAATAAAAGGAGGTCATTAAAGGGACAGCTCATGTTTTGATCGTCTTTGGTTCCGGGTTTACAGCCGCCCACAGGTAGGGTCTCTCAGACATACCAGCGGGACTACGGAGCCTGCTCTGGGTGTATTTCCACATGCCTGGGCAGAGCCAAACCCTGCGCGTTTCACAAGTCTGGACGGCTGTGTCATGTGCGCTTTAATACCCCCCCCCACTGCCTATTGTTTCATGAGAATGAATCGGAATTTAATGCTTCCCTGAACTTTCTCCGATCCTACAGCAGGGGGCGCCAACGAGACCCCCAGCGACAGAGCAGTCCAAGGGGCTCAGAGCCCAGCGGGCCGGTGATTACTATTTATAGGGGGTAACATGCTATGTAGTGCTGTATAGCGCTCCATATTTCTAAACCTCTACATCGGGGTCGGTGTAACAATATTTAGTCCGGGTTAAATTAAAATATTTCTAATCACATCATTCTGTAAACATTAACGCAAGGGGCCGATCAAGACACAAAGGGGCCGATGTAGGCGCAAGATGGCCGATCCGGGCCCAAGGAACTTCCCCAGACGCAAGGGGCCGATCCACCCGTAACCGGAAGCCCAGGGCCAGCCACAAGCTGCATCCGCCTACAGGCACCCTCATCATTTCACGGACCTTTAGAGGTGTTTGATGCAAACCAACAGTCAGAGTCGTTTACGACAAAACCAGCAGCGGCCGCTGCCGGTACTGCCATACGTACCAACTACTCTCTCTGCGCTTTGGGGCGCCCGGGAATCTCCCGTCCGTTTTGGAATGCAGCTTATGGGGTATTGTTTTGGGAATTAAACCTTTTTCTTGGATCCTTTCCACATATTTGCTGCCGAATGAGTGGGAGGCCATTTCTATAACCCTGCCACGTGGCTCTCGTTTGTACTTTCATCTCCTGAACATGCCCCCACGCGTTCCAGACGGCACCTCTACCCAGGGCAGTAAATATACATTCAGAGCTCAATCCTAAAAGCCCTTTTGTCAAAGCGATAATTCCCAGAGTGGCGGCCCCAGATAACGGGGTCAGAGCCTCACACGATGCGGCCCCCCGGCCCCGGTGTCTGGACACGTTTAATAGGGTGACTCACGGGGAGGGTGCTGCGGTCCCTGCCATGACTCCTCTCGCAGGTTTCGTGTTATGGGAAACGATGCAGTTTATGGGACCTTTTCCCAGCACAGAAAGACTCACTGATAATAACATAAAATCCCACCCGACCGCGGGGACCGGAGCAGCCCCATCAGGAGCCGCTGGCACATAAACAGTTAACCTATATAAAAGTCCAAAGAGCTAACATCTGGAAGATGCGAGATGTCCCCCAGTAATTAGCAAACGCAAACATTTATCGGAAAAAACCCTTCTTTAGCATTCCCAGTAAAATCAGAGGAGACGTTCTGCGGGGCATCAAAAGCCTCGACCGCTTAATCTCGACGAGCTGTCTGAAGATCTAAATATTTGGATTTGGGGCCACAGCGTGAGTGGTCGTGAAGACACGCTGCAGATGTTCACGGGCTGGTTGCCTCCAGCTTGGCCGGAAGCTCGGTGAGACCCCCTCACCTACAACGCCATCTGTATCTCATTTTCCCAATCACGTTTCAGATGGCTCTACTGAAGCCAAGCATCGGGATATAGTGAGTGTAAGCTCTGAGGCCAAGGTTCACACATTTTACTTCTTTATGTGTTAGGTGAGGAGATAAATCATTGACTGTATCAGGAAAAGCGCCTTTACTGGCGTCTGTACGATAATCTTTGGCCCAAGGAGCCGGTGGAAAGGTGGTCTTCACTAAAATTGGTACCAGGTCATCTGCTGACTGCCCACCCAACGGTGATCAGCCGGGATCCTCCCAGACGTCTCGCTCTGTTCACCTTACTCCAGGAATCCGGCGTATTTCAAACTCATTAATCTTTTACAAATAACTGTCACCGTGGAGTGTTTGAAGAACGTGTTCAGGTAAATTTACCCTGAAGCATGGAAGGGGCCGGTTATGATGGATCTGTCGGCAGAGCCACTTTACAGAGCAGGCGGTTCCTGCGGACGTGTATCTGTCACTCGTTCCCACCGGCCGTGTGGATAGATATACGTCCTGGGCCCATCCTTCCTGGCGGCCATTAACTCAGTCAATAGCCAAATCCACTACTGCACCAAGATGGCCGTCCCAATCCGGCTCCTAATGTGTCCACTGCCCCACCGAAGTGGCGCAAAATACCTGCACCTCTGCTGTGGGCATAAAGATGAGTGAGATGGCGTTGCAGGGCAAATATGGCTGCAGACCCCTGGTTCATAACTCTTGCTAGTATGATGTCATACTGGAGAAGCGGTTGTTGAAGATGGCAGAACATACGTTATAAGGCTGCGGATGTAGGAACCTGCGGGTAACTGGCACACAAATCACACAATGGCGCGGATGGTAAAGAGCAGGTGGTCAACCCAACACACTCGGGGGCCAAGGGCCATGGGTTAGGCCAGCCCTGTTTTCGTCACAGTGCCCCTGCACCCCTACATTATATACATTATACAGCATGTATACAGTATACATTAAGGTGGTTGGACGACATCGCTTGAAATAAGAAAGTTCTCTGCAGATCAAACGTTTCCCAAACCTGATGTCATCGAGGAGATCTACCCCCTTCCTTCCTGACTGAGAGGGATGCAAACCAGTAATGACATTCGTACACCGCGGGGTAAGTATGTTAAAGGAAACGGCACTCCCTGAAAAAAGGGGAGAAATCTGATTTTTGTAAAGTGCTTCAGGGAGTTCAGTGTTTAACCCCTGCCCTCCCAGACGATTGAACTCTTAAAACATAACCATCATCGCCTGATAGGATCTGAGTCTGTCAGCGCTGTGATGTCATCAGGTTTTCACAAGTCCTCGGGGTTCCATCAAACGTCACGTGTTACAGTATCAGAGGAGAGAAGGTATGAAACGTTCTCAGGTCCACTGATGGTTCTTCTCAGTAGACCCCCTGGTCATGTCAGAGGCCGTAAGAGCAAACGTTAGATCTTCTTCTTATTATTATTATTATTATATTTAATGGGTTTTCTTGGCATTTAATAGTCAGGTTTATGGAATAACACAGAAGACCCAACGCGTTCCTTGCCACGGGTCGGTCTTATAGCCCCACGACTGAGCTAGGGTGGAAATCTAATGGGTCTTATCCACAAAGATCCCACCTCTGCAGTCAACGGGAAAGGGACAGTCATTTAATAAACCTCGGTGAGACATTTTGACAGGAGCTTGGTAACTTCTCCAGGGCATTGAGCTGAGCGCACACTCCATACTTGTGGTGATAGACACTCGCTCAGAGCAGAGAAGCCGGTCCCGTCCACGTGTGATGGTTTGTGGTGCTACACTTCGGGATGTCTCTGGTCTATTGCCCCCGGCCAATCCCCCAGGGCACCAACGTTAGGGGATTCTAGACCTGCCAAGCGTTTAACACAGAGGCCAGGGGAATAACCTCTTATTATGTGATAGTTTAGTCCAAAGCATGGTCTGAGTTTATTATTCCGAGTAAGAGGTATAACCGATCCTGAGTGTCCTAGTAAATTAATAATAATATAATAATAATAATAAAATAATGAGTATTTTATCCAGAGATTATATTATACGGGGTAAAAAATCCAATCTCTGGATTACTGTAGGATTCCGACAATACTCTGAAATGTGCGTTTCTCGGTCAAATCCAGATGGTTTTAGATGAAATAAAGGACTCTCAGATTTGGTTATTGAACATCTTAAGAACACTTGTGACAATTGTATCACAGTTACCGTGGTTACCAAGAAAGCTCATTCTGTCGCGTGAATAGCGATGAATTGTGGGTTTTGGGGAATGGAGACTCTTATCGGATATCTGGAGCTGAGATTTTGTTATGATGACATAATGATTCCTCCTCAAGCACATCAAAGAGACAGGAATCCGTCGAGGAGCCAGCTTATCAGGGAGAAGACCACAAAGCCACTGAGCTGAGCAGGATTTCAGAGACACAAGTCTGCCAGGTCTTTCAAGCTTCATCTGCGGTCCTGAAGGAAGAGGAGCAGTTTTCCGCCGTACTGCTCGGTTTCAGCTTTGAAACGCTGACCATGAGGTTAATAATGGAGGACTTCACCTTCATCATGTGGCATCTCTGAATAACGATGAGAGAAAGCTGAGCAAAAAGCTCTCCTTCCTGAAGGAACCCCTCTTGGAGCTTCAGATTCTCCTTCGTTGATAAAGCAGGAGGCGACGCAAGGAAATAAAGAACATTTTGGAAATACCACCCTTGCCCCATTTGGACAGGTTTCTGCCCCAGTCCTGTTTACACGCAGCCTTGAGTCTTCCTTTAAACTCCATGCCCGTCTGCAGGCCGTGGCGTCCTGGGCAAAGTGCGGCACGCTGGTGGCTCCAGTCCCTGGCTGGGTCAGCGCCTGCCCGCTGTGGCTCTGAATGGCCACCCCGTCTCTGCGTCTTCCACCTGGCACAACGACGTGGCCTGAATTCCTGAAATGCTTATGGCGGAGATTGTGTCCCGTACCCTGTAATTGTCTGAGGGTCTGAGGAACAGAGCGTTATTATTCATGCTGGGTCATTTCAGGCCTAATTGCAGCTTATTTAAACTTCCCTTTCCAAAAATTACTTTCAAACAGAAGTCTATTTTTTTTCTGGAGAAAAAAAACGCAATTTATTCCTCCCCTTCGACCCCCAGACAGATGAAAGTGTCTCTCCTTATTAGACTGTCACATTTGTCCTGGGTCTTGGGCTGTGACGGTTTTCCCGACGTAAGACAATGGCTGCCGAACACCAAAGGGAATTTGGGCAAAACCAGGAGACATATTCAGTAATGACTGTCGCTGGTCGCGTTGAGATGGAACTCGGTGTCCGGTTAATAAAGGTCCCTGTAGGGAAAGATGTACTAAGCTGTCTCTTTCTGTCTCATAGCCTTTCTCTCCTTCTGTATATCTCTTTCTGTCTCATAGCCTTTCTCTCCCTGTCCCTCTGTCTCTCTCTTTTTCATAGCCATTCTCTCTCTCTCTATCTGTCTCATAGCCTTTCTCTCCCTCTGCCTGTCTCTCTCTGCATCATAGCCTTTCTCTCTCCCGCCGTCTGCCTCTCCCCAGCCCCTCTCTCTTTGTGCTGGCTGGGGGGGGTATTAGCGGGTGTCTCTTGGCTGCTCCCGGCCCAGCTGTGTTCGCTGCTGGAATTTCTCTAACCAGATGGAATGTATTCTCTGGCCTGTAATCGCCTGTGGTTGGGTTCATCCATCTCACAATAAACTTACTTCTAATCTTCTCGTTCCTCCGAGGCTCGCCCCGTCCCCAAAAAGCTAATTCCTGGCTATATATAGAGATTTATTCCGCGTGCCCACCATTTCATTCCAAGAAAACCAGATCAAACACTTGGACCCCGCGCTGGTCCGGTGAGCTGTAGTGGGACTTTTCTCTCCATCGGTTGGGTTGTGCGCTGTACAGGCAGAGAAGGGGTTACTTTGAGAAGGAAGGATTCCTTGTTGTTACCCATACTGTGTGATCCACCGTGTGGGGGGGGGGGTTTAGAGAGAGATGACCTGTTCAGACATGACTTGTCTCTGGCAGCAAAACGCCTTCCTTTCAGCACGGGCAAGCGGCTGCGGACTACAATTCTTATTATCCCTCAGCATATTCCCTCATACCCCGAGTTTAGCCAACCACTTCCAAACAGAGACCCCTGAGATCCTCTCTCCTGTAATACTCAGGTATTGGTGTCAGGATTGTTTGGGGTCTTGTCGAAGGTTAGACAGGGGTGATCGGTAACGTGGTTTCCACGGGTTCTGGATTAAATTTGCTGTTACCCTTCTGAGGAGGTCACTGGGTGATGATAAGATCTAGAGCGGGATCTTGGATGTCTTTATCCAAATCCCACTGGAAACGTGTGGATTGAATTAGATGACATCATAGCAGCGTGGGCTTCACGGGCCCCAGGAGTGCACAGTCTGTGGACGTTACAAGGACCTCCAAAACTGAATATACAGGTTCCTGACTCTGCAGGGACCCCAAAACAAATGCAAACATTACAGTCTGGAACGAGACACAGGGTCCACCTTAAAACGCGTTGTAGAGATACACGCTTTTCTAAACCCTTTAATAGAGGCCATGACACCTTGAGAAGAGATGTGGGTTCTTGAGAGGTTAATGGTCACCTAACTGCCCCCACCTCCAAGCCACCCCCCCCTTCCAGGAACCCGCAGAGCAAGTGGGCAGATAGGGGATCTGAGGCCTGACCGGCCTCCCTTTAATTTACATTCCTCGTGTCGGTGACAGGAAGCCTCTGCTGTGGTGGAGCAGTAATTACCTCCCAATGTGGGCCCTCGTTTACATTCTGGGATGTTTTATCTTCAGTTGAAAATCCCAAGAAAGGGGAGATGTTTGTGTTACAGCCGGACCCAATCTGACACCCGGTCCGCTGTTCATATTGGGAAAGGTAAGAAGACAGTAAGGAGGAACATCCATTTCTGCTTCCAACTTGTTCTGGATCAACAATAGACTCTATGAGTCCCAGGGGCCAGATGCCCTCCTGTTCCCCCCGTCTAACCCTGCCGATAACTCAGTGAGCTGCGGTCTGCCTGGTTATGCCAGGTCCTTGTCACCTGTACCAAAGAAGCGCTACTTGCCAGCAGGAGGCCATGAGACGTGACTCCACCATGAGGCCAACTGTCCGAGGGTCTTCCTAAGAGGTCTCGGCCACGCGTTTTCTCAGCTGCCGTCATTGAGACGAGAAAAGCTGAAATAAAAGGCCTTTGTGCGTTAGCGACAGGCCGTCCGTGGCCCGGTGACACCAACCCCATGGAGTTACTGACTCCGGCATGGTGCTTGGGATCAAGGCCTCTGCGAGGGGCCATTAATAGCCCTTAACAGTTGCAGATAGTGGCCGTGGGGTGAAGCTGATATATTTTATGGCACAGAGGTAATGACTGGTCAGTTTATTGTGGAATTGCTTTAATACCCCCAGGGTAACACAGACAGGTCCCTGCGGCAGCCAGTGACGCTGTGCATGTCCAAGGCTCGTGGGGCTGAAATGGTTACAGCTCCCTGTGATCTCCATGTCGTTGGTCAACATCAGTCGCATTCATTGTGAAATCGGCTCACAATTCGCTATATTAAGAAATGATTAACTTATACGAGTGTGAATCAGACGTGGCGCACACCCATACCAAAGCATTTTAATCGGCATCCCTCGCATGTTAATTGACTTGTGTACAGAGACATTAAGAGACATTCCTAGCTGGGGATGTAATAATAAAGATGCCGGTCACATGGCTGCGCTGTCTGGGTACACACCGTGCTTCGGCGGTCTGTTCAGCGCTGTACATACCACACACCCCGTTTATTTCCAGGTTCAGACTGTCCGTATTTGTCAATCTTATCAGACAGCATTCTGTACGGTAAACATTCATCCACACGCACATTCTAAACATTCTATCCTGAGCATTCTGATTACTCAGTTATTATTCTGCTAGCTGGTTCCTCGGGTGTCAGAAAGAGTTTACCCCTATACACCGAAGGGCAGGAGGGAGACACTGGGTAGGTTGGTGGGGGGAAATTGCCCTAGTTTTTATTCCATGAGAAACGATTGCCCTGATTTCCTGGATCAGAGAGCGTGGACAAGTATGGACTTTGTTTCTGGGGGCAGCTGTGTTGCCAGGAGGGCTCTGGAGGTTGAAAGGCACCAACCTGCCCCTGAGATGACACGGGTGATGGGGGCACCAGTTTAGCGAGGATATTTCAAGCACGGGAGGGTATGACACCCACTCCGCGGCTCCGATCCGTACCATGGAACCTCTTAAGGTAACCGGAGGAGATCCGAGCCACGCAGGAAATGTTTGGACGCATGAACCCAAGTCTACAGGCCAGCTGTGCGGTCATGTTACGAGCGCGTGGGAAGAGGAGAAGTAGTAATTCGGACAATCTGGAGTGGAACAGAGAGAGCAGAAAACATCTCCATTCCCTCCGTTCCCACAAATCACCCAGGACATCACAAAACACATTACTAATTGTGCTGCGGGGAGTCCAGCTGCCAGCTGCCCGTCAGCCGAGAAGGACTATATCACAATAACAGACATGGCACATGAATCATATGGAAAAATGCAAAGAGGGGGGCATTTATCACCAAGATGCATTTAAACGGACCCCATTATGATGATGTTTCTAAACGTATTTGTCTCAATACTAATGCCGATACTAGAGCTATTTACTATTACTCTGATAGAGATTATATGGAAGGAACACAATCAAGTTTAGGCATCACAGGCATCCTGAACCTCTTCAATTGCTTAGCTCCTCCCCTTTACCCTCCGGGGATTTAATGCCCCGGGGCTAGAAGAGGCAGGGCTCTTGTCGTTAGCGCTGGGGAGTTTAAAGCACGGTGGAGTTGTGATACTTTGTCATCCTACAAGGAACGCCGGCTTTGTGGGCAGAATTGGCACAAACGCAATGATTTTTTTTATGGTCCCGCTGGAAATTCGCAACAAAAAGAATCACACGATGCGGAATTCTTTTGAAAAACTAATGTGCAGGTTTATTTCTGAGAAAAGTAAAACCAGCCTTTCAAGATCTATCAATAAATATAAAAAAATAAATAATTGGAACGTACAGCATTAACACTGAGCGCACTGAGAGAACAAATCTATATACAAAAAGAACAAGGCACTGCAGGAATAAATTACAAAAATAACAATAAAAAAATAAAAACAGAGATTCGGACACTTCGCTATGTGGGAAAAAGGCACTTTCTATTTTTGTTCATAAAATTCCACAGAGTGTACGAGGAGATCCGAAACATCTGTTGTAAAATTGTGTGACATTCCTGGGGAATTAAAGAATAAGCTTTTCACCCAAGAACTACGCGAAGATTATAAATAACAGAATAACTACATGTCGATTATACATCAGGGGAACGCTGCGAGGATTGCCCCTGGAGCAGTTTGGCAGGATAGGGAGGTATCGGGCATCTTAGAACATGGTTTAGCTATAAGAGGCCTCTTCAGTTTCCCCAACAATGGGAACTGGAAGGGATACCCCGTTGTCTGATCATCACAGCACTTGTTTGGGGACAGAATGTAAGATTTAGGAAGTTAATAATGATTATATATCCGTATCAGACGTAGGGGAACCCAGCTATGGAATGGAAAGTGACCCAGAACGTCGTGCTGCTGTGCCCCATGGCGGCAGAATACGTCATAAATATAAAAAAAAAAAAGGATAATAATGCCACTCTGGACTTTGCCCTTTTTGTACCATTTTAGAAAGACAGCAGTTGTAATAAAGGTTTTTTTAAACGTAATAATTTCTGTTTGCCGGGAATGTGTGAACGCCTAACGGGCGGGAGGTTTCGCATCTGCTGCAGCTCCGGATCAGGCGGCAACCAGGACAGTGTCCAGAAAAAAGTGCTCAGGTCCAGCAAACGCACCGCATTCTGCAGCAACGGACTCGGCTTATATTTACACAAAAAGTTAAGAGCAGGCGAGCTTTCCACCCCCGTGACGCTCCGAGGGTCCTAGATTCTGAAATGTAAATCACATGGACCCGTGCACGTGTCTGTCCCTGCCGTGGTGGTGTAGCGCAGTGTTGCGTGTAATCATCCCGTGTTGTATGAACTGGCAGGTCTGCATCAAACAAACCAAAAAAAGACCACAAGGAACCGAAAACGAGAGCAGCTCTAGAGTCCACAGGAGTCCACGTCAGGAGGGAAGACTTTCTGGTTCTGGAACCAAATGGTTTTCAAGTACGTCTGTATCTGGGGTGGCCCCCAGCACTGGTTATACTTTTGTTCACAGGAGATGGAGCGACCATATCTCCGAGCTCTGGTGGTTCACTGGTCTTTAGATGGATGGGGGTCCCAGTGCCGATTTGGGGGCCCGCTGGTCCTCAGATCGGGATGCCCATGGTACTGGCCTGCTCCTTAAGTCCCAGGATACTAAAAGCCACTCGTTTCTGGTGTCCCGGGAGCCGGATGCCAAGTTGCTTAATGTCCCTGGAAGACAAAAAGAAGCCATTAAGACGCGAAACAAGAGAAAAAAAATGGACAATGTGTGTTCCTGATCTGCACATTCAAAGATCACGTGTACTTTGTGTGTTTGTTCTTGAAAAGTAAAGGAAAAGGAAAAATCTACTGACAGAACCCTGAAGTACCCACTGGACACAATCATTGGCAAGAGAACAGAAATCGGTAAGACGGGGGAGACGAGTACGGGTGTGGAGACACTCACTCTTGGTTCATGAGGATGATCTTATCCATGGAATTAAACTGTGAGGACATGAAACACTCCGTGTACTGCTGCATCTTGATGGATTCCAGCCATTCCGCGACACTCCTGAACGGCATTCCCTCCGATCCACTGGTGCTGGGCAGGCGGATGGAGATCCTTAGAGAACAGAAAAGACTGGGGGTTACTAAGGCACCCAAAATACCTATGCCTCTTCATCATGGGTGTAACTAACAGGGGAATGGGTCTAGGCCCCCCATAAACTCTGCGCCCAAATCCATGTTCCAAAACCACCAAACCCATGACTCTCGACAGAAAATTCCTGGACCTTTCCAGATGACAGACCATCCCATACTGATATCATAACAAGGAGCAACTCACCTTGGGTCAAAATCAGCCAGTGTCTTTAAGGAGTCTGGATTTCTGATCAGCTTGTCCAGGATGCTGACGATGTCTGTGAATTTGGGTCGTCGGCTGCGGTCCTGCTGCCAGCATTGCATCATAAGCTGGTATATGGCGGAGGGGCAATCCATTGGCGCTGGCAGCCGGAACCCCTCATTAATGGCCTTCATGACCTGCAACACACAGACGGGTCAGAGAGGCACATATCATATATCCGTACCAACTAAGTGCGTCTTTGTAAGACCATCAGATTTTTTCAGGAACCTGGAATTCTCACCTCCTGATTGGACATCTCCCAGTATGGACGTTCTCCATATGACATCACTTCCCACATGACTATGCCGTAGCTCCATACATCACTGGCAGAGGTAAACTTTCTATAGGAGATGGCTTCTGGGGCCGTCCAGCGGATGGGTATCTTTCCACCCTACAGGAGAAAAGCAGCACAAACTTTTAATACATGTGATCAGATTCCAACACGGGAACCCAAAAACTATACCGAACTAGGACGGCTTAAGGAGTTAAAAAATGAGTGTTTTGCAGCCCCATCCAGAACACCACCCAGGAAAAGCAAACAGAGTCACCACCCTCCTATCTGGCTATCCTGCCCTGCTGAAAGAACGGCAAACACTAAAAGCTTGCAATCTAAAAAAGAGCTGAGAGGGAGCGGCTCTTACAGGCGATTCTCGCCATCTTCTCAATGAGATGCAATCTCTGCCCTCCCCCGGCCATTAGGTCCCACTTCGATACTTACACTGGTTGTGTATGTGGCCTCTGGGTCGTCCTCCAACACTCGAGAAAGGCCGAAGTCGGACACTTTGCACACCAGCTGGCTGTTCACCAGAATGTTACGGGCAGCCAGGTCCCGGTGGACGTAGTTCATATCAGAAAGATACTTCATTCCAGACGCGATGCCTCTCAGCATACCCACCAGCTGGATGGCACTAAACTCGTCATCATTGTCCTGTGAGTGGGGAAGAAAGAGCATTGAGGAAGAAGCTCTCTGGATACCCACAGCAGTTAGTTATGCCCTCCGGCACCGAGCAAGACACTCACCTTAAGGAATTTGTCCAGGGCGCCATTCTCCATGTGCTCTGTGATGATCATCATTGGCTTATCTGCAGGAGCAGAAGACAAAACATATAGAATTATAAGTAAAAAAAACTAAATAAGTGAGATAACCAATAAAACAAAAATAATTGAGAACACGCTGGGGAGGGTCCCGCAGTGGGAATATCGCCCTTACATTTGGAGACGACTCCTTCCAAATGGATGATGTTGTGGTGGCAGAACTGTCCCATGATGCTGGCCTCGCTTAGAAAGTCGATGCGCTGTTTCTCGGTGTAGCCGGCTTTCAGAGTTTTTATGGCCACCGGAATTTCCTTCTTTCCTGGCAGCTTCAGGATCCCTTTATACACCTCACCGAACTCCCCTGTAAAACAGCACATCTATTGTCAGGTTTGGCAGGAAAGTCCCAACGAGGGCCAAAAGGTCCGGATCTGCTACTCCCATCCCCATAACAAGTCAATAAAAACAGTCAATAAAAGATCAGAGACTTAATTAAACCTAAGACAGGAGACAGCACAACGTACAAGACAGCTGATCCAAACACCCTGCGCCACGTGCACCAATTCCGACAGCTTACCTGCACCAATGACCTTCTGCCGAGTGACTGCGTTGGGAGGGATCTCAGTGGTGAACTTCAGGACGGCTTTGTTGGGGTCCTCGTACGTGTGCGGATCCACATACGTCTTAAGGGGTTTCAGTTGTTCTGTAAAGAACATTAGAATTTCTGATGAGGTTGCGAACCAGAGCCAGGCACGTCGGAGCATAGACACAACCACACGCGTGTTACATGCACAGGACAGCAGGGAGAAACCTCATTACCTGATTTGGAGAAATAGACATCTTCAGGGGACTGGCGGCCTCGACCGTTCCTTCTACTGAAACAAGGAAGCCGAAGTTAAATGGTTGCGCAATAAAGCAGCATTTTGGGAAAAAGAAGAAGTGAGGATCCTGGCAAGAGAGCTGCAGGGAGGTCACATAGTAGCGCATGACACTAAACGTACCTTTTGTGCAGAATAATGACCACAATGATCAAGACGACGATTACAGACACGCCGGCGGCTGCTCCTCCAATAATAGCTGCCTGGTTTGTATCATCTGATTCTGAGGACAAAAAGAGTGACCACAAGATTAGCAAGAAGAGTGAATGCTCACAAATCACGCGGAGGTGGGTTACACAGAGAGATCATTAGGATCGGTCTTTGGCCCCTATGGTTACTCACCAGAACGCAGAGTGTCAAATTCATACTCCATGCTCCCGACGCCGGTTGAGCCGTCCGGCATGATTGCCTGAATGCGCACAATGTAGGTGGTCTCTGGGACAAGTTTGAGAATGGTCACCGAATTCCCCTCACAGCGTTGAACGGAGTAACTGTTCTCATCATTCTGGAAAATGACATAAAACAAGAGATTATTCGAGGGATTCGATGCAGTAACTGGACACGAAGCACGAGGACGATAGAGAGGGGACAAGTACCTTCTTATTATAGGTGACCTCATACTTCCAGACCCGGTTCTGCTGCCGCGGAGGAACGGTCCATGACAGGCTCAGAGAATTCGTGCTACGGCTGTCCAGATTCACAGACGTCACTTTAGGGGGTTCTGAAAGATAACGTGGGGTGCTTAGTATTCAATGCCATGAAATTACTCTACCCGCAGAACCTCTCAGCCAGAGACCGGCCCCTTACCCGTCTGATTCACGCTGACACGCAAAGTCGCATAGCTGCGTCTGGAGCTGGAACTGGACACCCCATTTCTGGCTTCCACAGAGAAGGAGTAGTTCAGATGAGGTTCTAGGTCACTGATGGTTAAGGTGGTCCCCTTCAGATGGCTGGGGTTCTCTGAATATCGCACGCTGGCGTCGCACGGTTGGCATTCGCTCTGCTCAGGCCAGCATTGCTCACACGTTACCACGTAGGTGACATCTTCGCGGCCACCCGTGTTACTAGGTGGAGACCATTGTAGCATCACCTTGGATCCTAAGCCTACGGCAGTGAGTTCGCGCGGGGCAGTGGGGGAACCTAGCATAGAAAAGGCAAGGAAAAGCGAGTTTACATCTCCGCACATTAACTCCACACATTACGTCTCCAGCACGAACCAAAACAATAAGACTCACGGGTGCAGGCGGATGAAATGGGGTCTGCGGCGGCACGAAAGTAGCCGTCCTGGCAAGCGCAGGTGGTGGCGCCCTCTGGTGCCAGCTCCGTGTGATCCGGGCACGGCAGACATGGGCTGTCGGAGATGTCGGTTTTAAAGAACCCAGGTTGACAAGCTGAAGGAGAAAGAGAAATGACCATTAGAAACACTCAGACGCCTTTGTTTTTTTACACAAATAATATAAAAAGTTACTATTCTGTGAAGGGGGTTCCTCCTATCACACCCTGACATGTACCAGCGCACAGCAACAAGCACAACCTGCGCGGCTTAGGCTCCCAAACCCCCTTCCCATCCCCGGACGGGATTTCACGAAGGGACGCGCAGAGTTTTATTTGGGAGTTTTACGTGAATTTGCTTTCATGGAGATTTAATGGGATGGGAAAAGGTGGGTCTGGTGAAACCTATTAATTTAAGGCTGCCACCCCCTGTGTTACAGCACCGCGCTGCACTACGTCGACGGATCTCTTCTGGGAGGCCTCTCTAAATACAAGGTGCAGCCAGTTAAACCAGTTTGCCTGCATGGCCGGCTCGTCACCCCAGAATGACCTCATTCCTAAACGTAAGAAAAACGCACAAAACGGTGAACGGTCTGTAGAATTGTGAGCCTTTGTCTGAAAACGTGTTGTTTCAGAGCAAAGTCTTCAGCAGGTACTTAAAGCCTGTCCTTTAGGGGTAGCAAAATACACTGAGCGCCCCAGGGGTCCTAAACATTTCTAAACTCAGAGTCAGCACAACCGGGCTGCCGTACCGTGATCGTAATCTCGGAAAAGCGGAGCCCTCTCTTCCTTCTGTACCAGTATGTAACGTGCGTTGCGTCATTTATCTTCCCCACCTCTGATTGTAAAGCGCTACGGAATCTGCTGGCGCTATATATATATAAAGAAAGGTTAAATAGGTGGCAGAGGACTCCTACTGAGCTACTTAGAAATGAATTGTTCCTTGTAGTCTACGGGTCGGAGGCAGGTAAGCGGATGTGGAAAGACAAGTGGAGTGAAAAGATCAGAGGAATAAAGGGAGGGGAGGACACTGGATTAGACCCCCTTTGTCCTTTGTCTTTGAGAAGCAGAAGAGGATTACATTGGGTGGAAGGGAGGAGAGTCAGCAAGTGTTTAATCCTTAAAATAAACTTGGGTTTCCTGCCTTAGGCCGAGGCTCGGAGCACAAAGCAAACCAGCAGGATACAGGCTGAGAGGGTCTCTGAAGACCCCAACTGTACAGCGAAGAGGCTCCCTGGAGGGGGACAATTTAATCCCAAATTCAACCAACGTGGGCTTCTCCTGGAAAATTGGCTTAAGAGCGTATGAACACGGCTCGGAACAATGGAACCAGAATCCAGCACATTCACAGCCATTCTCTGAGAGATCATAATGACCCTGCAGAGGACCGGGAGTAATAAACTGCAACTCACAGCTTAGTGAATACCGAGCACCATACAAACAGCTTAAGATATCATTAATCACCTAGAGGTGATCCCACGCATAGGAACATACAACCAAAGGGTCCTAGAGGACTGCAGTGCCTGACACTTCCCGGCTCCACTCGAAGATCCACCAAAAAAGAAAAAAGTTTTTCCCAAGACAGATTGATGAAGGGGTCACAGGAACCTCTTGACCCGACTTGTCGGCAGCAGAGAAGCACAAGCCCCTCTACCCGACCGAGTGTGAGTCATTGTAACCAGATGAATGGATGGTGGGACAATAGAGCGAGAAGGGGGGCTCCAAGCATCTGCTGACAGCGAGGGGGGCACTCGAAACCTGAATGGAGCTGAGACAAGAGAATCAAGACCCCGGCTCGGCTGTATCCGTGAGAATGAGCTGCGGAGGGGACACCATTGTCTAATAATTTCATTAAAGTAGTCGGGGTCTTTCGCTAGCGACAGGCTCTGCGGAGCGGCTTCGACAAAGGCTTTCAGAACTGTTCAAAAATAAATCTCTATAACCAGCTCAAAGGACAAAAAATACACTACAGGGAGGAGCTTGGGGTACAACATTATACCCTAAAGCCCCTTACGGCTGAACCATGTGACCTCATGCCAGGACTTGGAGTAATCTGCCTCTGATCTTCACGGTGGCAAAAGTTTCGGTAGCCAATAAAACTGCCCACCCAGATTTATATAGCGTGTGGAACGGATCAGCCAGTCTTTGTCTTGGGGGTTATTAAGGAACAGCTTGGGGCCCCTGGGGCCCCTGCGCTACCCTTCTACGCTCTGTTATGGCAGGAGCGGGAGGCACTTGTTTGAAAGACTCTTCTGGACTCTGGCCTCATATGAAGTCCAAATCTGCCCTGCGGGGCGAGTATTACAGAAATCCTAAACCTGTAACACGGATTAACGTGTAATTAGCCAATTACCCCCGTGTATCAGTAAACACTCCGGTGTAACAATAACCCACCTGGTAAAAAATATGTTTACAAATCCAAGCACCGGAACCTCTGATTTACTGCGGGAATTTCACAGGACGGCGCTGATCGCGAACCCGTCACGCCCGAGGTGCGGAGTCCACAAAACAACCGGCTCAGGCAGGTTTACAATGAGCTCATAAAACACTCCTGGCCGGGGTGCTGTGGCAACTCTTTCACGTACTGTACATGAAATGTTTCTGCCCCTCCTGCCCCCAACATCTTGTAGAAGTACCACCACGCCAATCTTCCAGAAGTGCAAAGAAAAGGAATAGCTCCTCCCTGCCCCGGGGCACAGGACTGGCCTTAGAAACAGCTGATGGGAGGGGTAGTCCTCAGCCTCTGGCCTCAGGCTCTGCTTACACCCCCCCTGCCTCTTGCCCAATGCTGACCTCTGACCCCAATTTGTTATCAGAAATACAAACTTTCTGTGCACCAGGAAAAAGGGAAATCCAGAATATTTCAGGATCGGGATATTTATACCATAAAAAGTGACCCGAAGCCCACCGTACTTTCTGCCTCCCACCCTGGATCTTAGGTTAAAATGTCGAGTTAATATGGACCCTGGGAGGGCATGTGGGCTCTTCAGGAAGGTTAATGGGAGACATACGAGGGGCAGATAAGAAAGACATATTATTGTAGGAGAGGCCCGAGGAAGGAGGCCGAAGAGGGTATGAAGGAGTAAACGCAGAGGGGGAGCTGGAATTTAAGCTTCTGGCCAAAGACAGAGAAAGATACAAAGTATTCATCAAGGTCAAGATGGACCCAAACCACAAACCTCCCCCCACCGGCAGCCCACGCAGACACGTGGGCAGATCGCTTCTGGCTTCGCTCCTCCGGGAACAGGCACGGTATTGTTTAACAGTAACGAGTACAGCAGATAGGACCAGGTAACAGACATTAGAGCCGACGGTCAGATCTCGGAGGTTCCTCTAGAACACTCTGTGCCGATCCAAATCCCCATAAGTGGTCTCGGGTGGCTCCTAAGAGCCAGGTTCCCCTCTCAGGTGCCCCATAGGTGGGTGATGAGTACCTGAGGACCATGGCTGCCCTATTGGCCATTTTTTCTTTCCTGTACACATCTAACTACGGGTCGCTGACCAACACATACAGAGCTGCAGGACGTCGGCCGTAACGCAGGGAAGCACTCGGTGACCATTAACGTTAAAATTAAATGTGTTCAGAAGAACAGCTCATATGGCAACCCCTACTGGTAGCCAGTAATTAATGAGGAGGGGAGGCCGGAACACGCGTTTCTTCATGGAGCTCCCCGACCACCATCCGGTACAAATTCCCTCATATCCATATCGGATTTCCCACTCAATTCAACCTTTCCTGTTTACGGTGCGGCCGGATTCCTGCGACTGACCTACGGCTCACGTGGCCTATTCTCAGCGGGAATTTGCAGACCTCGCAAGGCAGAGGGGAAATGGAGCTTCCTCCTCGGAGAGCCCCTCACCCGGCTTCGGGAGGCGATTCGCCCATTTAACGTGTGATTACGTGACGGCTCAAACCTGTCTGCTCATGACTTCTACGGTCATTTTAGAGAAAGGTTGGTCTCGGATTATACTGGAGCGCTGCCAGACGCCTCCGTTCGTGGCTCTTAGAATGCGCGAGTGAAACGTTACCCGCTTTTGATTGCAAACGCGTCTCTAAATATTGTTTCCGGAAGGTCTGTCACCTGTGTTGTGGCAATGAAAGAGACTGTGTGTGCGCGGTGTGGGAACGCCGTTATAAGATGCTGGCGAGGGTCTGCGGTGACGGACACTACTGAAAGGTACCAGTCACCGATCCCTGCGCTGACTCCCCGGCAGCGACTGCGCCTCCCGGTTCCCACGGATCTTGTGAAACTCACCTGTCCGGGCTGACTCACGTCCGGGCAAACAAACGCTGGAAATGGGCCAATAGCCGGCATTCCTTGCGCCTGCAAGAAGTAGGGCAAATATGCCTCCCGTGGGGGTCCGTGGACGTGGGGGATTCTCACAGCTGCTTTTTTTGCGTGTGGACATGCACTGGGTATACTATCTCTGTGCGGGATGAACTACATACGTGCACAATGTAATTCGTGTCAGTTTAACCCCTTCTTCCCCAGCGGGGACTGCTATAAAATGAGTCACGTATCCGAGGTCCCTACGGAGGACCCCCAGCGTTTGTTCCTGGGTGAGAATTCCCGGACGGAATTCCTACTGACCACAGAAATATAAAAATATCCTTCAAGTCCGGTTCCCAGGACCTCGAGGTCGGCCCCCAGTGGCTCCCGCCAGCCCCATGCAGAAGGGAAGCATCCAGGGGCCCCCCTCGATTTATTTAGACAGAGGGATTACTTACGGGCAGAGATGATGGGGAAGATTATTTGGATACAAACAGACACGAGATATACACAGGCCAAGTAGCCCCCCCGTCCTGGGACGCCACGTACGCTTCCGGGGCTAAAGGGCAACATCAGGCACCAGAATGGGGTCAAACACCTCAAATTCAGTCACCTCAGGGGTAAAAGGTCTTGCAAACAGGAATTTTTCCCTCAAACAGGGCTGACGGTCATACCGGGGAGGCCAGGAGACAGGCGAGTTTGTGCTCCATTTTCGGGGCGCGGGTACCGCTCAGTCACCCCCTATGGTCTGTCCCTTTCCCCCCAACCACCTGCTCACTCGAGTTCCTTCCTTCCCAGCCGAAGCTCGAGCGAACCTCTAATTATCACCGGCACTAATCCCTCCGAACGGCGGAAACTTTGCTACGCGTTAAACCGCCCGGCGTCCCCGGGAGACAAACCGCCAGCCCGAGCCTCACGGAAATCACGGCTATTCAGAAGAGAAAGCGCCTCCTATGCCTTTTAACCTCCTGGCCTCATCGCTGAACAAAACAGACAGGTTATTAAACTTCCCTAAATAAAACTTGGTGTTTTTCAGACACCTCACACCTTCTTGCTCGTTAACGAAAGCCCCCCCGTCTCATTCTAAATTCCATATTTTACTTGGCACCCCCATCCGTGAACGTGCCTGTCGGAGTTACTCATTCCTGGCATATTTTACTCCAGCCCCCATCGACTGGGGGTTCTGGGACACCTGCGGGGTAATTGTGTGTCTGCTTCCCAAGGCTGCATTGCTTGGAGAATTTGAGCCTCCGTCCTCTCAAGGCCCTCGTATTGTCTCTGAGAATTCAGACACAGACAATCTGGATCCAATAAAAGGATCGTTAAATTCAGGCTTCTGAAGGCGGCATAAATCACCTCCGAGCCTCGCAGGGAGAGACGGAGACTGCGTTATTAACTCACGTTACCTCCTTAAAGGGGACTCGTTACACGCGTGTCCTGAGACGGCACGCGGAACGGAGAGATGGGGAAAGCGCTCCGGCAATTACCGAAACGTGCGCAAACGCTATGGATGGGCGGAAGAAACCCAAACCATAGAAACCCGACTCTGGAAATGGCATTTGGCAGAATTCTGCAGAAGTGGCCATGTCCAGGTGAAGGTCCAGGTGAGCGACAGGTACGCGCATGCCCGGGAGCACGCGCCGGTCTCCACCCTTCCCGCATTCCTCAGACCTGCGGTAAGCTGGGAGTTGTCTCTCCGCTCTCCAGTGAGACGGGAACAGTGACAGCCATTGTCTCCTGTGAATAGACCATACAGGCTGAATCCCAGGGGCCCCAGTGAGAGCGGAGACCGGGGGAGCCAGCACCGTACTGGGGTGGACAGCCTTTGGCATTTCAGTGAGAAGGACGCAGGTTTCTTAAATGTCTAAAAGTATGTCTTACCTCGGCACTGGTCGCCGACCTTCTCGTAGCCGGCCTGGCACAGACACTGCCCAATCGGAACCAGCCATTCGCCATCGGTGTTGCAATGCATGCTTGGCTCCTCTCCGCCAACGGACACGGCGTTTGTGACGCACTTCCCAGAAACCTTTGCCAGGGGCTGCGAATCGGCTCCGGCCACCGTCTCCGGGAACTCTGCCATCCCCTGCACCACAGCGGGGCATTTCTTGTAGTAGATCCTCACTGACAGCAGTGCCACGCAGGCCCCTATGTCCTGAAACGCCAGGTAAAAGCCTTTCCGGCTGAGCGGCCCCACGGAGCGGACTTCTACGTTTATCTTGACGTTACGCGAGGCAAAGTCATCCCGCACCGTGATTTCGTCGGGGGCGATGGTGTCGATTTTGCGGAAGAGGCGTTTCTGGAAGTTGGTGCCGTAATCCACGTCGGACTCGGCGTAGTACAGGTTGAAAGTCTCTTTGCAGGCGCCCGAGACCCCGGGGAAGCTGTTGCAGTCGCGCACGGTGAAGCGGAGCTCGATGAAGATGCGCTGCGCCTCGCTGCGGTAGATCCAGTTGGTGCGCAGCCAGTTATCCTGGTCTCCCTCCTGCACGTTGCACACGGAATAGATGTAGATCATGCTGCCGTTCATCATATTCTGCAGCAAATCCCACTGCGGGAGACACAGAGAGCGTCGGGGGTTAAATATTGATATAAATATTCGCAAAAAAACATTGACTTTTATTTTCTCTCTTGTACCAATAAAATGACCTCACGCATTACAGACAGAAATATATTTATATATATACACATATAGAATATGAGATGTAATATACATCATGTACATATGGGATATGAGACATGTAATATACATCATGTTGCGTTGCGTTGCGTGTGCTGCACACGGCTCAGAGTCACTGTTCCCCGTGGGACAGCGTGTTGTATGTTTCAGCAAATGCAGCTCTACATGTGAAAACAAAGTGTCAGATCACAAGACGACGGCTCCCGCTAGGCAGCTGCTAATTAGCGCGAGGTCGGGGCACTCCATCTGTCAGCGAGGATTGAGAATCCAGGTAAATATCAATTAACCTCCTCGTTGGGCGCGGAGGGGCTCTCTGCGGCCCCCGGATAAACGTTACGGCCCGCGTTCCCGGGGGAATCGCGCAGCTGGATCATACACTCTGGGAACACAGCTGCCGGACCTCGCTGTCTGCCGACGGCGTGTAATCCAGAGGTGGGACCCCCAGGAGCAGGTGCTGAGGAGAGCCAGGGATTTGGGGTAATGGCGTGTAAATTAGCAGCCGGTGCGGCCACGTCTCCCACTAACATACTGAGCACACGGCACCCAATGCGTGGCTGCGTGTCTAGAAGTGAACGGTGACCTGTGCGTCCGTCAATACACTATAAGGCCCACTATCCCCAGTCGGCTGATCAGTTGGAGCCAGACCAGAGCTGCACCTCCGCAACCCTCGCTAACACCTCATATCAAACCCCTGACTATCCGCAGCACACGCGCTCCAGGCGCAGGGGATGGGGTAACGGGAGAGGGGGCTTTAGGGAATCTTACCCCTTTGCCGTAGGGATGGGTGAGCCAGCCGAGTTCTCCTTGCGTCTTCTCGAAATCCAGCAGGACAACTGAAAGGGAAGCAGAGCAGATTATTACCGGGGGGTAACTTTAATTCATTCACCCCAATGAGCCCCGAGAATGATCCCACTAACACTAATGCCCCCGGCGTTCCAGCCGCTGCAGAGACCATCAGACGGAAGCCCGACATCTGTTCCCAACGCAGTGGGAAGACAGGACATGTGTTTCAATGCCGCAGCATCGTGCCCGGACTTGCCCTGAACTCAACGCAGTAACTCAAGGGGCCCGGGACCCGGTGATTGGCACCGAACTCAAACTCGTGACTCACTACAGTCAAGTCAAGTGCCCCCGGAGAATTTTTATCCCCCCTCGCCCCAGGGACAGCAGAATCCCACGCGGAGGGAACGCGCATGCATTAAATCTCCCGTTCCCAGCCTGTTATTAACAGAATTATAGCGCAGATAACTGAATACATTTACATTCCATGCGTTACACCCCTCCTCTGGGGATGATAGGAGTTGTAGTCGTCGGATACCCCTGCCCTCTACCATCCTACCAGTCCCATCTCCACAAAAAAGCACCAAAGTCGCGTGTTTATTTAATGTATATATTTGCGGATAATCAGGTCTCTCTAAACCAATCAAATTGCCACCTTTTTGCCGTCTTGCGCTGCGTTTAGTGGTTTTGGGACCAGCTTTGACTTTGGTGGTTGGCTGCGCCAGTTTCACTTTCACCCAAATACCTCAAAGCCATTTTACCCCCCCCGGCCAGGAGAGGACGTTTGCCCCAGGCGGGGCTCCATCGACCTTGAATCTTAAACACTTGGCATTCCTGCCCCCTCCCTGGGTAAACATTACAGCGCATGCATGGCGGGGGCGGCTCTCAGAGGGCACGTCGCTGGAAGGGGCTACTTGTTGGCGGGGGTGATGGGTAGACCCCCCCCCATCTGTGCAGGAACAGCAGTTACAATTTGGGGTTAAATAGTATAAAGTCTGTCTCTGGGGAGGGGACCGCAAGCAGCGCATCTCTCTCTCCGCAGACCTCCCAACCCCGGCTCGTCTCTTCCAGAGACTGCTTCCTGCAGATAACGCTCTGTCGGCTCGGATGAGGGAAAGCTGCTGTTTTTGGAACCCAACTCATTTTTTTTCCGTACAAATAATGAAACCGGGACGTCCTGTAATCATCATTTCACTGTTAATATCTGAAATTAAATGTCCGGGCAGGTGGAGGACTCCTGCCCCAAGCCCGTGGGGTGGTTTGGCCCTGGCTGGCATTGGAGGGGTTAATGAGGTATTTGCCTCTCCGTTTCCTCCAGAGGTTGCCATATGCAAAAATACAAGAGGAGGGGGCAGCAGGCGGGCATGTTCCGTCACGGGGCAGGAAGGGGAGGCTTTCAGGATTGTGCACGGAAAGAGCTTCGATCCAAACCGGATAATCCGAGTCAGCCTTCCGGAGCTGGAAAGAAATGAGACTATTGTCTCCGAGACCCCCCCCCACCTGCATCTCCCCCACTGTCCCAACTACCTGCCCCAGCCCCTCACAGTACCCCAGCCCCCTGCATCTACCCTACGACCTGCCCCAGCCCCTCACAGTACCCCAGCATCTACCCCACTGTCCCAACTACCTGCCCCAGCCCCTCACAGTACCCCAGCATCTACCCCACTGTCCCAACTACCTGCCCCAGCCCCTCACAGAATTTATTTTCAAACTTTCCAAATATTTAAGAAAAGGAGACAAATATTTTGAGGCTCAAACTATAAAATGAGAAAAACAGAGGAGTTCTCCGGTTACAATCCAGACACAAAGTAACTGCAGTCCTGCAACGTGAAAGAGCCGCGGCGTCAGAGGAATGCCTTTTATTACCTGCCCCCAGGAGAACGCATCGGGAACGACGAGGGGCAGTAACAGCCTTTATTATTCATGATGGGGGCCATCAGGAAATGTGAGGCGGCTCATTAGCAACTCAATGGCGCTGATGATTCTGCGTCCCACCGGAGAGAGGATCGACGGGTCACACGAAGCACCGGTGCGGAGAAACCGAACTCCCACGAGGACCCGCTCGGGCAGAACAAGCCCACCGAGGACCCGCTCGGCCAGAACAAGCCCACAGAGGACCCGCTCGGCCAGAACAAGCCCACCGAAGACCCGCTCGGGCAGAACAAGCCCACCGAGGACCCGCTCGGGCAGAACAAGCCCACCGAGGACCCGCTCGGGCAGAACAAGCCCACCGAGGACCCGCTCGGCAAAACAAGCCCACCGAGGACCCGCTCGGACAGAACAAGCCCACCGAGGACCCGCTCGGACAGAACAAGCCCACCGAGGACCCGCTCGGACAGAACAAGCCCACCGAGGACCCGCTCGGACAGAACAAGCCCACCGAGGACCCGCTCGGACAGAACAAGCCCACCGAGGACCCGCTCGGCCAGAACAAGCCCACCGAGGACCCGCTCGGACAGAACAAGCCCACCGAGGACCCGCTCGGGCAGAACAAGCATGGCCAGGATGATGGGAATCGCTGTCTGTCACAGCTGGACAGCCACGTGTTTCACACCCCTGCCCTGTCGCCCAGCGGAAGAGGCCTTCACATCCGTGTGCGAGCGGCTGCTTTCTACATACATGTTACACACAGCCCAAAGGTTTACGGCTCGTGTCGACTTTACGAGGGGCCGCGTCATTTTGTGAATGAGGCATTCCTGAGCGTGACTCAGTTTAAAGGGGCCGCTCCCTCATCCCAATACTATGAGCTGTCCCTTCGTCAAACCACCTGAGGCAAAGCACCCACTCCAAATACCCTCAGCCGCGCTCAGCCCTCATGTCCAGCCCAGGGGTAAAAGCAGCGCATGGCTTTAAAATACTGGATATCACATCATAGCCTATAATGGGGGCCACGGAGCCCCGAGCCTCTCGAGCCACCAGGAGCCCCTGAATTATCTCCCAATTCCAAAGGAGGAGGCTGGTAATTAACCATTGCCTGTCCGGCCGCATTAGAAGGAATTACACAGGGGGTGTATGGGTTCAAAGTTATCAGGTGTAGGTATCAGAGGTCCGGTGGTCCTAACATTTGTGGGGGGGTGGTTGTAGGAACAGAAGATGGTTACAATCTGCCCTATGACACTAAAATTCCTGGCTCTCTGGCTATAAAAGAACTATTTTGAGGGTCCACTGAATGAAGGTGAAGGGGGGCAACTGCTGCTAACACACAAAATCTCAACACGAACATGGCTAGAACACGGGCTAGAGCACGTCTACAGGCCACGGCTCGTTAACCGTCTAAGTACCAGGGGGATTGATGTGCTGCACCCCCCCCCGACCCTTGCGAGATTAGCATTAATCCCGGGATTTACTCGCCCGTAATGAAGGCTTTTACTCCGCTGGATGCAGGAAACTTTTCTGTCGCGTTCAGATCGTGTAATAAACACGTTTTAAATTGTCAGCTTACAAAATAAACCAATTTACACAAAAAAATGGATAAGTACCCCCCTGGGGGTAATTTAGGAGACAGCGTGAAACGTCACATCTCAGCAGACCAACGACTTTGGAACATTAAAGAAAGTTTAACATTCTGCCCCGGAGATCACAGAGCAGGGGGGCGTACGAGAGCAAACGCTGCCCCAATGCAGAAAACGGGGCAGATACCATAAAAAAGGGGCAAAATAACCAACATTTCACTGGAGATAGGAAGTCACGCCGACCCAGACCCAGCGCTGCCCACGGGCCGGGGTATTTTTGGGGTGTATTTTGTAAAGTTTGAAACCCCTGGCACGCGGAGTCTATAAATGAGACGCTTTTTCCTCCCCGAGGCTCGCTGCACTATTTTTGAATCTTGCACATTCAGCACTCGTTTCCCAAATAAGCTCAGAACTGGCACTTTTTCCATGAATTGCGGGCGGCGCGTGATCTCATTCCTGACACCGCGGAGCGTTAATCCGAAATACGTGAACTCAATGGAGTGATCAGCGGGGACTCAACTCAACGTAAACTCCTACTCAATACCTTATAAAGGGGGGGGGTACGGATAGACAGCCCTGGGGTGGGTTACTCCTCAAAGTGACCAGCCTGCGGACAGAGTGCGGCAGGTACAGGGAACGGCCCCTGGGCAGGACAAGTCTGCCCGACTTCTCCCAAGGATCCCAACTCTCTGTGAGTGCCGGGGCAAAAACTGCGCTCCGCAGGTACTCAGAGGGTCGGGGGGCCAGAATAACCCCCGAAGGGTGGGACACACGGAACTGAGCGGCGCGGCCGTGAGAACGGGAAGCCAGGCTGCCAAAACGACACATTCCCTAACTAAACAAACCGGTTCCCTGCCACAACCCACACACCAGCCCCCGCATTACTCACTCGCAGGGCCGCCACCAACCCCCCAACTTACTAGAAATGGGGGGCTATGTCACCAGGGAGGGTGCGTGTCTAACAGTGCTGCCCCTCAGTGCCCTAAGAAACGCCTGTAACACCCCTGTGCCAACTCATCGCCCTGACTCCCCCAACAGGTACCCATACCCAACATCCACAACCTGAACCCCGAATCTACAGGGTGACATCACAACAACCTCAAACACTACCTGGGGACGGATTAACACATTCAATGCCAACTGCCCCCAATAAACAATGCCAACTTCTTCCACTCTGACAGCCAACAAGTCTGTACCCCCAACTCCCAATACTCTCAGCCAGAGACACTCACCTTCTTTGGTCTGGAGAGAGAGGAAGACGCTGCTGATGAAGAAGGTGATGAGAGTGAGAGTCCTGTGTGGCTCCATGCTGCCAGCTCCCACCCGTGTGCGCGTCCCGGACTTAGTGATCACCGTGCGGGATCTGCAACTCATTCATGCCTACTTTTAGACACGCCTACCTCTTCATGGGCACGCCCACTCTTGCCAGACCAGTTTAAAGAACCAGCCCAGAGGCCCCGCCCCTCGCCCAGTTTAAAGGGACAGTGCAGCGGCAGGGGGAGGGGTCAGGGTGCCTTTGATGCAGTTATTCAGGGAGCGCTTTGATCCTCCTCCTGCCTGACAATTACCTCTCAAAGCAGCCATTGTTGTGATGTTCCTGATTGACAGCCTTACCCTGGAAAACACCTCATTCATCTTCAGCTGCCTCTCTATAACCATCACTGGAATATATACCTCCGTATAACACTCCCCAATCACTAGAATATACACCTCTGTATAACACTTCTTCTATCACTAGAATATACACCTCTGTATAACACGTCCCCATCAGAAGAATATATACCTCCGTATAACACGTCCCCTATCACTAGAATATATACCTCCGTATAACACTTCTTCTATCACTAGAATATACACCTCTGTATAACATGTCCCCATCACTAGAATATACACCTCTGTATAACACGTCAGCCATCACTAGAATATTTACCTCTGTATAACACGTCCCTATCACTAGAATATATACCTCTGAATAACACGTCCCCTATCACTAGAATATATACCTCCGTATAACACTTCTTCTATCACTAGAATATATACCTTCGTATAACACTTCTTCTATCACTAGAATATTTACCTCTGTATAACACGTCCCCATCCCTATAATATATACTTCTGTATAAAACGTCTTCTATCACTTGAATATATCCTTCCGTATAACACTTCTTCTATCACTAGAATATATACCTCCGTATAACACGTCCCCATCACTAGAATATATACCTCCGTATAACACGTCCCCTATCACTAGAATATATACCTCCGTATAACACTTCTTCTATCACTAGAATATACACCTCTGTATAACATGTCCCCATCACTAGAATATACACCTCTGTATAACACGTCAGCCATCACTACAATATTTACCTCTGTATAACACGTCCCTATCACTAGAATATATACCTCTGAATAACACGTCCCCTATCACTAGAATATATACCTCCGTATAACACTTCTTCTATCACTAGAATATATACCTTCGTATAACACTTCTTCTATCACTAGAATATTTACCTCTGTATAACACGTCCCCATCCCTATAATATATACTTCTGTATAAAACGTCTTCTATCACTTGAATATATCCTTCCGTATAACACTTCTTCTATCACTAGAATATATACCTCCGTATAACACGTCCCCATCACTAGAATATATACCTCCGTATAACACGTCCCCTATCACTAGAATATATACCTCCGTATAACACTTCTTCTATCACTAGAATATTTACCTCTGTATAAAACTTCTTCTATCACTGGAATATATACCTCCGTATAACACTTCTTCTATCACTAGAATATATACCTCTGTATAACACTTCGTCTATCACTAGAATATATACCTCTGTATAACACTTCTTCTATCACTAGAATATTTACCTCTGTATAACACGTCCCCATCCCTATAATATATACCTCTGTATAAAACTTCTTCTATCACTGGAATATATACCTCCGTATAACACGTCGGCCATCACTAGAATATATAACACTGAATCCCAGGTTTTATTTTATAAACCATTTCCTGCTGTATCTATACACTGTACGGGGCTCTTAGAACCCTGTGATATCCTCATACCCAACCATGTAATATTCCCAGCATGCACCACTCCCCATAGTGCCCTCCCCACCATTTAATAATAACTGGCCTCTGTTATTACACAGCATGCATCACTCCCAATGTGCCCAGAGTGCCCTCCCCACCATCTAAAAGCTCGATTTATTTGGCTTCTGAGGAACCTCCTGGGAGGGAAAGGCTGTGAGGTCTGTGCCGATTGGCTGCTGCTTGTCATGTGGGTCTGGGGGATTCTGGGAGATGTAGTTCTGCGCAGACGCCGTCTCTACCACTGACTAAAGTACGGTCCCAGAATCCTCTGCGGGAAAGACCGCGATGTCGTTTCTCTCAGAGGCCTCACTGATTACCTCAGAATGGCACTCAGGGCATGTGGATGTCATGGCCTGCTAGTCCACACATTTACCTGTGTATTAGGCATGTTCTGGTAGTACATACCTGTATCTGTGTTTTAGGCATGTTGTGGTAATATATACCTGTATCTGTGTTTTAAGCACGTTGTATTACATACCTGTGTCTGTGTATTAGGCATGTTCTGGTACTACATACATGTATCTGTGTGTTAGGCATGTTCTGGTACTACATACATGTATCTGTGTATTAGGCATGTTCTGGTACTACATACATGTATCTGTGTGTTAGGCATGTTCTGGTACTACATACCCGTATCTGTGTATTAGGCATGTTGTGGTACTACATGCGTGTATCTGTGTATTAGGCGTGTTCTTTGAAGTATTATTTAACTGGTTTGTTTTGTCTCTTCCCAAATCCAGGAGCTGTTTGTGTGAAACACCTGGAGATCGGCGAGAGCGTCCGTCAGTGTAAGTGATCCCTCTAACACGCCCGTCCCTCCATCCGTGATCCTCCTAATCCCTGTAATCCCGACACGGAGCCCCCTGGACCCCCCCTCGCGCACGCCGGACCCCCCCTCACGCACGCCGGACCCCACTCTCCTTGGTGATAAGACGTCCGGATCATCTTCTCATGCGTTATGTGACACAGCAGTCTCTCCCACGCTGCGCCTGTCCGCCTCCGATCACCTCCGAGTTATTTCAGGTTTAAATAAATGCCCCTGGGGGCAACTCTTCCGCCATAACAATGCAAAATAAAGAGGTTTTTAGCCTTGTGGCCGCGGGGCGTTCTCCCGGCAAACAGAAGCCGCAGATGGTTCTCGTTACCTCTTCGCCAAGGAATTTATTAAACTTTCACGCGCCAATAATTCTTTTTTTCTCCCCAATTAAAAATTATAGATAAATCCGGCAGTTGTTTGCCCCGGAGTAAATCTCCAATAACATTTCTCACACCTCTGGGAGGCCCCCGTTTGCCCTAACAGTAGCCGCACCAAACAATGCACCGCCACGCGGGCTCCTCTGTGTCAGTGAATCCTATCACCCTCAGCCATCTGCTGGCCATCTGCTGGCTCTGTGGAACTGAGTGATTACCCAGGAAGCTGCATAGCAGACCTGTGTGCTATTCCTGCTGATCACTCTCAAAACTCTTAGCCGAAATCCCAACGCTGGCTCAGTGCCATGAGAGTTACAGTCTGACCTATAAATAACAGATCCGCGGCACGTCTCACACTTTAAAAATGCCCAAAGTGTAGAGATTTTTTTTCCCCTTGCGAGTTAAATGCTATAGGATTCCAGCGCTCAGAATAGTCTGGGAGGGGGTGGGGGGTAATAAAGCAGCCACCAGCAGGAAACTATTTGTAGGAAATGTCTCCCAGAGCATCTGTAAAGCACCCAGACCCTTTCAGAGCTGCCCCCCCTCTCGTTCCCATAGTGCGCTCTCGCTGATTAGAATGACTGTCTAGGGCCGGCATTGTGCGCCGTGTCACGTCTTTACACGGTAACAGCATGCATGCACAATGCAGCGCTTACACCGAGAGGGGCCGGGGGGACAGCCTGTTATTAGTGCTGAAGGGGGGAATTATTTGCCTTTATAGATAAATTCCCTTGGACAGACATAAGCTAATAACCCCTTCCCTGCCGCCCCCGCTGCAGCCGTTACACAAGCCCCGGAATCAGCCTTTTAGGGGTTCTCAGGAATTTTAGTTTCTCGCCTTTTTTTATCCTGATGCATATTTTAAACATTTTCCATAGATCCTGCAGCGTGACGCGGGTTTCATGGAACTGGCAGGGGCTTATCCTCAAAATTTACCATTACATCAAATTAGAAACACAGAACCTGCAGGCAGATCGGCCCCATCCGGCCCCCGACTAGTCTCCCGTTTCTCCTGCTGTAGACTCAAACCTTAATCAGTCGTTGGTCTCGTCTTAGGTTCAGGAGCCGTATGTCTATCCCATGCATGTTTAATACCCTCGCTGTATTACCCTCTACCACTTCTGCTGGGAGGCTGTTCCACTTGTCTACCACCTTTCCACATAGTGGGTCTGCAGTTTCTCCGCCTGTGGTTCCCCCCGGTTTATTGTGTGAGGGGCATTTGATGTGTTTAGAGACAGTTTGATAGGAAGGAATTTGATTCCATGGAGAATGATCACATGCCCCGCGTGCACATAAAAACCCCACAGAGCGCTTGGCATGGGGGCAGGAATGGGGTCTTTAACCTGCATGATGCGGTCAAAGCCGGGGCAGAAAGGTGGCGTCCTAGCGTCCTGTACCCGATAGGAAACATTTGGAGTCTCTGATACCCCGCAGTCTGTAGCTTCATATATGTGTGGAGTGTTTTATTAGCGATGTAACGGTTTCCTCCTCTTCTCATGCAGGTCATCGTGTTGGCGTGAGGATGCTGGGAGGAGGCGCCACGTTCCCTCTGGGACACCGGAGGTATCGAAATAATTTAACTAACTTCATGTGTCGTATAAAATCACGCCTAGTAGGAGCCATGAGTTCTGCTTACATGGTAAAGCCTGCTAGGGGCTGGTATCCCGGGTTATACACATAACATACACATGATGATTTGGGCCACACCTGCACGTCTCTACCAGGACACAAAGCCGAGCTGGGTAGAGATTCATCCAAAAGGGTTAAATAGAGCAAACTATCAAATCTCTTCCAACCGAGAACTCGATTCAGACAGTGGAGCCGCTGGAGAGCATTATTCAGAATGTCTCCGCAGTGACGCTGGCCTAGGGATCTGTGATTAAATGCGCCAAACGTTGGGCTCCATGGCTCCTTGCTTTCTTTTTAGAACGTGTGTTTTTTATTGCGATCTCTGCATGTTCAGTGTTTGTTGCCACCCAGTGCGCAGAACACCCCCGGAGACTCAGTGTCCCGTGCAGTGTCTGACACGGAGTCTCCCCGGCGCTGGCGGTATGGCTGTCCGGACACGTCTCTTCATGCCGTGTGGAAGCAGGGGCTCTGACATTAGCAGGGCCCGTGCTCGTTACTTATGACTGTCACCGAGCCTGCGGCTCCCATGCATGTAATGCAGATCCCGTGACCTGGGGACTCGCAGCTATACTGTAGAGGAAAATGTTGTTTTAGAACACGCCGTCCTTAAAACCTCTTGGATTAAGTGACTGTCGGGGAAAAAGCTTTTTGCCACCATAAGAAGCCACGGAGATCTGCCTGGCTGCTGCGGAACCTCTTAAACATATACTGCAGTCAGCTTAATGCGATCCGAGCTCTGCCAGGAACTTAAGCCCCAGCTGAAGCCGCCCCGGTGAGGAGGGCTAATGAATATTCCAGACGCTTTAGTAACGAATGGGACAGAGAGATTCCCTCTGTATTTCACCACGTTATTTACAAAAACATGCAGTCACGGGTTTATCCAAAAAGTCACTATTCAGTAACAAATATAAAGAGGCCGTTTGCGTGACCTTTTTGTGTCCGTGTTATCTTTCATGGAAATTTAGTAAATTCCCCTCGGCCCCTTTTTTCTCCCCTGCGTTTCCACGTGACACTGGGTGGACGGTGGGCTGTTATTTGGGGACTTTGTTGTTTACACAGTATCGGTCATTGTCCCCGTTGGTTCTCTGTGCTGACACCGGCCTCCTGGATGAGATTCCCACATCCTCTGCTCAGCGTGACGCACTTTGGGAAGGCAGCTGAGTGAGGACAGAAGTGACAGATGGGAAGTGTATGTGTTGTACCTTTTCATGTCTATCCTTCATCATTATAAGGACCTGTAAGGGACAGGATGACAGATCTGGCAGTGTCAGTCAGCAGCGGACCCCCCTGCTGAGTGTCCTGCCGAGTCCCGGCCCCCGCGAGTCGCTGACACACACACGCGGGATGGGTGGACATAGATTCACAAAAAATGGGCCACGATACTTCACTTCTCTGCCTATGGAAAGTGGGGTCCCTGTCAGGTCAAAACATGGAACGCGGTGTTCTCCAGCGCACAGCCTGTTATCAGGACCCCAGAAGATCCAGTGGCCCCCGAGGTAAACCCCAAGACTGCTCAGTCATTAATCTCCACCTTCAGTTTACAAAAAATAACCAGTTCCAGGTGGAGGAGATGTCTGGCGGTGAGAGCAAGATCATCCTGAATGCTGATAGAGATGTCTTTCAACCGTGTTTAAGTGCTGGAGGGGAAAGTTTCACGCCTCCCAGAACGCTTGGGGTTAAAAAGTTAAATTAAACCTTTCTATTGACTATTAATATCTCCGGCCCCCAGTAGCTTTTACACTTTGCACTCAGATGGGGTAGGTGTGATGACACATGAGTCTCTCTTGCGTTAGTCACGCGGAATTGTGATGGTGTTGTTTCAAGAATGAGGCACCTTTCATCGTTAGAGGGGAAAAAGAGAGACTTATCACCCAGAGCTTTCTACTAGAGAACCTGCGCAGCGCTGACCTGTGCTCGCCTACACGCTCCTCTAATCCTGAGGATTCCCCCAGTGAATTCTGGGTAATCGAACAGAAAGCTGAGAAGACGTAATATGGTCCGTTTCCAGGGACTTTGTGTGCATGCGCTAGACGCTCTACTAGTAACGGAAGGGACTGTTAGCGTAACTAACATATCTTATGTTTTCTCAAAATTTCAGGGTTTCCCCCGGCAATGTTTCCCCCGGGTGTTTGCGTTACACTCTACGGTAGCGCCGTGAAGCCAGTCCGGTAATTCACACTCCAGACCTGGTCTGAGACAGATGGAGGTGAAACGTTCTGGGGGGTTTGGGGGGCAGTGTATGAAAGCGGAGCGGAATATCCCGCAGTCTGAGGGATTTTGCACATTGTGGGAACGGGATGCTCCGGAGCAGCGCATGTGTGAGGTCGCTCCGGAAATAGCCACGGATGCCACACACGCTTTCACTGAGGCATTGTGTGTGTGGAGTCCGGGTAAAGGTGGCCCCTGTGTGGTATCGGTGAGGGCCGGGACAGGAATAGCTGAGCGTTGGCAGCAGGTGCGGGAAGCGGCGGGATAGTTTTGTTGGGTTTCTCGCATCCTCCTCTGTTCTCCGGTCTTCCTGCGTTTACTTTCATGTCTCACAGATATTGTGTGAAATCCCCTAAACGTCATAAAATTTCTGGCACAAGACTCATCGAATTCCACCACATTTCTCAGCCGCACCCAACGCATTTCCACGTTGCCACAGCAAGACATGCCACAAACAAGATGGGAACCGATCGAGGGGGGGCGGGTTTCCATCGTCTGCCTTCACAGTTACTTATTAAACCGTTAATGTCATAAAGCAGAATCGCTGATTGAAGACACAATGTATCAAGATATTTACTGTTAAAGGTCACAGCAGCTCAGCAAACACCGGGAAAGCGGACTTTAACTCATGAGACTCTATAGCAAAGTTTTAAAATCCTTCGCTCCTTTATGATCTTCCGTAATACAGGATTTGCCCGACGCACCAGATCCTGACTTCTACTCGTGTTTTTGCAGGGGTTACGCTGGAAATAAAGCGTGCGCGGCCGGCGCAGACCGGTTCTAGAGGAGGGGAAGCAGGAATTGGATTAGGTGATTATTAGCCTATTAGTCGAAGGTGATAACACAATCAATGGATGTCAGGTCCAGAATCCCCGCTCCACGCCCAGGTCTGCCTAATTCCCTTCTCCCTGAGGACGCCGACAGTTTATACGGCGGCTTCCGATTAACATTGTTACAGCCGTTCAAATTCCATGCGCGGCAATTTCATAGGAATTAACCCTTCAATGCATCGTTAACCTTACAACCCCCAAAGCAGCTGCCTGTCCTGTCCTGCTCAGTGTTATCTATTACACCGAGAGGAGTCAATTTGGGGGAAATTAGAGCCTTAATTCCCTGTTTTTGTATTTTTTGCTTTGAGAACGTTCATAAAGCAATTGACCGAGATCAGCTCAGAGGCTGTCATTAGCGGGATCAGATAAATGGGGATACTGCACATTCCGGAGCTCTGATCTGAATCTCTCCCCTGCCCCCAATGTGAGGAATTCATGTCACTTCACACTTTCCTTCCTGTCCTCCTGAGCTCCGCTCTTCTATCAAAAGCTGCGAATGTAACAAGAGCTTCCTAAAAAAAGCACACGGAGGAGGAAGTGTGTATTGTCAGGGGTGGGAAGTGACAACAAACAGGCGGGGGGGGGACTCGGGGGCCGGGGTGCCGAAACACAGGCGCCGACGCAGCCTTTAAATCTGCTTCTTAACCTCCCCGTCACCTGGTGTACAGCACAGTAACGCATTGTCTTTTAGGGGGTACGAGTTTCTTTCATTATATTTTAATAAATTCCGCAGCATTGCGCAGCCACGCGCTGCTTTAGGGCTCGATCTGCAGCGCGTTCATCTTTGACACTCATTCAGTTTTAACATTTTAAGCTAATTTTATGAATTCTAACGCCAGGTTTTGAGAAGTGCATAGAGAACGGGGGGGAACTGGCAGCATCTCAGGAACTTTCCCAATTCTATCTTAAACACTCAAGCCAATTACCCCCCTCCCCCCCCCAAAAAAAATATATAAAACCCCTCTGGGCTTTTGCTGATTTTTTAACGGTCAGGTTTTAGTGTAAAAGGTCTCTCCAAACCACCTAACAAACAAACTTACAAATTAGGCCATTACCGCCCAATGATTTTATAAATGTTCCTGTTATTTGCAGAGCAAACTGTGACTTCTGCATCCCTGGCAGGGGACAGGGCTGCCGGGATAATCAGGCCTGTGTTTACTGTCACGCCTGCTCTTCCTGTGTGGTTACAGGTGTCAGGAAACCCGATCTCTGCCCCGCCGTGCAGCACACTCACGCTTTGTAGTGCACCCTCCATTCTGAAGCCTAATTTTAACTTCCGATGGTCCCCGAGCCCCAGCTGTCCCAGGAATGCATCCCAGGCTTCACCTGTGTTTTGGGGAACACACAACGAGCCCGATCGACTTGTCGACGACTTTTAAGAAGTTTTATTCTGGTTATAGTTACGCTGCCTGTAAAAGCCGTAAATACATGGAAGATAACATATGATGTCATAGTGATAGGGCCAGTATAGTGTATTCTATGTTACACTCCTCATGATCTCCACCCTGACATGTTGAAGGCGACATGGTCTGTTTGGGCACTTCCCGTGCACCCAAGTTCAGGGGGTGCTTGGAAACATCTCCGGAGTAAACCTTTGGGTAGAGCTGGTGTTTGCTAGCATTGTGTGGTTGGGGTTTTATGACTTGTTACATTGTATCGTTTACCCCAATAAAGAGACAACCAGGTGATCCTCTGTCCTGAAAATAAAATTGGAAGCCAACGTGTCCATGAACAGAATATTCCCATCATCCACCAGCTCTTCTCTTCCCGATTTTCTGCTCATTGTGTATATTTTTAAATATAACTGGTGGAGGAATCGGAGAAGGAACGGGCTTAGTTTAGCCCCTACGAGTCCTGTAGCAGGCAGGTAGAATGAATTCTAAAGACGGCAGAGGGCCGAGTGGACAGGCGTCGTGCAGTAAGGTTATTATTTTGGTGACAGGTCTCCTTTCAGTTCCCGTCCATCCCGCTTCACCCTCCTCCTGTGGCAGATATAGGGTTATATTAAGCAGAAAGACAAATTTGCCCCCTTTCTCCTGTTACGCCGGTAACAATGGCAGTTAACCTCAGACTAGCGTGAGATCTTATCTCAGTACTTCCCGTTGGGTCCTGCCGTCTCCTACATCTCCGTCGCGTTTCAGGCTCGTGTTTCAACCAGTAACCCGGCTTTACTCACTCCAGAACCTTTACATGAAATCTGATTTCAGAAAGTTGTTATAAAATTTCCAGTATTCTGCTAAATGGAACACAATCGGTGCAGTCATTCAGTGATAATCCCCATGGTAAATTATACGTTACCTGGATACTAGGTATTAACTCTTTACTGGGCAGGTGGGGTTGGGCAGCTTTTCCGCCCCCCAGGTGTAATTTGGAATCTTTAGAGTTTCTGGGGAGTAATGAAAGGAACGAGTCCTGAATGAAGAGGCAACAGTAGGAGAAGTAACCTCCCAAAAATCATGGGACTGAAGCAAAAATACAAAGGTTTACAACAATATACAAAAGAGGACAACACAATGTATAAAGTGAAACCCTGAAGGACATACGGACTCCAGGAATGTCTTCCAGTCAGAGCAGTAAAGATAGAGACTGTAGTAATGTGCAAATGGCGGATATTAGGAAGGAAGTTTTTTGAAAATTTTTGGCTCAAAAAAGAGAAATGAGTCCCTTTTTGTTTCAGAATGTGCAACGATCCACACCCTGCTGTGTAGGTTTCGCAACTAAACAGCCACCCCTGAGTCTACCTACAGTGTCGTTAATTGCCGACTATCTCGGAGATTGTACAGTTATTGTCAGGACTGCGATCCTTTAGCACATTCCGTGGTATCAGAGTATTAGTAATAAAGATATACCGACCGACATGATCTAACCTTGTCGAACGTCAGATTTTACACAGACATGAAGCGGCTTGCCTGAAAGAGGTTCATCTCTTGGTGATTATTCTGTTTGTCAAAACAAGTGTCAACAGGTACAATAAAACTGGCTTTTCTCTCATCCTTTGAAGCACCTCCATCCTGCCGAGGAAATGTCAGACATTTTTACGAGCCATCTCCTGCGTGACACCTGTGTCAGATCGTTAGCCGGCGATCAGCGTCTCCTCGTTTAGATGTCTCATGGCGACCAGAAGAACCGGGTCTGCAGGTGGTCAAATTCCAAGGTCCAACCCACCAACAGAGGGCTAGCGGTCCCAAGGAGCTGGCAATTATACCCCAGGAATTGACCCGTCTAATCCCAGGAGCTGGGTCACACCTAAAAAAACAAATGGGACTAATTACTACCGGCTTTTATTTTCACATATTTCTTTATATTTCGATGGCCTCAAATCCTACACACCACGGAATGGAGCCCGAGCAGCTTGAGTCAAACATGGCGTCCATGACATTTACATCTCCTGTTGGGTGATGTTTTCTTTTGCAACTCCAGGGACATAGCTTTATATTAATTGGATTAAAGGTGCAATTTATGCAGCCCGACGGCTAGGCCTTAGCCAGGGTGCGATTATCACACAGGGATGTGTAGAGTTAAATGAGGGGGATTAGACCGTACAGTAACGAGGCTACTAATTGGCCATCATTACGCACCGACAGTCTTTACCTGTGAGTTTCTCTGAAGTCACCTGGGAATATTTTGTGAAGGTTTTTAATGGTCTGACACATGCACCACCTGTTAAATTATTACCTTGTGTGACTCTCAGCCCACGGAGCTCTAATCCCCCAGCCTGGCCGGGAAGGTGTGACGGCCGCCTCCTTCGCAACATGCGCCTTAAATACATGGCAGAAGCTTTGGGGGATGCCTCCGAGCCCTTGGGAATATAATATAAGGGTATCGATACAAGATTATCAACATGAGTAGTTTATACCTCTCTTGTGGGCATTTCTTCTTTTAACATTTGGGAACTGCCCCTCGACTATTTACTGATATTCCAAAAAAATAAATAAAGCACATTCCACATTCTGAAATTAAACTAATTCCGTGATTCAGGCTGTAAAGTGACGCCCTGGCCTTGACCCAGCTCCCGGGGGCCACCTGTACTATTGCTATTGCTTTTTCGGGATTATCCTTGTAGAGAGATCTATCTCTTAGTCATTGTTTGTGAATAAATAAGATTTAGGCTCTTCTGTTCATGGGCTTAGTGAACACAAATAACACAAATCCATATGCAGCATGGAGACTTTCTCTGGACAAAATAAGAAGCTTACAGCTCCTCATCTGACTGGGATTGTGGGAGTTGCAGTCCAAGGACAGGAGCAGAAACAGGCTGGAGACGTTTCCCTCCTGTGAAAAGTATCTCCCCAGCCCAACTACTAAGGTGTGAGAAGTCTCTCCAAATCAGAAGCTTGTGATGTCAGATACTAAAAAGATAACGTGAAAAAGGGCTGCAGACTACATGGCCGATGGGTTCTGTTCTACCATCGATGTATCTGACTCTGTTCCCGGGACACAAGGCTCTGCTTGGACCTTCTTTTACTTTGTAAGACTGAACTCTAAATAAAATGCTTTCAAACCGAGGAATAGCGAGGAGGTGAACTCATGGCATTAAAGTCTCTCTCTGTGACGTGGAGGGATCCGTGCAGGATGAAGCCAAGTGCGTTTCAGATAAAATGTTCCCGCTAAAACAGAAATCAAATACAAATTGATAGAAAAAAGTAGGCTTATTAAAGCCGAACTTGTAAAAGGCAGCAGCGCGAGTGTGTGTGTGTGGGGGGGCGGCTTTTAGGCACTTTGGTCCAGTTTTGTTCCCTGAGCTCTGCTAGGTTAGCGATCTCTGTAACTGGAAGGACATGCATTGTCCAGATATCAGGACAAATTTCTCTTTTAATCAACACTTAACACTTATTCTAACAAGGTGAGTCGTAAACAGATCAGACCATTGCGACTCCTTTTAACTGTGTGTCAAGGTTTATTGATGTTACACAAGGCTCTGTCACTGGGCACCAGCCCTTGTTCTGCAGGTGATTAGTGGCTTTGCTGATAAGCTGAGAGTCTTCAGCGGAATTGAAATTCTATTGAGACCCTTTCACCCCAAAGCACTGCTGTCTTGTAGCACTTTTAGGTACCTAGCCGTTATATATGTGTCGGAGATGGCTTGTGGCTACGAGGAGTTACCCCTATGAAAAATAACCGAGGGTACCATAAGAATGAAATTGTTCTGTTGGGAGGTCACTGAAGCTCGTACAGATTAGGCCAAACCGCACGCAGCCCGTGGAGCAGGAGATGGCTTTTTGAGCAGCTCCGACCTCAGAAGTAAAAGCAGATGCCACGTAGCTGCTCGTCTCTATAAAGATTCCTTGTGAACCAAAGGAGCAGCGCAAGCAGGGAACTGCTCCTTGGACAAAGGACTGGGAAGTCTAGGAACTTGGGCACTGATCCCAGCAGACCTCAAGGAGAAAGGATCAGAAGATTCCAGGACTGCATTACATGAATTGTATGAGATTTCCATCCTGAAGTACCGCGCATGCTGAACCTACCAACTCTGCTCCAACAGGCCCCCTGGACATCCCGCCTAACCTCTTGACACATGATATTGTTTTCACTTTACACACAAGTAGTGCTAATTCCGTGTTAAGGTTATTCCTGAAATGAAAAACTCCAGCCCCTGCGACGGCACAGCCACGTTAACTGCTGACTTACATGCCAAGGTGAGTCTGAACAGACGACAAACTATATTTAATGTCACAAGAAAGAAGATAAACACAATGTCAAGATAAAGACAGAATGGAAATAAGAGAAGAAAAGCTATGTGCAGACATCAAAGAGCCAGCGTCAGAGAGGAAGGAGATTAATCTAAAACAAACACATCCTGCAAACCACAACGCTAGGAAGTGAGAATACACGGGGCAAGAGCACTTACTGCCCCAGGTACATACCTCTCTGCCCCTCTCTGCCCCAGGTACATACCTCTCTGCCCCTCTCTGTCCCAGGTACATACCTCTCTGCCCCTCTCTGCCCCAGGTACATACCTCTCTGCCCCTCTCTGTCCCAGGTACATACCTCTCTGCCCCTCTCTGTCCCAGGTACATACCTCTCTGCCCCTCTCTGTCCCAGGTACATACCTCTCTGCCCCTCTCTGTCCCAGGTACATACATCTGCCCCAGGTACATACCTCTCTGCCAGACTACACCATAGAGCGTGACCAGTGCACGGGAAACATGTGACATGGACGGATCATTACTAGCCATAGGTTTATACGGCGGCAGGACATAACAGCACATGTGAGCTGGGCACTAGTCTCAAGAGCTTACACTCAGTGACCATAGAGAGTGCTTGTGGCATGTACAGGTAAAAGACAGCACAGACAAAGACAGACACACGACACAAAGCACTAGTGCGAGAGAAATACATATGGTGACGCATAGCCCCAGTGACACAGTGCTCGTGAAGTCATAGCCCTTTCAGTGATTCACATCTGGTGTTCAGTATTTAGTGAACTTGCCCCAGGGGAGAGTAGTTAAACTGTCTGGTCCAGGGGGGGTTATCCTGGTACCAGGACTGGGGTTTAAAGTGGTAATGAGTTCCATCTCCAGACATTGCTCTTTGTCCTGGAATTATAAGATGGTTTTCCCTAAGTTTGTTGGCATGTAACGCGTAACCCATCTGTCCGTCCCTGTTACTATCTCCCGTTTTATCATTTGGTAACATTTTGCCCCATCAGGCTGTTGCCCTGGTTCTGTGCCCCTTCGTTAGCAGACGGCAAAGAAGATCTGCCCCGAGGATAACCCACTGAGAAGCACTTACTCCATCGCCCTTATTAATGTCAAACACAAAGGCGCTGCGCTTTGTACAAAGAAACTCGTTCTATTGTCTGACCGGGGCTGGGACTTTCAGAATTAGGAAAATGAGTTTGGTTTTCCCTGCTGCTTCCAGCTCCCCCTGTGACCTCTGTCCCCCGAGGCGTCCGCCTCTCACTGTGACTTTGAGAGAGGACTCGGGACCGTTAAAGGATCTCTGGATCCTCCTGTCCGGACAGGAACTCAACAAAAGACAGGCTTATTCTGCATCGCTGCCGCCACAGCTCTCATTAGGCGGGCGGTCTGTCCCACGGAGAAACCACGTGGCCGGGACAACGGCTTCTTCACGACCAGCCAACCTCAGGCGGTCGACCTCTGTGAAAATACTATGAACGGGGCGGCGTGGATACCTCTTCATTTACATGCCTCCGCCGAGGCTGCCCTGTTTCATGGGTCCGGCCACTCATTGTGTCTACGTACCCTCTGTGGGAGATTTACGCGGCGGATGTGTTTCAGTGTCACGGTTGTCTTTTAGACATTTGGTGTAAATTTCGTGGTGTGTCTCCCAATGTTTAGGTTTGGTGTGTGGTCTCTACTGCTTCTTTATCGGGGATGAAGGGGACTGTCAGGAGATCACCTGAACCAAGTATTCGCAATAGACCTAATTTACCCTTCCACTAAGCTTTTCACGTGACTTGTACTTCTGCTGGTCCGTGGCCTTGGAAGTACCAGTAGCCGGACATCTATATAGATCAGGCCCAAACCAAGTGGAGAGGATTCGGGGATAGCGCTCTGTACGTCGGATCCTTGTCTGTGGAAGCCACGTCTCTTTGTCACCATATTGTCACGTACATCATTCAGAAAACTGGCGTCCCCAGCCGTACCAGTGACATGAGCCCAAATCCCAGTCTTACGGAGGCTGACCCCTGAACTTCCTGTTTGCGTTAGCGGTTGGGCAGCGCAGACTGGAATGGAAGCAGCTGACGAGGGAAAAGAATTGGGCCAGGATGGACAGTCAGCCGGATCCCCCGCGCCCCATTCACAGCGCTAAGCCCAGCAGCTTCCAGGCCATTGTCCCCTAACAAAACAGGAGATCAGTTTATCCCAGCATGCAGTGCGGCGGTGGCCACTCACACCCCCACTTTACAGAATATCCTACTATTTTACCCTTAACCCCTTCTGCTCCAATGGGGGGCATGTAGCATTAACCCCTGTGTCAAGTACCCTGTGAACATGTTCCATGCCAGCACAAGGAATTATATGTTACTTATATATGTGTCCCATTAAGCGCCAATAATAGTTCCAAAGACATTCTGGCATGGCATGCAACCAGTGAGGATGGGGCCCCTGAGACCCCGTTCCAGCCCTGATTCTGTATAACCACAAGGAATTCACCCAGGGGGTCTTTTTTCTGCTTTTGTTGTTTTCCGCCTGGAAGCTCATAAAACGTTCTCTGAAGAGGTCCGGGGTACAATGTGACCCCCATGCAGCACAGCGAGGCCACACAGGAGGCTCCAGAAGGCCCTCCCGGGGACACGATATCACCATTATTTGTGACTTTTATAATTTATTATCATCCTACCTGCTTCATAAATGGAAGGACTAGGAATATAAAGGTGACTGCACGCCGCAGTGCATTCTGGGACGTTCCCCTGATAACGGTACAGAAAGATAAGCCTAAGGTCACCAGGACGCGTCCAGCCCCGTCGGCTGCAGCGTCAGATAACATGTACCGTAGAGATAAACGCTGCTCCGATAGAGAGCCGCGCCAGGAGCGTCTACGCATTATAACCTGGCCCAGACTCCTAGGCAATTGGCTCTCGTGGTTGCCTTCCCCCAGGTGTGATGGAGATTATTAGCTGTCATGTACCGTAAATCTGTCAGGATGAGGCAGGTGCGGTTCTCAGCCGGTGGGCACAACATGATTTCCGAGGTGATCAGGAAATCGGGCCACAGTGTGTTCTAATGTGCAGTCCGTATAGCGGATGTACGGTACCTGTCAGGAGCCCCCTCACACCTCGTTATCACTGCGCTTTCCCTTTAAATGGCTTTACGATACACACCATTTCCATGCACAACGTCACCTTCTCCTAGCTCCTACCGACTTTACATACTTTGCCTTCTGTCTTCACCTTTCACAGAATTGTACTGAGAAGGGCACGGAGTTTGGGCAGATATGGAGACTTTCTGCAGTGTCACACGAAAGCTCTTGGGGTTATAGTCGCCTGTTTCGCCGATACTTCTCTATAAATGGCTGAAATGGGATTATCCGGCTCCCCGGGACAATGGAATGTAATAGGAAGGGTGGCCAGCCATTTGGAACAAGGGCAACCAAGCTCCACGCCATGATAAAGCCACTGGCATCTCGATGTGGCAACCCTGCGTCACATTCTTTGTGTTATTAGTTGTGTCGCGTATTTACTAATGTGACCTTGGGCCAGATAGCAGCCAGCAATTGGGTGCCTCGGACACGACCACATCCATGGAAAATCAAGACTTGTGGCTGCCATGCCCCAGGTGCTCTCGTATTTACCCAACTGTCCTCATCCTGGGGCAGTTCTCTGTGAGCCACAACTGGGCCATGCGGGGCACCTCTGGGGTTAGCACGGGCCACATTGGCAAACATTAGCCAATTGTAGCTGATTACATTTTTCTGCTCCATAAATCCCATGAGTGAGTTTTTATCACCGTATGGGCAGCCCTGAGTATTTAATTACCGACCCCACGAAACATCTTGTGTCCTGCGTACTTTACAGAGACAGGAAGGAGGGCAGATGGACCGGCCTCTGGGGCCCGGCCTGGCCTGGTTAACAAGCCGTGGCACATACTTGTGAGCCCAGCCATAAAAGCTATATTCCGTACTCTAGAAAAAAACAACTCAGCTGCGTCTCTGGGGTTTTATGATGGACTCTTGTAGCCGTTAGCCTTTTGGTTCCAGATTGAATGGACCATTGATGGTTCACTGTTGGTTTGCCAAGAGTAATGGATTGGCAGAGTCTCTTTTATCTTCAGATCATAATTTACAGAACGTCTGACCCCAGAGAAGGTCTCATCCCAGCCGTCACCGCGGCTCTTCTACGAGGTCACTAGCCAAAGAAAGAGGTTGTGGTACAGTTTTTGGTCTTATCACCATAGAAACCAACAGAATGGTCCAATCAGCAGGAACATTTCATAGTTTTCTATAGTGATAAGACTGATCTGATTTAACAAGCATTGGGGGGGGCGCAGAAGTCCTCTTCATGGTTACTTGGCAGGGGGTAATATTCAGCATTTGAAATGATTGATTTCACTGGATACACTGTTACTCGCGTCTGAACGTGTGACGGGCGAGTCTGTGTAACCCGTGTCCCTGTGCGTGGCATTTATGAGCTTCACGGTATTATCTGCTAATCAGTTTCCTGTCTACCTGCATATCCGGGACGGGCAAACCGACCGTGACACCGCGGAAATCTGGCACAATCAGCACATCCCTGTGATTAATACAAAGAAGTCACCTTGGGACAGAAGGGACACGAGGTCCACAGCAAGGAAACCTCTCTGCACTCATGTGGGATTTAAATGTCTTGTCCTACACGAGTGTGATTTAACTGCGTCCCACCGGAGAGCGATGTCTCGGTGAGAGCTCAGCCGGTGTCTGTAATAAATATAATGATTTGGCCAAAAAACATTAGACTTTGTAAATAACATTATTTAAAAATATAAATACTTAGAAGCGTTTTTCAGCGGTTTCTTTGTCTGTTTTTGTATCTCGAGCCTGTAACTGGCTTTCAGGGTGGAATAGTGGGTAATATGTCGCTCACCTCCCTGGTGTTGAAAGTCCTCAGCTCCCTATCCGTTTTACAGGAACAGATCGTATCTCGCGTCTCGCTATCACTGACATGTTTGTAAATGCTTGTTACAGTATCTAATGCTGAGCCAGACACAGCAGATTGCTGAGGCTTGGTCTAGGGGCTTGCACTCTAACAGGGAAGGGACATGGTACTGAGGTCTAGTCCATCACATGACTGCACTAAGCACCCCTGTCTGATACACAGAGGGTTAAACTGTAGGTCTGTTTTATTTGAGGCTGTATAAGGCACTAAAGCCTTTACGGATATAGATTACCAGTTATTCCAGTATAAAGCACAATAGGCTGTACAGCGTGTTCTCCCCTTCCAGGGCTAATCACCTGTGTGCAAGCTGTATACTTTACCCCAGCGCCAGGGGTAATTGCACCCTGCATCTGTGATGATGACCGGATTGCAGCCCAATTTGTGAAGTGCTTTATTGCCGCATACAACAAACTGTGAGAGGAAGTGGCCACATGCTCAGGTCTGTGTGCCCAGCCTAACAAGCCCCTAAACCTTTAAAGACATTTGCCCCCACCCTCCCCCCAGCCCCCTAACAAGTGCTTGTGAAAAAGGCAGAATGGTGCTTTTTATGGCCCGTGAACCATACTTCTCAATTGTTAGAAAGAGGCCTGTGTTACTTCGGGAAGGTGAGCAGTCCCATGAATATTCAGGGACCTCCGGCAAAGGGTCACAAACCCCCCACACCTCTTCAGCTCACTGGTTGCCATGCGCAGGTAATTATGCCCTGATTTAAATGCATGAAGAGCCTGCTTTTCACATTCAACGCTGAGTGGTTTTGGGAACTTTGCCAAACACAAAGAGACCTGTTATCTCCCACACCCCATCTCGTTACCATGAAAGGAGCCTAAAGCAATGCTTTACAAACTTCCAAGGAGGCAAGGGGTTAACCCCCAAAGCTTACAGTCAAAGAGACAGTTCAGAGGGAGAAGAGATTCCCCAAAGCTTGCAGTTACAGAGACAGTTCAGAGGGAGAAGAGATTCCCCAAAGCTTACAGTTACAGAGACAGTTCAGAGGGAGAAGAGATTCCCCAAAGCTTACAGTTACAGAGACAGTTCAGAGGTAGAAGAGATTCCCCAAAGCTTACAGTTACAGAGACAGTTCAGAAGATACGATTTCTCAAAGCTTGCAGTTGCAGAGACAGTTCAGAGGGAGAAGAGATTCCCTGACCTGCTTTCTACAACGTATCTGAGATTTGTGCCCTTCAGGAATAACGCTGGTGCAGGCCATGGTGCGAAGTCTATCTGTACAGGGATCTGACGCAACAAGCGCGGTTTGGGTTGAAAGTCACACGAGATTAAGGTTTTCCGATGTCTTTTTAATCAGAGCTGAGCAGACTTTTCCACCTTAAACTGAAGTTGGAAGACATTGTTAGCTACAAAGTTACTGTTGTCTTTCCTGCAAAAATTTCTGCAGCCAAAAGAAGTGAAATCTTCATGTTTGTGCCCCGATCGCGGTGTTAGGTTTGAGTATGTCCCTCTGTTCCTCTTCAGTAGATGAGTTGGCCTCTTTTTCTAAACGCCAGCATGTTATGGGGTTAGAGCTTCTATTTGCCCCATCCAATGAGTAAAAAAACATACCAAACTTTAAGTGAAAAGATGTTTCTGGAGGGTTTCTGGAAGGCATGTGCTCAGCGATTACGCATTAGAAAAGCAGAGGTGAAAGCCGGACCCTTGTCACAGAGGCTGTGATTGAAGACCTGGCCTGCAGAGAGGGGAGAGCGGATTAAGCAGGCAGTTTCTCCATCACAGGAGAATGGAAGGTGATGGATGGGACAGGCCGCCGATGCTCCATCATACGTCGGGCTCTCCCTGCAGGCCCACAGCTTGCCACATACAACACACATGAAAGGGGCCGATGAGTTACATGTGTCAGGGCTGAAAAGCGAGGGGACGGATGGGTGTTTAACGCCGGCTGATCAAAGATGATGGAGCACTCGGGGACAGAGCAGCGTATCTGACGCCAGACATTCCAGCGTCACCAATCTCCGTAGGACGCTGTGGACATTAAACGCGTGACATTCCTGGCCAACGCATTATGGAATTGGCAGCCATCGCTCCAGGTCTGCACGGAAGAAATAAATCCTGCCTTTTATGATACGGCTGTAGAAATACTTTCCATGCGAGTAAATCACCTCTCTGTACAGACGGGAGCTTAGATAAATATTATATGCGTTATTTAAGATATTTGCAGCGGAGTCCGTGGCGCAGTAATTAGTTTATCAGAAGGCGAATCCGTTGGCGGACGCGCCGTCGTACGGAACCGAGCGGGTCGTGGCGCAAACACCTGGCAGTTTGTGGTGGAGTCGGCAGCTGGGACAAATTACCGAGCTTCAAACAGGAGAAGGAAAACCACCGCCCGGAGCCAAACCGTGACTTCAAAGATGGATTTCAGCCGAATCAAAATTAAAAAAAAAAAAAAAGTAGATTTTTCCAACAGTTCACTTTTTTCTTAACTATTTCTTTACTTTGCCCTCGGATACAATCGGTGCTTTGGCCCCCAGTTCTGGATAACATAATAAAACAGAGTTAATAAAAATCACGTGACATTCAGTCTTCTTACGATCGGATCTAACGAGAGTTGTAGCGTCAGGCTCGGATAATATTAAATGTACAACCTGGTAGCGTCCAATGGCATTTTCACAATTAAATGAAGATAAAGCAGTGAGATGGGGTTTCTGAGGGTTTATTTTGTATAGTGGATTTCTAATAAGGCAGAGACGATAAATAGCACATCAAATGAGAACTGAAAACATTGATCGGGAAATCACACGGTTTAAGGGAGTTAAGGACCATCATAAAACTGTCATGGTGGTTTGTGTGAGAACGGTTCTTAGAAATTCCACCATGGAATGTTCTCACAATAGAGATTAAGGGAGTTTCACCCAACATAATTGTGTTCGGCAAAACTCTGCTCAAAAATCAAATGAAAGCTTTCTTCCAATTTATTCCGCAATATCGGGAGATTAGAGCACAGTTCCATAATAAGAGGAGCCGCCCTGCTCCAGTAACTGGGAACTCCCGGTATCCCCACCTGTACATCAGTCTAAGGGAACAGCTTTAGACCATTGGCTCACACATATCCATGGTTCCATGTGCCTGGAGCACTCACGTTAGTGCCAGAAGGTACAGGGTTCAGTTTTCTAGATCCTGGCTTTGAACTGATATTCTGGGAGTTATAAATAATCAAATAGGGGAGTTTCTCCCTTTACATGTTCAGACATCCATGTGTTAGTCATAGCAGCGCTATCTTGCTTGGTTTGTTGGGGATCAGTAAAAAGACCCTGATTGAGCTTCTTCACTATAGACTCAGAAACGGGCCAGTCCTTGCCCAGTAGCAGCTGGAGCACCTGGAATGGAGGCCCCTCAGGTGTTTCAAATAGTGCCCCATGGTCCGTGCCAAGCCAGGATGCCCTCCAGGGACTTGCCGTATGACCGTACTGACGCACGTCCATGGGTATTCGGTATCACTACAGTGTTTTATACCGACGGCAGTCCACATTTCGGTCCAACAAAATTTCCTCTCCCTGACCTCATCATGCAGGCCCAACCCCTGAGGAGCTTCTGCAGGAAGTGCTGAGTCAGCCCTGTATAATGTATGGTTCAATCAGCAAGCTGCTCTTGGATAATGTAAAATCATTGAGCTGGAACAAGCGCTGATCAGTAGGAAGATGACCAGGGTTACTGTGTGCTTAATGTAATGGCGGCAGATACCCTAAATTACCGTGTCAGGGGCAGAAGCCATCCATGCTTCCCTGCAATAATCAGTGCTGCGGGAGCCTTTGTTATGAACTCCCCTTCAGCCATGCATTACACAACCGATAAGACAATCCCTCTGTGCCAGGCGACTGTTCACTCTATTTATACAACTTGTTTTCGTAAGAAACTATCACTTTATAAACACTCACAGCATCTCATTATAAAAACTTATCTTGTTCCCAAATGATGCGCCTGGCGGGCTTATAAACCAGATACAAAAACAATTACCAGAGGCTTAACACGCGTGCCGGGTGACATCCGAATGCAGAACTATGAAACTTGGCAAACTTCATAAATCCGAGTGATAGAGTGTTACATTCCTGCATCACCTGTGCCATGAACGGAAACTAAATCGACAGCTCACTGCTGCCCTCTACTGTTTGTGCCAGGTACTGACACAGGCTTTAAACTACTCGCATTTGGTACCCGAGTCCCCCTGGTGTTATGGACTGTAAAGTGGGTCAGATGTAATCAGACAAAAGACTCTGAATTTTTAAAAAATAGGTTTATTACAACACTTACAAGCTGAGTATGTATTGCCGACATAACACAAATAACATAACATAATCGAGGGGTTAATCTAAAAAGGTAAGAGGTATCAGAAGTCGCAGGTCAGGACTTGGCCGCTGGTATTTAAAGTCTTTGCACCAGCAGCCTAGACCCCCGTCCCAAATTAAATATCATGAAAATGGGCAATATCGTGTTTTCTTGATCATTATTCTTGGGAAAGTCACTGTGTCCTAATGAGGAACTAGTGATATTGGGTAATTTCTGACCATTCACATACTGCACACACATGAAGAGCTGATTAGGAGCCATGTTCCCAGGAAAAATTGACATAACGTGGCCAGGACATGATAGAATTTACAGAAAGGTTAAACAGAAGGAAGACACAGGTTTTTCAGTCCTGGATGGAAGGACAATAAATATTCGCAGCAGACCACGGTCTGGGACAGGCTCCACCTCATGTGCCCAAAATGCCCCAAATCACACATCACTTTCCAAAACACACAACATAATGTTCAAGATGGATGGTGGCGGCCACCATATTTTAGATGCTGGGCTCTTCGCCTAGTCCAGCAAAATATCAAAGGATCCAGAGAAAAATTGGACTTTGACATGGTAGTGATCACTCACCGGCCCTGGTGGTACCGGAAGCCTATAATCCCTAACCAAATCAGTTAACCGGATCAGTACTGCGCACACGCTGAAGCCACCTATAAAAACAAAATATTCCAGATATGTAAACTATAACCCAGTCTAGAGATCGTCAGTGACTCGCTAAAGATCAGCTTCCCAATAAACAATACCAAAAAACAAGCTGAATCTCTTATTTAAGTGAGTGTTTGTAACGGGAAAATTATTCATGTCTAATCTTCTGTAGGCTAATGTCAAAAATACTTAGAGACAGCTGTAGGACGTTGCTTTATGGCATTGCTGTGCCATTTTGATGTCCTTTTGTTAGAGGGACCTGTGATGAGTGCTAGTTTCCTCCAGTGTGGTCTCAGAACACTTGAACATAATTTTTCCAGATTGCAAGACTCAGACTGATACATTTTCTCTGTCACGATCATGGTCTGTTGAATACATGTCTTCTGAGACCGCTCCGCTGCAGGCACCGAGGCTGTAGATTAAATCTGAAGCCTAATGTAAAGCACTGTTTAGGGACTTCAAAATAGACAGCTCTGCACATGATGATAAAAATAACTCTCCCTAGATAGGTTATCTTGGAAGCCACCATGTTAGCAGCATGACTGCGGGGAGATTGGGCATTCAGATCATGTGGACAACGAGGCGATGTTCCCCCGCCAGAACAAAACTGCCCGACCTTTGTTTGGTAACTAGACCCAGATATTATGTACCCCCTTACCGGAAAGTTTTGACATTTCTCACTCAGCAGTTTGATTCATTAGACATCTGGTTGGTTATTACAGAAATCCAATGCTGCTTCTCTGTCCTAGAGAACAGAGAAAAGCACAGTAGTTGGTACGATGTAGCAGCCGCCATGCCGGTGGGTAAAGAATGCAACATGTAACCAAGACCCCGGTGTACCAGATAGATTTGTTGGGGAAGGTTGGAGTCTCGCACAGAGTCCAGCTTACTCACTCACTGCTGGCTTCAAGGATGAGTTCGCAACTGGTCCCGGCATGATTGCGGCAGAGCCGGAGCAGGAAGGCCAAGTTGGGCAGCCCCAGGGCCTTGGCTTTTACGTGGTCTGCCTTTACTTGCCCTCGACTGGCATAATCCGTCACCAAGAAGCGTCCGTTGCTGTTATGGAAGAAAGCAGTATGAATGATACAGCGGAGCAAGGGGAACCTTATTGAGATTCTGTACAAAACCAAACATTCCTGAACCCAAAAACGAGCGCGCCTACCGGGGCAGAGACAAGACGTGGAAGGGACCCGAACCACACATCATGTTAGGCAGGACATAACAGCAGACCCACCACCGGACTATAAATCCAGTTATCAATTACTAGCATCCTTCCAGAGGGATTATGGGCATTATTGTCCAAAAACTGGATGAGTTAATTTGGAGAACCATGAATTAACTATTAAAACAAGCCTAAGGGGGCAAGATATAGAGAGGCACAGGACACTAAGAGCCGCTGGTGAAATCAACTTGCTTTTTTAAAGTTTTGTTAATGGGCACACACGCTAGGCTCTCGCTAGAGGCCGATATACCAGCTTCCTCCCCCGAGGGGCACTCACTCTGTTTTGCTGGAGAGCAACAGGAGGTCACTGAAGAGATGGAGGTAGAGTGGTTTGGTTGACAGACGAGCACGGTGAGCAACTCCCATTTCTTGGAACAATATCTGCGCTAACTCACCATGCTGGAGGAGCTTCCTGCCCCGTGAGATGAGTGGAAAAGACTACAATAAAAACGAATACATAAATGTCCCATGGGAATGTGGGAGGCACCACGAGCAACAACACAGGGCTCTATACTATTATTACAGCATCCACAAAGTGATAATTACGTGCAAGGATTGGCAGGTGGGATTCTTCAGAGCCCTGTAGAACCTTAACCCTATCTGGAATGCCATCAAGCAGATCATCAATGCTACAGAGAGGCAACAATGGGTTTCCAAGAGAGGAACCCTTTAAAAGCAAACACTGAAAGGGAAGAGTAACTATTAAGAAATGACATTAAAATGTCACCTTGGTGTTGATGAATTCCACCTTCTTCTCCAGCAAGACCAGCTCCTCAGTCTGCATCATGCTCCTCACACCCTCATTGCATTCGGAAACAATCTGAAGGATGCACAAAGCAATGAACCTGCACTAGATATCCAAGGGAAAGCCACTCTACGAGTCTTAGTTCACAATGTTGAACCTCACACAGGACTAGATTCCCCATGCAGTCACAACTGCAAATATTAAAACAACCCGCGCTAAAATAGGAACCACTTTAATAACCTTAGAGGTTGGGTGACGGTAGAGGAAGCAGCTACTGACCTGGCCGACAGCAGCTAGAGCTTTTCTGATGGCATTTTTGAAACTGGAGTCTTCTTGTACCAGCTTCAGGATATTCTGTGTGAGAAGGAGGTTGTTAGATTTACATTAATGTTTAGTAACATGTTTAGCATCGTCATCTACTAGAGACACCCCAGTGTCACAGCCAGTACTGACCTCCAGCAAGATCTTCAGCCGGGTTATCCTCTGAAAGGGAAGGACGAGGAAGGATTTGAGTAGTTGTCTCTTGCACACGGGCTGCTCCTCCAGCTTCCGTAAAACCTGCAGAAACTTCCCATTCTCTCTGCTTATCGTGTAAAGGAAGACAAGTCAAGGAACATGTAAGCTTCCTTCATAACATTCCAGAACAGTTGGACCATTGATTTCACTTATATGTATTACAAAAATAATTGGTGTTAACCTTCAAACTAGGTAATTTTGGGTTAGGGTTGGTGCTGACATCACTACTCTCTGTAGTCCACCAAGGAAGAAGATTGTCCCAGGTAACCTTATTTTACCGTTTATATAACTGAAAATGGAATGTTCATACAAAATACTGGTTGCCAGTGACACCTTGCCTTTTACTACAGGGATATAGTTTATGCTTATGGTTCCTAAAGTGGAAAAAAAGAGAAAGCCAAGCTTGACCCCTGTTGCTTACACCAGTTGCTGCATTAACTTCTCTTGATACATCTGGTTGGTAACGTATGGCACGTAGACGCGGTGAAAGGCCGGGCAGTGCCGCAGGATCAGGTCCCCAATCTCACTCAGAAAGACATCCTTCTCAAAAGCATCTTCTAGATCCAGAAGGAACCTGTGGACACAGGATGGGACACATGAGCCAAGGAGGGGCACAAGGAGCTAGGTGGGAGGTTTCCCATGGAAACCCTTCTTCATTTGGGTGACTTTCCACAATTTCTAATCTCTGTGATATTGGGCTTTTACCTGTAAATGCGTAATGTGTTACAATGTGTAAAGTATAGTATTAGACCCTTTTAATATCGTTATGTGGTCTATAACTCTAAGCGAAGGATTTGGTCCACATTCAGTAGCAGATGGGATTAGTGTCAGAAATCCACCGGTATCTCAAGGCATCCATAATACGCACCTCTCACTGACATCCCTGACTCCAGCCAGGTTGGAGAAGAGCGTGTGCTGGTCTGTGGTGACCAGACATTCGGAAAGTTTGTGAGATTTCTGGAAATGAAAGACTGCAACTGAGAGACTGCGCTGATAAGAGGCCTCAGAGGTCACAACTTCAAAGATAGCCTACAATAAAGACAAGACACAAAATAAGGTGAGAAAATAAGGACATGCCAGGTGTTAATGGGGAAAAAAAGAAAAAAAAACGTTTTTTTAATTTTATTTTTGTCGGAAACAAAGTGATCTTTTCTTCTTTGTCACTTGGATCATAACAATGTTAGCATTCCATAATTAGACATTACATTTCTCCTGATTCCTATCCCAGTACCTCCTGAAGCCACCGCTGGCGGGCATTGAATCTTTCTAAAATATCCTGGCCCTTCACCTCCGGCAAGTCTTGCCACAATTTAGAAGTGTATTCTCTGTGGTAGACATGGCCAGAAGACCCCCCGAGAAGAGAGGAAGATAAGAGGCCAGTGAAGGAGAGGGAGGCATCCGCCGACAATATGGAAGCTGCATCTTGGTGTGGTTTTGTATGATGAAGCCAGTAATCCTGGTACAGAGGCTCTAGAGGAAAACGAGAGACAAAAATACTAAACGTGCAAATAATGAGCAAAGTGGACAGCTAATGAAGAGATGTCTACTCACGAGTGTGGACAAATTTGGACTCTTTCCTTTTCCATCGACAGGATTCCATCTTGAACAATCTTAAGAGAAACACAAAAAACCATGAAAAATTCACAGTCTACTTTCCCATGGTCTCGCCAACATCAACAATTTACAATGTCCTCTTTAAATCGTTCTAAGGTAGGAAATATATACCCAACACAGAGGCTGCCAGAGAAGATTAAAGCTAAGGCTACTTCTTCATTCTGGAGTCACACAGCACATCAGCCGTTATCTCCTGATAGAGCCGCCTGGCGCTAGTTACATTCCTACCTGGGCTCCAAAGCCTCAGTTGTCATCGGTTTGGGGTTCGTGACTGTGGACTCTCCATCTATCTTCTCTTTTTGCAGTGAGGTTTCAGAAGGGGATCGAGTAATGGTCACACTTGGCATTGGCAATCCCTTTGGGGCAGTCTGCGGAGGATCCGTGCTCTCATTTGGAGTAGTCTGCAGAGGATCCGTGCTCTCATTTGGAGTAGTCTGTGGAGGATCCGTGCTCTCAGGTGGCTGATACAGAGGGTTGGAGAAGACTTTGGGGGCAATAAAATTACCTTCTGAAAGACAACATATAAATGGTTCCCACAAAGTAGTTATTGACACATTTTCCATTTCCTCAAACTCACCGACTCATAATTTATCATCATCAATTCACAAATGTGTAGCGCAGGGACCCCAGTAACGCCTCTTTAGCACAGATGGTGGGATCAGTCATCCTGTGAGACAGAGCCCCCCCCGAGATGCCTCCTGGGCATTTGAGCTCTTCTGATCTTCCTAGAGAGCTTTAGTGGCCGTCGACAGTCTAATCTGCCCAAGGTTCTGATTCTTGGAATGACCATTGAACTTTATTTATAGAGTTATTTGGGGCAGAACAGGATTTACCGCAGAGGGCAAACATCAGTTTGAAAGCAGGAGGAAGATTGTCTCATCTTCGGGGTTTGTAAGTGTGGGGGTATATCAGCATTCTGACCCTGGAGAGGACAGCCTCCCACACTTCAGCTATTAAAGGGTTATTAGTGCCGCCTTTTCCACAGGTTGAGGCCAAGGTCAGCCTGCATGCAGAGGATGTGATCGGCGGAGACGTCTCTGATGGCCTTCATAATGCTACGTTAATAATCAGACCGGAACGGCTGCCGATCAGAGAGGCTCTTTGTGCAGATGGACCATTCACGGTCGCTGGAATTTCTACAGAGCAATTATCTGAGCGGAAGAAGACAAGCTCGGGATTCTGGGAACCCATCGCAGCCGGGGGGTGTCTACAAAATTAAACCTGACGTGGAAGCTGTCCCCATAAATGCATTAAGGATCATTCATTTAATTGGGAAAAACGAGACGCAGAAACCAGGTTTCGCATGGAGCGCCGGCCACGCATAAAGAGCGATTCAGTTGCAAAGTTGGAAAAGCGTTCTTATCACCATAGCAACCAATTGAATGGCCCAATCAGTAGAGGACCACGTTTTAGGCTTTGCACTAAAATCCCTTTTATCAATAAGTGTTATGATATAATGGATTAACCCATTGTACAGCGCTACTGAATATGACGGGGCTATATAAAACAATAGCGCAACACCCTCCCTATCAGATATATCAGGGGCTCATGATATATGCAGTCTGCCCCAAAGGCATTGGAGTGGGACCCCCATTCATATAATGAGTACCCTTAGATTTTGAATGTTTGGTCAATTGGCAGGGAGAGAGCTGCCTCTGCTTGAAGCCGCTAGAGGTTTGTCCTACCTGCTTGCACACAGGTGAGCAAGGCTCTGTGTTGCGTGTTTAATGTATCTGGGTGAAGGTGACCTGTGGCAGAGGTCAGCGTGTGGGGCAGCTGGGAAGCAGCCGTCCTGTGTAAGAGGATATGGCTTTATTAGTAACTTCCCGTAGTACAGCGGCTGATTGAATTAGCCGCAGATGTAACATTAGTGTCAGGAGACCCTTGTAAAGCAGGAAATAAATACAGGAAAGGGGGCAGAGGTCGGCAGGGGACACGCAGCAATACAACTAATGGGAAGAAATATCATTCAGTAACAGTGAAAGGGTGTACCACGGGGTGCGGAATAACATGCATCTGCAGATCACGTATTAACCAGGACCAGCTGACATTGGTGCTCAATTCCCTGCACGCTAAACAGTCAGGAATCAGCCGCGTTATCCGTTATCTTCACAAGTTAGATAAACAAAATAGATACACTGTACCCAGCCATAACAAGTGCAAGCTCTTTAGATCAGAGACACATAGTTTGACGCCACCTTCATGCCCCCATGTCCCGCTCACCTTCAATGTGACCCAGTGCACCCGGGGGCTGAGCGCTCGCAACATGCAGGCAGACGTCGTCCACGGAACTCCACTTCAAGCCGAAGAACCTCTTGCCGGATTTCTTGGCCTGAAACAGGCCCGGCAGTAAACGCTGGCATTCCCGGCTTCTGTGCAGGTTGCCGAGAGGCTTGCAGGACTCTGGACAGGAGGCACATCGCTTAACGGTCACCTCCACCTGAGGAGGAGAATCCGCGAAGGAACGTTTCCTGCAGAACATCGCCACGTCTGGCCGGAGAAAGACACGGACACCTCAGCTGCGTAACCCAGTTAGCCTAATTAATAACCCAGTTAGTCTAATTAATGCTCAAGATCTGTTTGGCAGGACGCCTTGCGGTGATCCCCTACATGCAGTGACTACTACTTTACTGAGAGTTGCGGGCACATGCCCTGGGAAACCAGACTCCAGTCCACCTGGGCAGCAGATGCTCAGTAAGCCATTGTTCCAGGGTAACTGGAGACTCCCTAATTCTTAAGCGCAGTCCCCCCTCACTCTTTGTTACATGATGTGATGCTTGTCCAGTTCACCCATTTGTACACTGCTGCGGAATAGGAGGGTGCTATATAAACCAGTAAACGGTAATACATGCTTTACAGAGACCCCAGCAGATAAGAAGATGAGGATGTGGGGAACCCCCGGCCACAATAAACTTAACACAAGCTCCTCAGAATAAAAACCTAATGAGACCACAACCAGAGCCCAGCTTAATAATAACAATTTACATCAACATCCCCCCCCCAACACAAAACCAGTATAAAACCAACACCAGTACCTCTCACCCAGGGGAGGGTCAAGCTGCACACAATTTGGGTTTAAGTAACTTTAGGCTGAGGTCAGTGGATGGTTGGCAAGAAACCCCGGCCCCTGGTTGGATTGGCCTGGCCCGGTTGGATTGGCCTGGCCGCAGGATAGATCAGCCTGACCCCCAAACGTATCAGCTCGACCCAGACCCAAGATGGGGGAGCCCAGCGGCCATGGTGCAGGGTGACTACAGCTCCCAGACATACCAGAGTATGGGGTGTGCAGCACGGATCCAGCTCCACACCCCGGGTTTTCAGGATGACGCTTGGGGGAAAACATGTAGCCATATGCACTGACCGGCAGAATGTGAGCTGGTCAGTACAGTGTCGCTACCGGTTGGGTTTAATGGCTCTGTGCCACTGAAGAGTATCGTTAATTGAACCGAAAACAAGGACCAGCATTATGTCTTGCAAGATTTTCTGCAATGCTTTAGGTGAAGGGGCAAATTCTCACAGCAAAACAGGTTCTCAGTATAAGGGGCAGATTGTCAGGGGCAAATTATTGGCATCATACAGCTTTAAACTGGTAGTTACTGGCTGCATTTTCCCAGTATGGTGTAAATGTGCGTTCCTACAGCGCCACCTAGTGCTGCTTTCTGAGTATTTATTACCATCCTGTCCCTATCCTGGTTCCTGCCTTGGTGGCATTAACTCTGAAAGTAACCCGGAGTTAAAAGCATCACTCCAGAGTGGGGCTAACCCATGCCGGAGCCGGGCAGAACCATGCCGGAGCCGGGCAGAACCATGCCGGAACCAGTATAATCCATGCTAGGGTCAGGCTGGTCCACTTCGACTTTACATTGAGGAATATTCCTGACGTGCAGTCAAATTAGTCAGTCAGAACCAAGTTTAATTACACATGAATCAGACATCTATTTACAGTTTCACCAACAGAATCCACACACCCAATAGAGACAGGGCAAGAAAGAGACTGATGTGATCTCCCAGTTTAATATACTACAGTTTGGAGATCTTCGCATGCATCTCCTAGAGCAAAACTGACCTACACTCACAGTGCATGTGACTACGTGTATATTTTTTTGTGTTTTTGGCCATCTACTTTTAGCAGAAGTGTCGGTTGCGTTACACAAGTTTTATGCCGTTGTTGGAAATGTTGTAAAGAAGCAGTCACAATAAATCCCTCTGCGGCCGTTCGGGGCAGGTTGCAGGCCACTCATATAATCACAGCGTGGCTGCGTGCCATAAAGTGTCTGCACCCACCCCACGGCCAAAAAAAGTTCAATTTCCACCCGTCTGAGCTGGACTTTGGAAATGTGACATATTCACAAAACTGCAGCCGCCATATGCGATAGGTGCGTGGATCCGGGAATAAAGAATGTTCTGTACATGCGCCTCATGTTTTCCAGGAGTCCCACCACAGTCGCAAAAAGTCCCCCCCCCCCGTTTAGGCACAAAGTGGGGGTGATTCTGCAGAACGGACGGGGAGTTGAAATGTATGCCATTTTGTTTGAAATGTGCAGGATTTAGTATTAGTCCATACGCGGTGTGACCCCACAAATAGGCACGTAACAGAGCAGCGTCCGCCTTTAAGGGGGGTCTCTCTCTAGTTTGCTCGTCGCGTGTTTGATCCGTTTGTTTTCTCTTAGGTTCCGAAGACGGGCGTTTTTACTGGTGATTTCCTCGACATGCGTGGTGGGAATCCATCCTCTCTCGCCATCCGAGAGCCGAATAACTTCCATCCATCCTAAGAAAACAATATGTTAAGTGTGGAACACACATGTGCACTGAATCTATTACATGCTACCCCCCAAAACAGCACCTAGTGTGGAAATCTGACCCCAAAAGTGCAGAAATGGCAGTCTGCGCCCCTGACAAATGCCCTCAACTGATATAATTAACGTATGGTGCATCTTTCCGCTCCGGCCCAGCGTTTGGGACGCTGGTAAAATAAATTCACCTGTTACGGTTGTGCACACACACACTTGCTGTCATGGACTATGATTCCCATCATGTAGAATCCAGAGGTTACTATCCCAGAGCTGTGGGATTCAGGTCATTACTCACCGTCGCTAGTCTTTGCTGTAAGCCTCAGGATATCAGCCTTCTCCAGAGTCAGCTCATCATGCCCCTGTGCTGTGTATCCTTTAATGCATTGGACTTGGGGTATATCTGGGGGTATCAGAACACACTGTAAACATATAAGCCCTGGCTGTGGCCAGCAAAAGCCACCCAGATTACCCTAACAAGTGCCACCTACCAGTACAACCTAACCCTATGGTTTACTGAATAGACCATCGGGGGGACCCTGCAGGCTACACTGTATCCACTTGCTGATTATGGGCTTCCTGCTGAACCTAAAGACAGTTATACCCCAGGCTCCTATGACAGCATACGATGGGTCTTTTAATATATACTTTTTTATTTCCATTTTAAAGGAAATCCCAAATGATGATTTACAAACTGTGTCATACACATTCCTGATTTGCCTAATGGTCCCATGATACCCCAGTGCAAGGAGGGCGCACCTTCGCTCTCTGTCAGTTGCTCCAGGTCCGGGACGCTGGAAGGGCACATGGCAGAGATCCACCTCAGCTTCTCGCTCCTATCCAACAAGAGAAGACATTTCACTGTTTGTACTCTTCTTCTTCGTTATATATTAAATCCTGAAAATCCTACTTACTCCTTAGAGAACATCACAACACAGAAAGTGTATTCCTGAAAGGGTTAATCTATACCTCTTAGAATGTCACTCGGAATTCTTTTAGTATCAGTGGTGGATTGAAACATTATTTTCGAAGATTGCTCTAATACAAATATCAGCTTTTTTCAGTCCGGATTTTCTTTGTTCATCTCTTTAGAATGCATCACATATTATTATTTCATAGAAAGAGTGGTCGACCACCATTCCCCCTTTTTATGATCTCTTCCCATTGTTAAAATCACATTTTGTCCTGTTTTACCCCCCCCTCCTCCTGCTCCCTGTTACTCACTCGCTCTGTGCCCGTAGCAGAATCTCGTGCTTGGGTCGCTGGTCGTGACATAGCTGCACATGGAAGACTTCTCCTGGAACCTCCTGAAGTTTCCAGCTCAGATCGGTCACCTTGAGATCACACCGCGGAGCGTGCGCAAACACCGCAAAACGGCCCGTCCTGCAGGCACAAGAGACAGCAACCGAAGAACGGCCGGATAGATTAAATAAAGAGTAAAAAGAATATCACAATCCCATAAATCAAAAATGCATAAGCCCATAGAGACCCAGAGGGTAGGATCTGATTTTCTGTTTGGTTGAATGAAATGTAACACTCTCATTTTATCCGACACATTCCCTCGGACACTTACTCTTTCCGCCGTGACAGCAGCAGGCAGTCGTTAAACAAATGCAGATACACTGTCCTCGGGCTGAGCTTAAATCGCGATCCTGCAGCGTTAGGGATTTGCATGTCCAGTTCTGTTAGTTCTCCATGTTTCACCAGCCAGCGGGACTGAGAGATAAGGGGGAAAATCTGCAAAGACAGGAGACCCGGGGTAAGCACACCTAACCTCTTCAAGTACCGGAGACCCAGAGGTGACCAGAGGTCACACCTAAACTCTTCAAGTACCGGAGACCCAGAGCTAACCAAGGGTCATACCTAAACACTTCAAGTACCAGAGACCCAGAGGTGACCAGGGGTCACACCTAAACACTTCAAGTACCGGAGACCCGGAGGTGACCAGAGGTCACACCTAAACTCTTCAAGTACCGGAGACCCGGAGGTAACCAGGGGTCACACCTAAACACTTCAAGTACCGGAGACCCGGAGGTAACCAGGGGTCACACCTAAACACTTCAAGTACCGGAGACCCGGAGGTAACCAGGGGTCACACCTAAACTCTTCAAGTACCGGAGACCCGGAGGTAACCAGGAGTCACACCTAAACTTTTCAAGTACCGGAGACCCAGAGCTAACCAGGCGTCACACCTAAACACTTGAAGTACCGGAGACCCGGAGGTAACCAGGGGTCACACCTAAATTCTTCAAGTACCGGAGACCCGGAGGTAACCAGGGGTCACACCTAAACTCTTCAAGTACCGGAGACCCAGAGCTAACCAGGGGTCACACCTAAACACTTCAAGTACCGGAGACCCAGAGCTAACCAAGGGGTCACACCTAAACACTTCAAGTACCGGAGACCCGGAGGTAACCAGGGGTCACACCTAAACACTTCAAGTACCGGAGACCCGGAGGTAACCAGGGGTCACACCTAAACTCTTCAAGTACCGGAGACCCGGAGGTAACCAGGGGTCACACCTAAATTCTTCAAGTACCGGAGACCCGGAGGTAACCAGGGGTCACACCTAAACTCTTCAAGTACCGGAGACCCGGAGGTAACCAGGGGTCACACCTAAACTCTTCAAGTACCGGAGACCCAGAGGTAACCAGGGGTCACACCTAAACTCTTCAAGTACCGGAGACCCAGAGCTAACCAGGGGTCACACCTAAACACTTCAAGTACCGGAGACCCGGAGGTAACCAGGAGTCACACCTAAACTTTTCAAGTACCGTGTACTCAGAGGTAACCAGGGGTCACACCTAAACTCTTGAAGATCAGGTTCCGCTGTGATTCATACTCACCTTGCTTTCAAAGTGGATCTTCTTGTTCAGATGGATCAGCTCCTCGGTTCTCTTCATCGATTGGACACTGGCATTGCACTCCTTCACCAACTGCAAGGGACGACAGTGCGGAATTTTTATAAGAGCCCCATCTTGAGTGAGAATGTCGCCCTTTCCTGGACACAGGAGCTAAGCGTTACATGTCTGCTGTGTGACCCTGTGGCCACATCTGTGATTCACATGTGGTCTGCAGGACTTCTCACTAATGTGCAACTGCTCACCCCCTGGTAATACAAACAGCCCCGGGCAGGAACCTGCCTGACACCTGCCTGTTATCTCTCACCCAACTGAGACCTTCCTGTGCCCTAACCGACTGGGAGACGGACTCTAAAAATAGAGAATTCAGGTTCCCGTCTGCACTAAGTATGTTCATATTATCTGTTTATAATAATAGCACTGGCATATTAAATGCTGAGTTTGGGCCTGTCCCATCTATCCATTCCAAACTCATAAAAATGTCTAAAACCTCCAATAAATGCGGGTATCGGGTAAATCCATGGTTCATGTATTAAGCGTTTAGAGCCCTTTGCACATCAAGAGTGTGAGTACCGAGCTTAGTAATTAGTGCCCAGATTATGAGGTACCTTCTTCAGTTCGGTGAAGGCTTTGCTTGCCGTGTCTTCATTCTGGGATCCGGGGGCCGTGTGCTTTAGTATGTTCTGTAGAGACACACAGGATGGAGACATACTGTAAAGACGCCCCAAAAACCCCACAACAGACTAACAATCTGACACTGGAAAGTTTCAGTCCTGTGCCTTAGTCTGCAGTGCTGAATTCACTGGCTCAAAGCCTAATTAATTAAAGGCACCACTCGCTTCATTTGTAATAATGCACCCTCTTTTCAAATTATCAGGTTTTGAGAGTTTTTGTTATTTTAAAACATCTGAACACCAGGTGGCGCTACTAGACAAACATGTGACATGTAAATACAGAAAAAAACGCAGAGTTTTGAAGTTGTCCTTTTAAGAGGAACTTTGTGCCCAGGCATGTTCCAGCACTAATCCACGTTATGAGCGTTTTGATGGGACATGGTGGTGATATTGGACTTCAGTAAATGGTTTTCCAGGCTTTGGTGGCTTCACGCATCCCCCTTACGCTTAGTTAAAGTGACAGGTGTAAGGATTTATCGATGCGGAATGCGTGCATGTGAAGACTCATTCCATGTGCACAGGAGTCACGCCTACCCGCTCACTCTCACGAGTGCTACTCCATGGACCAGACTGATGAAATCCCCCTACGGCATTGGGGGCGAGCCTGGAGCTCTCTAGCTGTTGGTGAACTACAACTCCCATGATCGCCAGCCACGGTTTAGTCATTGAAAAGTCATGGGGATATACAGCTGGAGAGCTACCTTTTGGTGACATCTGCCCTAAGGCTCTCCTGAACAGTTATGTAGAATTTAGGAGGCAATTCTAGAAGCCAGTCAGATTTTTTAATAGTTACTAGAAAAGTAAAAAGTAGCACCAAATGTTGGGTTTCTAGAGTAAACATTTTGGCTGGATTGTTAAAGGCTACAGAAGTGTCGCTACCTCCACCAGCATTTTTAGGCGCATTATCCTCTGGAAGGGCAGGATCAGGAAGGAGGTCAGAGGGAGACGCTGGCAAACTTGGTCTTCTTCCAGCTTGGCCAGGACTGCTCGGAACCGTGTGTTCTCCAACCTAAGACACAAAGAAGCGACGTCACCAGTCGGTAGGATCAAAAGTCAGTCTTTCGAGGGAGAACTAGTAATAAGCCACACAACGGTCCACAGAGAAGGCGACGGCGGATGACTGATTTTGTCAAATGTGGTAAGAGAACTAAAAAAGAATCAGTGGCCATGCCCCGGCCTCTCGGTAAAGCCTAGAGAAATGTCATGTCAGCAGCAACCCGACCAGGTGGGATCCACTTACAGCAATCGCTGGTAGGTTTGTTCCTGATAGGCCTGGTTCGTGACGTAAGGGAGGTATACGCGGCGCAGTTCAGGGCAGTGATGAAGGACAATATCACACACGTCAAACCTCAAAATGTCTTCCTCCAGCCTTTCCTCCAGATCAGCCAAGAACCTGCAAGTCCAAACCCAGAGAGATACCCATGACAAGTGCTTCAGGACTGTGCAGTAATATAATTCTTGGTAACAGTTATGTCTCTGAATCTCTGCCTGTGCAGTTTATTTGCTACGGCATTTGTGGGAAGGTAGATTTACAAACCTCTCGCTGATCTCCTTCACTTCTGGTAATTTGGAGAAGAGCCACTGTTTCTCCTGGGCACCGAGACACTCGCTGAGCTCAGACGAGTTCAGGAAATGATCCACCACAATGGAGAGACTGTTCACATAGGAGGCCTCCGAGGTCACCAACTCAAACTTGGCCTGAACAGACACAAAATAATGACCGACGGACACAAACCGGGGGAAGCAGAAGTAAAGACGAGACAAGTACAGATTTTGGGACTCAGCAGCGGTTATAAGAGACAGACAGAGTGATAAGATGAACCCACCAGCCACTTTCCACCTACTCGTTAGGAGAGCTTTATGAGCATCCCCAGCTGTGCTGAATTCCGTTACTGCCGTTCTCTTTACTTATGTATATGTCTGTAAAACCACGAGTGAAGCCCAAGTGAAACCAAACCCCCCATTAAGGTGATGTTTGGAGACCTGACCCTATGCCATTTGACTAATGCCACAAATTACAGCTTAAATAAGGTGATGGCTGCCTCGGGCAGAACAAGGACTTAAGTGCAAGCAGGAGATCAGTAGTAAACAGGTCATAAAAAAGAAGCATGAGGGATGGTGCCACCATGAGACCAAAAACATAGAAAGCACAAAGACAAAGGCTCCGAACAGGGCACGGCAGAGATATACTTTTTTGGGTCTATGCCACCGTAGATAACCCCGACGGATACTCTATGTATAGCCCCGCCTGTTACCATGCATTGTATTAGCCGTATATATATATATATATATATATATATATATATGGGGTGGGGAGTTCTAACCTCTTGTAATTTCCGCTCCTGGGCGGTTAGCGTGTTTAGCAGGCCGCTGCCTCTAACATCAGGTATGTCCTGCCACAAGGAGAAGGTGGAACCTCGGGAAGATCGCTGGGAGCGGAAGGAGCTGCTGGGGGACAGGTTGGACTTGGGACTGGGCGACGCGTACTCGTCGTCAGCCGTGGGGTCCTCTCGCTTCTGCCTTTGGAGTTCCCGGTTTATGGCTACATCACTGTACTCCTGATATAGGATCGCTAAGTAGAAAAAATCACTGGGTTAAAAGCAGGATAGAGGTGATCTGTTTAGGAATGATCAAAACGATGTCACCCCATCACCTGCCATAAAGTCTTACAATAAAGAAAAGCAGCATTTTGAGAACAGAACATGTTGCTGAATGTTGTGCAGAAAAAATATAAAACACTCATTAATCTTGCGGATCACCCTCAAGGAAACGCTCCTAAAACACCCTGCTCCCTACCCATCTATCAAACCAAGAAACCCGTCTCTTATTCCTGCTCTGTGGGTCTCTGGAAACATTTCACATTTTGCTTTGCACAATGTATCCAAACTTTTCGTGCTCTTTAACCAACGTAAAATCATTTTCTGGTGGCAGGTTCACTTAACCACTTATGAGATCAAACAGTTTGCGTGGTATTTGGCTGTGTCAGTTTGAGGAGGAAGAAGTCGATGGCTTTAGGCAATTTAAAATTAAAGGCTAAAAAAAGATTATCTTCAGAGTTGGTTCTAAACCTCTCCTCGGGGTGAGAAAACCGTCCGACCCTATTCACATGCAAATCACGCCAGCACCGCGTTCACTAAGAGGCCTCGAGGAGAGACGCACAGCAAGATCTGCCCTCTTCTTAGAGTCTCTCGGAATGTCACTTAGTAACATTTACCAACGGAAAACTGAATTATTGGCACTGTATATTTTCTCAGCAGGTATTTTTATTCCATCGGCACAATATCATTGCTAGATTTTTATTCCACAAAATACACACCTTCAAATTCTGAAAAAGGTGAAATAAGGCAGATTTTACAACTGAATTTTTTTTTGATGGACGATACAATGAAAATGTACCGATGGTGGGATTAGAGGTAGTTAACGACAATGGTCTCCACATTGAAGTTCTTTTCTTCTTACGTAACATACACTTACAGCTCAGGAGAAAGCGAGACTGTCTCCTTTCACAGTATGACTGGCGTCTCTGTGACCTGGTCTCCACTGAGGGGGTCTGCTTGTCTTCGCAGGGGGGACATCTCTCATTTTGGGGACTCTCTTTCTCCTGGCTAGGTGGTCGTCCAGGATTCCCTTCCACACTCTCCGTGAGTTTATTCCTGTAATGATAAACAGGGTCTCCATAAGCCTCCAGGCCAGTGCAGAGAACGCCTGGCTTTGGGACAAAGTGGGGAGGCAGAGAATGTACGTTCTGTTGGAACAATTGAAGGCCAAGTGTCGGAAATTCCTTAAAACAATCAAACAAAAAGACATTTGAATGTGCAGTGTGAGCGACCGAAACAGTGAAACTTGTCATAATGTTTCTTAAAACGCAACACTTTACAAATACCTTCCAATCTCAATCAGTTACTTTGTTACCTGAGCCAGGAGTTGCCCGGCTCCCAGGAGGACGGCTGGAGAAGGCTGGCCACCCCTGCGCTGTTACATCTCCTCTCTCTTCTTCCAGATTTACCTTCAGAGACACTAACGCTATTAATCCCGAATATCTGGGTCACACAGAGACTTTTCAGAGGGTATAATATCATATAGAATGTGCCCATGTGTTTTCAAATACCTTCTTGGCTGGCAGATGCTCCTCTTTCTCTCAGGGTGATTTTGGTGGAGAGGGACTTGCCAAGCCGGGCAGTGAAGTTGTTCCTGCGCTGGGTTAGTTGGAGTTTGCTGATTAGCTCTGCAGCAGAAAATCTCCATCGTTCCTGCTCTGTCTTTCCCGAGACAGCCGTCACCTCCAAGACTTCAGGTTCTAACTTCACCTCGGACGCAGCAGGTTCCACAACTTCAGGCTCCGAAAAGACAGAGTCCTCCAGCACCGAGGGAGTGGAAGGGCTGTTTCCCGATGCCGTGTCTGGGAGATAGAGACGTATTTTACGCCCTGAGAAAGGCAGAAAGAAAACCATAGATATCTTTAACCTTACGTGTCTCACCTAATACACACCGGGGCAAACTGGAGACTCTGGTAACCGTGGACCCTGAAATATTATTGGCTTTGAGATACAATCTATATGGATTCATCGTTCCTTAGCCATGCCTATAGTTACAGAGAAACATAGACCTCTTTCCACAATTAGTCTGCCCATTTTTCCTGCTGTAAAGACTTAAAGGGACTCAAAGTCCCTTGTTATCTGTATAATTGTTGGTCTGTCGTACCTGAAGACTATGACAACTTACAGGCAGATTTTGCTCTCTCCGACCCTTGGGATGATCTGCTGATGACTCGGGGGCTCTCCGATTGGGGCGATGATGAGGAGTGCTGGGTTTGGTCTCCATCGCTTTGCTCTGTGCTCTTTCTGCCTCTCTCCTCGTTAGTGAAGTCTTCTTTTCTGGTTCCAGTTGGGGATGAAGGCTCCTCTCTGTTCTCGAACCTCATGACCCACGGCTCCTGTACGTGGCCAGTCATTCCTGGGATAACGGTGGTAAGGGGAACATGTGTAGTCCTGTACCCCAGCTGGCTGTCACTGCACAGAGTTGGAACTCCCCCAAAAGCCAGACTCTCCTGCTGATACACTGCTATGTGCCTTACCACCCTGTGCCTGTCTCTGGGTGGGGGGTCTCCAAGGCTTGGCACCATACCACCCTCCCGGCCATAGGGCAGTGGGCTGCGGTGGAGCTGGAACTCCGGGAGAGGCTGGTATTCCATCATGAGGGTGTTAGAGAGACCAGGCCTGTGGAAAAAGAGACAGACATTAAAGCTATTAGACAGCATCAATAGTCAACAACCTCTCCTGCTATTCAACTTGTATCTGGTGGCCGCATCTGCTCTAACACCTGTAAGCAATTTACATCGCCATATGGACATATTCCTGAATCAATGGGGAAGAATTACTCGAAACTAGGTTTAAAGGAAACTCTTTTCTGCATTAAAGGAAAACTTGGTGCCTTCCTTATGGCTCCGGCCGTGTGTGACGTAGCAAAAAAGCATCGATCAAACATCAAAGGGGAGCATCTAAATCCACATGTAAGGCTCCTGGAATGGACGAGCAGAAAACCACCAGCTGTGAGTGAAAAGGAGGTGGAAAACGGCTTCAAGAGAAGAGGAATCTAATAAGGATATTTTGGATTGTGTGCAGTAGGACCTTGGAAATGTTGGCTTCTCAAATATTAGGCCGCGCTCCACACCAAATGAAAATGTTCCCCAAACATCAACTTTTCGGTTCAGCGACTTTCCCAGAATAAGAGCCTGCAAGATCAGAGCTGAAGAGTGGCTTACGGTTACACCTGCTCGTGAGAGGCAAAGATTCCGGGAGCCGCGAACAATGGCGCCTGTATGTGGGACCTTCTGTAAGCGCAGGCGCGGGTCACCGGAGTGAGGTCACCGGAATGAGGTATAGCACCTTGTTTATAGGGACCTCACACCAGACAACACATGCGCAATCAAGCAGTGAGGGTCCTGTTGATACGTTGGAATGAGATATTCAGGGTCAGTGAAGGAGTAGGAGTTTATGACTGTTTCTTAATGAGTGGGGTGAAAAAACATGTACCACTTGACACATTGATACTACCTGGTAGTACAAAAAAATGACCTTGTTTTTTACTATTTTAATGGAATAAATATCTGTAGAAATATTTCAGAGCATGGGAAATGCTCTGTTGAATCTAGAACAGGCTATGTAGTGATGCTCTGCAGAACGGGTTCTAGATCACCAGGATCTGTTATGGTCCTCTGCACCATTTCACAGCTGTGTGTTAAGCAAAATTTCATAAATCCAGCAGGTTTTACCCTAAATTTAAATGAGATTCCATTTCAAAAATAGAAGATTTTCAGCTGCTTTTCACTGCCTGAGCCTGCAACGCCTGCAGGGAGAAGCCTCCGAACGCAGTGCAGTCACGGGGTAAAACCACTAAACGCAGCTACAGTCATGGGGGGGAATGCTGAAACAATCATTGGGGTAAAACCTCTGAACCAGGCTACAACGAAAACCCTATTTATCAAAGAAATATATTCCCTGATGGAACAGATTGGTCAGAGTTTGGTAGAATGCATCTGCAATTAGCAATGAATATAACTCCCGATACATAATATGATCCATTCCCCAACAATATCCACAACACAAGAGTCCGCTCTTCAAACCAGATCCCTTTCATCCTCTGGCACGGCAGGGGAATTGCCCAGGAGCCCCAGGGGTGGGTAATTGCTCACATGCAGCTTGAACATATCACCAAATATTTGCACTACTGCAGGAGGTGACATCACGGTGAGGTGAGAGCAAACAGGGCTTTAATGCAACTCTAGCCATCACAACTCCAGTGTGTGCAGGGACTGTGAGGCATATAATGTATTCTAAAATAAACAAGCGTTTGCACGACAGCTTTCTGTGACAGTGAAATAGTGTTCTAGTAATAGTAAATTATTAATTGGACAAATGTGTAAAGAGGGTGCATGTAGGAGTAAGGCAGTGATGGAAGCCCAGTGTATGACAGGCCGGTGAGTCTGACACCAGCAGTGGGGAAACTCAGGGTAGCAAATGCCCAGCTTGTTACATTGTTATTGTTACAATTCACTTGTCTTTCTCTGCATAACCCCTTTTGCATACAGGACAGCAATTCCTTCATATATCCAAATCACGGCACAACTCGGCAGGGGTCAAGGGTTTTGGGGGCTGATGTTGGGGCAGATGGTTCGAAAGCTCATATGTCAGGTTGTCTTGGGGTAATATTGCTTATAAAAGGTATAAACAAGGAAAAGAGGACCTGCTGTTACAATTATGAATGCTGTAACAATTGTATATGCCCTCCTGGTGCTCTTTAACTCTTGGATCCCTCCTGATGTCACAGGATTGATGAATGTGGCCTGTTGCACATATGGGGGTACATGGGCTCCTGATGTATTTTTTTTGTGCCCCGATGTCATGGACTCAGAGTTTATCTCTAAATAGTCTCTTACTAGAGTCTTGGATTTTAAAGGAAGGCCGATTTAGGAATGCATTGGCTTCATTGTTGTATCAATTAAATTTTGGGTGGCTGTTGAAGTCCTGGCAGGGGTGACATCCGTGAATTTGACTTTGAAGGTTCCTGTGTCCTGTTCTCAGACTATGAGCTGAAGTATAGAATTTGCCCCCAGCGATTTGGAGGCTGCCCCATGCCGGAGCTGTTTGAAGTTTTCCAGAGAGAGTTTGGGTGTTTTTTTATCTGCAGCGCTGTCCCCATTCCTCCCACTCCTCGCAGCAAACGCCTCGCATTGTTCCTTCTGCGTCTTTAAAGGGAACCTGTCACCCAAATCTGTAATCAGAAGCCTCGAGGGATGTTGGGTGATTGTTTCTATGAAATGGGTGGTTATTTGTACCAGCTTTTTTGTCACTCTTATTTTCTTATTAAAGGAGCAGAGTTATCAGAGGCAGCTCAGTTCCGCTGATCATCCCCTGGCCTTGGATCATTGGCTTTGGGTCAGTCATTGGGTGGAAATATGATTAAGTTTTTTTGTTGTTTTAAAAAAAAGGCTTTTAGGAAATTTGGAAACAATGATTTTTTTTGGATGGATTTCTACCTGCCATGTTTTTTAGGACGTTCAGTAAATATAAGCATCTAGAAAGCTTTTATATCTGAAGCATAAGATATATGAAAATGTGTTGTCATTTCATCCTGGGGAAAGAATTCTTTAGGCACAGAACAGGCATTTGAGAGACTTGAGTTCCTGTTTCACTTCTCCTGCTCAGGAAGTGAGGTGTGCACCGGGAAATCGCTTCCCCCAGCATGTTCACTCTGAATGTTACAGGTGCTCCTGATTGTAAGGTTCTCTTACAAATCTGCAACATCCAAACAAACGCGTCAAGAAATGCAGATGCCAAATATGTTTCAGGACAATTTCCAAAGGGTAAATACATGGCTGAGGGGGGTAATTGTGCCCCATGTTTGTGTTTTATGTATAGTTTCTCTTTTAAAATTGATCCTGTAAGCACCTGCCATAAACACGCATCTTACAGCCTTGTAATCATTTTATTGCCGTATCCATAAAAACGAATCAATAAGATGACATGTTTACTCTAAAATAACGATTCCTGGAGAAGGAGCGGCAGAGAGAAGTAATGGAAGTTATTATGGAGGACGGCAATAAACGCTTTCTACATCCCACCAACGTCATCACAATAAGAGGTTCACAAACTGGAGACTACGCCCCCTCCAATAAGTTTTCTTTTTGGGGGACAAACACATGCTTTACACTTATATATGAATGCAGTCCAGGCACGCATGATGCAGGTTCCTTGTTATCTCATTTAATTCCTTAAGGTCCAAGGTCCATGCGCTTCTCACAAGGTAAATGACCATTTATTGGGAAGGGTGTAATTAGCGGTCACCGTGATAGAGGGTCCCGTTAAAGGACCCTGCATGCGGTAAACACAACTTTGGCGGAATGCTGTGATTGGGTTTTGCCCGGTTCTGGTATCGTTGGTGGAATTTATTACATGATAGAGCTGAATTATCACTAAAGCTTTAGTCTGTTCACTTCCAGAAGTTTAACGTCCTAGAAAGCACTTTTTGTTTAGGGGAGGTTTGTTTGGTCTTTTCAACTTCCTATTATGTAATCATGTGACCCCCTGTCTACTTCCTGTCTATAAAGTCACAACATAATGAAAATCTGCCATTGATCTGACAGTTTAGATTTTACTGGTTGTAATTACATTTTTATAATGTATGTTCCGGGTTTATGGAAAATCAAGCCCAAAAAAAGACAAAAGACACTTTGTGCTCCACAAAAAAAGAAATGAGAGAGACCCCAACGCACGTCTCATGGAGTGACCCAAAAGAAACATATTGGGGTGGGGGGGCTGCGCATGTCCCGTTCCTTTCCATAGACAGGTGATGCAAAATGTCATCCCCGTTTGCCAGAGGGGAGTGCACCCCGAGCGTTACATGTCACTGGAGCTGAAAGGGTTACGGTGTCTGTCCCTGGCTCGGTCTGGCTTGCGATGATGATGATGATGAAGATGTATCCATAATTCCCCGAGAGTTGTCCCAATCCTTATTCTCTAAGACGTATAATTATATTTGGTCTTTGATGTTGATTGCTGAAGGAATGCGCCCTGGCACAGCATAGTTGGCAGCTATAAATAGCTTAACATGTGAAAGTCCCTCAAACTCGTCCTGATTAGGGTAGTGGCTACAGGTGCCGTTGGCAGGCATGGCTGGTAATGTCTGCAGAGCCTGGCACCTCGCCTCTCCGTTTGACCGACAGGCCAGAAAAAGCTCGCCCGGAGGCTATGTCTGGCTGTGGGCGAGGGAAGGAGTTTGGGTTAAGTGAGGCTTAGGGGTTAGAAGGGGTTACGGTGTGAAGCCCATAAGGAGAGATGAAACAGGCGAGGGGGTGGCAGGACCCCGGGGGCTGGAAACGCATGCCACGCTATCCATGTTCATAGACACGCAAACATTCTGGCTGGCATTGAAGGGGTCTGGCTACTTCGGGGGTCCCCAGCCAGAGGGGCCACATGCTGTGAGGCCGAAGAGAGGGAGCAGAGCCCCCTAAACACAGAGGAACAAGTGATCCATGAAGCGTGACGCGCTCCCTCCATCCGTAATCCGGTGCCAGGCGGATCAGAGGCACCCAACACGGGAAGGTACAGGGCAGAGGGTCACCCAACAGACAGGTGCAGGACTCTCAACACCTCTAGGACCGGGTAGCTCACAGATATAAGCAGACACGCATGTATACGGCAGCCTGTGCCCGGGGGCTGTGAGTTCGGGGCCAGTTTCCCCAACAGTTTGAGACAAAGCCGCATTGAAACCCCCCACTCTACAATAACACGACAATTTAAGTGCCCCAACAAATACCCAGGGGGTAACAAAACTACCCCAACCTCACCCACTCTGCAGTAGCATTACAGAGTGACTGCCCCAGTACATACCATGGAGACAACAAACCTACCCCAGTTTCCCCCACTTTGTTTAAACATCACAGTGTAACTGCCCCAGCACATACCCCGGTACACCAATACTGCCCCAGCTTCAACCACTCTACAATAACAAGTAAAATGTAACTGCCCCAGCACATACCCCGGTACACCAATACTGCCCCAACGTCAACCACTCTACAATAACAAGTACAATGTAACTGCCCCAGCACATAACACAGGGACACCACTACTGCCCCAACGTCAACCACTCTACAATAACAAGTACAATGTAACTGCCCCAGCACATACCCCGGTACACCAATACTGCCCCAACGTCAACCACTCTACAATAACAGTACAGTGTAACTGCCCCAGCACATAACACAGGGACAACAAAAGTGCCCTAACTTCCCCCACTCTGTAATAACAGTACAGTGTAACTGCCCCAACACATACCCCGGTACACCAATACTGCCCCAACGTCAACCACTCTACAATAACAGTACAGTGTAACTGCCCCAGCACATACCCCGGTACACCAATACTGCTCCAACGTCAACCACTCTACAATAACAGTACAGTGTAACTGCCCCAGCACATACCCCGGTACACCAATACTGCCTCAGCTTCAACCACTCTACAATAACAAGTACAATGTAACTGCCCCAGCACATACCCCGGTACACCAATACTGCCCCTACGTCAACCACTCTACAATAACAGTACAGTGTAACTGCCCCAGCACATAACACAGGGACAACAAAAGTGCCCTAACTTCCCCCACTCTGTAATAACAGTACAGTGTAACTGCCCCAACACATACCCCGGGGACCACAGATCTACCCGAGCCTTTCTTCTCTGGGATAGATCACAATGCAACTGCTCAACTAGTTGCCCAAGTACAGACCCCAACCACCCCGGGAACCTCAGATCTGCCCCACGTTTACACAAGCCTTTGTTACTAAATATGTGCCACGGTCCCACACATCCCAACAGCCACCTGTGGCCCCCGGAGCAGCCCCAGCAGGGATCCGTACCTCATTGTGGGACTTGTCCGTCAGCATGTGATCAGCCCGTGGCTCCTGTGTCCCCTGGCAGAACATGGCATCCCTGCCGAGTCCCGAGCGCCCCGAATGCGGCTGGAAGTGGTGAGTGTCGGCACGCTGTGCCCCGGCTGCGCTCTAGCAGGTGCTTCCTGGTATCTCTCTGTCCATGAAACCCTTTCACATTCTCTCTTTTGTCTTAGCCAAGTCTCTCCCTCCCTCCCCCCTCTTTGTTTATGTCCCCAACGCTCTCTCTTTCATTCTCTCTCCCTCCCCTCCGTGTCCTCCCGTCTCTCCCCAGATGAAGTTCTGTGCTGCCTCCGTCCAACTTTGAGAGATCATGCACTTTTTGGCAGCTTGCACCCCTTGCCCTCCCCCTTCAGTGCCCCCGGCGTCCCGCCATCTTTCCTGACGTCTCCGGGCTTAGTTATGCTCAGCACCTGTTGGGTTTTTGCCGGAGTGCCCAGCGTGCCCAGCGTGTGCAGTGTGTGCACTCTGTGTGTGAGTGTGAGCGCAGGGACAGTGGAAGGAGGAGGTAGATCTGGATCCCTGATTTGTGCTGACACGTCTCAGACCCCGTCACCACCCCACCCCCTCCATCTCCTCCAAATCCCTGCAGACATGTCTCTGCTAACAAACACAGAACTGGTTTGGCAGCTCCCAAAATAACAGGGCGACTGTTTGCACATCTGCGAAACAGGGACATCTCCAGACACAGGGCTCCCTGTCTGCAGCCACAAAGGGGTTAAGTTCTTTTGTGGAAAGGGCAGAAAGGGTGAGACTGGGTCCCCACACAGGGGCTTTTTAGGAATCTTACATCCCTGTGAAATGGACCCTCGTTCGCTAGAATGGGGGGCGATTCTCTGTGACACAGAAGTAAATCCATATCGAGGGGGGGTATATCGATGGGGCCCTAGGCCAGGCGCATGCGCGAGACCCCTCAGTAACGGCAGCAGATTATGAGCAATGGTCTTCTCCAAAGAGCTTGAAATATGTGCCAGAGCCAATCTGTGGCCCCTGGGGCGATAGGGCCCTGGCCCCTTTGATCTGTGGAGAAGTCAGCTCTGCTCACATCCTGTTAATGCCCATGCGCCGGCCCCGCTGCAAAAGCCATTCTCTGTCTGATTGCCGTCGATACCTTGCATCAGCCTGTCTTATCTGCTGCCAGATGTAACACGGGAAGGCGCAGGGCCGTCGGCCGCATGAACTCGCCATCTTAGCTTCATGGTTTCCATCCCAGACGCTCAGTAATGCACAGGAGCCCATGCGCCGGGCTGAGTATTTTCAGTGTCTGCCAGCATGCGGCTCCCACTGCGACCAAAGTCCTTCATGTCCCTCCAGGGCCAGGTCACAAAAGGCTTCTCACTAACGATCCGCCGATAAGACAAGGTGTATCGCTCAGAGAACGGCCCTTTGTGTTGTTACAATGTGGCTGAGTGAAGAAAGTGTCTTTGCAACTAATGTAGCGTCTTATCTCAGCTCTGGAGTAAAGGCGCATTCGCGGTACTGATGTCGTGCGCTTGGGCTGGGTGGAGACGGGGCCAGGTTCTGGAACGGGCCTCGGGAGGTCCGGCTTCACCGCAGCCAAGTATCTGCCTCCCCTGACAATATAATCGGTTACATTGAACTTGGACGCGGAGGGAACAGGACTCCGGGCTCCATCGCTCCGCTGACCTGGAGGTGACCCACAGATACGCGGCAGGCCAAGAGGAACGGTACCTGGTAACCACGAGTCCCACGCACACAGAGCAAAGCATGCGCAGCCTCCCCCAACATGTCCCGTAGATCTCATCTAATACACGGGCCCAACAGCACCGACACACAGACACCTGTGCGATGAGCCGCGTAACCACTACCGGCCAGAATGCAGCGATGGTGAAACGCGGAAATTAGGAAATCAACTAAAATATACGGGTGTATGTAGATATATACAGGTGTGTGTAGATATATACGGGTGTATGTAGATATATACGGGTGTATGTAGATATATACGGGTGTGTGTAGATATATACGGGTGTATGTAGATATATACGGGTGTATGTAGATATATACGGGTGTGTGTAGATATATACGGGTGTATGTAGATATATACAGGTGTGTGTAGATATATACGGGTGTATGTAGATATATACGGGTGTATGTAGATATATGGATGTATGTAGATATATACGGATGTATGTAGATATATACGGGTGTGTGTAGATATATACGGGTGTGTGTAGATATATACGGATGTGTGTAGATATATACGGATGTATGTAGATATATACGGGTGTGTGTAGATATATACGGGTGTGTGTAGATATATACGGGTGTGTGTAGATATATACGGGTGTGTGTAGATATATACGGGTGTATGTAGATATATACGTGTGTGTGTAGATATATACAGGTGTATGTAGATATATACGGGTGTGTGTAGATATATACGGGTGTGTGTAGATATATACAGGTGTATGTAGATATATACGGGTGTGTGTAGATATATACGGGTGTGTGTAGCTATATACGGGTGTATGTAGATATATACGGGTGTATGTAGATATATACGGGTGTGTGTAGATATATACGGGTGTATGTAGATATATACGGGTGTGTGTAGATATATACGGGTGTATGTAGATATATACGTGTGTGTGTAGATATATACAGGTGTATGTAGATATATACGGGTGTGTGTAGATATATACGGGTGTATGTAGATATATACGGGTGTGTGTAGATATATACGGATGTGTGTAGATATATACGGATGTATGTAGATATATACGGGTGTGTGTAGATATATACGGGTGTGTGTAGATATATACGGGTGTGTGTAGATATATACGGGTGTGTGTAGATATATACGGGTGTATGTAGATATATACGTGTGTGTGTAGATATATACAGGTGTATGTAGATATATACGGGTGTGTGTAGATATATACGGGTGTGTGTAGATATATACAGGTGTATGTAGATATATACGGGTGTGTGTAGATATATACGGGTGTGTGTAGCTATATACGGGTGTATGTAGATATATACGGGTGTATGTAGATATATACGGGTGTGTGTAGATATATACGGGTGTATGTAGATATATACGGGTGTGTGTAGATATATACGGGTGTGTGTAGATATATACGGGTGTGTGTAGATATATACGGGTGTGTGTAGATATATACAGGTGTATGTAGATATATACGGGTGTGTGTAGATATATACGGGTGTGTGTAGATATATACGGGTGTGTGTAGATATATACGGGTGTGTGTAGATATATACGGGTGTGTGTAGATATATACGGGTGTATGTAGATATATACGGGTGTGTGTAGATATATACGGGTGTGTGTAGATATATACGTGTGTGTGTAGATATATACAGGTGTATGTAGATATATACGGGTGTGTGTAGATATATACGGGTGTATGTAGATATATACGGGTGTGTGTAGATATATACGGGTGTGTGTAGATATATACGGGTGTATGTAGATATATACGGGTGTGTGTAGATTTATACGGGTGTGTGTAGATATATACGGGTGTGTGTAGATATATACGGGTGTGTGTAGATATATACGGGTGTGTGTAGATATATACGGGTGTGTGTAGATATATACGGGTGTATGTAGATATATACGGGTGTATGTAGATATATACGGGTGTGTGTAGATTTATACGGGTGTGTGTAGATATATACGGGTGTGTGTAGATATATACGGGTGTGTGTAGATATATACGGGTGTATGTAGATATATACGGGTGTGTGTAGATATATACGGATGTATGTAGATATATACAGGTGTGTGTAGATATATACGGGTGTGTGTAGATATATACGGGTGTGTGTAGATATATACGGGTGTGTGTAGATATATACGGGTGTGTGTAGATATATGCGGGTGTGTGTAGATATATACGGGTGTATGTAGATATATGGATGTATGTATACACACACCTATGTGCAGATACCTGCGGAGTAGGAAGTACAGGCGTGTTGGTGTTGGTTCTTGCAGCGCCGGACGCCTCCGGTCTCACATAAAGATGAGTTTGTATCCAAAGTCAGTATTATCTTGTTATTTTAAAATTATTTGAGAAAAATATGTGCCCCTGGGGAGCCACGTGAGAGACGCTGAGCACAGCACCTGTCACACGGACTGCGCAGGAACATGTGTCTCCAACGCGGCCAGCTGTACGGGGACTGGGAGTACGAGGCGTTCCCCTGACGCAGAGCATGTGGTGGGAGTACGAGGCGTTCCCCTGACGCAGAGCATGTGGTGGGAGTACGGGACGTTCCCCTGACGCAGAGCGTGTGGTGGGAGTACGAGGCGTTCCGCTGACGCAGAGCGTGTGGTGGGAGTACGAGGCGTTCCCCTGACGCAGAGCGTGTGGTGGGAGTACGGGACGTTCCCCTGACGCAGAGCGTGTGGTGGGAGTACGGGACGTTCCCCTGACGCAGAGCATGTGGTGGGAGTGCGGGACGTTCCCCTGACGCAGAGCATGTGGTGGGAGTACGAGGCGTTCCGCTGACGCAGAGCGTGTGGTGGGAGTACGAGGCGTTCCCCTGACGCAGAGCGTGTGGTGGGAGTGCGAGGCGTTCCCCTGACGCAGAGCATGTGGTGGGAGTGCGGGACGTTCCCCTGATGCAGAGCATGTGGTGGGAGTATGAGGCGTTCCGCTGACGCAGAGCGTGTGGTGGGAGTACGAGGCGTTCCCCTGACGCAGAGCGTGTGGTGGGAGTAGTTGGTAAAATGGCGAGATGTGCGACTGGATTCTCGTGACATTTCAGGGGGTCCGGGGACCATCGGGGGGATTCTGTCACAGGCCCTTTACCGTCTCCTTGACACTGAGAGCACGTAATGAGGCGTCACACTGGGTTATAGATGACAGGCTGTTATCCGGCTGGAATACGGCTTGGTGACTGGTACCAATTCTGCTTCCTTTCATCTTCCTTTCGGTTAGAGCAAGCCCACGGTGCCGGGCTATCTCCGCATAAACCGAATATATGCAGCGAAACGAGTTGGGTTACGGAGACAGCATGTGAGCCATGGGCAGCCGTTCCTATCCAGCGTATAATAATCTGGATCCAGTGACCCTGTGCAGCCGGAGAGGAGCTGGGCGCGCAGGACAAAATAGTAACAAGCACCTTTCCATGTGTGGGGTTTCAGCGTTTATGCTGCAGCCCGCGCGTTTCACAGAGATCAGTTTGGCAGCAAATATGGGGAGTATCGGATCTCCCGGCCAAACTATCACCTTTCCCCCCGGGGGGCTTATCTGCGTGCACACGGCTTTTGCAAATTAAGGAAACTATTCCATGTTTTATTTTTTTAGGCGAGGCATTTATATAGATTGAGCAAAATAATGAAAACGCCAAAGAACTGAGACAGACCACACCTCTCGTGCTTCTCACTCCGGCTGGGGGCTCGTGAGGCTTTTATTGGGTCGTCTTTCGTGCCGGGTTTTACAGATCACAGTTTGGGGGGATAGAACATGCTGCAAATTTATCAACCAGACAGAAAAATGCCGTGAAGCCTCCATTCCCGGCCACTTCGGCGGAGGCGCCGGCTGTGTGTCTGCTTTACATCGCTTATAGATTTCAATCCGCCGGAATTCCAATAAATGCTTTAATACGTTACAGTTTATTGATAGAGCGCCAGCAGATTAATTACGTTTTACATATAACTAGCTGAATAAAAATGACATGCATCATGCACCAGAACATGGGATGCGTGTTACACGTGTAGCCAGATCTTATTGGATCACATTTTCGATAATTTCCCCAAATGATATATGGTGACCTTGCTGGTTTTCCCAAGGCGACGTTCTCTGTACGGAAGACGTTTCTTGTGCTTTTTGGTCATGTGCTTGTATTAAGAATGATTAGAAATAATAAGTATGCGGCTGCTTCATCGTCTGACGCAGCAAACTGTGCTTTGAAGCTGGCGAGAAGAATTAGGATTGTGCGAAGGGTGGATCGTCCGTCCTCCAAGTTGCTGGCGATTACAGTGCGAGATTTTCTCACCGCCATCGCTACCTGCTCAGTCTCCACCTTCTCTAAAGTCAGGGGTCATGGCCGGCTCGCATCCGGTGATTTGACGCGTGATCCAGTTGCCGTTGTGATGTAATTCTCTGGCCAAATACCTCACACCACGTCCTGTGATGTCACTCCCGTCAGACGCTCAAGCCGTCGGGCGAAGGGCTACTTGCTGTTGGAAAGAAAATGAAACCGGTTAAATCTCAAATATTTGTGCTTCGAAGAAAATTACAAAAGGCAAGACCCAGTGGGTTACCCAAAATTCCCCTTTCTGTCCCCAAAAGAGCTATTAGTGGGTTGTGTATTCCACGATAGACAATACATGCATCGCTCGAAGTATTTTCAAGCAGCTGATTTTAGAGCTTTAGCTTCTTCCTGGTTATCTCCGGATTCATTGCGGGGTCACTCTTCTAACATCCTATAGAGGAGCTTCCCAGCAGCCTCGGGGTGAGCGGGCGATCCGTCACCATTGCTGGGTGGCAGGAATGCGACACTATTGTGGAATTTGGAAAGACACTGATAAAATGTTTGGATTCCCGGAAAACAAAAAAGGGGAGATGCGGAGCAGACAACATTTAAAAAAAAAATCCTTTCAATAAAAAGAAAAACCAAATATAATTTACAGAAATCATTTTCCGCAGATTCATTTGGAAAGTTTTTAGAAAAAAGCAAAGCGGGAGTCACCAGTGACATGAATGAAAACAGCGGCATTATGTGGATAATAGCATTAAACTCCTCTCTCCAGCGCTCTGCTCCAGAATGCACTAAAGAGAGCTCCTTTTGTTGTATTCTCCCCCGAACGTTAATTTATGGTAATCTATTTGTGCAAAAACACTCTATGGATTCCTTAAATCCACAGGGTTAAGAACGGGCAAACAGTGAAAGGGGCGAGCTTCAAGAGGAAAGCGTTGGGAATTTCTGCAGGTTTCGCTGACAATTGGGAGAAAAGAAAGAGGAAAATTCCTGAAAACGGGATTTTTAACCCGTCCCGTGCCGCAGCGGAGGAGACGTGGACTGAAATAAATTTTCCCGAATTCCAAGCAAATCCCATGGGAGAGTAAACAAAATGACTTTGCAAACATTTCTATAGAGTAAATAAAGTTTTGGTTTTTTTTGTTACGTGAGATTTCCAATTTCACGCGCAGCGCAGGTTTTTACGCTTTGAAGATAATCCTCAGGCGATTCAATATTATCCCCGCAAAAAATGACCGTACATTACAATGCCTGCATTTTAAAGAAAATAATAGGATTTTGTTAATATCTAACAAGGCCGCCTTTCGCTTTTTTCCCATTATTTATTATTAAATAATGTGTGTTAGGAAAGAGACTAAAGAGGCATCAGTAAATGAAGGTCTTACCTGTGGCCGCCAGGTCCTGAACCAATCTACCGAAATATACTCTGCACCTGAACCACGACCAACACAGCACAATAACACAGCACAGAACGATGCCACGTGCCCCGGAGCGTCATTTGTCTGTGTGATGTTTGGGCCGCTTTGTATCAATATTACAATATCAGTAAAATTCTATCAATATGGAAATCATTGTTACTGGACATAATTGCCCGGGTTAACACAACAAACAAAAGGCCATTGAAATGATTTATTATTATTTGGGTTATGGGATTTTGTTGCAACAAGAATAGAACATTTTTGTGCAAAAAACGAAAACTGACAAAGGGCACTCCCCTTAACAACACACGTGTCGCACGTGATGATGATATGGACCTGTGTGACAACACAACACATTTATGACAGCGCAGGACACACATCGAACGTGCGCGGTGCGCCTCTCACTGACCTGGGGAGCTGCAGCCGGGACTCACCGTCAGCAGCACGTCCTGGTTATCGGCCAGCGCCTGTTTGGCGAGATATCTCTCCCTCTTCACTTTTATCTCGACAGACTCCGGGATGTCAGGAACCATCCAGTCGATACAGCGCAGGCTGAAAAACACCACGTGCTGGGGAGGCAGAGCACAGGGGGTGAATGGGGTGCACAGACACCGGGGGGAGATGGCACACAGGAGTAAACAGGTAGTTATCCCAAATAATTGGTATAGAAGAGGAGGGAGTCAGGCTTTAGCAACGAGGGGTGGACATGTCGAAATCGTCTCCTATGGCACTAAACACACTGAAACTGCCCCGCGGCCTGGAGGGTATGTACAGCGCGTTATTCTTAGTAATTCTGATAATGAAATCTGCAATCAGGCTGAGGAGAACCTAACATTCGCCCTGATCTGACCTCAAAAGCGATGATGAACCCAAGACGCACGGCCAGCAGCTTCCAGTAGAACAGCGTGTAGCTCCCACTGTCATCACGAAAAGCCTTATACCTGAAAAACACAAACGTCTTCAGACTGCGCTCTGTGGTTTTATATTATCCAGAGTCCAGAACTGGTCGAGGGGCCTACTTAATTGCCTACAGGTCCAGGCAGGCACATGCAGTGGCCTTGTTGCCCCCTTACCTGCACATAGTGTGGTTCCTGGACGTGTAGCTGTGGGGTGAGTAGGAGAGCGTGAAGTTCAGGTAGCCGTCCAGGTCGCTGTTGTATTCGTACTGATACAGAAGCCGTGGCAGGAAATCTGAGGTGAAGGCGATGAGGAAGGCCTGGGCAGAGGGAAGAGCGGCTCACAGATGGCACCTGGATTTAACCCGTTTACCCAATAACAGCCCTAAAATCCTCCTTATTTACTCACATTCACTATGACGGAGAGCTGAGATAACGTTTCAAGCATAAGAAACCAGACTCCTATATGTTGAGCGCGCTCCGCCACAGGACGGCGATATTCACACACAAATTTCTGGGCGTCCAGGCGGATCTCTACCCAGTTATTTAGAAGAGCGAAGAGGGGAGCCAGCGGGAAGGCGGCAACGAAAATGGTGATGAATCCAAACTGGAGAACTGACACAGACCATGCCGTGAGAATGAGCCCCTGTGGAGCCACCACAAGCCCATAACCAATTTCAGGCTCCACTCACCCATCTCTAGATACTCTTCAAACAGCCCCTCACACTCAATGAGTTCGTAGTCTTCCTCCCAGCGTTTGGGCTCCTCCGAGAGCTGGGTCCCTCGCACTTTGGCCAACTGACGCTTCTGACGCCACGATTTCAGCTTCCTGCAGTCATGGGAAGAGGACGACAGCGAGAGCACACACTTAGCAGAGTGGGGTATGAAGTGTGTATTTATATCCAAGCGGGTCTGTAAAGGGCCGGTTTACGGGCACAGAGCTGACAAGAGTATGTAGGGCAGCCCTGTCCAGAACCGGAGTGATGTGTGGTGTAAATATCCCTGTCTGCACTTACGGGATGATAAACTCCTGGATGTTGCTGGCAATCTGTTTACCAACCATGATAATGAAGAGCTGTTGAGCGAGTTCGATGAGGCAGCCCCCGGGGCCGCACTGCGCAGGATAGAAAAAGGCACAGAATTAAATAAAAATTAAAAATTAGATTAGATTTTTTTCATTTATGAGCAAAACGCAATATCAATCAGCTGTGGTCCCTTTCCTAACAATAGCATTCTATGACCAGGAGCTGCCATGAGTACAGTCGTTATTAGTAATACTCACATCTTCGTTCCTCATGCCCAGAAGCTTCCCATACTGGCCGGGATACCCTACAAACCTGCACAACAGAAAGTATTTTCAACATGGAGTCCAGAGAACCCTATGACATCATTATCTTGAAGTGACAGCATCAAAGATCCTACTTAATGATAAAAGGCTGCGCTCCAAACCCACATTGTGTTCCCTTATAGTGAAATCCTTAACTTCACAGCCCTCACTTCAGACGCCCGGGAGTTTCCATCTCACCTGCCTTTGAAGAACGCCACGTAGAATGGAGATGAGTAGAAATTCACAAACTGGAAGATGAAAACTTTAAAGGTAAAAGCATCTTCGTGGAGAGATTGCGTGCGGTGCATTTCTGGGGGACACAAAGAGAACGCCTTAATATCTGTGTAAGCGTACACCCCTCATGTTTGTATAAGGGCCAATTGCAATATTTTAGGAAGAATTCAGACACTAGAATTTTGAGTGTAAACTCATAGAAATTGGACCGGTACAGTTTGAAATTAAGACTCGTTACATGGATGTCAGCTCTGGATCTCCCTTAGCCCATAGGCAACTTCACTCCTTAATGGCTACAAACAGACTGTGGTCTAACAAGAACCCTGCTTAGGCACCACTGGGGCAATCTAAGTGGCCAGACGGCAGCTTATAAAACATGATGCTGATGTGTGACACATCAGTCCGTTTCACACCCGCATCAGACGCTGGGTCGCTCTATTTTGTGTAACACGATTTAGAGCATAGACTATCTCTGAACCTCACTGATGAAGCTCCGCAGCTAAAGCGTCAAGTTGCAGAGAGCTTTCCTCACCCCAACGTGTCAGCTTCTCAGCCAGCGACGTGTAGACCTGACTCATCAGCAGAATAAGGACCAGGTTCACCATGGTGCTACTGATATTCGCTATATTACCGGCCTGGAAAACATAGACAGTGAGCCAGGAACCGGCAAAGAATCCCAGATGATTTTCACATAAACATCACGCCGGGCACAGAAGAACTCTCCTAGTTATGCCCCTACCTGTGTCATGAGGATGGTGTTTCCGGTGTGATACATCATCATGCTTACGATCCCACGATACATGATCACCGAAACCAGGAAAATCATCACCACGCAGAGCTGGAGAGAGAGGAGGGTGACGCATTACTGAGACGGCTGATGACTGATCCCCATCTAGACTGTGACACAGGGCAAAGAGAGATAATAAACTCCTGGATCCTTCATAAAAAAATGACAGGGAGTTGTAGGTCAAACGAAATCCCAAACCTTAACCCAGCTCCTGAAAAACCTTGGGCTGGCATTTGTCTGTGATCTGCCCTGCTGGCAGAATCTCACCATGATAACGATGACCATGGAGCCGGTCAGTATTCTGGACAGGCGATGGCGCTCTGGGAAGTACGGCTCCTGTATCCCTGTGATGGGGTTCTGGGCCATCTGAGGAGCCATCGCTGCAAACTCAGGACGGGGACATTCCTAGAGGGACACACAGGACCCCAGTGAGCTGGATCCAGACCAAGGAACGGACCCCAAACAGTGCAAGGTGTGCTGACACAGACCTCCTCCTCCTGGAAGTCCATGCAGTCCCAGTGATGAGCCAGAGCCGCGTTCTTCCTCTTCCAGTACTCAAGGAACGTGACTGCCCAGAAGGACATAAATACGCTGAAGAAGACTGTTCCGGGATGATCAAACAAATACCCCACCTGAAGAACAAGACAATAAGGAACTGGGGTGTCCTCGCTCCCAGAGGATGGTTACCTGCCCCAATGGATAAACCCACCTTTGCCATGGGACAGATTTCAGAGATGTACCAGGTGGCACACGTGTCGCAGAGAGGGCACATCAGATACTGCTTTCCGCTCTGGCAAACCTCCTGCCTGTAGGGCAGAATGGATAACTGGCTGTTACCCCCAATACCCCCTACCTCACTATATGGGGGCCCTTTGAAGAACACTCACACTTACGCAACTGTGTTGCTGCCCATGGTCAGGAGGCCAGAGATGAAGACCAAGGTTCCCACAACGGCAGCAGGGAGCAGCCAGGCCGTGTAAAATCCTGCGGGGGGCAAACGGGGTTAGATAGGAGAGCGGACATTGCTGGAGAAAGTATTCTGTATAAAAGCTGTAGCAGCTCAGCACAGTCTGAGTCAATGGCCTGGTGATGCCCCTAGATGCCCCAGGGCCAACACCAACCATTTGTCTTTACTGTCAGTGGCTGCAGAATCTCCATGTTTCCCGGAGACTGGGAGAGCGGATGCTATATACACAGGCGTAAACATAACTATTTTTAAATGGCGCCTGTGTGATTTTTACCAGTTTACATTTAATCTAACATTATTTAATCTTTCTGAAGCCTCGGCCAGGGCAAAAGTGTTTTGGTTATATATACATCGTCTATATATTGCGCCCCTTCATTTCTGGGTCTCAGGCTGTATACATTATCTGCAGGCTGTACGGATAATTTATCTTCTGGCTACAGACGGCTCTCAGACGTTGTAAGGTTAGGAAGGGTTGGCGGACCCACGTTCTGTTTGATTTGTGTTAATTCGATCAGTAAAAGAAGCACATACCCAGCCAGGCAAAGTATATGGCTACCTTCTCCCCAAAATACTCCCGGATATGGTCCAATGGCTGGTATTTGTACCACTGAGCCCAACGCGCCCAATAGTAATAGAGGATCTGACGGGGATTCAGACTGCCGGGGGGCACAGGGTATTCTGGCATCTCGTAGGGGCCCTGGAAGGAAGACAGTATGAAAATTTCATGGGTAAAATACAGAATGACATCTCCCGCCTTACCCCCAAATCACTAATATCCAGCCACCTCCACCTGGTAGGTTTGGGGGAGTATTAATGTCTCATGCGACACCGAAACGCGCCGGTCTCTCCTCACCTCGTGCAGGGGGAAGGCTGCTGTGTATATTCCCTCCTTTAGCATGCGTTCAATGCCAATTTCTGCATGTTTGCGCTTCCCATAGGCTGTGCAGGAGAGAATCTCATACACCTGCGGGGAGAGAGGGGTACAAAATGCACCGCTTCTGCCACGAGGGGGGTATGTGGTATGATTTTAGAGCCAGCCAGGGAATGGTTCATTATTATAAATGGGAATCAATGGAACACAATCTGTAGTTTCATACTTACAATTCGACTCCGCTGAGTGTTGGTGAAGAAGCTGGAGTGATACTCACTTCCCAGAAACCTGCAGGAGAAAACACACAGGAGATCCCTGGAATCAGCTCAGGAACCCTAATTGTTGCATTCAGGGACATATCCTTTCTGTTGTGTTTAGTGCACAGAATTTGGGGAGATCACACTGTTTGCAGGAGATCACACACTGTTTGCAGGAGATCACACAGTGGGGAGATCATACAGTGTTTGGAGGCGATCACACGGTGTTTGGGGAGATCACACGGTGTTTGGAGATCACACGGTGTTTGGAGGCGATCACACAGTGTTTGGGGAGATCACACGGTGTTTGGTGAGATCATACAGTGTTTGGAGGAGATCACACGGTGTTTGGAGGAGATCATACAGTGTTTGGTGGATAGATCAGGATTTCTTGTGGGGATCACAGGCTACTCACCTTTGGAGCTTGGACTTGCGGAAGGCGCAGGTGTAGTAATCCAGGGGTTTATTCGGAACATGCTGGTACATGGGGTTTGGGAGGTGGACTTTCTGGAGCACCGTGTCTGATGTGTTGGTATCAGGGTTTGGCTGTGCCTGCAGGATGCGGGGTAAATCGAGGGGTCACCAGTGGTATTAATAGTTGCTTACAATTTACTTGTTAGTAATAGAAACAGTAACTGGGTTCCAACTCGCATTCTACTCTCACAAAGCTCTGGCTTCTGAAGTCACTCTATTGGCATTTTAATGCGGTCCGCTGATGAGATCACATATCGTCCCACATTATATCTGAAATCCAAATATTTCTCTCTGGGGGCCACGTCCTCCCAGTATGTGCCCCTTCCATATTCTCGGCGGAGGTCCCTACCTGGAGTGGAGCTCTCATACTCAGCTCCTCTGCATAGTACACCAGGATCTCCCATGGGGCGCTCAGCTTCAGGTAGTGCAAAGATTTCCTCTCACTCACCGTCTGCTCCTGGGGTCACAGGGAGGGTAATGAGTGTTTAAATGCCCCTTAGAATTACCACCTGGAGGCATTAATCCCACCGACTGGACCCTTGGACCTCTCACCTTCTCACACAGTAGCCCAGCTTTCAGTATGTTACGGTGGAAGCGTCTCCTGTACTTATCTTTCTCTCCTTGGTTCTTTGCCTTAGCCGACTGGGGGCCCGGCTCCTGCCCCTGAGATCTTCCCTTTGACCGGTTCTTCTTTGATGATTGGAACTTTTCCTCCCAAACCAGCACAAAGTCTGCATGAAGTCACATAAATTATGAAACCCCCCCGGGTACCAGTCCAGATCCGCGATGAAACAAATGTATGAACGTCTGGCCGGTGAGGCCTCCTACCGCGATAATGCATGGAGCGAAGTTCAATCTCATTAATTAAACCTCGCATAACAAGGGGCATCTCACACATATAACTATACATCATCATGAGGTCGGGGATGTAAATCTGTAGCTCTCCCGCCTTAGAAAATAAACCCCATTGCTCTCTATTTATGGGAAGCCGTGTCCTCGGAGTAAATGAGAATGGTCATGCGACGCGCGTCTTACCGATCTGGGTCTTGCCGTCCTTGAAGAAGTTCTCGCTAGGACTGTATGTGTCGGAATCGGGGATGTATATTGGATCTTCATCCTCCTCTTCATCTCTATACTGAACATAAAGGAAAAGGCAATGGCATTAACCTCAGGGTAACCCAGGGTACTGCCTGTGGCGCTTAGGAAACGGGGCCCCCGCATCCTAACTGTGACCCCTCTATGCTGGGAGTTAGGTGTTGGCAGAGAACTCTTTATAGGAGACAGGAGTACTTTATAGAATGTTGGAAGTGAGACTTCTGTGTATCGCTGCTTAGTACATTGCCCTATCTCCTCCACCTGCCTCGGTGCTTCTCTGGCAGTGGATGGCATGGTCTCTCCTCTATGTTATGATGCAGCATAGGGAGGCAAGCATGCAGCCTACAGAGTAACCTGCATTAACCCTCAGAATACCAGTATAAGGGGTTAAAAGAACACCCCGCTTCCATCAGAAAGGTCCTATCCCTGACCGCTGCGGATGACGCATTCATGGCTGCAAGATGCTTACATAGCCGGGGTCTCCAGCCCTTCCATTGGAGAACACGCCAGGCGACTCTCCCAGCAGCTCTGAAGCCTCCTTCTCCAAATCCACCAGGGAACTGGTGTCCAGGTCAGACCAGTCCGAAAGCCTCCTCCGGAACATGGTGAGCGGCCCAGCTACATGCCCAGAAACTCCTCACAGACCCGGACAGGGGGAGAGAGGGCAAGCGAGACCAAGACAAGCAGAGCGTGTGGGCATTATGTGCCCTGAGAGCGCATGGGGCGAGGATAGCGGGCAGAAAGTGTGTCAGGCGGAGGCAGTAATCGGAGGCAGGGAGGGGGTCTGCAGGCAGAGGAAGGAGATGCTGCGGCTGCAGGAGGATGCAGGGAGGAGGCCGGCGGTCCTGAGGCTGCTCAGTGATGCTGCAGTCAGATCTCAGGAGAGACGGGGAGGGCAGGCAGCATCTCCTGGAGGATTCCCAGGACTGCAGGAGGAGGGGAGCTCACAGCGGAGGCACGAGGACGTGGGGTGGCAGGGGGCGCAGCACACTGAAGGGCTCTGCAGCTCACCCCATAGATTACAGTAAGGGGTTAAAGTGAGTGGGGATTCGGGGTGCAGCCTCCCTGCTAACCTCCAGCTACAATCTGCTGTAGAAATCTCAGTAATGCCCAGGAATGGCGGGGGGGGGGGGATTCAGGGGTCACCCCTGTGTACCTCTTACCACCTGCCTCGGACTTATGGGCTCTAGAACAGCTGCACTCCTTACTCGGGGCCACACAGCGCATTCGCCACGCACTGTGTAACCTTCCTCTGTGTACAGGGGGTACTTTCGAAGCCCACCCTGATGAGCAGGGGCAGACAACAGGCTGTTATGGATTTACAGTTCATAGCCCTAGGCCGTAAGCAAGACCTGTCGTCATGGTAACCGGTCTGCGCCTCGGCCTAGCTATGTAAACAAGGTAGTTGAAAAACAATTGACTGTAATTACTTAATAAGAGACTGCTGTGCTTTGTAATAGCAACTGGGGACAGGTAGACACGGTGCATACAGACTATGCGAATCCAGTAACGGCATTAAAGAGTTCACTATCTGACAAAAATAGCCAAAGTCAGAACCTACAGTGTCCCCAACTGTCCCTCCAATCACACCCGGGAACAAAAGTGGCCCTAATGGGAGAACTGGAGACCCTCAACCGCTGGCGCATGCATCAGAAGATACCGTCTCATAAACTGCCTCACTAATAGTCTTAATTATAAGCCGTTAATTGAGGAAGGGATTCGTGTGACGGTACTGATAATGGCGGAGCGGCTCTTTTTGCCAGGATGTAAGTCTATGTTTGCTGGGAACAGGTGCGTGAATCAGCCTCTCATTCATGTTCCTGCTTGTGCTTGCGCAGGAATTACCATTAAAATCTGCCCCGAGGGCCTGAACGTACCCCGATCTAGATCGCGGTTAGTCCCGCTGTCTCTGCAGAAATATCTGAGTCTAGATGCATGGTCTGTTAACCCCTTTGCAACCAGACCAGCCTCATTTACCAAAAGGCAGCCTCAATCATGGTAACCCTGTGTAATTGGGGTCGCGACCTTTCACCTTTTCTCTGCTTTTAACTTTCTGGACATAAATCATTTCTATTTGGGAGCCGTCACTGGACTCTGGAGATCTGAAGGAATTTGGCGGCTATTAAAAGGCTTAGTGAATAAGAATGGAAATGATTTAATTTGCAAACTCTTGACTCAAACATCCAAGTTGGGAAGGAAGCGCTGATAGAGACCATTCACCCCCCTCGGGCTCCGGGTACAGGTCCCACGGCCTGGCCGCTCTACGGAACGCGTCAGCCATGTCGGTGAAGGGAGCGAAGCCGAAATTCTTCAAGTTAAGACATAGCTTTTATTAGATCAAAAGTAAAAAACAATACAACATGGGAGCAGATAAGGATCGTCAGAGAGCAGCCTGACGCGTTTCGTCCACGTAGGACTTAATCATAAACTCAAAACCCTCAGGATCTCCTCATACAAACCCAGGAGGCTCGGTCGTTGAAACACACAGTTGTAGACACGGGTTTCTGTATAATAAAGATTGTTGGTTTATTCACAGTCTATCAGCCGGTGTTCCCGAAGCCGCGCATTGCCTGGAGATGTCACATACGGTAAATCCGTCTGGTGGAAGCCATTGTAACTGTTGTGTGTTAACTAAATGCTGCCCTCTGCTGGTTGCCCTGTGAATGATCAGCAGGTCCAGCTGCAGGTTTGGACAGTCCACCTATGGACATCCTGTGGTCAGAGGGGCAGACGTGGATTTTAACTTCACCTAGGGGCGGCCGCATCTCCCAAAGCCATTAATTTGTAGCCACGAGTCCAGCAGCCACCTGGTCTCTGTGCCACAGGAGCTCAGCCAAACCATTCAGCACAGGAGCTCCATCTGCCAGTCCAACTCGCCCGTCCAGGCTGCAGCCGTCAGCCAGCCGCGGTCCGTTGACACTCCTCACACGCATGATGGGAAGATGCCATGTCCTCTGGAAGACTTGAAGGTCCCGTTCGGTGACATCAGTATGCATGTACTGATCAAACCTGTTACAGGGTTAAGGAAGCCTCGTTCAACAAGTCAGCTGGGGATTTTTGGAAGGGCCCCATCTGTGAGATCTTTTCGACAAGGGCTTTATTCACTAAAATGCACATTTACATGAGGTATGTTAATGAGAAACACCCAAACATCATTTCGGGTCCTCGCTATAAGTTAGAGAGCTTGGTCACTTTTGGCAAACACCAGCTCTGGTTCTGAGCTGAGAACCCAGTCAAGTAACGTCAGATCTCTCTGACATACATTCGCATGAGGTGAAGGACAGATTAACCCCTTAAGGACAATGGGCGGTCCGTAAACCCATTAAAAACAATGCATTTTGAGCCCGTACATGTACGGGCTTTGTCATTAAGGGGTTAAGGTTTGAGTCTTTATGTCAGGATAGTGACTAGGTGGGGCCGGATGGGGCCGATGTGTCAGAGGGTGTTAGGTTTTTATGTAGATATGGTAATAGCCCTGCCTCTGCTTTGTGCCCCTAGATTGAGGTGTATAGGCGTACTTTTTGGAAGGATACTTGGTACCAATCACCACCCGAGCCAAGTCTTCGCCCTGACTGAGGGTCCGAGAGATCAAGGCTGGTACGTCTTCAAACGATGAGCGATCGGTGAAGGAGAAGAGGAAGAGGACAGCATCAGCTCCTTCTTTACATGCCTGTGAAATCCAAAGAGTAACGGGACTTATAAATGACAACTCATTGATACTGCAGGGAGCCAACAAATATGTCTCTATATTAAGCCTTTAATTATCGGACACACAGGGGACGGATGCTGCAGTGAGGTGTCACTGAGCTTCCAGAACATTCCAGAAGAGTTCTGTCCAAGTAATAAGTTAAATCTCTCAGTTTTCTGATCCAGCCCTAAACTTCTGACACTTACAGGCAGAATGTGATCAAACTTCCTTAGAGCGGCTTCTCCGCAGTCCCAGAAGTGGAATCTGAAGATAACTGGACGCTCGCTTCCGCTGGGCCGGACCGGCCAGTACACACATGTGGTCTGGATCCCTGGAGAAGAGGACACAGAACGAGCATTAAAACAGACTGCAGGACTTAGCGATACGTCATATTCGCACTTTACAATATCACGTGTTTAATTATACCAAATCGACTTTTACGAGAAAAGTGTTGGCGTTATGACTGATACGCTGATACATTGTTCCCCGTCAGGTGGTGGGGATACAAATGACTCCCGGTAGACATGTTTTGGTTTATTTCAAGCTCCAGGGTGTTAATTTGCTGATTTCAGGGCAATGGTCAGAGGGGAGAGGAGTACATCCATGTATAGATAGGAAGGGTGCCTGGTGCTCACTCACCTGTCGTCTCCTGGTGCATGCTGGGAACCTCCAGCCCGGCCAGTTTGGCAATCAGTGCTGTTTTCCCAACTCCGCTTTTACCAGATACAAAAACCTTGTATCTAGCGATATCAGCTGGGAGCTGCGGTGAGAGGACAGGGCGCTCGATCAGCCCTGTACGGTGACAAGAGAGAGACAATGGAGGAACCCACTGGAAGCTACAAATCATTGGTGATGAAGCGGCTGGAAATTAGCCGGGTACACGCCGGGTACGCACAGAACTTTACAACGGAATAAAATCTGGATAAGTTACGATCGTCGGAAACCTCACCAAACAACCTCCTCTTCTTCTTGCGGAGGATGCAGTTCAGATATTCCTTCCCTTCCGGGCTCTGGTGCCAGTCAGGAATGATCAGGGATCCCGGGTGGGGAGGAGCTGCCCGTGCCATGTCCCCTCTGCCTGCTGGGGGCGCCGCGCTCTCTTACACGCCTGCAAAGGACCATGCAATGTGTTACAGCTAGAGCCAGCAAGCAGCGACATCCCCAGACAGGTTACAGTATATTATTCATTATCAGGAAAAGACAAGAAACCAGATTAACCCTTTAACCCTGGGAAGTTCATTTACAAATCAGGGAGGGAGGTGGCAGTTCAAGGGCAGGTCAGCTTAATAAATAACGCAAAGGCGGCCCGCGGTAGATGGCGAGATCTGGGCACCATGTTTCATGGCTGCAGCAGGTAGATTCACAAATTAGTCCAGATAAGGTGACTAATCACACTATGTACCAGCTGCCAGATACAGGGGGTTTGTGCAGGGGGCCAGACATGGAGGGGGCTTTTGTTTTGCCTCATGCTGGTCCCTGGGGCAGTATTTGGTTCTGCCTCTGGGCTGGGCGGGTGGGGGTTCGACTCCCAGGGAAGGAGAATATTTGGGGTGATGTGCATACCACTACAACACATTCTGGCCAAGAGCCTACAACTCCCATCATACCCATCCGCTGGGGGCTGTATTCCGCAGTTGCCGCCCCCCAAGCCCGCACACACAGCCGGATGTACCGCTCTATGGTCCTTTAAATCTCTCCATGCCGCAGACGAGCTCCCACTTCCGCCTTGGCTGGGGAGGGGTGGGGCCTTCACAAACAACTGGCGTTTCCATGGAAACGCAGGAACAGGGCTGCGGTGGCCTGGAAGGGACAGACTTGTGTCAGCGCGTTTGGCTTGCAGAGCTCATATCAGGAGTGTAGATACGGGAAGAGTACCCTGTACCCGGATATGTGATTCCCCCACTGGAGCCTGAATGCAGGGGCATGCCTAGTGCTCAACCAGGAGGGAACCCATGATGGGACTGTGGCCCCTGTCCCAGGAGCTGGGCCCTACCTACTGAGGGTGCATCCATCCCCTGGTAGTGATGGGAAATAAAGTGAATCGGTTGACTCAATGTAGCTCACAGTTACACTGACGATTGGCCCCGCCCCTTTCCGTATAGTCTATGAATCCTCCTGCCTGCCCAATCAGAATTATTTGTTTATTTGTTTATTTGCATTACACACCAATGTATTGTATAGTCATGTAATATGTATTACACACCGATGTATTGTACAGTCATGTAATATGTGGTACAGTTGTGTCATATGCGTTACACGCCACTGTATTATACAGTCATATATGTGTTACACACCAATGTATTGTACAGTCATCTAATATGTGTTACATGCCAGTGTATTGTACAGTCATGTAATATGTGTTACATGCCAATGTATTGTACTTTCATGTAATGTGTTACACACCAATGTATTGTACTGTCATGTAATATGTGTCCACACTGCTCAGCAACTCAACTCACAGTAATCTATAACATTCATATTTGGGCTGCTGAAAGTTAGGGGAGGTGGCGGTTTGTTTTGGGACAGTTACAATTAATGGCATCTTTAGGGTTAATTTAGTGGTGAGGACTGAGGATTTAATTTAATAAGGTTAATTTAAGGTGCAGTGAGAGGTAAAGGGGTGCAAACTAAAGGGAACCTAAATCCTGGGGGCAGTGAAGATTAATACTGTATTTATTTATAAAAGTATAATTGTGTCAGGGTGCTGTGACCTGATGACTTGAATACGCTCTGAAGTCTGAATCAGTGACCTGGTGAACCAGAGTTGCTCTGAACGGTTATTTGAGTCAGTGAACTGGTGACTCCAGCTGCTCTGAACGGTTCTTTGAGTCAGTGAACTGGTGTCTCAGAGCTGCTCTGAATGGTTATTTGAGTCAGTGAACTGGTAATTCAGAGCTGCTCTGAACGGTTATTTGAGTCAGTGAACTGGTGTCTCAGAGCTGCTCTGAATGGTTATTTGAGTCAGTGAACTGGTGTCTCAGAGCTGCTCTGAACGTTTATTTGAGTCAGCGAACTGGTGACTCACAGCTGCTCTATTTAATAGGTCACTGTAAGACACGAATTGCCGAAATTCACAAAATATCACGTTAACTGGTTAAAGAGCTTAATTCTTACGAATTCCTATAAACAGAACAAGGAGAAAATCTTATGTTAGGTTTAAGAACCAAAACAAAGTTCCATCTGTTTATTTGCATGAATTGAACAAATAGAAATTCCAGTGACGGGGATTACATTCTCCAAACTGTTGATTTTTCTTCTTTGAAACATTAATCGACAAACAGACTCGGGATCTGACAGATGAGTATCTTAATTTATTCACCACCAAACCTCGTTATTCACAAAGCTGGCAAGGCCGACACTTCCACCGTGTGCCTGAAAGTCCTAAACCTCGCACATTACCGGTAATGCCCCCCCCCCCCGCGGAGGTCTACGGGTATTCGCAGCAGGGAGAAGGGTAAATCACAACTGTAACTATGGAAACCTGAAAAAAGGGCAGTTACTTTATTTATTTATTGGTTCATGTCGCCAAATCCAGGGCTAAAACCAGATATAGGGGGCAAGTAGTGTAAAACGGATAAAAAGGAGGCAAGAAGGGGGCAGATCTGAGATAAAGGTCTCTGTGTCCAGTTACTTCATCACATTATCTCTTGGCTCTTACAAAATACAAGGCATTGGTTTTAGGGTAGTACTTGACGTTCTGTTTCTTGTCCATAAGTCCACCGAATATGATGAGTTCCCCCCGGCCCTGCACGACAGTGTGCAGACTGGTTTCGGGGGGTCCCACCACCGAGCTGCTGTTGAACACCTTCCACTTTACGCGGCCCTTTTCTCGAGACCCCTGAATGTTCAAGGCGTACATCTGCATGGGTTTGCAGTTCATGCTCTGATACAGCGGTTTGCCAACGTTCAGGGACTGAGGTGGATGGTGTCCTAAACGTCGGGCAATGGGGGGTAAGGAATGCCCGTCGCTTTGGGCTGGGACTGGACGGGCAGCGGCAAATTCAGCCCCGCTGCCGGGCGAGCCAGGGGAGGAAAGGGTGGGTGGACTAAGCGGGGCGGCCCCACCTTGCGAAGAAGAGGAGGAAGCGGGCGAGGTTGTCATGGCCCTGACAGCCTCCAGTCCCCGTCGGAGGGCTCCGGGCGACACGGCTCCCGACAGGGTTGTTGTGATGTGCGGGGGAGTGTGAGCTCCGTTGGTCTGCTCCGGCGGGATCCTGCTGGCAGAGTCTAACTCCAGCTCCTTTTTTTTCTTTTCCCACGTGTAATCTGCGGCCCCCAGACACAGCTCTTTCTGGTCAGGCAGTGAGCCCCTGCGGACAGGTAGCGAGTGAGGGGCTTTAGCCTCACATCCTTCTGCGGCAGGTGGGGAAACAACCTGCAGGGGGCTGTCCAGAGCGGCCGCAGGAGACACGCTACCTCCATTAAGGACGGGAGACAATCCATCACCACGTGCCGGGGACAAACTCCCTTCGCGGGAACCGCACGCCGTCTGCCTCTGAGCTCGCGGCCGTAACGTCCCCCAGCGACCGTTCACACAGGGGGCTTCGTCCGGGGCTCTGACGGGCGAGTGGGAGCGGTATTCTCGCGTCTCTGGAGCCAGCGAGGGGGGAGTAGCGCTGATCGGAGACGGGCGAGAGTTCAAGCTGGGACTGAGGGGAGCGCGGCCGCTGGGCGCTTGGCTAAAGACCACCACACACTGTCCCACCTGTACCGAAACAAACAGAGGGTTAATAAATACGACTGGAAATCTGCGCTTTTACCCCAAGACTTACAAGAAACGGAGAAAATAATATTCCTTGCAAGGAAAGTTCTCAGTAATAACCGCGGCTCCTGGCCCCGGAGACACAAAAGGGTCGCAAATTCCCCAGGCCAACCTCTAACACATTACAAAGAAGCCGACAGCCACCGCCGGTCCGCAGCTCGCGGCGCCTTCTTATTTTACCAGTTTTTCTGGCAGCCATAGTAGGTGGAGTCAGGAGTGGGGGAGGAGATTTATGCACAGTTATTAACTATGCAGGTTCTGCCTCGAAGGACTGAACTAAACTCTGACAAATCAACATCTCCAACCAATTACACCGATTGCAAAGCGGGTGACGGAATCGCAGTTAGCTGACCTTCTGCGGCCCCCCGTCATGGATAAAGCTTTTTATGGCTTACCCGACACGCCGGATGGCACCACAGCTCGGGGGCTCCGTGCTCCTCGTTCTCCACCTTGAGCTGCTGCCATGTCCAAGGATTTGTGTCCATGTGCAGTAACCAGGCGTCTTTAAAGAGCTGCAAAGACACATGTACAGAATTCACATCACCACCGGGCGGCGCTGCTGCCACATACAGTATCTTATAGAGGGGATACAGACATAATACGCAGCCTGTTTCACGGGGAGGAAAAAGGACCAGCGCACAATACAGCTTCTTGTGATACTTACAGCGTTGGGGCCGCCGCACCCTCCCAGGATAAGGATGGTCTCGCTGTCAATCACAATCTGTAAAGTATAAACGTGGCGTTAGAATGGACGTTATTACCCTGATGGGTATCGGCCGTTAACTCTTTCAGTGACTGGAGGGGAGAGGCACTCTGCGACTAACTTTACAGAGACATTTGGGACGCGGAGCCGTTACCTGAGACTGTCCGCCTCGGGGGTGAGGGCTGGGACCGGATATGGTGGGCTTCGTCCACGACCACTGCTCCAGATCCAGCACCCAGACATCGTTGCTCCTGGAAGGCAGAGGAGACACGTATCACATGACAGGAAGTTACTGCAGCATGAACACACGTGTTGCACACATGCCTCACACAACTAACCGCAGCTAGATAGGAGAAATAATGACTTACATTTGCCGAGAGCCCAGGGAGCCACCGAAGACTATCATTTTATCGCCGATGACGCAGGACGAGTGGCCCGCCATGGGAGGAGGCCCGTGGGTGGTCACTATACAGTTCCACCTGGAAGGAAAGGCCAGAGATTAGCACGGCTCCAGTTATTTCCTGCCCCAGACGGGGCAAATCCGGCAAACGAACACAAGGAATATACTGAAGGGCCCCCAAGCCACGGGGGGTCTTACCAGTTCTTGGAAGGCGAGTAGGTGTGGATCTCATCAAAGAAGCGTTCCGGTTGATGTAAGGGGTAAGGGCTCGGCCGCGTCCAGCCACCAAACAGAACCAGCAGCTCCTTGTAAACCACCAGCGTGGCCCCAGCCTTGGGTGACGGGTAAGAGCCTGCGGTGCAAGAAAGCACATGGGGGGTCAATACCCTCGTTCAACGTCCCATCCACCACGTCCCCAAACATGTAACGCATGGGCTGCATGACACATACATGTCTGATAAACTCATACATGGCGACCGTGGGACGCTGTTTTTTTTAACTGTTCATTAAGGGTTAAATCCGGGGGGGGGAGGGGGGGTTTCACAGGAATTACCCTCCCCCAGTACAGATCGCCCAGGACAGGCCCTGTCTGACGCCAACACATACTGGGAAAAATTCCTCCCCGGTCCTCGCGGGACACGCAGGCACCACAGTCTAGAGCACTGCGGGGAGATGCCAGCACGGGTTGTCCTGCTTGCACACAGGTTTCTTACCGGCTGCGTTATGAGGAAGGGGCAGGAATGACTGCCTGTGTATAGCGGATTGGGGTAGAAACGACAAAGGGGGCTGAATTCCTGAGAATAAAAATATAAACCACGCGAGGACGGAAGGGGCATTTTCTCTCCTCTTTCCCACCGAATTCCAAGGGCTGTTTACCCCGAGCTGTGGTCTGTACATCGCCATGGGAACTGCCCGAAACACACTGATAAGGAGCCTGTGAACAATGCAGAGATACGGGGCCGGAGCGGAGAGGCTGAACGCGGACACCTCCTCCCATCACACGCAGCCACAGATAAAGTTCATTAGGCCTGGTGGGGTACGAGACCCCCGGAGCAAATGTCTGCAGAACCCCCAGATCCCCCGTCTACTACCCGCCTCTCATCCGGATATTTCTGATCGCCCAGCAGGAGGCTCTCCGTGAAATGATTTGGGGGTCAGGAAACAGGATATACCTGGCGGCGCGAGCATCACTCACAGCCACCAGCCTGGATACCGGCAGAGGGGCCCCTGGCACATAGATGCTTCATGGGGGGGTCACCCACCTCCCAGCGGTTCCAGTTCAGTTCCCGTATCCCACGGAGTAACACGTTCTAACACGGCTCTGCCGGGCAGCCTTCCAGGCGGAATTAGCGAATGGGAAACCTGCGTGCAGCGGGCCCCTGCCAGGAAGGAGAGGGTGGGATTGGGGCAGGGGCCCCTCCCGTGGGATACCTCTGTGTAGCGCATTCTCAGGGTGAGAGCTGGGAATCCGTGCCGCTGCAGGCCGTCCACGTGGCAGCGAAACCCAGCCTGACAAACACCCATAGAACGTGACGGTGAGATCCTCCACATACCAGGGAGGACACATCGGTCTCACTTCCCAGACAAATACATGTACCGGCAGCAACCTTTACGTATCACTGCGAACCTTAACACGCTCCCTCCCGACAGGTCGCTCCGGTGCAGAGCCAACATCATCTCCGGGGTTACGACCAAACCTTGTCCACCGACCGGCAGCAAGAGGATTAAAACGGGAGCATCATCCCAAAAAATCATCAAACTGCCCCAAAATACAATTTACAACAGCTTAAAGTTAAAGCGGAAGTTGTAAGATAACCCAGGCCAGACTACGGAGCGCTGTACTCGCCGCAGCCGCGCATCGCATGCGAACTCGCAAACACCACTCACCCGAGGCCAGGGGTCGGATCCACTCCTTGCTGTTGAGGTCGAGCCTCCATAAGTCGTTGAAGGCAGCGTTGCAGCTGCTCTGCGTGCAGCCCCCAAACACGTACATGGACTGATTGGGGTCGTAATAACACGCACCTAAAAGCCAAAGAACATGATGGAGTCAAAATAACCCCCCGATGTACGCAGCGCTGGACCCTCTACCCAAACATCTTCTAAAGGGGCCGGGAGTAAAGTGACACAAAAAGCAATTCCTTGGATGATTTGTGATCCAGCAGGCTCTGTCGCCATGATTGATGTGCAGACTCCCACCAGCCGCAGAGGGTGGGATGCACTTGACTTTCACCCATCCAGCTGTGCATTTTCCGGCCTCCAGCTGCCCACCCAGGGGCCCCACGCTGATAAATCACCCAACGCATCACCCTCCAAGGCGCCAAAAAGACACAGTGTGCCTTCACCGGCATAGAAGCCAAGCCCCTCTCAGGAATGGTTAGCGTGTCTGCTGGGACCCATCACGTCTAAACAATCGTCAATCAGCCCCCCCACGGCTACTGCGTCCACCGGGAATGAAGGTCTAGGGGCCACCCGCTACATACTGTGTGAGAAGCGCTGTGTGATCGGGGTTCCTGGGTACGGGTACGTCCGGCTTTCCCACTGGATGTTCCCTTCTTGGACGGCTTTGATAAATCCGTGATAACACTGGTGGGCGACCCCTGGCAGAGAAGGAAACGGTAAATCGGGTTTACAGGCTGGATGTATATACAACGAATTTAAAGATTTTAGGAACTAAAGGGACAAAGATAATAAAATAAATATAGTACTAAAAATAAAAAAAATAACACTAAATACAAAATAATAATAATACAAAATTATAATAATCATAAAATATAATATAATTATAATACTAAAAATAATAACACTGAATACAAAATTATAACAATTATCATAAAATATGATATAATAATTATAGTACTAAAAATAATAATAACACTAAATACAAAATAATAATACAAATAAAATCATAACAATATAATTATACTAAATATACTACTAATAAAACAAAATTATAATAAAAATAAAATAATCATAACAAAACAACAATATAATAATACTAATAATAATAATAAAACAAAATTATAATAAAAATAAAACAATTATAAGATGGGGTTCTACTCCAGAAATCGCTCTAAAATGCACTTTTAAACTTTTTCCCCTCTCAAACATACCCCCCCCCCGGCTCCCTAAGGATTAACCTTCCGCCCCTTGCTGCCGCGAACATTGTCCCCGCACAGAACGTTTACCCGTCGGCAGCGGAATAAAACAAAGTCACATGACAGCGAGTGGCGTAGGCTCCGCGGGTCACCCCCCTGCTGGATGCCGGAGGGGAGGCTGCCGGGCCCCTGCTTTAGCACAGGAATAACCCGCACATCAGGCAGCCGTTCCTTACTCACTTATCTTCACTTTACCCTTAAAAGGAAGCGGACTGGATCGTGGGCCGAGGGCCAGAAAGCAGCATATTCCACAGGAAAAAATACACACAGAAAAAGAAGTGACATGAGTGGGCGGCGAGGAGTCAGCCCCCCGAAAAACCAGCTCACATACCCCCTTCTTACCCACCCCAGTACAGGGCGGTGTCCACGGACCCAAGACAGACCGGGGGTCCCAGCAAAGCACTAGTAAAACCAGTCACTTTCTCAAAGCCATCCCAGAATGCTGTCATTTCATCCCAGCGGGGAGGAAAAAGCTTCCATTTTCCATCTGGGGTGGGATAACTGCAGTCACTGGCGGGAGGGGAGAGGCCCGGCGGCGCAGGCTGCCGTCTCGCTTACCTTTGATGAGTCTGTACCACTGCTTGCACACCAGGGCGGCAGTCTTGTGCTCCTGATAGGGGGACAGGAAGGACAGGATGTACTCCAGCACCTCCTCCGGCAGCTCCGACATGCAGCGCTTGTGCCGGGCCGGCGGCTCCTCGTCCTGCTCCATCATTCCGTCTGCTCCGTCCTCCGCGTCGACGGCCATGAACGCGTCGTCCTCGCTGTCCGAGGGGGCGGCCATCGCATGCCACGCACTGCCTGGGGGGACACGCACGTCAGGTATCAGAACCCCAGACACACGGTTTCATGTAAAATATCACCGATTTGGTTAAAGTCCTTACAGAACACAGCTATTAACCCTCTGAACCCCGCTGACGTGGGTTACACGCACACTCGAGCTGCGCCTGCATGGGTTAAACATCACGCTCCATTACATTAACACTTATTCCGTCTCGTCTTCATAAAATAACAACGCATTCTCCTGCCCGGACACGCAGCGGCAACGCGAGCCACCGGCGGTGCCAACCCCACACACCTGGACGCTGTATCCCGATACTGGTACATAAGCAGGACAGCCTCCCAGCAGAGGTGGTAGAGGGTAATACAGTGAGGGAATTAAACATACATGGGATAGACACACGGCTCCTGAATCTAAGACGAGACCAACGATTAAGGTTGGAGTCTTTACAGTCTAGACGGGCCGGATGGGGCCGATCTGCCGTCATGTTCTAGGTTCCTATGAGGAGAGAAGCTGTCAGCCGGTTACCCGGAGCGGCGGGTAATAAGGGCCGGGTTCTGCCGGTATGGCGTCGGTGCACTTCATGGGTTACTGTGTCAGACGGTGCGAGGTGCTGGAGGTCCCCGTGTCACACTGTGTGCGCAGAGCATCGCACGCCGGGACAAACACACAACGTGACGCACAAAGCCTTCTGCTACCTTCCGCGATTAACACTTGGTGCACCAGGCGGAGCCCCAGGATTAAGCCTAGAACCCCCGCATACACCTGGTGTAACTATTTGCCCCGGACGGGCACAGATCGGGGGGGGGGGATTTCGAGAGACGGATGTCGCAATGCCTGTGAAAATACACGACACGGCTGCACAGCCTGCGCTGCTTCACTGATACTGACCCCCGTCCGGGACGCCCCCCCCCATAGCATATCGCAACGTTACTCACCGTGACCCCAGTGAGGGCAGGGAAAGGCTGTTTAAATACCCCACGCGACGGGCTGGCTCCCAGACTCGCTCTGGCAGAGATTGCCCCTGTGGGAGGCAGCATGCGGCACGGCCGGGGGGGTGTCGGTTCGCGGTTTTTGGGGCGTATAATGTAAGGATGTACCAAGTGGATGGTAATTAGTGGGAAGAAAAGCAGTGATCCTGACGAACGCTTTGATCCTCAGATCCCACCCCTGCCAGGAAGCTGTGTGGGGCAGGTGCAGACCTAACACCCCTGTGTCGACATCTGGGGGAAGCAGGGGGGGGCAGGACTGTGCCAAACCTCTGGCAATTAGCTGGTTAACGGGTCTACAAGCAGTGCACTCATTCACAGTCTGCAGCAGCTCATCCAACTCCCAGCATCCTCAGCCAATACATTGATAACGTTATGTCATGAAGGGCCAACCCCAGCAGGTTCCTGCTCCAACCCTGTATAAAGCATATCATCCCAGGGAAAACCCATATAATGTAGAGCCCCATCATGCCCGGGGACAGACTCGCAGTGCCATCATCCCCAGGTAACAGGCACACAGTCCCATCATCCCCGCGGGGACCGGCACGTAGTCCCATCATCCCCGGGGGGACCGGCACGTAGTCCCATCATCCCAGGGGGGACCGGCACGTAGTCCCATCATCCCCGGGGGGACCGGCACGTAGTCCCATCATCCCCGGGGGGACCGGCACGTAGTCCCATCATCCCCGGGGGGACCGGCACGTAGTCCCATCATCCCAGGGGGGACCGGCACGTAGTCCCATCTTCCCCGGGGGGACCGGCACGTAGTCCCATCATCCCAGGGGGGACCGGCACGTAGTCCCATCATCCCAGGGGGGACCGGCACGTAGTCCCATCTTCCCCGGGGGGACCGGCACGTAGTCCCATCATCCCCGGGGGGGACTGGCACACAGTCCCATCATCCCCGGGGGGACTGGCACGTAGTCCCATCATCCCCGGGGGGGACGGGCACGCAGTCCCATCATCCCCGGGGGGCGGGCACACAGTCCCATCATCCCCGGGGGCGGGCACACAGTCCCATCATCCCCGGGGGGCGGGCACACAGTCCCATCATCCCCGGGGGGCGGGCACACAGTCCCATCATCCCCGGGGGGCGGGCACACAGTCCCATCATCCCCGGGAAGGTCCCTGCTGTGATGAATGGGCAAACAGAAGCCTGTGCTGCGCCAGCTGCTTCGCTCTATAACTCCCATGAAGCTCGGTCAGTCTTAGGCCAAGCACTCGGCCTCACCTGCTCACGGCGCGGCCCCCCAGTCTCACAGGCCGGGTTCCTCCTGTATCCGGGATCCTTCCTGGCCAGGCTCGCCCTGAACCTCCCTTGTCACTGAGCCACCATCTTCCAACAGCACCAGCGGCAGAGTGGAGCGAGCCGACGGGTGCGCGCGCGCAGTGGTTACGCACACGCTGTGTGCGTGTCCGACAGCAGATGCCATATTGTGAAGGTCCCAGTGTTAGACTGCACCAGCGCTACCAATGACGCCATGTTGAGAAGGTCATTCTGTGTCTTAAGTTTGAATATTGTTTCAGTCAATGTGCTTTTATTAAAGAGTATATGTTATATTTCCATTATTGGGAGTAACATGCAGCTGACTGGGAGCCGTCTTCCCGGGTATTCCAACTTTCTAACCCCAGAAGCCAAAGTCTGGATCACTTGATTAAACCCTAAAGTTCACGTCGCCCGTGCACAAGGCTCACACTCGGGCGCAGGGTTGTTGCCTTTTATTTTAGCAGACGGCAATATAACACATGGCCAAAACACATCATGGAAGCAGTCATATCATGGCTGACAGGTGGCAGCTTTATATTAGTGGGACGCTGGGTGGTCACTAGCTGGAAAAATCCAGAGCGTGAGACCAAAAAGGGGACGCTCCCAGCTCCGAGGGGGGCTCGGGGCTCAATGAGTAGGGGGACCCCGCGGACCTAAAAATTCATAACGGGGAAGACGTAGTTTCACAAACTAAGGTTTCCGGCTACTGGTTTAGGAGACATGGGCCTCCCCCAGAGCTCATGCGTGGATCTAACACGATGGGAACGAGGCGTTTGTAAATACGGGTGAGGACTGCAGTATTTTAGGAATTGTTTTAAATTGCAACAATATTGGAAACATCTGAATGAAAAAAACCTGAAAGTGCGTATAGAAGAAATATCCAAATTTATTAATGTGAACACTCACTGAGTATATACTCATCGCTCCCCGCTTCTCACCAACTCATATGCTTCCCGCCATTTTATGAGTGGAAAGGAGATTTGGGAGGCATGGTTCCGGAGCAGATCAAACAAACTTTATAGATCCATCACAGATTGTGAATAAACTTTACGTAAATGTCAATGAGCATCAGCTTCCAAATAGGGTAAAATAATTATTAAATACAATACTGCATAAACACACATTTGAAGCCGTTGTGCCAAATTATGTATCCTGTTCAGAAATTATGTAATCCTGTTCAGTTCTCTAACATGAATCTGATTCTCATAGTCTGTTCCAGCTGGGGATACAAAGATGGCTGCCCTCTGCTTCCGGCGGACACTGGGGGGAACCATCATGGCGGAGTTCCACCTGCGTTGCGCGAATCGTGCACGCGCCTAGAGGTGTGCGTGCTTACTTCCGCACGGCGCAGGCGCAGTAAAGCGCGGTGCTCGGCCTGGTTTCCGGTGGCGGCTGAGCGGAAAATGGAAGAAGATGAGGTCGCGGAGAGCTGGGAGGATGCTGCGGACAGTGGGGTGAGTGGCGGCGGCTGCTCAGGGGCTGTACGGGGCGATCAAGGGCCTCGGCGCGGTACCGGGGTACACACTGTGGTGGGGTAGCAGGCGCTTGGCCCAGGTACTCTGTGGGGTTCTTTCGGTTCGCATGGCGGCTCCGGGTTGTTTGCTCCACCCACGGAGCAGCACCATGGTTGTTTGCCCCGGTTTGGTCTCTCAGGGCTCCAGGTCTGACCTTTGGCCCCTGCATGGTTTTGTCCCAGAGCACGTGGGGGGCGAGAGGTCATTATGGCTTCTCCCGTGACCCATAGGTTCTGCATTAAGTAGATGCCCTCATGCCCCGCTCCAATCAGTTGGTGCCCCCCAACTTCACCCCTTACTGCCACATGCATGAATGCCCCAGCCCCCCAGGTACTTTTACAGTAATCTACGCTCCGCATGCGCAGCTTCTGGTGATCGTTTCCGAGGGGTTGTTGGGGCGCCGTGTGATATGCCCCAAGCAGTGGTTATTAATACCCGCTCATATTCTGTGTGCTGACACAGCGCGGAGCGGGGGCCGCATTGCTGAGCGTCTGCCAAACTCTGTAGACATTTGACGCCCGGGGTCCGGTCACCCCGTCCATCGAAGCCTCTCTGATTTATGCCGCAAACTCCGGGAATATGAGGGGCTAAAAATCACTAAAACAAACACGGCTCGGGGGGCGACCTGCGTGACTTATTGGAAACCGCTAGCTGGTGGGGTACAAGAGCCATAAATGTTACCCCCGGCTGTTATCCTGCGTGTTAGCTGGGGGCCGGTGGCTTCTGGATGTCCTATTATTAGTCAGTTGGTTATGAAACGGTGATTTATTTTCTCGCGTATCTTTGTTTTTATTGTTTTCCCAGGAAATAGAAAGAAGGTTAGAGAAGAAGCTAAAAATCGCTCAACGAGAAAGGTAAGAGAAAGATGTAGCAGTTAAATGGTGTGGGGCCACAGGGGCGGAGTGCGCCGCAGGGTGGGAGGTTTGGGGGGCCGGAGTGCGCCGCAGGGTGGGAGGTTTGGGGGGGCGGAGTGCGCCGCAGGGTGGGAGGTTTGGGGGGGCGGAGTGCGCCGCAGGGTGGGAGGTTTGGGGGGGCGGAGTGCGCCGCAGGGTGGGAGGTTTGGGGGCGGCGAGAGTGAGAAGAGAAGCTGTTCTCTGAATGGTCTTTGCTGGGCTATAGTATTGGGCGTTTCGGCGCCGTCCTCTCTGCCATTCATAAGCCTCGATTTCCTGTTCCCAGCAGGAAGTCCAAGTCTCCACCTAAGGTCCCCGTGGTTATCCAAGACGACTCCCTTCCATCCGGTCCCCCTCCCCAGATCCGAATTCTAAAGAGGCCTACAAGCAACGGCTTGGCGAGCAACGCGAACGCCAGCAGCCGTCCCTCGGCGCCCGTCAAGACCTTGGCGCAGAGGGAAGCGGAGTACGCGGAGGCTCGCAAGCGGATTTTAGGAAGCGCCAGTCCCGAGGAGGAGCCGGAGAAGCCTGTGGTGGAGAGGTAACGGACAACCGGGGCAAGGATACTGCTTTGCTCTTTTGCCCAAATGTGTTGAAACAGCTGCCATGTTCCTCAGCCAAAAGCGGCTGTGATGCATGGAGTGGAACCTCCGCAGCTTGTGAAGTGGCTGCCCTGTCCTGTAACACGGCTCATGGAACCGTGCATTGCGGAGTCTCTGGGGGTTTGGAGGCTTGTGGCAGAATAGATCACAGCCCTGCATATCAGGTACAGCTTGGCGCGGGAACGTCTGCATGTTTCTTGTTTTGTTGTTTGTGTGTTTTTGTTTTTATGATGGAGGCGCCGTGTTCGATTCTCGCGTCCCCTCGGTAATCCCGTTATGTTTCCGACAGGCCTTCGCGAATCAATCAGTCTGAGGACGTCAGACAGCCGAACAACGTGATCCGGCAGCCGCTGGGTCCCGACGGATCACAAGGCTTCCGCCAGCGCAGATAGACGCGATGGAGTGATGCTGCCCTGTCACACCAATGGACCTGAGCGGAGGGGACCACCTCATTAACTTGCACTTTGATGCCCTTTTTGCTCCGCCCACTGTGACCTTAAACCCTGCGCACTGTGACCCTCTACCGCCACCCATCCTCTCCGACCACTGTGATTGGCACAGCGCCGCAGGCCGCCCGCCTCTTAACACCAGGGACAGCGTGTCTGCGCTTGTGCAAAATGGGAAGGGAGGGTGGTGAGGAACGCCTGTCGGCACAGACGGTGTGCCACGTGCCTGCAACTGCCACTGAAGTTCTCTCCAGCAATAATGTTTCTAACAGTTAGTGGGGTCTCCAGCGGGGGACGTGGGTTCCGATCCGGCGCTCGATTGCAGATGATATTTTTCTTAGAGCTGCCTGTAACCCGAATCCCTCCCCAGAGGAGCCTCCGTTCCGCTTCCTTTAGCTCTGGCGTAGCGCGCATGGAGACCGTTTTAAGAGAAAACCACTTTGTTTTAACAGCCAACGGTAGAGCGTAAAAGTGTTAAATCCCACTGAACTGTGTAGGGCGTAGAGTAACGGTGACGGGGGGGGAAGCCCTCCGGTTTCTGGGCACGTATTATGATGGCTTTTGGAGCTAGGTCCCCCCGCCGTGGCTTCAGGATGTTGGGGGGCGCTTGGTTAGAATTGCCCCTGTGTGTGAGAGGAGGGGTATGAGCTGCGGGTGTGTGCATGAGCTACTAACCAGCATGGCTTGGGGGGGAGCAGGCTGGGACCGGCCCCGTCGCCCCCTCGCTGCTTCAGTGTTCTGCTGGTCTGATCTAGCGTGGGTCTTGGACTGAAGGATTATGGGACGGAGACTTTCTCCCCGCAGCCCGGGCTGTCCGTGAGCGCGGAGATCGTGGAATCCGGAGAGGGTGGAGGCGGCAGCCGGTGGGCGCGGACGGAATAGCACAGGACTGGCCCCGTGTGAAGGGCCCTTATTCTGAATGCAGTAACAGGTGGGGCCGGGCTCGCTAACCCGTCTAGGGCCGCCGGGGCCTGCACCATGCGCAGGAATGTGGTGCTGGCCCCTCCGGACCTGGAGCGGAGAGCCGTCCGAGAGACCTGGAGGTCGATGTTCTGGGCGGCTGTGGGACGGTGCCTCCTGCTCGCGGGCGACGATTATCGCTGTACCGGATATACATTTACTTTTAGAAATCAGAACATTGGGAACGAACCATGCTAAATAAAGTTGATGAAAACGGTCTGTTCTGTGGCGTGTTTCTTAAGCTGCCGGGTGCCGATAATGTATACGTTTCTATTGTATAAACCCGATGACGTTGTCATAGCAACGTGAGCGGAAGGCATGCGCTTCTTATGTACCCTCGGAACAAGTAGGGTGTTTCTGAGCTATAAGATGGCACGGATTCATTAAATGGGCACAGAGTGGTAGAGGCTTCCGTGCAATGCCTTTCCGCGGGTGAAACATGGCAGTCTCCCTGGTTCTGTCACAGGCAGTGGGCACAGACTGGTATGAGCTCATGGGGTGGGCACAGAATGGTATGTCCCATGCATGATGGACATGGGGTAGTACTGTCCTGGGTGGTGGGCACAGAATGGTATCTCCCATGTATGGTGGCCATGGGGTGGTATTGTCCTGTGTGGTGGGCACAGAATGGTATCTCCCATGTATAGTGGGCATGGGTGGTATTGTCCTATGTGGTGGGCACAGAATGGCACCTCCCATGTATGGTGGGCACTGGGTGGTATTGTCCTGTGTGGTGGGCACAGAATGGTATCTCCCATGTATGGTGGGCACGGGGTGGTATTGTCCTGTGTGGTGGGCACAGAATGGTATCTCCCATGTATGGTGGGCACGGGGTGGTATTGTCCTGTGAGGTGGGCACAGAATGGTATCTCCCATGTATGGTGGGCACGGGGTGGTATTGTCCTGTGTGGAGGGCACGGAATGGTACCTCTCATGTATGGTGGGTACGGGGTGGTATTGTCCTGTGCGGAGGGCATGGAATGGTACCTCTCATGTACGGTGGGTACGGAAGCGGAGCCCCCTGTGTCTTAGATGTCGGGAGCGACCCCTCTATCTGTTAAACTCGATGGTTTTGCCTCAGGGCCGCTCTCTCCTCCGCCTCACCAGTGAGTACAGAGTACTCAGCTGACTGACCCGGAAGTCCTGGGTGTACCAAGATGGCGGACAGCGATTACGAGTCGGTGGTATGCGTCAAGCCGGAAGTGCACGTTTACCGGATCCCTCCCCGGGCCTCCAACCGAGGATACCGGTACGTAATAGAGCCTGGGGCCCTTCTTCAGGGTCGGCCGGGGACGGGTCCGTCTGACTATCTGTCTGTCCCCCCAGGGCCGCCGAGTGGCAGCTGGATCAACCGGCATGGAGCGGCCGCCTGCGGATCACAGCCCGGGGCAAGATGGCCTACATCAAGCTGGAGGACAAGACCACGGGTACCGGGGGCTGCGGGCACCTGGGGCGGAGGGAGCGGGGAGAGGTGTGCGCTTAGTTACATATACACCTGTGTACATGCAGCATGCTGCGCAACAGAGCAGGGTGGAGCCTTGTCTATAAAGCCCTATCCATAAAGGCAAATTTCCATGGAAACCAAAGACTTTCCTGCTGAATGACATCATGAACGGACCCTGAGATATAGCCGGGGGGCATATCAGTGGCCTTCGTGCCCCCAGGTGTAAAATGCAGTATGCCCTGCCGGACACGGCCCCTCAGGGCACCCCGAATGTTATGTTAATGGCGGCACGGACAGGCTGCGTTCAGGTGCTGCATGATGATGTATTGTGAACATGCGCAGCGTGCCCCCCGCGCTCACAGAGACCTGACAGGCGGCCCCTGAGTGACCGGCGCGCCCCCCCGGGGAGAGCGGGTAACAGCGCAGGAACACGGGGTATTTGTGTGTAACGCGTGGCTCTTTGTTTCAGGGGAGCTTTTTGCGCAGGCCCCCGTGGAGCAGTTCCCGGGCATCGCCGTGGAGAGCGTGGCCGATTCCAGTCGATATTTTGTCATTTGCGTCGAGGACGGGAGCGGTAAGTCCGCTAAAAAGCGCGTTTGCCGCGACCCCCGGCCGCCCCGGTCTGACCTCTCTGCTTCCCGCAGGGCGACGGGCGTTCCTCGGCGTCGGGTTTGCGGATCGCGGCGATGCATTTGACTTCAACGTCGCTCTGCAGGATCACTTCAAGTGAGTGTCGCCCGGGTCGCAGGGTTCTGATACACGCCGGGGGGGGGGTTATGATGTAAGATGTCGATAAAGATGTTTTTCTCTTCCAGGTGGGTCAAACAGCAGACGGAGTTCGCAAAACAAGCGCAGAACCCCGACTCGGGGCCCAAGCTGGACCTGGGCTTCAAGGAGGGACAGACCATCAAACTGAACATCGCGGTACTGTGCTTCTCTCTCTCTGTCGCCCTATCATTGCCTCCTTGTGATGTCATCTACGTAGATTATAACTCTGACATCACCGTGCTCCCGGCAGACCCCGCGCATGCACAGTAACTCTGGTGCATGGAATGTCCGGGGCCCCCGGCCGTTGTTTAGTTTGGGCTCCCCCGTGAGTTTTAAGTCCGGGGGCTTTGACGTCCGATTTAGTGGTTCAGTCCCAGCGTCTGATAAAACTCCCTTTAACGACAGAATATCAAAAAGAAGGAAGGAGCCAAGCCGCGGCCCCTGAGCGGCGCGGGGCCAAACCTGCTGCCGCCACCGCCGGGAGGGAAAGCGCCGGGCGCCGTACCGGTGCAGCACAGCCCGCCGCAGCCCGCGGGGGACTCAGGTGAGCGGCCCCCGGATCTCTGTGTGCGGCCCCCGGATCTCTGTGTGCGGCCCCCGGTACCGTGTACCATGTACTTCCTGCTTTCTAAATGCTTCTTCTTTCTGCAGGGACAGGGCTGCTTGTGGCCCTCGGAGCCACATCTTCCTGGGCTGAGCCGGTGGCTGCTGCGGACACGTGGGGAGACTTCACTAAAGCATCCAGGTGGGTTTGGATGTGCGAGGGGCGGGGGGCTTGTCGTCCTGCAGCGGGGGGCTTGTCGTGGGGTAAGGGAGAGCTCCGCGTTATATCCGTCTTGTGTTCCCGCAGCTCTGGTTCTGGACAGCCCAGCACGGACTGGGTGAAGTTCTGAGAAGCCAGGAGAAGAAGAGTGCCCTCAACATCTTATGAACGGGAGACCTCTGAGCCCTCTGTGATCACCAGCCAGAAAAGCAGAGAATTAATATTCCAATGTGCAATCGGGACATCGGCTCCGGACGACCCCAACGTTTTATTCCTCCCCCTCACTGTTATCGGCGGCAGCAGGATGCCGGCACTCGTGAGTCCACCCCCCCCCCCCGGTATCCAGCAGCCTCTGCGGAGCTGGACTGCCGCTTTTCGCACCGCGTTCCCGATCCGGTGAGAGTCGGCGCCGCGTCCGATGGAATCTGCTGGTGTTTTGCTTGCAGGTGACTTTTTTGCGACTAACCCCCCCCCGCTGCACTCATTCATGCGATGGCTTCATCGGCTCCTGTCACGCGGGAAGCGCATGCCCAGCGTGGCTGCAGACGTGGGTCGTTCAGGGACCGGCTGCCTACGGGGGGGGCGAAATAACGTGAGAAGCTCCAGCCGCCTCAGGGACTGCGTTGGTTTCTAATGCTGTTTTCCTGCGTGGCGTTAAAGGCTTCTGCGCCGCGCATGCTGCGACTTTCTCCCCATATTAAATCTCCCAAGTTTGATGCCCACGGACTTTAACGGAGTTTTCCATCCCGTGTACTCCGTGTGTATTAAATACCCTACATTCCTGCGGGGGGTATTGCGCGCCGTGCCCCCTCATCGCTTTGTGGTGGGCAGAGCCGCGCATGTTTCCCCAGCTCCTGCTTCGCCGTTTTATGCCGTGCTTGCTTTAGACGGGGCTGCTTTTGGCGTGCAGTACCTCGATTAGCCAGCGGAGGGCGCTCTGTCACTGTAGGGTAACGTACCTGCAGGGTTATATGGATCCCCCCCTCCTGTACCAAAGATAATGCGGCCGCAGGATCCGTTCTAAGATCCATCACATGCAGATCACTTTGCACGCCCATAGGCAGAGGGGCGCCTCGTTTACCCAAAGGGCTCTGCGTGGGGGGACCCGGGGTGGGACGGGACGGCCCCCCGGCAGCGCCCCCCCTCGTGGTCTCGTCTGTTTTTAGAATTATCGGAATATATTGATTTTAGGGTTTCTAGACGTTCTATTTATAGCTCCGCATTCTATTTTTGGTGCTTCGTTTTCTCGTCTTTTCTCCAAGAATCTGACAATCGTTTGTGATACTAAAGAAAATGTCTAATAAAGTTGGGAAGGAAGGGGCCCCGCGTGCCACCGCTTCGTCTTTTGGGGGGACCCGGGGGGGGGTTCTGCGGGGTCCGTAAAGCTGATGGTTCAGCAGTCTGTGGCCCTAATGAAGCTGTTCGGTCCCCTAGGCTCCTGGGTGTTCTGTCCCTGAAGAGGTTAAAACCTTCCAAAGAAATCTGAAGAGACAGTCCTGTGATTGATTGGGAGATTGCTTAGCAACAGCCCCAGCTGGCACTCGCACTCACACTCTCACTCGCTCACTCGCTGTGTTTACAGCCGCAGACAGCTCGGTGTTAAGAGGCTTAGCGGCAGGAAGCGACGCCGTGGCCCCGGGATTAGTGAGCACTCAGACTCGCCGCGGCTTTGTTCTCTCGTTGGCCGTCGCTACCTGGTTACCGGGACAAAAGGTGTTTAATTTACAGGGGCAGGGCCGGCCCTCACCTGGCTGCACGGAGCACATAAGGCTCAGGACCGGCCCTCCGGGTGCAGCTCTAACCGACGGACGCGCCGCAGCAACAGGTAGGAGCCCGTCCGCGGGGCACGGAAATCTGCACCCCCTGATACACCCCCCCCCTGCACTGCTATACCCCTCTGATTTACCCCCACTATATACCCCTCTTATACACCCTGTACTGCTATACCCCTCTGATTTACCCCCACTATATACTGACCTCATACTCCCCCACTGATATACCCTTCTTATATACCCCGCACTGATATACCCCTCTTATATACCCCTCATATATACCCTGCACTGAAAAACCCCTCTGATTTACCCCCACTATATACTGACCTCATACACCCCCACTGATATATCCCCCCATTATACCCCTCTGATCTTGTGCCAGTAATAAGCGTACTATTGGGGTGTTTTCCATTGACTTTTATTTAAGCCTGAGACCCCGCTGCTGTGCGGTGAGTAGCGGGTATGTTAACGTGTATTTGCACATGTGTGTGCGTGTAACCGGTCACAGCTATTAATTCATCTTTAGGACTGGAACTTCTCTGTGCTCTAAAACCACATGTCTGAGTATGACCTGCCTGAGATTTGGTTAATTTATGGAGAGGGTGGTAGATAAGTGGAACAGCCTCCCAGCAGAGGTGGTAGAGGGTAATACAGTAAGGGTATTAAACATGCATGGGACAGACATACGGCTCCTGAATCTAAGACGAGACCAACGACTGATTAAGGTTTGAGTCTTTACAGCGGGAGAAACGGGCGACTAGACGGGGGCCGGATGGGGCCGATCTGCAGGGGGGTGTGTGATATTTATTGATTTTATTAGCAGAATATCACGAGCGAGTCACAGCGACGCGTAGTTTAGATGTTAATGTCCCCTGTGGAGGGTATTTTGCTCCAGACTTTGCCCCCAACTGGCAGCAGCTCCTGTGGCTCATGGCCCCAGCCCCCCCGTGGCTTTGCCCCCGAACCCCACTCTTGCTCCTACAACCCCTCTGTCATTTTGTTCAGGGGCAAAAGAGTCAGGGGGGGTTATTACAGGAAGCCAACCCCCTCCCCTGTGTCACTTTAAGAGATGTGTTGGTGTTACCATGGCAACTTTTAGCTTTTAAAGTGACTGGCAAGTCAAGTAACTTGTTTCCTTGGCAACTGCACCGGGTACTCAAACTGAGCTGTTGTGTGTAACCGCCATGATATATACCGTTATTGTTATTATTATGTATAGCGCCATCATATGCCGCAGGGCTGTACGGCGTCATTCAGGAGCACTTGGGCAGGTGCGTGAGAGGTGGGGGGCCCCTGGTCCCTGTATTAGAGGTGGGGGGCCTCTGGTCCCTGTATTAGAGGTGGGGGGCCCCTGGTCCCTGTATGAGAGGTGGGGGGCCCCTGGTCCCTGTATGAGAGGTGGGGGCCCCTGGTCCCTGTATGAGAGGTGGGGGGCCCCTGGTCCCTGTATGAGAGGTGGGGGGCCCCTGGTCCCTGTATGAGAGGTGGGGGCCCCCCTCTTGCGCGAGCTCCGGCTCAGTAGAAGCGTATATTCTGATCCTTGGCCGCACACTCAAATGGTCTGGGGCCCCTGGTGGTCTCTGTCTGGGGCCCCAGGACTGGCAGTTATGAGTGCCCGGGGGCCAGTGGTTTCCTGCCTGTCTATTCCAATGACCTCTGGGGCCCCAGTCTGAGGCTCTTCCTTTAAGGACCCCCCTGACTCCTCCTCTTCCGTTTGGGCCCCAGTCTCATCTGAGGGGCCCTGACCCCCTGGCTTAACCTCCCTCATGGCGCTGCTCTCTGGGGCCCCATACTGCAGGCTCCTCCTCCCAGGGGCTCCATTACCCTCGCGCTTCCTCTCTCGGGGGTCCCAGACTCCACCGGTCCCCGGGTTCCTCGTTTCAGGGGCCCCAGTTTCCGCCTCTTCACGGGTCCGTACCCCAGCTTTCTGCGCAGGCCTGGTGGGCGGTACAGGCCGCATCCCCGGAGCAGAGTGGATGTTGCGGCCGAGCTCGGTGGCTCCGCCCCGGTATGTCTGACCGGCAGCGGCCGAGATGGAGCGAGGTGGGTCGGGACGAGCAGCCGAGTGCTGGCGGTCTTAACGGGGCCCCCGGGGGCCACACAGCGAGACATAGGCCCTGAATGGTAACGTCTATATTGTATGCAGTGTGCGCCGGACAGCCAAGGGTTAACTGCGTGTCCCGTAATAACCCCGGTCAGTATATCGCGGCGACGTATGTATTAACCCTTTACCGGCTGCGGGTTATTGATGTATTAACCCTATACTGGCTGCGGGTTATTGATGTATTAACTCTTTACCGGCTGTGGGTTATTGATGTATTAACTCTTTACTGGCTGGGGGTTACTGATGTATTAACCCTTTACTTTGTGCGTATTATGGTCAGTTGATGTATTAACCCTTTACTGGTTGCAGGGTACTGATGTATTAATCCTTTGCTGTCTGTATTACTGGCGGTCTATAGCTGTATTAACCCTTTAATGTGTTGTATGACTAGCAGGTCACCGGGACGGGGACGGGGGGGTTGTCCCTGGAATATATATTGAATCCACAGGGTTCAGAGGGCCAAACAGCCTGCTTAAGCCAGCCCATTGGGGGGAAAGAGGAGCCGGTGATTCCAGCCGGCCAGTCAGATGGTGAGGGACCTCACCGCTAAGGTCAGCCAGCCAATTGGGCGATGAAAGATCCAGTGGGTTTTCCAGGGTCCAAGGGTGTTTGTAGTTGCCACGGTGATATAACTTTATGGGATGTTGAAGAAAGATTTGTAATCATTTCATAGAATTGAGTGTTTATTCTGCGAATCCCGGGAGGAACACGCTTAATCTAGAACTATTTACCAGAATGAACCCACGCGTAATCTAGAACCCTGCACCGGAATGAACCCACCCGTAATCTAGAACCATTTGCTGGAATGAACCCACGTGTAATCTAGAACCCTGTACCGGATTGAACCCACGTGTAATCTAGAACCATTTGCTGGAATGAACCCACGCGTAATCTAGAACCATTTGCTGGAATGAACCCGCGCGTAATCTAGAACCCTGTACCGGATTGAACCCACCCGTAATCTAGAACCATTTGCTGGAATGAACCCACGCGTAATCTAGAACCCTGTACCGGATTGAACCCACCCGTAATCTAGAACCATTTGCTGGAATGAACCCACGTGTAATCTAGAACCCTGTACCGGATTGAACCCACCAGTAATCTAGAACCATTTGCTGGAATGAACCCACGCGTAATCTAGAACCCTGTACCGGATTGAACCCACGCGTAATCTAGAACCATTTGCTGGAATGAACCCACGAAGGGCTGTTCAAGGAGATCTCGGAGCGGAAAGATCCCGGTTTGTCGGGAATCTCCTCGCCCCGGAATGCATTTCACTAAATACCATGAATGCAAACAGGTCTCTATGGATCCTGGGAAGTTTGGCGTAACCATGGTTACCGGTGGGCTGCCCCAGCTATTACCCCCTGCTGGGGAAGTCACGGGCCGCAGGGTCATAGTGCCCTCCCCGCGTGTCTCCGTGTCTCTGGTATACTATCTGGATGTGGCTCTTATACCACAACTCCCATCACCCTGGACGGCTCCTTTCTCAGAGGTATTTATTGAATAATATATCGCCGTCACATTCTGCAGCGCTGTACACCGGGTTGTATTGTTGATGTCTGGCTCGTGGCTCACGCCGTATTCACTAACCTGTCAGAACGGCCGTGGGGTCGGGGGGGGGGGACGTGTCTGTGTGCTGCGCAGGCAGCCCTGGGGTAGGTGGGCCGTGCCCCCTTTTATTGTCACAGATGGGGGCGGGGAGCTAAGGAGATTTGATTGTAATCTCAGTCGCTGTGGTGTCTGCTTCGGAGACGCTGGATCCTCGCTCTGGATCCGTTTACGGGGAGGAATAAAGCCCCGGGGGATTTCGCACAGACCCAGGACTGGTGTCAGGGATTTGGGGCGCACGGTTCTTTCCGCGGTTCTCCTGAGGCTCCTGGACTGATGAGCACCGAAGAGGAGACCCCGGACTCTGCAGAGCAGAGGCTGGAGGCTGTCATAGAGGTTGGTGGCTCGCTGGGTTCTGTGGGGGTCCGGGGGTCTCGGGGGGCCTGAGGATGGTGATTTCCCCACTGCTTTTATCGCCCCCCCCTTCTGCCGTTGTTAAAACTGCCGTCCCACTTACGCCGCAGCTGGTCCATCCTTTTATTCTCGCGTTATAATCAAAAACTTTAAAGATCCTTTTTCAGTTTCTATGACAACGGCCAGTCAGCGCCTGCTTTTGTATCACATGACAATTAAGAGTTCCCGGCAAAAACTGTGAAAGAGGGAAACTTTTAGACAATTAGAGAATTATCTCTGGGAATGATGTTTCAGCAGAGTAGGTGGAACTGCAGCTTTAATGATAACGTTCTTACCGTTTCTTTCCTGCGGTGCTTGCAGTTGTAGTACCCTGTACCACTTCTAATGGGAGGCTGTTCCATTTATCTACTACCCTCTTGGTCAGGAGCCATGTGCTCGTAGTGCATTTACGGAGTCCGCAGACGGTCACGTCAGCCTTTAGTCCCACACCAGGCGCTGCTCGTGTTCTTTGGTGCCTGATTTTTGCCCCCTCGTATGTTTTATTGCCCCCCGCAGAAGCTTTCACTCCGTGTGCTGGGTTCTCCGGAGCAGAGGTGTCTCACTGTCAGCGGAGACTCTCACAACCCCCAGCCAGCCCGCCTGCCCGCCAGGATCCGCGAGATCGTGACCAGGAACCTGAGCGCCCTGCCACCGCTGCCCGGTGAGTCTGGGGTATTCCTGATACTCCACAAAGAATTTCCCCTACTCCCTGATTGACCACAGGTGGGTCAGACAAACCGGCCCGAACTTTCTTATTAGAGCCCCCGGGGCCCTCAGCAGTAGAGCCCATCCAGCTGGTGCGGTGGATGAGGGGGAGAGTTTAATCCGCAGCCCCCGGGGGGTCACTGTGTGCTTTTATTATCTGTTGAATGTATGCAGGGCGCGGGGCTCTAACGTCTGCTCTGATACCTCCCAGGTCCCCCCGAAGACATGTCGTCCCTCCTGTCCCTCCAAGAGGAGAACCGCGTCCTCCAGCAGGAGCTCTCGCGGGTGGAGGACCTCCTGGCCCAGAGCCGCGCCGAGAGGGACGAGCTGGCCATCAAGTACAACGCCATCAGCGAGCGGGTGAGCCCTCGCGGGGTTAAATCCACGGGATGTCCCGTGTCCCCCCCCCCGTGTAATTATCAGTATGAATGCTGCTTCCCCCCCCCCACTCTGCCCCGTCCCCCCCGCTCCCGGACTCTTTCTTTATGTGTTTGCGTGTCCGGACACATCATGCGCGGCGGCGGGCAGGCTCAGACCTGCTCTGGCGAACGTGTCCCCCGCTGCCGGCCGGCGAGTGAATGGGAGAGTAAGGAGGCGCCACGGCTCGTGCCAAGACCATCGCAGAGTGCCCCGGTTATCTGAGCGTCCCGTTCTGGGGCTGAAGCTGCTTTGTTGTGAGTGTGAGTGTGAGTGAAGCTGGCTGCGGCGGTGGTGAGTCACGCTGACCGCCAGACGCTTCATACGTCATATACGTTGTTATGGGGATTGTCCGCGCCGGCAGCGTTCCGCCGATCGGTGGAGGGCTGTTGCTGGAGATCCGCCGCTGAACCCTCACACCCCCGGCAGGCATTATTCGCTATCTTTGTCCCACAGAGCTCGCACTCTATTGACATCGTGTAGAATTCTGTTTGCGGTACCGACGGTGGCCATTTAATTGCTTGAATTGATGGGTGTCACGGTGACGGTTGCCGTGGTGATGGTAAACTTTGCCTATTCAGGGTAGCGTGTCCTTTCCTCAAAGCCTTTGCTCCCGCGGCGGTCTCTTTTATCTACCTCCGGATTGTCAGCTCTGTGGGACAGAGTCTCGGCTCTTTATGGATTATAAACAAAATTCTTCCCGGAAAGTTACTTCTGTTGAGAGATTTTGTGGCCGTAACAGAACCGTAGCATCCCCGGGTACCTTATGACCCCCGTCCCATGAACCCCCCCAGGTACCGGTCTTTAGGGGTCAGCAGTATGACCCCCGTCCCATGAACCCCCCCAGGTACCGGTCTTTAGGGGTCAGCAGTATGACCCCCGTCCCATGAACCCCCCCAGGTACCGGTCTTTAGGGGTCAGCAGTATGACCCCCGTCCCATGAACCCTCCCAGGTACCGGTCTTTAGGGGTCAGCAGTATGACCCCCGTCCCATGAACCCTCCCAGGTACCGCTCTTTAGGGGTCAGCAGTATGGCCCCCGTCCCATAGCACCCCCCAGGTACCGCTCTTTAGGGGTCAGCAGTATGGCCCCCCCGTCCCATAGCACCCCCAGGTACCGGTCTTTAGGGGTCAGCAGTATGGCCCCCGTCCCATAGCACCCCCCCCAGGTACCAGTCTTTAGGGGGTCAGCAGTATGGCCCCCGTCCCATAGCACCCCCCCCCGGGTACCGGTCTTTAGGGGTCAACAGTATGGCCCCTGTCCCATAGCAACGCCCCCCCCCCGGGTACCGGTCTTTAGGGGTCAGCATTATGGCCCCCGTCCCATAGCACCCTCCAGGTACCGTTCTTTAGGGGTCAGCAGTATGGCCCCTGTCCCATAGCACCCCCCAGGTACCGGTTTTTAGGGGTCAGCAGTATGGCCCCCGTCCTATAGCACCCCCAGGTACCGGTTTTTAGGGGTCAGCAGTATGGCCCCCGTCCCATAGCACCCTCCAGGTGCCGGTTTTTAGGGGTCAGCAGTATGGCCCCCGTCCCATATCACCCTCCAGGTACCGGTTTTTAGGGGTCAGCAGTATGGCCCCCGTCCCATAGCACCCTCCAGGTACCGGTTTTTAGGGGTCAGCAGTATGGCCCCCGTCCCATAGCACCCTCCAGGTACCGGTTTTTAGGGGTCAGCAGTATGGCCCCCGTCCCATATCACCCTCCAGGTACCGGTTTTTAGGGGTCAGCAGTATGGCCCCCGTCCATAGCACCCCCCGGGTACCGGTCTTTAGGGGTCAGCAGTATGGCCCCCCTCCTATAGCAACCCCCGGGGCTGAATAACTCTTCTCCCCCCCCGTGTAGCTGGAGCAGACGCTGCGCCTGGAGACGGGCGAGCGCGAGAGGGACTCCCTGGAGAGCCGGAGCCTGGGCCAGCAGAATGTGGAGCTGCGCCGGCGGCTGGAGGAAGAGCAGACCGCGTACAAACGCAAGCTGCAGGCCTATCAGGAGGGGCAGCAACGGCAGGCGCAGCTAGTCCAGAAACTGCAGGCCAAGGTGAGAGCCGGGGCCATTAACGGGCCGGCAGCTGCTGCTTTATTCTGCCCCGGTAAATGTGTCCTGTGTAAACGGGGGCGATTAGCCATTCATGATCTTCTTGGGGTTCGTCGCGCAGGTTCTGCAGTATAAGAAGAAGTGCGGGGAGGTGGAACAGCAGCTTCTAGAAAGGTCAACGGAACTGGAACAAGAACGTCTAAGCGTGAGTCTATGTGCTGACCGCAAACGTATTTCAGCGAGGACTGCGGCGCCAGTCTGGATCTAGTATTATTAATAATATAATAATATAATACTGTTATTATTATTACTATCATTATTATTATTACTATCATTATTATTATTATTACTATCATTATTAGTATTACTATCATTATTATTATTACTATCATTATTATTATTACTATCATTATTATTAGTATTATTATTATTATTACTATCATTATTATTATTACTATCATTATTATTACTATCATTATTAGTATTACTATCATTATTATTATTACTATCATTATTATTAGTATTATTATTATTATTACTATCATTATTATTATTACTATCATTATTATTACTATCATTATTAGTATTACTATCATTATTATTATTACTATCATTATTATTAGTATTATTATTAGTATTACTATCATTATTAGTATTATTATTAGTATTACTATCATTATTATTAGTATTATTAGTATTACTATTATTACTACTATTACTATTATCATCATGATTACTATTATTATTATTATTATTATTACTATAACTTATCATCATCACTATTATTACTATAATTATTATTATTATTATTATTACTATTATTTGAATTATTACTTTTATTATAATTGTTTTTATTTCTATAACTATTATTATTAATATACATAAATTCCGAGCCAGTGAATTAGGCGCGTATAAACGCAGGTCTAGATTCACTAAGCTTGAGCAGGAAAACCCCGGATTCCCTATAATATGATCAAGAAAAGAGTCTGGATCCGCCTAACAGGAGCAGCTATTTGTGGTTCTAGGTTTACAAACCTAGAACAAGAATGAGCCGGTTTAAGAGATTGAGTTCTGAATATGGCGGAAGGTTTTACGTAGAACACGGAACGTCTCGATCCATTGGTCTAGAACGGGAACGTCCGGATTTCAGTCTGGATCCTTTGAGCTGCGCTGCCGCTCCGTATCGTTTCTGTGGAACGTAATGTTTGATGTTCCGCGCGTTCCGCTCTTTGTTGGCAGAGCCGTTTAGAGCTGTCAGAGACGCGGTTACGTCAGGAGGAAGAGACCGGCACCGACCTGGAGAACGCGCTGATCCGCCTGGAGGAAGAGCAGCAGAGGTGGGAGAGGCTCTGTCGGGGGGGGCGTGTGCCGGGTTATTATAGTCCCCCGCGCCGTATATTAACGTCGCCATTACTCCGCACTCACAGGAGCTCCAGTCTCAGCCAGGTCAATGCGATGCTGAGAGAGCAGCTGGATCAGGCCAACGCGGCCAACCAGGCCCTGAGCGAGGACCTGCGCAGACTCACAGCCGACTGGACTAAGGCCCGGGACGAGCTGGAGCAGCGGGAGAGCGAGTGGCGCCGGGAGGAAGAGGTGAGTGGGCCTTTGCCGGTTGCACCTGTTATCTGCGGTCTGCTGATACGGGTTTGCCGTTAAACCTCGGAGGTCTCTTTCCGCAGTCGTTCAACGCGTATTTCAGTAACGAGCACAGCCGGCTGCTCTCGCTCTGGAGACAGGTGGTCGGTTTCCGCAGACACTTCTCCGAGATGAAAACCATGACGGAGAGGTAAGCACCACGCGGGCCGCGCTAACTCACGCGGGCCGCGCTAACTCACGCGGGCCGCGCTAACTCACGCGGGCCGCGCTAACTCACGCGGGCCGCGCTAACTCACGCGGGCCGCGCTAACTCACGCGGGCCGCGCTAACTCACGCGGGCCGCGCTAACTCACGCGGGCCGCGCTAACTCACGCGGGCCGCGCTAACTCACGCGGCGGGAATTATGCCCAGCGGGGGAATCGGCTTTAGTGACCTACTCAGGTTCTAGAGGCATCAACCTTCATCCAGGGTTCATCCTCTTTATTCATATCTTAGACCTCATATCCTTTACTTCACTAAGAGGGTAGTAGGTAAGTGGAACAGCCTTCCAGCAGTGGTTAGAATGTGAGATGATTTAAACATGCAAGGACTGAATAACCACGAGGAGCGGCAGATGTCAGGTTCTGTGTTTCTGTGTCCGCAGAGATTTGTTACAGCTGCAGAAGGAGATGTCCCAGTCCTGCCGCTCGCTGCACGCCTCCTGTCTGAATGTCAGCGGATCCCAGCGCGTGGCTGAGAGTAGTGGGATTGCGGCGGTGGAGAGGCAGGCCCTTCGGTTGGAGCAGCTAGAGGAGCAGCTGAGGGACAAGGTGCGGCAGATGATGCAGCTGCAGGCCACGTTTGATGGGGAGAAAGCAGAACTGAGCGGCAGGTAGGAGCGCGGCCCCCGCCGAGGGAGGGCCCCCTATGGATTGGGGTTCCTGCCGCGGGGTTCGTCGGGGTTCTCTGAGGCTTTGCTGTTGTGTTACAGGATAGCAGAACTTAGCGGGACCGTCGATCGTCTTCACAATGAGAACAGCCAGAGGGAGCAGAGCATGGAGAGGCTGCAGGAGCAGGTACCGGGCGGACGCCGAGGCTGGGGCAGATAAATGACACGGCCGGTCGGGGGGTGTCGGGGCCGGTTCTATGGGGTATCCCTAATGTCCGGGTTGTTGCAGGAGAAGAGCCGAGCGGAGGAGCAACTCGTTCACATGGGAGAGGAGCTGGAGGCTCTGAGGTCGGAGAAAGAAGTCCTCCAGGAAGCCCTAAGAGAACTCACTCAGGTTTGAGAAATGTCTCCGCTCGCCGCGCGCCCTGATAGACGCAGCATTTCCTCCGCCGCCGCGCATGTCTCAGACCTCTCTTCTCGCTGCTCCTCCAGGCCGTGCTCAGTGACTCAGACAGCGGTCTGCAGATGTCCGCCAGCGACAGGACTTCTGACTTTATAGAGAGTGAGGGTCCGGGGCTCAGCCTACGTGGTCTGTCCAGCAGCCTGCGCGCCTCCTCCCCGCTGAGACGCTCCTCGCCGCATCGCAGCAGCTCTCCAAGGCGCAGCCTTTCCCCGGCGCTCAGAGACTCGACCGTGTCCGCTGTGCACTCGGCCTTACAAAGGAGACAGCTGCAGGTCCAGGTGGGTCGAGGAGAGACTCCCCGCTCTGTGCGTTTGTATGAGTGGCGGTTATTTTCATGGTATTCCGCGTTATTGTGTGGTGGTCTGTGGGCAGCACTGTGTAGACCTCTCTGGTTCCTGAGTGTGAGTGTGAGTGTGTCTCTCTGTTCCAGGAGCTGAGGGGCCGCCTGGAGGCCGGTCAGGAGACAGTCGGATCCCTGCGGAAGCAGCTGAGCGCCAACGAGAACGAGCGCAGGAGTCTGGAAGAGAAGATCCTACAAATCCAACACGAGCTGGACGTGTGCCGCCTGGCCAGAGAGGACGCCGAACACAGTATAGCCAGACTGCGGAGCAACGCGGAGCAACAAACCGGGTACCGGCAGACGGAGCCGTCGGGATGTGCATTTCCAGCTCACTCCCAACTCGCTGCGAGCTAAACGCCATTTCTCGCCTGGCAGGGACAGGGATGCTCTGCAGGGGACGGTGCAGAACCTGCAAGAGCAGCTGGAGACGCAGCGCCAGGAGTACGAGAAGCTGCAGCTGGCAAACGGCGACCTGCAGCGGCAGAGAGATATCCTGCAGGAGGAGAAAGAGGATGCCTTCCAGGACCGCGACCGGGCCCAGCGGGAGGTGGAGAGAGGGTAAGTGACACTGGCAGAGCGTGATGGGTGTGGGATGGGGCGTGTGGCCCTTCGGGGGGTAAGAGTTTGGTTTTCTCCGGACCCAGACACAAGGCTCAGGAGCAGCTGGAGGGGAAGCTGTCGGCCATGAGGAAGGAACTGGTGCTTGTGAAGGAATCTCTGCATCGATCCAGCCTGGAGAAGGAGGTGTGCGAGGCAGAGAGAGAGGACATCTCCCAGGCGCTGTCTAAGGTAAGTCTGACTGTCTCTGCCAGACGTCTCTGTAGAAACCTGCTTTCACCCGGCGCGCACGTCGCTGGCGGCCATCCCACAACCGCCGGAGCCCTCCTGGAAATGCCCCCGTTTCTTTTCCAGGCCGAGACCGGCCGTGCTGAGCTGGAGCTGGCGCTTAACAGACAGAGGACCGAGGAGGCTTCGCTGCGGGATGCTCTGTCCAAAATGAGCGCTCTCAATGAGAGTTTGGCCCAAGACAAGATTGAACTCAACCGCATTATAGCTCAGGTACGGGGTTGCGGGCTAACAGATCCCGGGGCCCTGGGGTAACGGATCCCGGGGCCTCCTGTCCGGATAACAGTTCCCCTCCCTTACGGTGCTGCGTGTTTAATGTTGTATGTGCGATGCATGGAGACGTAAGCGTGATTGTGAATGCCGTGTGGCTTTCCCCGTGTCGGCAGCTGGAGGAGGAGCGCTCCTCTCTGCAGGGGCAGAAGCATGAAGTGGAGCAGGAGAAGGCATCCATTCGGGACGAGCTGGTCCGCCTGGAGCAGGAGAAGCTGGAGCTGGACACGGAACGCTTTGGGTTGGATAACTCCCTGCAGGTCATGGAGCAGAGCCGCGAGAAACTCCTGCAGGAGCTGCAGACGCTGCGCAGGGAACGGGGGCAGTTACAGGAGCAGCTGGGGCAGGTGAGGGAGTCCTGCGCTCGGTGGCGGTACGGAGGGGACGCGCCGGCGCGTGAAATAACTAATCCCCGTCCTTTTCAGATGTCGCGGCAGAAGAACTCGCTGAGCGAGGATCTGGTGCAGAGTCGGAAGGAAGTGGAGCAGCAGAGCGAGAGCCTCCTCCGAGCCTTCAAGGAGAAAGAGGGCCTGATGAAGGACAAGGGCAGCCTAGCGGTGCAGCTGACGGCTTCCGAGCGAGAGAACAGGGCGCAGGCCGAGGAAATCGCTGCTCTCAGGTACGAGGAGGCAAAGGGGCCCGGCAGAAACGATGGCGTTCCTTCCTAGTGTTACCTAGAACCGAGAATCCAGACCCGGAACAGCCCCGTATCCCCCGGGTCGCTGCTGGGCGAGTAAGCGGGTTAGAAGCCGCTGTGCTTTAACACAAAGGAATTCTGTGCCAGCGTCAGTTGGCTGCCGACTTGTTACCAGGCAGCCGGGAGTCCAAACATACAGCGACTCCACCACTCCTACAACAACTCGCGAGCAAATACCCCACGGGACACGGGCTGCATGCTCACTGCCGCTCCGTGACATGGAGACTGCGCTGCCCTCTCATCCAGGTCGCTCTCTGTTGCTGCAGGTCGGAGAAGGAGGCGTTGGAGGGCGCGCTGTTTGATGTCCAGCAGCAGGTCGCCCGCATCTCGTCCCGCAAGGAGCAGGTGGAAGCCGGGAACCAAAGCCTGCGCTCGGCCAAGGAGGCTCTGCAAGGTAGGGGCCACAGAAAGCCGCTCCGGCCAATCGCGCTGCAGATATGCCTATTCCAGTGTGTTTCACCGGCCAATCGCGTGTAAACATGTCTGAAACGCTCTACGTTTTCCGAATCGTTTAATAATGTATGAAGCGCAGCTCCGGGTTCGCTGCCCCGGCAGGGCTTCTCGTGGTCAGCACTGCATTTACCTTCTGCCTTCTTACCCCTAACTGCCCCTCCTCATCACAGCTTAAAAAGCGCACCGTGCCTTTACGACACGGAGCACCTGGATGTCGTGTGCCTGCGATCCCTTTCTTAAAGGGGTACGGTGCCTTCTAACTCATGCTATGGGGGCTGTGCAGGAGGAGACCCCTGTAACCCCCATCCCCCCCCCCCCGGACCTGCTGCCCGGGGAATTCGCCGCTGCTCATGTATAAGCCTCAGGTGTTACTCTCGGAAAAACATAACAGCCAAAACATAGATCCTCGAGCCCTGTAATTCCCATCATCCTCGGTCAGCGCTGCGGACGCCCCGTCTGTTGCTCTTGGTTGTGAAGCTTGTTGTGTGTTTGCAGCGGAGGCCAACGCTCTGCGCCAGCGCATGGAGGCTGCGATCAGCAAGTTGGAAAGAGACAAGGAGACGCTGAGCCAGCAGCTGAGCCACATGGAGAAGGAGGCCGAGGTCACCCTGAGGAACGAGCAGAAAGCCCACGAGGAGGACGTGGAGCGGCTGCACAGGGAGAAGGCAAGTAACCCCATAACCAAAAGAGTTGTCGGAAAGTCTGGTGGGTACAAGGAGCTATGTCCCAGAAGAGGTGGCAGAAGGATTGGGTTAATATGTGTGGCAGACAGTGGGGTGAGGGGAGCCGGATTAACATGGTTGCCCCCCGGACTCATAGCTGCTGTGTCTGCAGGAGACCCTTCGCCAGGAGCTGGAGTCTGAGAAGGAGGATCTGGTTCGCCGCTTAACGCAGGAGCGAGAGGAGCTGGCGGCGCAGCACGAGATGGAGCGGGATGAGATGAGCGAGGAGATCGCCGCCCTGCAACAGGAGAGAGACGACATCCTCCTGCACGGCGAGAGCGAGAAACAGCAGGTAATCTCAGGCGGAGAGCGGGAGGCCGAGGGGTCCTCTCAGGCGGAGAGCGGGAGGCCGAGGGGTCCTCTCAGGCGGAGAGCGGGAGGCCGAGGGGTCCTCTCAGGCCAGCAGGGATTGGGTTTGCTGAGGAGTTGGGGTATTATGAAACCGGCAGGGCTGGCTGAGATCTATGGGAGTTGAGGTTTATTAACGGGCCGCGTTATTTCCAGGCGCTGTCACTGAAGGAGTCGGAAAAAGCTTCGCTGAGTGAGAAATTAAGCAGCACTCAGCTCAGTCTGGCCGCCGTCGGCCTGGAGATGGAGCGGCAGAAACGGGAATTCACCGTGAGACAGGAGCAGGATCGGGTACGTCTGATACACGGGTGACACCGGTGGGGTCGGCAGAGACGTGGTGGTGATGATGATGATGTCCTTACGGCTTCTGATTTCAGACCACAATCATCTCCCTGAACTCGGATCTGAGGAACCTTCGAGTGCAGCTGGAAGAGTCCGCGGCGTCTCACGAGAGAGAGCTGAGGGGTCTTCAGGAACACAGCAGGGAGCTGGGGAAGCAGAGAGAGTCAGCGCTGCGAGAGGTGAGAGCGCGAGAGAGACCCTTGTTTCGCGTCTGCCGAGTTATTACCCCTCGGGGTTGACGAGAGGGCAGGAGTGTGACCGCTTCTCTCGTACTCGGAACGACCATCAGGTGGAGGAACTGAAGACTCAGCTGTGTGTCGTGGAAGACGCCAGGGACGCCGTGCGCCGGGAGCTGATCGAGGCTCACAGGCGAATCCGAGAGAGTCAGGAAGCGGCGGAGTTTCATAAGAAGGAGAGCGCGGACCTGCGGAGGTCGCTCGCGGACGAAGCCAGAGAAAAGGAGGCCGTGCAGAAATCCAACGAGGAGCTGCGCGGAGCCGTGCGCCGAGCGGAGAGCGAACGCATCGGGTAATTCATATTCACCGCACAGAATACAATTTACTAGATTCAGGTGGTGCCGGCTAGTTGTGTGTTGGTGTCTACGGAAAAGGCCGTGTAGGGCTGCCCATTGGGGCCACGTGACTCCGCAGCCAAAGCGGTGTATATGCATGTGTTAGTACATGGAGTTAGTGCGAGTGGATGGTGTTAGCGTGCGTGTGTGTGTGAGTGGATGGTGTTAGCGAGCGTGTGTGAGTGGATGGTGTTACCACGTGTGGAGTGTCGGGTAAGTTTATAGTTAGTGGTGTGATGGAGGGAGGTAGTGTTTCTTAGTATATGCAATTATATGACCCTCATTAGAATAGAGACCCCTCAGCGGATTTATGCTGTTAATATCGTGACTGTAGTGGCTGAAGGGAATGAGCAAATCAGAAAAGACCTCTCTGTCCAAACCTAATTATCTCTCTGTATCTCTCTCTCTCTCTCTGTCTCTCTCTAGTCTTAAACGCTCTAATGAAGAAAAGGAGCAGCGTCTCTCTGTGCTGGAGGAGGCGCGTGCAGCCATGGAGAAGGATGCTGCTGACCTGCGAGGGACTCTACGGGAGGTGGAAAAGTCGCGACTGGAAGCCAGAAGAGAACTGCAGGACCTGCGCAGACAGGTGAGCTCTGGTGTGCAGCTCGTGGCCCCGCGCCTTCCCTCCCTCGGCTGCCCTTCTGGACTCCCGTTAAATATCCATTTCTTTGGCACAGTTGAAGGTCCTGGATGATGAAAGCGTGAAGCGCGGCCGGGATATGGCCGAGGCGCAGGCGCGTCTGTCTACGTACGAGCAGCGCGAGGAGGAAAGTCGAAGAGACGTCTTCACACTCAAACAGAAGCTCGCGGAGACCGAAGCCGGCAGAGATACCGCCAGGAAAGAGGTGAGTGCGGCGGACGCGGGGCATCTTCTTGTGGCTTGCGCATGTCGTTGAGCTCTCCGACGGCAGGTCTGTAAAACAGTCTTAATGTCTCGAGCAGCTCGCCGGTCTGCAGCGCAAACTCTCAGACGTCGAGGGTGACTTCGTGATGCGTGAGAAGGAGCTTCAGAGCAGTCTGGAGGAGGCCCGGGGCAACGAGAAGAAACTGCTGGACAATACCCGGAACCTGGAGATAAAACTGATGGCGTCTCAAGAGGAGAGGGCAGAGCTGAGCCTGCGTCTGAGTGCCAGCGAGGGCCGAGTCCAGGGGCTGGAGGCCGAGCTCGCCAGACTGGAGGCTCTGAAACGGGAGCTGGAGTTTAGATTGGGAAGCGTACACTCTGCCCTTCGGCGGACACTCGGAATAGGGCGCTCAGGCCGCACACCAAGCCCGGCCACCAGGGGCCGCAGTGGGTCTCCAAAGAGGCATTTCTCACCCCACAAAGGTACCCAGAGTCAGCTTTGTATTAGTTTTGGGGGTATCTCTCTATAATACACACAGCACCTGTTCTAATATATTAATGTATTTGGTTTATTCGCAGCTTTTGACAGTACATACGCAACAACTACGGACGGCCGCGGGAGCCCCATCCCCCGCACAGGGAGTCCGGAGCGCAGTAAAAGCCCGGAGCGCACCGTCTCCCCCAGCCGCGGAGAGCAGTTATTGGCTGATATTGACCCCGAGGTGGTCAGAAGCTCTTTGCGAGATTTCCTTCAGGAGCTGAGGGATACTCAACGAGACAGGGTAGGAAACGGCCACAAGGTGACACTCACCGCAGTCACTGGGGTCCTCCATACCGTCTAGAGAGCGATACGAGGTGGGAACCTCAATAACCGGGGTGTGCAGCGATCCCGAGAGTGCGACGGAAGCAGCCGTGGGGTAGAGCTGATCGCTGGGTGGGTCGCTGAGCTGATCGCTGGGTGGGTCGCTGAGCTGATCGCTGGGTGGGTCGCTGAGCTGATCGCTGGGTGGTGGGTCGCTGGGTGGATCGCTGGGTGGGTCGCTGGGTGGGTTAATGTCCAGCAGGGAGGGATCTGTGACCCATCTTCTCTTCTATCTCTCGCAGGACGATCTCCGCACACAGCTGGGAACCGCGAGCCGGCAGCTGGTGGAGATTGAGGCAGAGAGAGACGGAGCCGCTACCCGAGTGCAGCAGCTACAGAAAGCCCTGTCTGACTGCGAGGAGGGTGAGAACCTAACCAACAACGGAGCCTGTCCGCGAGCTTAGAACAGGGGCCGACGTACTATATATAAATGTCCTTAGAGTAACTGCCGGGGCTTTCTATGTGGTTGGTAAAGTCCGGACTGTCTCGTCTGCCCTGGAAGCGTCTCAGCGTTTTTATCGGATTTGTTCTCTTGCAGCAAAGCGCCACTCAGACGGGAAGGTGAGCAGCACCCAGACGACGCTCCTGCTGCAGGAGGAGACCCTGCGCCGCTACGACAGAGAGTGCAAGATGGCTTTAGAGAAAGCGGCCAGCCTGGAGCGCAGTCTTCAGGCGGCTGAGAGCGCCCACAGAGCAGCGCAGGTAGAGGACCAACGTTTATTTTATTGAGGGGGGCATTTACTTTGTATGTCTTGATTTACCCTTCATGATAAAGTCACCGCTGACCCCACCGCGCGCCCTCCTGTTTCAGGACAAACTCAACAAGATGAAAGCGAACGAGGCCAAACACGAGAGTGAAAAGAGGAGACTGAAAGAGGTTCTGGATGCGTCTGAGAACCGCAACACAAAACTGGAAGTGTCAAGGCGAGGGCTGGAGGGAGAGCTGCAGAGGATGAAGCTGGTGCTGACCGACAGGGAGGCCGAGATGCGAGACATGCAGCAGCGCATGGAGGGGCTGCAGCGACAGGTACTACTACTACGTCAGTCATAGTGTTTGGATTAGGCTAAAAGGTTCTAGATCAGCTCAGAAGACAATGCTTACGGAACCTCGTCTCTCGTCAGCTTTCAGACAGCGAGAGCAAAGTGAACACGCTGCAGATCTGCGTGGATCGTCTGAACACAACGCTGGTGAAGGTGCAGGAGAACGAGGCTTCCCTCAAGGAGAAGGTGCAGAGTTTGTCCGGCGCTCTGTCCGAGTCCAGCTCCGGTTCCGCCAGCTCCCAGGAGAAGATAAATCAGCTGCAAAGGATGCTGACGGCCATCGAGCACGAGAGGCGCGTCCTGCAGGTCAGTCTCGTGGCGAGAGATCTCTTGGCGGAGGCTGCGTGGCTGAGTTGTGTGCGTTAACGTGGCGTTCGTTGCAACTGCTGTCCAGAGCTTTCCTCTTACGGAGTGTTATTGCGCAGGAGCGGCTGGAAGCTGCCCGACTGGCTGTATCGGAGGGGAAGAAGCAGAACGCTGGTCTGATGGAGCAGGTTCAGGAGCTTCGTGACATGCTGGCAGAGACAGAGAACCAACGCGTTGACCTAGAAGATCAGGTCCAGCAGCTGCGTGAGGTGAGCTCTCACGTCCTCTGCTCAATGTAAGGGCCCCCCCCCCCACACTCACCACCTCCGTCTAAATCCCTAATCTCTGCTATCCTCACAGATCCTCCGGCAACGGCAGGAGAACGAGGGTGCGTCCCTGCGCAGCCTGCAGAAGCTGCAGGAGGAGAGAGAGGTCCTCCAGGACCGTCTGGTGGGGCTTCAACGGGCCGTGGCCCAGCTGGAGGCAGAGAAAAGAGAGATGGAGCGGTCATCTCTGCGCCTGGAGAAGGATAAGAACGCGCTGAAGAAGACTCTGGACAAGGTACAAAGTTACCTCCTTGCGCGGCAAGATGGGGCAGAACAGACAGGGATTCCCCTAATTCCGTGTTAGATATTGTGGAGGGCAAATAAGGCAATTGAACCTAATCTATCTTATATATTTTGCTTAAATCTTCCTGATTCCCCATCCGTGGCCCCTGGATCCTCCGGCGGAGAGTCCTTATCTGATTGGACGTCGGATTTTCCGACGAGGGTTAAACGTCTTTTTTTTCGGCAGGTGGAGCGCGAGAAGCTGAAAACCGCGGAGGACACGTTCCGTCTGTCTGCGGAGAAGGGGCGTCTGGATCGCTCGCTGAACACGGTGGAGCAGGAGCTGTCCGATGCCCAGAGGCAGGTGCAGCTTCTGGAGGTGAGTCCGCGGCGGGTGACGGGTCTCCGGCCCCGGCAGCTACGACTAAACTTTGTATGGATTGAAACTTCGTTCCTCTTACTAGTGGATCAGGGGCTCTTTCCTGATTGGTGTGTGGATGGGGACCCGTCTTCCCTGATTGGTACGGGTGGGGATCTTTGTCCTCCAAGTGGTCTGTAGAGCACGAGGGGCTCTCTGCTCTGATTGGTGTGGATGCGGATTTCTCTGCTCTGATTGGTGTGGCGGTAGTGGAGCTTCCTGTTGGTGTGTGTAGACGAGGATTTCTCCTCTGTGATTGGTGTGTTTGGAGGGGATCTTGTAATTGGTTGGTTGATGGTGTTTTCTGTCCCCTCTGCTGTCGAGTGAAGGAGCAGTTACACAGGGTTAGACGTAAGATCACCTTCAGTCTGGTGAGTGAAGCCCAGTAGCTGCACTGAGCGTTAGCTCTGGGGTGCGACCCTATCCTGGGGGTACCCGTCTGCACCCCAGCTTTCCTTGACCCTGTTACCCCGCGCAGGTAGTTGCCTAGAATAGCCAAGAGCTCTAGCTGTCGACGGCAGGTTCTTATCCACTCGCAACATCTGCCTGATCTCTCCCAGGTGCAGATCGCGGACATGGAGCAGACCCACTCACAGACCCTCATGGAGACCGCAGCCCGGCACCGCCAGGAGCTGCAGCTGGAGATCGAGAGGCTGCGCAATGCCCAGATTCAGGCGGAGCGGACTCTGGACGCAAGAGAGAGAGCTCACCGCCAGCGGATCAAAGGGCTGGAGGAACAGGTACCAGGGCCTTATTCACTTAATAGTTATTCTCTGCGGCTGAGGATAATAGGGGTTTAATGTGTGTGACATTCACCAATCACCCACAGAGACTAAAAACTGATAATTACTTGGAGGGTAACTCGCATACTCTGGGTGGGCTTTGTATAGATCATGCGCGGCTGCCTCCTGACTCCCATCTCTCTGTCCGGCAGATTTCTGTCCTGAAGGATCAGTTACAGCAGGAGCTGCGCCGCTGCCAGAACGTTTACCCCCAGCCCGCGCTTCTCTCAGGGAAATAACGCGCCGCTCGGGGTAGAGGAGCCGCCTGGCACCCCCTTGGTGCTTCCCCTGCGTGGGGTTTACTTATAAATCCACTCTTTATCACTTTTTTGCGGCACCGAAGCAGCGGCTCCCCCCCCCGGCATCACCCTGCGCGGCTCCGGCGGCATTGTGCGGGTCGGGGAGCGCTGCGTGACCGAGGGGCCTGAACCCCTCTTTATTACGTGTAGCCGGAGCACATCGAGCAGATTCCCACTCACAGCCACTGAATACAATGTGACAAATCCCACAAAACATTCCACGCGGGCCGCGTTCCCACTCGGTGGGCAGAGGGGGGTATAATTCAGTGCTGGTGGTAAAAGTGGGGAAGTCACCATAGCAACGGCGTTCTTGCTGCTTTCTCCACGTTTAGCGGTCAGGATGGCTCTTTCTACAGAAGCCCCGATGGGTCAATTTGGTTAAATACCCCTCCGGCACTGAACAGGTTAAAGAGGCATCATCATGAAAAAGACAATATTAAGGTAACAACCCCCCCCTGCCTGTTTAAAGGGATAGTGGCCTGTTTTTCACTGTGAAATCCACTAACATTTCTTTAACCCCTCAGTTACCAGGGGCTCCGTGTTTTCCACCAGCAGGGACCCCATCCTTCCCCTTAACAGCGTCTCCTGCTCTCGGGGAACACGGCGCCTTCTGTGTCAGGAAGCAGCTTTTATACACTGAATTTTATAGCGTTTTATATATTTTTTTAACGATTTGTCCCCTGTCTGGGTTTTACTAACTTTTTCCGAGACGCAGCTGAGAGCCGGATGTCGTACGGTCGGAGCACATGGTCAGTTGCGGATGCGCACATAGGGGCCTGTTGTAAAAGGTTTGGCGATGCCGCGTACTACCGGCCGCCGTAGACGTTAATGTTCTGTGATATCAGAGGTTTCTGCTTATTTACAGCGTTAACCCTTTCAGTGCATCTTGCCGACTGCTCTGTATCTGTGTCGTTAGAAATCGGATGTATTGTTTGTACCGAGAGCGTCGGGATACCAAGGGGCCAATTATCATTAAACGATTGAAATACTAATTAGTGCGTTGGCTGCTTTCTTTACTTTTCTCTTTCCTGTCCTTTTCTCATCTTTTTGCATTAATTTTTTCTTTTTCTTGCTCTTCTTTTTGTTCATTTTCTTTCTTTTTTCAATTTTCTCCTCCCTATTTTTTCTTCTATTTAATTTAGACAATTGTATTGATTTCTAGAGCTTGTTGTTTAAATCAGTATTTTGAGATATGTTGTTTATAAGCGATTATTGTACCTTTTGTATGTGGATTAACAGAAATAACCAAATACGCAGCGGCTGTAATTGTTATACTGTAAACAGGATTTCAGCTGATTTAAAATCACCTAAAATCCTGCAGAAAAATTATCCAAATGATCATGTTTTGTTTAAATTAAAAGTATCGTGAAAAATAACAACATTGTACCCGAAAGCAGATCCTTTTGTGGAGAAGTAAAAAGCGGCCCTGTTATCCCCCGGTGTCTGAAAAGAAAAATTCTGCACTTTATTTAACGTTTGTACAAAACACATTACAAAAATCATTTTACCCAAATACCCCAAGTGCGAGGCTGGGCACGACGGGGTAAGGTGAGAAGGTACGTGAAGTTCATACATCATTACAAGTGTGGGTGCCAGCGATCAGACAGTGGGGGCAGCGGGGTACATAGCCCAGGGGCAAGTGTTCAGCATCGGGGGAAACGAGGATTGAGTACAGATGGTTCCGGGGATGCGGCTTCTATGAGCGCACGGAGAGCATCGAGGTGACATACAAAGGTAGGTGTCCGTTATCCCATCGGCCCAGACGTTACTGGGTGCGGGGTATTACCCCCACTTACATACACTGGGTCCGACCCATCTTTACCAGGGTAGGATACTGGCCAAGACGTGGCTGGATCACCAACCTATTAAAGGAGCCGGAAAAACCAGTCCCCGGCAGAGAAGGAAGGGGACAGCGGGCAATGCAGTGCGCAGGCTGGCTAGTGTAGGGCAATAAGACAGTGGAGATACAGGGCGTTGCGCCCGTGTGCCCAGGACTGTTTGGCACGTACAGTACAATACAGTAAAACAAAAGGCTAAAATAATACTAGCACCTCCCGCCCCCTCCGGTGATCACACTGACAGCGAGCGAGGAGTCCAGGAACGAGAAGTGGCCCCTCGCTCAACGGGGCGGGTCCTCCTGCCGACGATCTGGCCGCTCTCTAGCAGCCTCCGCAGCTCTTGCTGCATTGAGATTCCACAAAGTTGCACATGCCGCTGGTGGCCATGACGCCGCAGCGAGAGAACTTATCCCGGCACATGTCAGCTGCGGGCAAAACACACAGGCGGTCACAAAGGAAGGCATGTGCTAGAGTCACGCGGGAGGGGGGGCTCAGCACACGGAAAGGGTGTCGGGGTAAAACACATGGGGGCTCTTACCTCTCAGTAGCTCCTCATGCGCACACACGGTACGAACACAGATCTCTTTATTTATAACGTACATGCGCCGCAAGCTGGAAAACACAAACCACAATGAGAGACGGGAAACGGGACCAACGCGTTTTTGGAAAAGGAAGGACTTGGCACCATTATATCACCTTAATTGGACAATTGTTTATGCTTTTTATTGGTTTATTACCCCTGAGTCTATAGGTGAAATGTAAAAACACATAAATACATATACATGCATATATATCCACACATATCCACATACATACATGCATATATATATATATATATATACACACATACATACACATATATACACATGCATGCATATATATACACATACATGCATATATATATATATATATACATACATACATGCATATATATAAACACATATATGCACACATATACACATACATGCACATCCATGCATATATACACATACATGCCTATATATACACATACATGCATATATATACATATATACACATACATTCATATATACATATATATACACATACATGCATATATATATACACATACATGCATATATATAAACACATACATGCATATATATACATATATAAACACATACATGCATATATATATACATATATATACACATACATGCATATATATATACACATACATGCATATATATACATATATATACACATACATGCATATATATACACATACATGCATATATATACACATACATGCCTATATATACACATATATGCATATATATATACACATATATGCACATACATGCATATATATACATATATATACACATACATGCATATATATAAATATATAAACACATACATGCACATGCATGCATATATATACACATACATGCATATATATACACATATATGCACATACATGCATATATATACACATACATGCATATATATATACATATATATATACACATACATGCATATATATACATATATATACACATACATGCATATATATACATATATATACACATACATGCATATATATACACATACATGCATATATATACACATACATGCATATATATACATATATACACATACATTCATATATACATATATATACACATACATGCATATACATACATATATAAACACATACATGCATATATATACATATATATACACATACATGCATATATATACATATATATACACATACATGCATATATATACACATGCATGCATATATATACACATACATGCCTATATATACACATATATGCATATATATATACACATATATGCACATACATGCATATATATACATATATAAACACATACATGCACATGCATGCATATATATACACATATATGCACATGCATGCATATATATACACATACATGCATATATATATACATATATATATACACATACATGCATATATATACATATATATACACATACATGCATATATATACATATACATGAATATATATACACATACATGCATATATATACATATATATACACATTTATGCATATATATACACATACATGCATATATATACATATATATGCATATATATACACATATATGCACATACATGCATATATATACACATACATGCCTATATATACATATACATGCAAATATAAACATATATATACACATATATGCATATATATACACACATACCTGCATATATAAACATATATATACACATACATGAATATATATACACATACATGCATATATAAACATATATATACACATACATGAATATATATACACATATATACACATACCTGCATATATATACACATATATACACATACATGCATATATATACATTTATATACACATACATGCATATATATACACATATATACACATACATGCATATATATACACATACATGCATATATAAACATATATATACACATACCTGCATATATATACACATATATACACATACATGCATATATATACATATATAAACACATACATGCACATGCATGCATATATATACACATACATGCATATATATACACATACATGCATTTATATACACATACATGCATATATAAACATATATATACACATACCTGCATATATATACACATACCTGCATATATATACATATATATACACATACATGCATATATAAACATATATATACACATACATGAATATATATACACATACCTGCATATATATACATATATATACACATACATGCATATATATACATATATAAACACATACATGCACATGCATGCATATATATACACATACATGCATATATATACACATATATGCACATACATGCATATATACACATACATGCATATATATACACATACATGCATATATATACACATATATGCACATACATGCATATATACACATACATGCATATATATACATATATATACACATACATGCATATATATACACATACATGCATATATATTCACATATATGCACATACATGCATATATATACACATACATGCATATATGTACACATATATGCATATATAAACATATATATACACATATATGAATATATATACACATATATACACATACATGCATATATATACACATACATGCATATATATACACATACATGCATATATATACACATACATACATATATATACACATATATGCATATATATACACATACATACATATATATACACATACATGCATATATACACACATACATGCATATATACACACATACATGCATATATAAACATATATATACACATACATGAATATATATACACATATATACACATACATGCCAATATATACACATATATGCATATATATATACACATACATGCATATATATACATATATAAACATACATGCACATGCATGCATATATATACATATATATACACATACATGCATATATATACATATATAAACACATACATGCACATGCATGCATATATATACACATACATGCATATATATACACATACATGCATATATATATACATACATGCATATATATACATATACATGCATATATATACATATATACACATACATTCATATATATACATATATAAACACATACATGCATATATATACATATATATACACATACATGCATATATATACATATATATACACACATACATGCATATATATACATATATATACACATACATGCATATATATACACATACATGCATATATATACACATACATGCCTATATATACACAAATATGCATATATATACACATATATGCACATACATGCATATATATACACATACATGCATATATATACACATACATGCACATGCATGCATATATATACACATACATGCATATATATATATACATATATATATACACATACATGCATATATATACACATACATATATACACATACATGCATATATATACACATACATGCATATATATACACATACATGCACATGCATGCATATATATACACATACATGCATATATATATATACATATATATATACACATACATGCATATATATACACATACATATATACACATACATGCATATATATACACATACATGCATATATATACATATATATACACATACATGCATATATATACACATACATGCATATATATACACATACATGCATATATAAACATATATATACACATACATGAATATATATACACATACCTGCATATATATACACATACATGCACATACATGCCTATATATACACATATATGCACATACATGCATATATATACATATACATGCATATATATACACATATATGCATTTATATACACATATATACACATACATGCCTATATATACACATTTATGCATATATATACACATACATGCATATATATACATATATATGCATATATATACACATATATGCACATACATGCATATATATACACATACATGCATATATAAACATATCTATACACATACATGAATATATATATACACATACATGCCTATATATACACATACATGCATATATAAACATATATATACACACACATGAATATATAAACACACATATATGCACATGCATGCATATATATACACATACATGCATATATATACACATACATGCATATATATACACATAAATGCATATATATACACATACATGCACATACATGCATATATATACACATATATGCACATACATGCATATATATACACATACATGCATATATAAACATATATATACACATACATGAATATATATACACATACCTGCATATATATACATATATATACACATACATGCATATATAAACATATATATACACATACATGAATATATATACACATACCTGCATATATATACATATATATACACATACATGAATATATATACACATACCTGCATATATATACATATATAAACACATACATGCACATGCATGCATATATATATATACACATACATGCATATATATACATATATATACACATACATGCATATATATACACATACATGCATATATATACACATACATGCATATATAAACATATATATACACATACATGAATATATATACACATACCTGCATATATATACACATATATGCACATACATGCCTATATATACACATACATGCATATATATACACATACATGCATATATAAACATATATATACACATACATGAATATATATACACATACCTGCATATATATACATATATATACACATACATCAATATATATACACATATCTGCATATATATACATATATTTACACATACATGCATATATATACATATATAAACACATACATGCACATGCATGCATATATATACACATACATGCATATATATACACATACATGCATATATATACACATACATGCATATATAAACATATATATACACATACATGCATATATATACACATACATGCATATATATACACATACATGCATATATATACACATACATGCATATATAAACATATATATACACATACATGAATATATATACACATACCTGCATATTTATACATATATATACACATACATGCATATATATACATTTATATACACATACATGCATATATATACATATATAAACACATACATGCACATGCATGCATATATATACACATACATGCATATATATACACATACATGCATATATATACATATATATACACATACATGCATATATATACACATACATGCATATATATACACATATATGCACATACATGCATATATACACATACATGCACATACATGCATATATATACACATACATGCATATATATACACATACATGCATATATATATACACATACATGTCTATATATACACATACATGCATATATATACATATACATGCATATATATATATATGCATATATATACATATATATACACATACATGAATATATATACACATATATGCACATGCATATATATACACATACATGCATATATATACATATATATACACACATACATGCATATATATACATATATATACACATAAATGCATATATATACATATATATATACACACATACATGTATATATATACACATACATGCATATATATAAATATATATACACATTCATGTATATACATATATAAACACATACATGCACATGCATGCACATATATACACATACATGCCTATATATACACATATATGCACATACATGCATATATATACATATATAAACACATACATGCATATATATACACATACATGCATATATATATATATATATATATATATACACATACATGCATATATATACATATACATGCATATATATATACATATATATACACATGCATGCATATATATACACATATATGCATATATATACACATATATACACATACATGAATATATATACACATATATGCATATATAAACATATATATATACACATACATGAATATATATACACATATATGCACATGCATATATATACACACATACATGCATATATATACACATACATGCATATATATACACACATACATGCATATATATACATATACATGCATATATATACATATATATACACATACATGCATATATATACACATACATGCATATATATACACATACATGAATATATATTCACATATATGCACATACATGCATATATATATACACATACATGCATATATGTACACATATATGCATATATAAACATATATATACACATATATGAATATATATACACATATATACACATCCATGCATATATATATACATCCATGCATATATATACACATACATGCATATATAAACATATATATACACATACATGCATATATATACACATACATGCATAAATGTACACATATATGCATATATAAACATATATATACACATACATGCATATATATACACATACATGCATATATATTTACATATATATACACATACATGCATATAAATACACATACATGCATATATATACACATACATGCATATATATACACATACATGAATATATATTCACATATATGCACATACATGCATATATATATACACATACATGCATATATGTACACATATATGGATATATAAACATATATATACACATATATGAATATATATACACATACATGCATATATATACACATACATACATATATATACACATATATGCATATATATACACATATATACACATCCATGCATATATATACACATCCATGCATATATATACACATACATGCATATATATACACATACATGCATATATAAACATATATATACACATACATGCATATATATATACACATACATGCATATATATACACATACATACATATATATACACATATATGCATATATATACACATATATACACATACATGGATATATACACACATACATGCATATATAAACATATATATACACATACATGAATATATATACACATATATACACATACATGCATATATATACACATACATGCATATATATACATATATATATACACATACATGCATATATATACACATACATGCATATATATACACATATATGCATATATATACACATATATACACATACATGCATATATATACACATACATGCATATATATACACATATATACACATACATGCATATATACACATACATGCATATATAAACATATATATACACATACATGAATATATATACACATATATACACATACATGCATAAATATACACATACATGCATATATATACATATATATACACATACATGCATATATATACACATATATGCACATGCATGCATATATATACACATACATGCCTATATATACACATACATGCATATAAATACACATATATACACATACATGCATATATAAACATATATATACACATACATGAATATATATACACATATATGCACATACATGCATATATATACACATACATGCATATATATATACATATATATACACATACATGCATATATATACACATACATGCATATATATATACATATATAAACACATACATGCACATGCATGCATATATACACATACATGTATATATATACACATACATGCATATATATACATATATATACACATACATACCTATATATACACATACATGCATATATATACACATATATACACATACATGCATATATATACACAAACATGCATATATAAACATATATATACACATACATGAATATATATACACATATATGCACATACATGCATATATATACACATATATGCATATATATACACATACATGCCTATATATATACATACATGCATATATATACATATATATACACATACATGCATATATATACACATACATGCATATATATACACATATATGCACATACATGCATATATACACATACATGCACATACATGCATATATATACACATACATGCATATATATACACATACATGCATATATATATACACATACATGTCTATATATACACATACATGCATATATATACATATACATGCATATATATATATATATGCATATATATACATATATATACACATACATGAATATATATACACATATATGCACATGCATATATATACACATACATGCATATATATACATATATATACACACATACATGCATATATATACATATATATACACATAAATGCATATATATACATATATATATACACACATACATGTATATATATACACATACATGCATATATATAAATATATATACACATTCATGTATATACATATATAAACACATACATGCACATGCATGCACATATATACACATACATGCCTATATATACACATATATGCACATACATGCATATATATACATATATAAACACATACATGCATATATATACACATACATGCATATATATACATATACATGCATATATATATACATATATATACACATGCATGCATATATATACACATATATGCATATATATACACATATATACACATACATGAATATATATACACATATATGCATATATAAACATATATATATACACATACATGAATATATATACACATATATGCACATGCATATATATACACACATACATGCATATATATACACATACATGCATATATATACACACATACATGCATATATATACATATACATGCATATATATACATATATATACACATACATGCATATATATACACATACATGCATATATATACACATACATGAATATATATTCACATATATGCACATACATGCATATATATACACATACATGCATATATGTACACATATATGCATATATAAACATATATATACACATATATGAATATATATACACATATATACACATCCATGCATATATATACACATCCATGCATATATATACACATACATGCATATATAAACATATATATACACATACATGCATATATATACACATACATGCATAAATGTACACATATATGCATATATAAACATATATATACACATACATGCATATATATACACATACATGCATATATATTTACATATATATACACATACATGCATATAAATACACATACATGCATATATATACACATACATGCATATATATACACATACATGAATATATATTCACATATATGCACATACATGCATATATATATACACATACATGCATATATGTACACATACATACATATATATACACATATATGCATATATATACACATATATACACATCCATGCATATATATACACATCCATGCATATATATACACATACATGCATATATATACACATACATGCATATATAAACATATATATACACATACATGCATATATATATACACATACATGCATATATATACACATACATACATATACACATATATGCATATATATACACATATATACACATACATGCATATATACACACATACATGCATATATAAACATATATATACACATACATGAATATATATACACATATATACACATACATGCATATATATACACATACATGCATATATATACATATATATATACACATACATGCATATATATACACATACATGCATATATATACACATACATGCATATATATACACATATATGCATATATATACACATATATACACATACATGCATATATATACACATACATGCATATATATACACATATATACACATACATGCATATATACACATACATGCATATATAAACATATATATACACATACATGAATATATATACACATATATACACATACATGCATAAAAATACACATACATGCATATATATACATATATATACACATACATGCATATATATACACATATATGCACATGCATGCATATATATACACATACATGCCTATATATACACATACATGCATATAAATACACATATATACACATACATGCATATATAAACATATATATACACATACATGAATATATATACACATATATGCACATAAATGCATATATATACACATACATGCATATATATATACATATATATACACATACATGCATATAAATACACATACATGCATATATATATACATATATAAACACATACATGCACATGCATGCATATATACACATACATGTATATATATACACATACATGCATATATATACATATATATACACATACATACCTATATATACACATACATGCATATATATACACATATATACACATACATGCATATATATACACAAACATGCATATATAAACATATATATACACATACATGAATATATATACACATATATGCACATACATGCATATATATACACATATATGCATATATATACACATACATGCCTATATATATACACATATATGCATATATATACACATATATACATATACATGCATATATATACATATACATGCATATATATAAATATATATACACATACATGAATATATATACACATATATGCACATACATGCATATATATACACATACATGCATATATATACACATACATGCATATATATACACATACATGTATATATATACACATACATGAATATATATACACATATATGCACATACATGCATATATATACACATACATGCATATATATACATATATATACACATACATGTATATATATACATATATAAACACATACATGCACATGCATGCATATATATACACATACATGCCTATATATACACATATATGCACATAGATGCATATATATACATATACATGCATATATATACATATACATGCATATATATAAATATATATACACATACATGCATATATATACACACATATATGCATATATATACACATATATACACATACATGAATATATATACACAAAAATGCATATATAAACATATATATACACATACATGAATATATATACACATATATGCACATACATGCATATATATACACATACATGCATATATATACACATACATGCATATATATACATATATATACACATACATGCATATATATACACATACATGCATATATATATACATATATGCATATATATACAAATATATACATGCATATATATACATATACATGCATATATATACATATACATGCATATATATACATATATATATATACACATACATGAATATATATACACATATATGCACATACATGCATATATATACACATATATGCATGCATATATATATACACATGTATGCACATACATGCATATATATACATATATATACACATACATGCATATATATACACATACATGCATATATATACACATACATGCATATATATACATATATATGCATATATATACACATATATGCACATACATGCATATATATACACATACATGCATATATAAACATATCTATACACATACATGAATATATATACACATACATGCCTATATATACACATACATGCATATATAAACATATATATACACATACATGAATATATATACACATATATGCACATACATGCATATATATACACATGCATGCATATATATACACATACATGCATATATACACATATATATATACACATAAATGCATATATATACACATACATGCACATATATGCATACATATACACATATATGCACATACATGCATATATATACACATACATGCATATATAAACATATATATACACATACATGAATATATATACACATACCTGCATATATATACATATATATATACACATACATGCATATATAAACATATATATATACACATACATGCATATATATACACATATATGCACATACATGCATATATATACATTTATATACACATACATGCATATATATACATATATAAACACATACATGCACATGCATGCATATATATACACATACATGCATATATATACACATACATGCATATATATACATATATATACACATACATGCATATATATACACATACATGCATATATATACACATACATGCATATATATACACATACATGCATATATAAACATATATATACACATACATGGATATATATACACATACCTGCATATATATACATATATATACACATACATGCATATATATACACATATATGCACATACATGCCTATATATACACATACATGCATATATATACACATACATGCATATATAAACATATATATACACATACTTGAATATATATACACATACCTGCATATATATACATATATATACACATACATGCATATATAAACATATATATACACATACATCAATATATATACACATACCTGCATATATATACATATATATACACATACATGCATATATATACATTTATATACACATACATGCATATATATACATATATAAACACATACATGCACATGCATGCATATATATACACATACATGCATATATATATACACATACATGCATATATATATACACATACATGCATATATATACACATACATGCATATATATACACATACATGCATATATAAACATATATATACACATACATGAATATATATACACATACCTGCATATATATACATATATATACACATACATGCATATATATACATTTATATACACATACATGCATATATATACATATATAAACACATACATGCATATATATACATATATAAACACATACATGCACATGCACGCATATATATACACATACATGCATATATATACATATATATACACATACATGCATATATATACACATACATGCATATATATACATATATATACACATACATGCATATATATACACATATATGTACATACATGCATATATACACATACATGCATATATATACACATACATGCATATATATACACATACATGCATATATATACACATACATGCCTATATATACACATACATGCCTATATATACACATATATGCATATATATATACACATGTATGCACATACATGCATATATATACATATACATGCATATATATACATATACATGCAAATATATACATAAACATGCATATATATACATATACATGCATATATATACATATACATGCATATATATACATATATATACAAATACATGAATATATATACACATATATGCACATACATGCATATATATACACATACATGAATATATATACACATATATGCACATACATGCATATGTATACACATGCATGCATATATATACACATACATGCATATATATACATATATATACACATACATGCATATATATACATATATATACACATACATGCATATATATACATATATACACATACATGCATATATATACATATATACACATACATGTATATATATACACATACATGCATATATATACATATATATACACATACATGCCTATATATACACATATATGCACATACATGCATATATATACATATATAAACACATACATGCATATATATACACATACATGCATATATATACATATACATGCATATATATACATATATATACACATACATGCATATATATACATATACATGCATATATATATACATATATATACACATGCATGCATATATATACACATATATGCATATATATACACATATATACACATACATGAATATATATACACATATATGCATATATAAACATATATATATACACATACATGAAAATATATACACATATATGCACATGCATATATATACACATACATGCATATATATACACATACATGCATATATATACACATATATACATATATATACACATATATACACATACATGCATATATATATACACATACATGCATATATATACACATACATGCATATATATACATATATATACACATACATGCATATATATACACATACATGCATATATATACACATACATGAATATATATTCACATATATGCACATACATGCATATATATACACATACATGCATATATGTACACATATATGCATATATAAACATATATATACACATATATGAATATATATACACATATATACACATACATGCATATATATACACATACATGCATATATAAACATATATATACACATACATGCATATATATACACATACATGCATATATATATACACATACATACATATATATACACATATATGCATATATATACACATATATACACATACATGCATATATACACACACATACATGCATATATAAACATATATATACACATACATGAATATATATATACACATATATACACATACATGCATATATATACATATATATACACATACATGCATATATATACACATACATGCATATATATATACACATACATGCATATATAAACATATCTATACACATACATGAATATATATACACATACATGCCTATATATACACTTACATGCATATATATACACATACATGCATATATATACACATACATGAATATATATACACATACCTGCATATATATACATATATATACACATACATGCATATATAAACATATATATACACATACATGCATATATAAACATATATATACACATACATGAATATATATACACATACCTGCATATATATACATATATATACACATACATGCATATATATACATATATAAACACATACATGCACATGCATGCATATATATACACATACATGCATATATATACACATACATGCATATATATACATATATATACACATACATGCATATATATACACATACATGCATATATATACACATACATGCATATATAAACATATATATACACCTACATGAATATATATACACATATCTGCATATATATACATATATATACACATACATGCATATATGTACACATATATGCACATACATGCATATATATACACATACATGCCTATATATACACATACATGCATATATATACACATACATGCATATATAAACGTATATATACACATACATGAATATATATACACATACCTGCATATATATACATATATATACACATACATGCATATATATACATTTATATACGCATACATGCATATATATACATATATAAACACATACATGCACATGCATGCATATATATACACATACATGCATATATATACACATACATGCATATATATACATATATATACACATACAAGCATATATATACACATACATGCATATATATACACATATATGCACATACATGCATATATACACATACATGCATATATATACACATACATGCATATATATATATACACATACATGCCTATATATACACATATATGCATATATATATATATACACATGTATGCACATACATGCATATATATACATATACATGCATATATATACATATACATGCATATATTTACATATATATACACATACATGAATATATATACACATATATGTACATACATGCATATATATACACATACATGAATATATATACACATATATGCACATACATGCATATATATACACATACATGCATATATATACACATACATGCATATATATACATATATATACACATACATGCATATATATACACATATATATATACACATACATGCATATACACATACATGCATATATATACATATATATACACACATACATGCATATATATATATACATATATATACACATACATGCATATATATACATATATATATACACATACATGTATATATATACACATACATGCATATATATACATATATATACACATTCATGTATATACATATATAAACACATACATGCACATGCATGCATATATATACACATACATGCCTATATATACACATATATGCACATACATGCATATATATACATATATAAACACATACATGCATATATATACACATACATGCATATATATATATATATATATACACATACATGCATATATATACATATACATGCATATATATACATATATATACACATGCATGCATATATAAACATATATATATACACATACATGAATATATATACACATATATGCACATGCATATATATACACACATACATGCATATATATACACATACATGCATATATATACACATATATGCATATATATACACATATATACACATACATGCATATATATATACACATACATGCATATATATACACATACATGCATATATATACACATACATGAATATATATTCACATATATCCACATACATGCATATATGTACACATATATGCATATATAAACATATATGCATATATAAACATATATATACACATATATGAATATATATATATACACATACATGCATATATATACACATACATGCATATATATACACATACATGCATATATATACATATATATACACATACATGCATATATATATACACATACATTAATATATATTCACATATATGCACATACATGCATATATATACACATACATGCATATATGTACACATATATGCATATATAAACATATATATACACATATATGAATATATATACACATATATACACATCCATGCATATATATACACATCCATGCATATATATACACATACATGCATATATAAACATATATATACACATACATATACACATACATGCATATATATACACATACATGCATATATATACACATACATACATATATATACACATATATGCATATATATATACACATATATACACATACATGCATATATACACACATACATGCATATATAAACATATATATACACATACATGAATATATATACACATACATGCATATATATACACATACATGCATATATATACATATATATATACGCATACATGCATATATATACACATATATGCATATATATACACATATATACACATACATGCATATATATACACATATATACACATACATGCATATATATACACATACATGCATATATATATACACATATATACACATACATGCATATATACACACATACATGCATATATAAACATATATATACACATACATGAATATATATACACATATATACACATACATGCATAAATATACACATACATGCATATATATACATATATATATATACACATACATGCATATAAATACACATATATACACATACATGCATATATATACACATATATACACATACATGCATATATATACACATATATGCACATACATGCATATATATGCATGTATGTGTATATATATGCATGTATATATATATACATGCATATATATACACATACATGCATATATATACATATATATACACATACATGCATATATATACACATACATGCATATATATATACATATATAAACACATACATGCACATGCATGCATATATACACATGTATATATATACACATACATGCATATATATATATACATATATATATATACATACATGCATATATATACATATATATACACATACATGCCTATATATACACATACATGCATATATATACACATATATACACATACATGCATATATATACACAAACATGCATATATAAACATATATATACACATACATGAATATATATACACATATATGCACATACATGCATATATATACACATATATGCATATATATACACATACATGCCTATATATACACATATATGCATATATATACACATATATACATATACATGCATATATATACATATACATGCATATATATAAATATATATACACATACATGAATATATATACACATATATGCACATACATGCATATATATACACATACATGCATATATATACACATACATGCATATATATACACATATATGAATATATATACACATATATGCACATACATGCATATATATACACATACATGCATATATATATACATATATATACACATACATGTATATATATACATATATAAACACATACATGCACATGCATGCATATATATACACATACATGCCTATATATACACAAATATGCACATACATGCATATATATACATATACATGCATATATATACATATACATGCATATATATACATATATATACACATACATGCATATATATATATACACATATATGCATATATATACACATATATACACATACATGCATATATATACACATACATGCATATATATATACATATATGCATATATATATACACATATATACATATACATGCATATATATATATACATATACATGCATATATATACACATATATATATACACATACATGAATATATATACACATATATGCACATACATGCATATATATATACACATATATGCATATATATACACATACATTCATATATATACACATACAAGCCTATATATACACATATATGCATATATATATACACATGTATGCACATACATTCATATATATACATATACATGCATATATATACATATACATGCATATATATACATATACATGCATATATATAAATATATATACACATACATGAATATATATACACATATATGCACATATATGCATATATATACACATACATGCATATATATACACATACATGCATATATATATACACATACATGCATATATATACACATATATGCACATACATGCATATATATACATATATATACACATACATGCATATATATACATATATATATACACATACATGCATATATATACATATATATATACACACATACATGCATATATACACATACATGCATATATATACATATATATACACATACATGTATATATATATATAAACACATACATGCACATGCATGCATATATATACACATACATGCCTATATATACACATATATGCACATACATGCATATATATACATATACATGCATATAAATACATATATATATATATATATATACATACATGCATATATATACACATATATGCATATATATACACATATGTACACATACATGAATATATATACACATATATGCATATATAAACATATATATACACATACATGAATATATATACACATATATGCACATACATGCATATATATACACATACATGCATATATATACACAGATATGCATATATATACACATATATACACATACATGCATATATATACTCATACATGCATATATAAACATATATATATACACATACATGAATATATATACACATATATGCACATACATGCATATATATACACATACATGCATATATATACACATACATGCATATATTTACATATATATATACACATACATGAATATATATACACATACATGCCTATATATAAACATATATATACACATACATGAATATATATACACATATATGCACATACATGCATATATATACACATACATGCATATATATACACATATATACACATACATGCATATATATACACATACATGCATATATATACACATACATGCATATATATACACATATATGCATATATATACACATATATGCATATATATACACATATATATACACATACATGCATATATATACACATACATGCATATATAAACATATATATATACACATACATGAATACATATACACATATATACACATACATGCATATATATACACATACATGCATATATATACATATATATACACATACATGCATATATATACACATATATGCACATACATGCATATATATACACATACCTGCATATATATACACATATATGCCTATATATACACATACATGCATATATATACACATATATACACATACATGAATATATATACACATACATGCATATATAAACATATATATACACATACATGCATATATATATACATATATATACACATACATGCATATATATACATATATATACACATACATGCATATATATACATATATATACACATACATGCATACATATACACATATATGCACATACATGCATATATATACACATACATGCATATATACACATATATGCCTATATATACACATACATGCATATATACACACATATATACACATACATACATATATATGCACATACATGCATATATATACACATACATGCATATATATACACATATATGCACAAACATACATTTATAAACATACATGCATATATATACACATACATGCATATATCTATACACATATATGCACATACATGCATATATATACACATACATGCCTATATATACACATATATGCACATACATGCATATATATATACATATACATGCATATATATACATATATATATACACATACATGAATATATATACACAAATATGCACATACATGCATATATATACACACACATGAATATATATACACAAATATGCACATACATGCATATATATACACACACATGCATATATATACACATACATGCATATATATACACATACATGCCTATATATACACATATATGCATATATATATATATACACATGTATGCACATACATGCATATATATACATATACATGCATATATATACATATACATGCATATGTATACATATATATATACACAAACATGCATATATATACATATATAAACACATACATGCACATAGATGCATATATACACACATACATGCATATATATATACATACATGCATACTATATATATAGTTTGGGGTAGCCGTATTAGTCCAGTGTATATGAATGCAAAAAACAGAATGTTGCAGAATCTTGTAATACCTTTTTTATTGGACTAACAGTATTAAAATAATAGACGAGCTTTCGGGAGCCCTCCCTTTATCAAGTCAAAAGCATACATGCATATATATACACATACATGCATATATATACACAGATATGCATATATATACACATATATACACATACATGCATATATATACTCATACATGCATATATAAACATATATATACACATACATGAATATATATACACATATATGCACATACATGCATATATATACACATACATGCATATATATACACATACATGCATATATTTACATATATATACACATACATGAATATATATACACATACATGCCTATATATAAACATATATATACACATACATGAATATATATACACATATATGCACATACATGCATATATATACACATACATGCATATATATACACATATATACACATACATGCATATATATACACATACATGCATATATATACACATACATGCATATATATACACATATATGCATATATATACACATATATATACACATACATGCATATATATACACATACATGCATATATAAACATATATATATATACACATACATGAATATATATACACATATATACACATACATGCATATATATACACATACATGCATATATCTATACACATATATGCACATACATGCATATATATACACATACATGCCTATATATACACATATATGCACATACATGCATATATATATACATATACATGCATATATATACATATATATATACACATACATGAATATATATACACAAATATGCACATACATGCATATATATACACACACATGCATATATATACACATACATGCCTATATATACACATATATGCATATATATATATACACATG